>NC_090930.1:353486738-354111738 GCF_040938575.1 Ambystoma mexicanum | reverse complement strand
GTGCCGAAAAATAAATGGTCCAATCCTGAAACACGTACGCCAGCATGAAGCAGGCGTATGTCGACCCGTGCAGCATAAAAGTGCGCGCAAACAACAAACAAGCTCATACGCCAGGATGAATATACCGTTCCTAGCAGCAGTGGCCGTGGGTTACCAAAGGAGGAGGAGGAGAATAGTGAGGGCCCGAATTTTCACTCCCAGAACCAGCCTTTTTGGGATGCCTGATGACCAGGTGTATGGGAGGTACAGGTTTCCACCACACATAATACTGGACCTGGTCAATGAGTGGGAGGATAACCTCACATCACCCACCCTGTGCTCCCAAGCACTCAGCCCCCTGGAGAAGGTCCTCAATGTACTGCACTTCTTGGCCACAGGATCATTTCAGCGGACAAGTGCCATAGTGGGTGGGGTGTCACAGGCCACGCAGTCACGCTGCCTACACCAGGTCTTGAACATCATCACTGCACGCCCATCAGTCCATAGGCACATATACCTGCCCAGGACACCTGCAGAAAGGCAGGCTGCCACCCTCGATTTCTACGGTGTGGCACAATTCCCAAAAGTGCTAGGTGCCATTGACTGCACCCATATGGCACTACGTCCCTCCAGGGCATCTGAGCACATCTATAGGAACCGCAAGCACTGGAATTCCATCAACGTGCAGGTAATATGTAATGCTAAGGAAATCATCACCTCAGTATATGCCAACTATCCAGGGTCCACCCACAACAGCTTCATTTACCGAATGTCTACCCTAAGCCGGGACCTAGAAGCTGGGCGGCATGGCGATACATGGCTGCTTGGTGAGTATGAATGCCACTGCACATGCATGCATGTCAGATGCAGAGTTATGTGACTACCCCACTAATGATACCCATCACCTCCTCACCAGGGGACAGTGCCTACCCTCTGAGCACCAACATGATGGCGCCAATTCGGAACCCCATCACGCCTCCAGAAGTAAGATACAACACAGCCCATATTGCAACCCGGGGCATAGTGGAGCACACATTCAGAGTGCTCAAGTCACGCTTTCGCTCCCTTGACCGTTCTGGCGGGCAGCTGTTATATGCGCCCCCAGTAGTGTGCAGGATCATAGTGGCAGCATGTGTCCTGCACAATGTTGCAAAACGCCGGGGCGTGGCTGTGGACATGGTGGTGCCCCCACATCCCCAACCATATGCACGCCTGCTGCGCATGGGAGGGGAGAGGGCACGGGGTGAGGCAGCCCGTACGCAGCTGGTGGCTAATTACTTCACATAGAAATCACACCCCAGTGGAGTGCACACAGGCCTGGCACATAACATCTGATAAGCAATGATGACTCGACCTGACAATTAAGACGAACAAAGGGACAGTCAACTGTCAGAACCATAGCAGCCTGAGATTGTTCATGTGGAAGTGTCACAATGTGTGCATCCCTACCTACACAAACACCACCAATGCAGTGTCATCAAAAGACACTTCCATGCTGCAGAAATGAATACCCACTCGCAAAATACTACATGAAAACAGTGCCATGTCACCCAACCACTCCCCGGCACGGCAACACAACACACCATGGCTATCATGCAATGTGAGAGGAAAGAAATTAATCCCCACAACATGCCCCAAGTGTCACCAGCTACAGTGTCCATAATGGAAACATGTCCACACATGAAATGCTCACAGTAATGTAGGACCTACAACCCACATTACCAAATACTTACCAAGAATACCAATCACCTACACAACCTACAACCTACCTTAACCATGACATTACAGACTTAAAAATTTGCTAGCCTCACTACCTGATGATGACAGCCCTCCGAACACTTCCAAGTATACAGTGTTAGCGCCACGCAAGAGTGTAGGTGCACTGCTTACAACATGGACTCCAGTTCCAAGGTGGACCGCATTGTGAAGACATGAGGAATGGACCTGCAAATTAGGAGGATGAGATTAATGCAGAGGCACATATCAATACACCATGCAGTGTACAATACAACAACAATATGCACTATGAATGTATACACAGTATTGACTACAGACTGCCCACACAGCTCATGGGAGTCCAATGTCACCATGTACGTCAATGTCACTTAGGCACACCCTTTGCAAGCCCATGGAAACGGGAAGCAGGAGGGGTGTGTGTGACAAAAACCCAAGCACCTGAACCAAATCCATGACAAGCCTGCATGTGCCCAGCCACAATGCAGCGTATGCCCACGGGAGCCACACAAGGCAACACAATGTCCCAACAAAAAAAAAAGAAAATTGGCATTAATGGGCCTGGGGGCCTGGTGGAGGCTGCCCCTGCACTGCTGGGGGGTGGGGGTGGTGGTAGACATGGGTGGGGGCCTGGTGGAGGCTGCCCCTGGTGGCTGGGGGGTGGGGGTGCAGGGAGACATGTGTGGGAGCCTGGTGGAGGCTGCCCCTGCACTGCTGGGGGGTGGGGGTGATGGGAGACATGAATGGGGGCCTGGTGGAGGCTGCCCCTGGTGGCTAGGGGGTGGGGGTGCAGGGAGACATGAGTTGGACATGGGTGGGGGCCTGGTGGAGGCTGCCTCTGGTGGCTGGGGGGTGGGGGTGGTGGTAGACGTGAGTGGGGGCCTGGTGGAGGCTGCCCCTGCACTGCTGGGAGGTGGGGGTGCAGGGAGACATGGGTGGGGGCCTGGTGGAGGCTGCCCCTGGTGGCTGGTGGGTGGGGGTGATGGGAGACATGAGTGGGGGCCTGGTGGAGGCTGCCCTTGGCTGGGGGTGCAGGGGGACATGCGTTGGTGGGCAGTAGTGCAAGGTGACATGTGGGTTGGCTGGGGGGCATGGCCATGGTGGATGGGGTACCTGCAGGACATGTGCAGGGTAGGCCCCTGTGGTGTGGGCCACCTGCAGGGGCCGTGGAGGGTGTGGAGGGAACACCTGGGAGGACCCACACGTGCAATTCACTTGTGGTGCTCCCTGCGCACCCCTGTAATACACATACCCTGATGGAATCGCGTGTGATACTTCCCGCGCACCCCTGAAATACACGTACCCTGCTGATTTTGCGTGTGATACTTCCTGCGCACCCCTGGAATACACGTACCCTGATGGAATCGCGTGTGATACTTCCCGCACACCCCTAAGATACACGTACCCTGCTGCTTTTGTGTGTGATACTTCCCGCGCACCCCTGAAATACACGTACCCTGCTGTTTTTGCGTGTGATACTTCCCGCGCACCCCTGGAATACACGTACACTGATGGAATCACATGTGATACTTCCCGCGCACCCCTGACATACACATACCCTGCTGCTTTTGCGTGTGATACTTCCCACGCACCTCTGATGCACACGTACACAGGACAATCGCGTGTGGAACTTCCCACGAACCACTGAAATACACGTTCCCCGCTTGGCGTTTGCTGTTTGCCAGCCCTGTGAACTGGTTCAGGGTTAGCTCAGCCCTTTCCGATTATTTTGGGATTTTGGAGGCTTTTCCTTGCGCGGGGGCGTTCTTGGGGGTGTAACTGGTGCTGCTGCAGGGTCGCTGCGCCATGCTGCGCCACGGCTGGTTTTGGATGCGAAAATCCATGAATACGCTGTGCGCGGAAATCGATTTTAGCGCATGCGGCTGGCACAGACATTCGCACAGGCACGCTGTGCGCCAGCCGCGTGTGCCACTTTTGTGTGAATTTCTATGAATTACGCTCAAAGTTTTTTCTGTAAATTTCAAGGTTTTTTTTCTATTCCATACCTAATTAACAATACTAATACAGACAATTCAGCTAATCAAAACACTATTACGTCTAGAAAATAAAATAAAAAGCTATTTGACAACCACATTCCGTCTAAATAAACCTGTTGTTACAAAAAATGAGTTTGCATACGTACTTAACTTTTAAAAGTATTTACATGTTTATGTACTGTTCATGAATAGTTATTAAAGTGGTACAGTAACTGTCAATATATTTAAAAATTAATATTTACAAGACTACTGTCCATATATATATATATATATTTCTTTAAAAAAAGGCTTTATACACGCATCTACCAAGTATCCATGCATGGCTACATGACTGGGGGAGGGGGTAACCCGCGGGTGCGAAATGAGCGAATAGAACACCTACATCCTTCAACGCGGCTACGCATCTTTGCATCTAATATGCCAGCCAATGGTATCATGCGCTGTGATTTCGTGCCTACACGTTGCATGCTTCAACAAATGATCCAATCAAAAATGTGTGAAGCATCAACAATCAGACAGCCTGGCAGCCTTCAGCCGTCACTAATCACCACACCTGCATAAAATAACTTTACATTAATCATTGCTTTCTGTACTTGCTAGTGAAAGGGTTTCTGAGTAACTGCAAGCACTTTTGGAATGTTACACCTTAAACACTTAATTAATTTTACCCACTTATCCTCAAGTCCAATTTTCCTTTGTCTTGTGATTTGATTAGTTTGTCTATTTATGTTTTACTTTCACATTTTCTTTTTGTAATACTTTTTTATTTTTTGCAGCATTTTCTTTTGCGTGTTGTAATTTTTATTCTATTAGATTTTGCTCCCCAGTTGGACATTTCAGTGTGTCCAACCACGACAGTAGGAGCAGTGAGAATGACATCATCATTTGGGTTGATCATTCAACACCAAGGAAGAAGCACACAGGAATGAAAAAAAATCTGCAGACGGTTGGCGCTTCTTTAAAGTGAAGGAACACTGCTGCAGGAAAGACGCGGAGGAGGTATTGTGCACCATCTGCAATAAGACTATATGCCGTGGGCCTTCCGATATCCCTTATCAAAGTCTAAGAACATGGATAATGATCAACCATCTGCTGCAAGTCCATTGAGATGATATTGATGAGGAATATTGTAAAGCACATGAACATCATAAAAGAAAAATGAGTGGGGCCTGTTTCTTGCATAGATGAAGATCAGCGCCACCTGCAGATCCTCCATCCACCAGTGTATCAACAATGCCAACTGGATATGAAGCCTCTACATCAGCAGGGGTATAAAGTAGACAAACACCTCTCTTCTCGACGCCTAATCTAACCATGATGAAAGTCATGTGTACAAAATGCTGCAACTGGGTAGTTAAGGAAGATGCCACATTTAGAAAATGGCAGACTTTAATCTCACAACACCAGATTACCTGCCATTGTTAGCTTTGTCTTTTTAAATGGCAATTTATCCCCCCCACATTTTTTTAAACTTCAACAGCAGTATCATAGCCATGTTCACATTCTCTAGGTGCACTGCCTCCCTCACAACACTTCCCAGATTCAGTGATGAAAGTCCTATGTGGACGATGCCTCAAATGGGTAGCCAAGAATGATCTGAAAGTTAAGGAATGGGAGAGATTCCACTCCATGTGAAAAATCATTATAAATATTATAAAGGGCACTAAGAACGTTTTTTCATACATTTCCTGCTTCCATCTCTAGCAGTATCACTAACCTTTGAATATAGGTTGACTTTTCACTGGAGTTAACTGTGCAACATCTAGTGCAAATCCACTGGGAAGATGATAACAATGCATCTACAAGAAAATACAAAAATAAGCACATTACAAAAGTGAACTTGCACAACACCAGCAATGGAACTACCTCACAAAACACTCCAAACACCTACAAATACTGGATACCTCAAAATACATTAAAAGTACAAGAAGACAATCAAATAAACTTCAACTTTAATAAAAAAATACAAAAGCTGAATGTCCACATTTTTTAAACTTAAAAAATACATTAAACAAGACTTCCACTCCAACACAGCAAATGGAGAAAATAATAATGAACATCATCTGATAGCAATGCTCACTACAACTAACACACACAACACTGAAAATAAACCTTTAGACGTGTTAATAAAGATTAACAATTACTTTCACATGAGCCACACTCCTGCTATGGGCACAGACAGAGTTCAGGAATCAAAAGGACAAAACTGCACAAAATGGAGGCTTTTATACTTTCCAAAACAAACACCAAAAAAGAGGACTATATACCAATAAAACTACTAAATTGGCTGACACATTTTCAGCATGACCTATGTCATGATGCCTACCCCCGGAGCACCAGGCCAGGCCCAGCACCCCCGGGAGCAGGCATCATGCTCCCGGGTAAAAGCCCAGCGGCCCTTTATTGGGGCTCTTTGGACTCTGTCCTGGCGCCGTTGGCGCCAGGCTCATGTTGGACATCAGTCCTGGCGCCATAGGCGCCAGGCTCATAAGGGGAAGTGTTTGGTGCACTTACCTGAAGCAGACCATGCTGCACACTCACCTGATGCAGACCATGCTGCATGAAGAACCAAGCCAAGTGAGGCTTAGGAGGGACTATTTTTCTGAAGGAACTATTTTGTTACTTGGGTGTGGCTGTGGAAGAATACTCACCTGGAACTTCTTCCAAAGCTATTTAAGCCACGTCCGGACAGCCACACGTGCTTCGCGTTGTTCTGCATCCCAGCAGCTGAACGCTCACCGTGTCTGCTCCTGCACCTGGACTCCAGCCACGCCCGCCTCGAACCTGGAACACCTGTAAGGGAATAAGAGAAGAGAGAGGTGAAAACCAAGAACTTATTCAACCTTCTTACCTGCATCTGGAATCTTCACGCCAGCATTCCTGAAGGAAGACTTCCATTTAAAAGCACCGCGTTGCTCGCTGCAGTGCCGCGCTTCACTCACCTGTTCCCGAGACGCCGCCCGGCTCCATCGCGGCTCTCAGCACCGGTCGCCACATCTCTGCACCTAGGGGAGAGAAGAAGAGACAAAAGGTGAGCAAGGGAACACAAGAGGAAAGCCGAATTTTGAGCCATATTACTTACCAGCTTTTCTTGGTGAACCATTCCACATCTCGGGTCGGCGCCGCATCTTTGGCAGGTACCGCACCCCGGCCCCTATGGGGAAAGGACATTTTCAGCCATATTACTTACCGGCTTTTCTTGGTGAACCATTCCACATCTCAGGTCAGCGCCGCATCTTTGGCAGGTACCGCACCCCAGCCCATATGGGGAAAGGACAAAAGACATTACTGGGGAATTATAAAGACATTTAGAGGGGTCGCCCTCATCACTAACTCACCTGATTTTACCACCGGCAATTTAATCCCTCAATGCATCGCCTTTGTTCTGCACCTGAAATAAAGGACAGAAAAGACAACATAAAAGGAGGATCACACTTGAACTTTTGCATCTTCATACTTACGGCGTATCGCTCAGAAAAGTCAAGTGGATGTGACAGCGCCATTCTGAAAACCAGTGAAGTAACTGGACGAACGCGCGCCCCTGCACCAGAAGCAGGATGGAGAGTTCATCCTTCCAAACCATAAGGTGAGCTTAAAACGGGGGTGTTGGAGGAATCAGAAAAGAACGAAGGGGGGAAGGGGGGAGCAAGCACACTATTCGGCAGACAGTTTATCCCCTTTCTCATCTGCAGAAGGATAATCCTACGGGCCCGACAAGCAAGATTTGGGGGTCCTGTTCAATCGGTGGTCCGAATTCTGCGCATCACGCTTGAAGAGCTCACAGCAACCCAGACCAGACCAGCGCCTCCGTGGGAGCCAGGTGAGCGTTACACCTATCACTAAGCCATATAAAATGTAAATGTAACAACAACCAATAACAAACAATGAAACTGACACAAACCTATTTTTACCCGACCTAGCATCTTTCATAGCTGTCGCTAAAAGAAAGAGCTACAGATCTTGATTTGTATTCGCTACTGCACGCACATTTTTCTGCAACCCCAAAGTCAAACTAAACCAGCCTTCAAACCTTCAAATCAAATAGGTGTACAGTAATTCCCCATTTGGGCTATTTGGTGAATTCACCATTCCCCATTGGACCGAATTGGGAATATTCACCGCGATTACCATCGGCGGTATTACTGCATGGGAATTGCGCCAAAAATCAGCATATTCCAAGCGCATGTACCCACAGCTCAGAGCTGTTGGTAAATTCTGCCAAACCTGTGATTTGGTGGACCCTTAAATGCAGCAGTGATATTGTTACCACCACACTTAAGGTTTACCACCAAACTCGTGATGAGGCCGATTGTATGGCACATCTAAAACTAGTCTGCAATTGCTCCTTTTTATATTAATTCTGTTAAACTATTTTCTGCTATCTTTCTCCTAAGTCTCACATGCCCAAAAGTCTGCAAACACACATCCAAAATTAAAAAAAAGACTCTCTAATACCTACCAGGTCACTGACTATGGCCTTTGGCCATGGCCAGTGATTTTTCACAACGCCATCACTATACCTAAACAAAGTACTTTAAAAAAAATATAAAACACTGACACCCCAAACTATGTAGCTGCAGATACCGAGCTACACATACGCTCGGCTATCTGTAGTCCTTTGTAGCCTCGGATATCTCGGATAGCTGCAAATATCGTCAAAACAGCAAAAAATGCTGCCCCCACTCCTCAGATGGCCTCCTCAACTCCCCTGCCCTCTCGATTCACCTTACAACACACGCTGTTTCTGTGACGCAGTTTGCTTTGAGATGTGGGCTGCTAAAATCTACAGCAGAGGCTACAGAAAGCGTTGTGTTGCAAACTCAGTCCTTAGAACCCCCAAGTCCCAAATTTCACTTGGCACCCTCTAGCCACCCACCCTCTAGCCACCCACCACCTCTAGCCTGAGGGAATTGGGTAAATCCCCAAGATATATTTATCTATTTTTGGGATTGGCACCCATTCTCCATCAAATATTTAATAAACTACTGCACAGAATAACCCCAAACCATGCGTGGATAGTGAGTCAAACACTTCATGCCCAAGTTGTTTCAGACCAGGTCCAAATCCATCCAGCAGTTTAGACAATCTGCTTTGGCAAAAATTGACCTTGTTTCTCTAAGGGAAAATGAATGGTAGGTAGGCCGCACCTTTGGAAAAAGATTTTCTGTTGACGCTTAACAACTTTTATATTTTTTGACAAATCTTTATGAAACTATTCAGTCGGGGGGGGGCAGGTTTTTAATCACTTTCAACCAAAACCATTACTTTATTCAAAAGTTATTAACAATAGAATTTTGAGGGGTTCCTATCGCTGGCCTGTAATATATATAGGTGCACCATCAAAATCCCACAATCAAAATTCTTACAGCTCTCTTCTTGTCAAAGCAAGGGAACCTTCTTATTTTACACCTCAATGACATGTTTGCAACGCATTCTTCCTAATGCGTTGGTTAAGCACATCTTTTTACCAATCACTACTTCAATACCTTGTTCCGAGGTTTAATACGTTACCTTTCCGGGACCCTTGTCACAGAGAGTCTTCGCATTAATACAAGTCTTTTATCATACTTGTCTGACTTTATCCAAATAATTCCCTCCCACCTTCGTTTTCACTACAATGCTGTCATGCTTACATTATCTGTGGTTAGACCGAGGCCTCTGGTATCACTCCTCCCCAACTGGTCGCTCTAGAGGTCGGCATTCTGATTGGCTTTAATCTTTCTGATGGCTCCACCCTTTAAATTGATATTGGTGAATACATGTCATCTCTACACTACTTGATTGGTTGATGTACCTGTTGCAAAACAACACCATTTGAGAGCAATGTTTGGTTGGCATTGGCTTCACCAAACTTGATTACTTGGCAGGTCATCAGAACATGAACAACATTTCATGGCCGGGGGATCAAAATCACGGTACCACTTTCCCAATTACAACCAACCATCTCAAATTTCCTAGGTCAGGAGCCAATTCTTCTGCTTTGAACTGGGTTCTATCTTGCATCTTTTATTCTGAAAATTCGAAGGGAATGAAGGTCTTGGTTTCTTTATGTCTGGAGTTAATGAATAGCCATTGTTCGCCAACTCTAGGTCACATGTGAGGGGACCACATTTAAAAATGTTGGGGGTAATTCATAGAATTTAGCGCTGAAGCAGCACATGCAGGCAGTGCAGAGAGGAAGCATGCACCATCGTGTGCCAGCCGCGTGGGCCAAAACCCATTTTCACGCACAGCGTATTCATGGATACTTACATCCATAACCAGCCGTGGTGCAGCGTAGTGCAGCGACTCTGCAGCTGCGCCAGTTATGCCCCCAACCCCGCCCAGTGCGGCAAAAACATTGCACAAATCCCCTACATGGCGCAAAGGCCAGTGGACCAGCATATAGCCCGCCAACCATGAAAACACGCTAAAAATGCCACTCAGCCCTCATGCGACAACCCAACCATGTGTCAAACTCCCCGTGCACCCCTTGGATTCCCTGTACCCCGCTCGCACCAGCGAAATCACATGTAAAACTCCCTGCGCACCCCTCGGAATATGCGTACCCCACTCGCACCAGCGAAATTGCGTGTAAAACTCGCTGCGCACCCCTCGGAATACGCGTACCCCGTGTGAGCCAGCGAAATCGCATGGAAAACTCCCCACGCACCCCTCGGATTACATGTACACTGCTCGCACCAGCGAAGTCACATGTAAAACTCCCTGCGCACCCCTCGGAATATGCATACCCCACTCGCACCAGTGAAATTGTGTGTAAAACTCTGCGCGCACCCCTCAGATTACGCATACCCCACTCGCACCAGCAAAATCGAGTGTAAAACTCCCCACGCACCCCTGGGATTACGCGTTCCCTGTTTGCACCAGCAAAATCGTATGTAAAACTCCATGCGCACCCCTGGAATATGCGTACCAAAACTCCCCACGCCCCCCTTGGATTACGCGTCCCCGCTCGCGCCAGCAAAATCGCGTGTAAAACTCCCCCGTACACCTCAGATTACGCGTACCCTGCTCGCACCAGCAAAATCACATGAAAAACTCCACGTGCACCCCTAGGATTACGCGTACCCTGCTTGCGCCAGCGAAATTGAGTGTAAAACTCCCCACGCACCCCTTGGATTACGCGTACCCCGCTCGCGCCAGCCCAATCTGTGTAATTCTCACTCCCGTACCCCCCATATTCACGCAGCAGTGTGGTGAGAAGCCACATGCACTCCCTGCAGCCAGACCACGCCACAGAGGTCCACCCTACACCCCTCCCCATGCCCCGTAGGCAGCCCATCACCCCTCCCCATGCCCCGCAGGCAGCCCATCCACCATCCCCATGCCCTGCAGGCATCCCATCCACCCTGACCATGCCCCGCAGGCAGCCCATCCACCCTCCCATGCCCTGCAGGCAGCCCACCCACCCTGGCCATGCCCCACAGGCAGCCCATCCACCCTGACCATGCCCCGCAGCCAGCCCATCCACCCTCCACATACCCTGCAGGCAGCCCATCCACCCTGGCCATGCCCTGCAGGCAGCCCATCACTCCTCCCAATGCCCCGCAAGCAGCCCCTCCAACCTCCCCATGCCCTGCAGGCAGTCCATCCACCCTGACCATGCCCCGCAGGCAGCTCATCACCCCTCCCCATGCCCTGCAGGCAGCCTATCCACCCTGACTATGCCCCGCAGGCATCCCATCACCTCTCCCCATGCCCTGCAGTCAGCCCATCCACCCTCCCCATGCCCTGCAGGCAGCCCATCCCCCTGACCATGCCCCGCAGGCATTCCATTACCCCTCCCCATTCCCGCAGGCAGCCCATCCACCCTCCCCATGCCCCGCAGGCAGCCCATCCACCCTCCCCGTGCCCTGCAGGCAGCTCATCCACTCTGACCATGCTCTGCAGGCAGCCCATCACCACTCCCCATGCCCTGTAGGCAGCCCATCCACCCTGACCATGCCTCGCAGGCAGCCCATCCACCCTCCCTATGCCCTGCAGGCAGCCGATCCACCCTCCACATACCCTGCAGGCAGCCCATCCACCCTGACCATGCTGCACAGGCAGCCCATCCACCTTCCCCATGTCCCGCAGACAGCCCATCCACCCTCCCCATGCCCTGCAGGCAGGCCACATGGCCCCATGCACTTGGGAGCCCCGACTCATGCCCCACCAGCCCCCCAATTGACAGGCACTTGCCAGCAGGCCCCGACTCATGTCCCCCTTACCCCCCACATTGACAGGCACCTGCCAGCAGACCCTGACTCATGTCCCCCCCAACCCACCCCCCATTGATAGGCACCTGCCAGCAGGCCCAGACTCATGTCCCCCCCACCCCCAATTGACAGGCACCTGCCAGCAGGCCTGACTCATTCCCCCCCCACTGACAGACACCTGCCAGCAGGCCCCGGCTCATGTCCCCCATCCACCCCCAATTGACAGACACATGCCAGAAGGCCCTGACTCATGGCCCCCCACACCCCCCCATTGACAGGCACCTGCCAGCAGGCCCCGGCTCATGTCCCCCCAAACACTACGTCATAACTATACAGACCCATGGCCCTAATGGCAACCCAAATCCCACCCCCCAGTACAAACACCCAACGATCCACTGCACCCACTCCCTAGTAAATTACCCATTCCATGATAGTCTGAAAAGAACCAGCATGCCCATCAACAAATGTCCTACAGAGCCACACAGTGGCAACACATGACTTAGCCAATGCTCATGGAGACATGCACAAAATTAATCATAGTACACCACACCAATAATGTTGAATCATGAAATGCATTAAAAAGTAAAATAAATGACAAAATGAAAACCACACATGCAAATGAAGAAATAAATAGTGCAATAAGAAAAAGATAGTCTAATCCAAGGGAAAAAAAACAAATCCAAAACATGAAAAAATATAAGTGGTCCATACCCAAAGTCCATAGAAAAAAAATCATAAATTGAAAAGCATAAAAACATTAATCCATGTGAACATCTAAAAAAAGAATATGCTTATGTCCGGAAAAATTGTCAACGAAAGTCTGAAGGGTCCATTAGCCCAAAACAAAAGGAAACCTACCTGAAACCCTATCTAAAAGACAACTATATACAAAAAGTGGAGCAAAGTCTGTGAACTCCAAATCATAATAAAAACCAAATGAAACCTAAATACCTATGTACAAAGGTGGCGGGCTAGTCCGACGGCTCACTTATTGATGTCCCGGGCCAGGGCATCATTGAACTCCATGTCGATGTTCTGGAGGCGGGCCTGTTCCCTGGCCTTGAGGTCTCGCAGGGATGCAGCCATGGCCTCCTCCAACTCCCTGCGAGTTGCCTCTAGACACTCAGCCCACCTCAAAGCCGGGTGCATGGAGTTCTCCGTCCTGACCATTGTGAGCCGTGCTCTCTCTGGCCGAACCGCTGCCACCCGGAATCACTCCCAATCATGGGTCCTCCTGCCTGCCGGGCGAAGCCTGCCCCGATGATGTAGAAGGCCCCGAGGCCACATGCCTCCTACGCTGAGCCTGCTGCTGCCTTTCTGCTGCCTGCCGCCGCCACCACGACTGCCTCCGGGTAGATGGCTGTCGTGCACATGGAGGAAACGCCCCCGACCATGAGCCCTCCCAACTGGGCCATGTTGGAAAACATCTCTTTGTGATGACGTGCGTGGTCCCCACGAAGCACGCACGTCATCACGAATGTCACATGTGTGCAACGCGATACCAATCAGGACGGACTCAACTCTGTCACGGGTCCCCATGTACGCAGGTAGAGAAGTGCCAGATGACGTGGACCTCCTCCCTACCTATGGACGGGCCTTGGATGGGGCATCCCTGCTGGTGCATGGCGATGCAGTCAGTGTCAGGGACAGTGACATGCACAGACTCCTCTGCGGCAACCTGTGCTGCCTCCTGCCCCTGCCCCTGGACTGCACCACTTGCACCAGTGGTACCACACCCATCAGGCACCATGTGCTGATCTGAAGCGGCCTCCTCCTCCATACACACCACCAACCTGGATGGCTCTGCACTGTCTTCCGCCATCGCCAGCCCCTGTGGGGTCTCACCCTCCCCTTTAAGCTGCAGCCGCAGTGGCGGATGCGGCACCAGTCCCCTCGCTCCGGGATGATAGAATTTCCTGGGAGGGTGACTGGGCCTTGTGTCGCCATCTGGTGGAGGCATCTCTGCCGCTTTCCTCCACAGAGCCATCTCCACCCTCTTCTGCACTCGCCGCTGTGTAAAGGGAGACATTGAACACAAGCATCAGGGTACTGTACAATAGTTCCCTAGACACAAAGCAATAGCACATGAGAGACACTGTCAAACGTCATTTCCATCATGTCCCTCCACAATACATGGGGCAGTGCAGGCAACACACATGCCGGAACAGGCATGGCACATACAACAAACATTTGCATCCACATTCAAGGCATAGTAGAAACATCCAATGGTGGGCTGAAACTCACATGCGTCATGGGACATACTAATCACATGCACACACATCACCGGAGGGTCATGCATCTGTCCCCGTTTACCCCCAGACACAGTGGATACAACGATGACTAGGATGTATCAGTGAATCAACACATTGTCACGGACATGTGTCATGAATCCATGGTGTTTACCAGTAACTCACACACTACTCAGACACACGAACATGTACACCATGCATGTCCATGACAGCAGCACCCATCTCTCACACCCCAAACATGTCCAAGTACAGACACAGGAATTCATACATGTGTGCATTCCACATGTTGCTCTGCATGATGCATTGTAACACATACACCATCCATGTGGGTCACGCCTGACTGGACTCACTTGCATCACCATCATCTCCCTGCACACACACATCCATACATGACCCATATCACACATACAGCCAAGTAGTTAACTACCACCACACTGCAACATGCACTGTTTTCAACGGGAATGCATGGGCACTTACCTCTCGACTACAGATGGACCTGCATCCTGAGGATCTGGTGGTGAAGCACTGGGAGAATGCGCTCCAGGACCCTCATCTGCTGGGTGGTATGGTGGCCCCGGCGCCCTCTGCATTCAAGAGATGCTGGGCCTTCTTGAGGGTCCTGGACTTGTATTCCTCCCAGCACTTCTGGATGTGTTTGATGTTGCGGGGTGCCACCCCATCCGCGTTGTGGGCACCCACTATGTCCGTCCAGATCCCTTTCCATCCTTCCTTGTTGGCGCGTGATGGTGTGAAGAGGGCATCATAATGCCCGAGGACTTGCTCCACCACAATGCCAACTTCATTTGCACTGAAGCTGGCAGCCCTCTGCCTCTCTGCTGGGGGTTGCCACTGGTGCCGAATGGTGTTGCTTCAGACATGGCAACCCCCGAGGAAGGTGTGGGTGGGCAACTGGGTCGTGGGGCTGAGCTGTGGAGTGATGGAACACCAGTCGGAGACTTCTGTTCCAGCAGGGGTGGTCACAGCAACCGGACCCCTGCAGATGTGCAGGAACCAAATGGCAGGGCACTGTTTGCAGCAGGCAGGCAGGCAGGCAGGCAGCAGCAGATGGCTTGTAGGAGGCTCCCCGGGAATCTGGGGGGGCAGGAAAATTGCCTTCTGGGCAGGAGCGTGGTCTTATGTGTTGGCGAGTGGCCAGCTTGATGCAGAGTGAATTGGCACATGAATAAACAGCATGTCAGCGTGTAATTCTAGGAAAGGGCCTTAGCATGTAAGCGCGTAAGTGACGTGATGCACGTGGGCGTTTCCCTCGTACAGGTGCATAGTGATTCTGCATGTGCAAAAACAGCACGTCCGCGTGTGAATGCATGTAATTCGAGGAAAGTGCCTTAGCGCGTATGCGCACCAGTGACAATACTTGCATGGGCGTTGCCTTCAGCACGGGTTAAAGGTCCAGCGGGGAAGCAGTCCACTGTACGTGCTGTTCGTGGAGACCAACGCATGTGTTTACTCTTCTGGATTCACACACGATTACTTCACAGCATTTGAAGTTCATACCTCTTCTTTTGGCGGCGTGTTGCCTACCTGCACAAGTGTGTGTGTTTTTCTTTTTCTTTTCCATGCAAGGCAGATGGTGAGTCGCGCATGCTATTTTGAACAACAGAAAGGTAAGCCGTCTCTGCCCAGTCTTGTAATAATGACACAAATAACCGAGCCTGAACATGCACTAATTGAGGTTTCTAAAACATTTTATCCTTTCCAAAATCTTATTTTTTCAAATCCATTGATACCTCCCTCCTCCCCCTCCCCTCTCTTCTCCGGTCCTCTATCCTATATAACCAATGCAACCTGATGGATTGATGGTATGTGTATAATTTCTTTGCACCTTACTCGTACTTTCACGCACGGCTATACGCCTCTTATCAACATTACCATGTGGAATGTATCACAATCCATGCACTATATCTACTAATAATCATGTGAAAATGTTGTTCTATATCTGATTTGAACACACTTTGTTTCAATTTCTTTGATTCTTGACTGGACCATATGATGTAATATGATCGCAACATGTTTTTTGTTTCTTTATACCTTTTTCACTTTTGTGTATTATATTAACTCTCCGCACAGCTATTGCCCTGATTTGATAAAGGCACTTTAGAAATGCTGAAACACATGTCATCAGTTTAAAGGGCTACATTAAAGATGTGACATATCAAATGAAACAGTCTTCCGAAATCCATGTATGACTGTGGCGCAGTAAATTGATGTGTGCAGAACTTTTTATAATTTTGACAAATACAGGAGTAGGGGAACGCATTGTCTCCGTTTCTTGCACGCACCATTGCAACACTACCAAAACCTTTATGCATTATTGGAGTCGCAGAGGTCTAAGAGTGATTTTGCCGAAAAGTTCCCTGTTTCTTTACTCTTATCACTACATACGTGTTGGTGTTGGAAGTTGAAGAGGTATGCATGCACTGAACCACACAAACCCAGTCCTGTACGAAGTTCAGCCCTTCAACATGCCAACACAATGCTGTGTGATAGTGACCTGCCATGTGTGTACCCATGTGCCTCCTTTCACTGTATTGAAACACAGTAGTGTAGGTGCCTCCTATGACACATGTACTCTGCATAGTCAATGGTTGTTGAGTGCTGCATGTGAACATGCATGTTACATGTGTCATGGTGTTTTTGGCGTGATTGCCAGCTGTGGCTAATTGTGTGTTCCCACATGCTTATGCTACGTGCCATCACTTTGTAGCCATCTCTCATTTCTGCCTCGGATATGTGCCTGCTAGAGGTTGTGTGTGATGCTTGTGATGGGCAACATGCAAAACATCTGCTGGCTTTACATTTTGCACACATCCTTTTCTGCTTTGGGGCTACCCTTGAATTGCAATGCCACTGGATGCATGTGGGCTTTAAGTTGCATCTAACATGTCTGCTTCATGTGCTGGCTGTCAATGTTGTGATCTGAATGTGTGTGGTATGTGCTACTGACATGCGTGTTCTTGTTTCTTTTGTTTATGTTGCAGGGGATGAAGCACTGGTGGCAGAGGATAAAGATGTAATCCCAGACACGGTGGTCAGTTCAAATGACCATCCAGGCACCAGTGGTGGTTGTGGGGTAGCAGCCAACGAGAACCCACTGGTGCTCCAGGCCATTGTGTCCAGACCAGACTCTGAGTCAGGCTCTGATGTATCCTTTGATCACTATGTTGAGCCGGATCTGCATCATGACATGTTGTCGCTGGTAAGTGATCCTATGTTGGATGATCTTCTGTCTGCGACACCTGCAGTAGGGGGCCAGGCGGGGTTGGAATGTCCACCTGTGGTTGTTACGGGTGCACGGTCACACTCAACACAAGTTGGCCATGTTCCTGGGGCATCAGGTGGATGGAGGGATGCAGTCCTGCCGCTGCAGGTGGCACCAACCCAGCAAGGACCACAGCTTCTTGGGCACGGCAGGTGTCATGTCCGGCAACGCGGTGGCCGTGTGCTACCGGTGTCAACTGAGTGGGAGCATGCCGTTATTGCCATAGCACAGCAACATAGGGGAGCAGTTGAGATGATGGCTCAAGGTATGGAAAGTGTGGCCCGTTCCATCCTCCACCCTGAAAGGCAAGTGCAGCTCCAGCAGCAGGCTACACGGTCCATGTGCCGCTCACTCAGGCTGGGCATGGCGGCCTCTGACAGGGCGCACCAGGCTGAAAAGGTGGCACTGCGTCCAGCTATTTCTGCTCAGGCAGAGGCACACTGTGAGGCCCTGAGGGTCGAACACCAAACCCTCCGATGTACGCTAGGTGCTCTCATGATGGATGACAGTAGGCGGGCAGAAGACAGGATGGAGTGGCTTGAAAGAACCATCTCAGCTGAACTCCATGCAAGCCGGGAGGTACTCCGTATGTCATGTGAAGCCATGCATGCTGAACTCCGTCTTACATGTGAGTCCTTGCAGGAGGAAGCACATGTGACATTTGAGGTAATGCATGCAGACTTACATGTCATTGCCATGCAGAGCCTGGCTTACCAGACCTGCATGCTTGCTGCTGCTGAGAGGCAAGGCGCGGATAGGCGTGGTGAGGCAACTGTGCTGTGTCCACCTTCTGATTTCCATCCAGATGGTGACGACGACAACCTATCATAGGTTGGGCCATGCAGGCGCTGAGCCCAGTGAGCTTTTTTTATCTCAACATCTACACATGTGGGTGTTGAGGTGCACCCTGTACCTCCCCCCTCCTGGGTGCCCCCACCCCCTAGGTCATATTTGGCCATTTTTGTGGCATTTGAAGGCATCCACTGTGTGTTCCAGCAGGGCCCATTCAGGCTTGTCTCGTGTATGTGTTTTGCTTGGGGTCGTGACACATATGCTACTCCTGCTTCCCCTTTCCATGGGCTCGCAAGGATGGCTTGGTGTGATAGCATCTCACACAGGGGCACTGGGCTTCCATCATATCTGTGGCAAGCCTGCAGTCCTACTTGTGTGTACACCCCTAGTGGGTATTCCGGATGGCTTTTCCAATGCATGTCTCCACTTCATTTTGGTGAGTATTCTGTTGACTGTGCATTTAATCATGTTGCTTATGATTTTTTTAATGAATTGACTGTCTATGTTCATGCACTTCCTGCTGTCGGCGGTACCATGCACCGTTTGGCTATGTAACACACACTGTGGTGGTAGGGGTCCGTGTGCTGACAATGTTGCATTGGGACACTTGGCCTACAGTGATTTTGATATGCCACATTAACGCTGCACACTGAGTTATCCTTGTCACCACGCGTTTCAACTACCCCCATTTCCTTGCTTCCCCTGCTCTGGCCTTCTTTCAGCCCTTTTTGGTGTTGTGTTGTGCCATTGGAAATATGGCCACTTTGCTTTTGACTTGACTGTCATGTTTGTGGCCTGGACCTGCTCCCTCCTCCCATTGGTTGCACTTGGCCCTTGTGACAATCTGGCAAACCAGGATGCTGGAGCCTGCTACCACTACCAAAGGCCCACAATGGAGGCCCTGCCTACCCCTGTCCATCCCTGTCCACCACCCTTCTGGGTCCATTGTCCCCCTGTCTCCCCTGCCCCCCACCTGTCTCCACCTACCCCCTGCCAGTCTCCCCCTGTCTCCCTTGCCCACGCCAGTCTCCACCTGCCCTCCGCCAGTCTTCTTCTGTCTCCCCCTTCACTGTCACACCCCCTCTCCTTCTGCACTGTCTTCTTTCCCTCTGCCCCCGGTGTGTGCTTTCTTCCCCTCCCCCCTTCCTACCTTTACACCTTGGCCCCCTCCTCCCTTCTCTCCTACCTATCCCTCTCCACCACCCTTTCCCCTCCTCCTTGTCCTCTCTCTGTCTTTTTCCGGCACTACCCCAATTTCCGTCAGGCATAGTGATATGTAGTAGCTTGTTCTTTGCAGACACTTCCCCCTCTGCCTCCGTCCATCCACCCCCACCTTCAACTTTTTGAGTTTTATTTTGGCACTTAATTTTATCATCAGTCCCTCCACCACTGATTACAGGTCATCTGTTCAACCTTTCCCTTCTGTGTTTAGTCTCTCGTCTTCCCTCACCCCCCCTCCTTATGTGACTCCTGCACTGCAACTATTGCTGTCAGGCATAGCAATGATGATGCTAGTTTTGTTTTCCCACATTCCCTTCCTTATTGTTACAAGCAATTGTACTATGTACTTTGATTTGCTAGTTCATTTTCACATTCTGGACTGTTTGAAAGACTTGTAGGAATGTAGTGTTATTCTCCCTTGTTCCGTGCCTCCTTGAGGCACTTAGATGCACCTTTTGTGTAGGCCCTATAAGGATTTTCAATGAATCAGTGATTGCTCACTGTCTGCCATTGTCGATGTGGGGTACTCTGTACATTAAATGTTCTGCTGTTCAATGGCTGATCCTATGTTGGGTTGGATTTTGAGGTGTCAGGGGATTAGTGTAGTTTAACACACATGGGGGGTCCTTGAGTGCAATGTTCATATGTGATGTGCACAGGACACTGGGGCTCACTTCATTTCACATGCATGTATTCGCTGCATGTCCCTACTGACACAAACACTTAGGTAACGCCCCCCACACCAACTACGGCAACACCATGCACACACGTGCACCCAGATTGCCTTCTCAGGCATGCTGTGTCCCGGCAATCCATATTCACTTCCGATTCATTGATCGTGTACATGCATGACAGGGTACTATTTGGTTGATTGTATTTATTTTTCTTGATGCTCAAGGGGTTTCCCCAACTCAATGCACACTCACTGTGCTGACCGGTGAGGAGTTTGTTGCAGGGGACACACACGCAGCACACAGTGTTTGTAATGCCAATTTGCTATTGTCCAATGTGCATGGCAACAGGTATTGTGACTTTTGTTGCTTGCACCACTGGTGACATTCATTTGTGCCACCATTTTCAGGGTGTGAGGTTTTGGTCAGTCATTTCTTCAGATTCCATGTCATGTGTAATTGTCTGGTGCCTATTTGCATTTCTCACGTGGCACTTCATGACTATTGTGTCATGTGCTGTGCATATGGTTTGAAGTTTTGCCATTGCATACCATGGTATGGTGTGGCAGATGGGGGTTATGGGGGTTGGGAGGGTTTGGGTGGCATACCAGTACTTTCATAGCCTGTTTTGCAGGGGGGATATGCAACTTGCATGTGTTCCTTTTGGTCACATGAGATTGGCTGTGTTTAAGTTGCTAGGGATGCACACAATGTGGCACTTCTGTGGACACATTCTCAGGGTGGTAAGGTTGTGGCAGTTAAATGTACCTTTCTCATCATCGATTGTCACCTGGTATGTGCCAGGCCTGTGTGCACTCCAGAGGAGTTGGAGTTTAGATGAAAAATGTGGCCACAAGGCAGGTACGGGCTGCCTCGCCACATGCCCTTACCCCTCCCATGGGCAGCAGCAATGCGTGTGGTTGGGGATGTGGGGGTACCACCATGTCCACTGGTACGACCCACTGTGTTGCAACGTTGTGCAGGACACATGCTGCCACAATGATCCTGCACACTACTGGGGGTGCACATAGTAGCGGTCCGCCAGAGCAGTCATGGGAGCAGAAGCATGACTTGAGCACTTCGAATGTGCGCTCCACTATGGCCCTGGTTGCAATGTGGGCTGCGTTGTATCTTACCTGGGGTGGTGTGGTGTGGTGGGGTTCCGTATTGGCATCATCATGTAGGTGCTCAGAGGGTAGGCACTGTCCCCTGGGAAGGTGATAATGGTTGTCCTTAGTTGGGCTTGTGTATTTGTCTGTGTGTCACATGCATGCATTTGCACAGACATTTGTACTCACCTACGAGCCATGTGTCGCCATGCTTCCCAGCTTCCAGGGCCCGGCTCAGGGCAGACATTCTGTATATTAAACTGTCATGGTTGGACCGTGGATAGTTTGCATAGACAGAGGTGATGATTCCCTTGGCATCGCATACAACCAGCATGTTGATGGAATGCCAGTGCTTGCAGTTGCGGTAGATGTTTTCAGTGGCCCTAGGTGGACGTAGGGCCACAAGGGTGCAATCTATGACACCGAGCACTTCGGGGAAGTGTGCCACCATGTAGAAGTCCTGGACCACGGCCTGCATTTCTGCGGGTGTTCTGGGCATGTATATGTGCCTGCGGACTGAGGGGCACGCAGTGATGATTGCCAACACCTGGTGTAGGCAACGTGACCGCATGGGCTGTGCGACGTCCCCCCCACTATGGCAGTTGTTCGCTGAAATGACCTAGTGGCCAGAAAATGCAGCACTTTGAGAACCTTCTCCAAGGGGCTCAATGCTTGGGAACACAGGGTGGGTGATGTGAGTTCATCCTCCCACTCAGTGACCAGCTCTAGGATGATATGAGGTGGAAACCTATACCTGGCATCAACCTTGTCATCAGGCATCCCAAAAAGGCTGGTCCTGGACAAAATAATGCGGGGCGTGGCTATACTCCTCCCCCTGCGGTGTTCCACGATCACTGCTGCGAGGAAAGGGACATTCATCATAGCTGTATATGCTTAATTGTTGTTTGTGTGCACTTTTATGCTGTATGGGGGCGCTTCCGCCTGCTTTCGTGTGGCGGACGTATTTGTGCTTGTGCGTGTGTTTTGATGTGCGCGGTTTTTCCCTATTCGATTTCATGAATATGTGTTGTTCACAAGCGTGTGGGCGTTGCGTGTGTTTCCCAGCGGTACTTCCCACGTTACACCTACATTTTCACGCGTTGTTCCCCGTTCCCCGTGTTCTGCCCCCTTTTTAGGTGTGTGCGCCAGAAGTTGTGCGCTTTCCCCGTTCCTGTCGCGCACGCGTTTGGAAAGTTGCATATAAGGTATTGCGTATAAGGTAAGCGCGGATTTGGCGCACATCCCGGGAAAAACACTCGCAGGGCCTTCCATGAATCGCACATGTGCGAGTCGCACACGTGCGCTAGCTTTTTCACGCTTGCGCCAGAAATCTTGGCGCAGATTTATTCCATGAATTACCCCCATTATGTTAATGTTTTACCAGGATTTTAACCTATTTTCCTCTGAGTGTCGTTGCCCTCTCTGTCCAGTGGAGATTTGTTTGAGCTGCCTCTCTCTCAGTATTAGTCTTAATTGTTGAGCACCTGATCCTTGGGGACTGTCTGTTTCTTTATTTAACCTAACCAATGACATTTGTGATGTCATCTTTGAAGTCCTTGGTGTTAGTCTTTGCAGTGCACAGAGGTGGCTTGAGTTTTGATTGTTTAGTTTACCATATGAAAGAATAAATGGTGCAACGAAAAACACGTTGGACAAAATAGGGCACAGCATAGGGCAAATAAAGTTTGCTTCAAATTTAACTAGGCTCAAAGAATACTTATTCGGAGTCAATTATTCAATTTGTGCAAATATAATTCATAATCAAGAACTTTTTTACAAAAACATTTATTTTCCATTACCATGATTTGATAATTTGTTTAAAACCATATATGAAAAATCAAAACTTTCATCATAACATTTCTATTGTACATTTGCACGTTTGTGATTTCACAATAAAGATCTTATTCACATATTGCTCGCATATGTTTCAAAACTGTATCATTAGATGAGATCCAATAATCTTGATAGGTTTCCCAGTATGATCTCCAATCTTTAAACTACGCGTTTCGTGCTAATTATGCCCTTCTTTAGGTTTTAGAAAATTGGATTTGCTTGATATTGTCTGTAAGACATACATTTATTTCTCTCAATTATTTAACTTAAACTTCTTTTTAATGAAGAACATTACTAGCATGGCTCAATTCAAATAAACTAACCTGAGAGTTGGTTTCCCCTTTCAAGAAAAGCTTGTTTCCCGTATGCTGTGGAATAAGGATAAAATCTGTTATCACTAATTAGTGAACTTAATTAAGGTGAGCGGTGATGTGCAGAGGGAACAGGCGCTATCTCAAGCGCTTGGATAAGGGCTCTCTTCTTGGTGAGAATGGAGAGCACCTTGTTATTTATCCTGATTGCTGTATGCTATTAACCCTGTACTGCACTTTCCCCTCTCCCTTTCCCCCTTGCACTTTTCCCTTTCCCTCTACCCTTTGCACTTGCGGGATCTGAATGACACCTGGCCTAGTAGGATAGTTGTCTGTCCCCCTTTGTTCCCCCCCGCCTCATCGCGCCTTGAAACACTTGTGTATAGGCGCGTTACAAATGCCATATCATATCATAACTCATGCCACAAAACAAGAGATATAACCATCTCCATGAGAACCAATCAAAGTCATAACCACAGTACTGAATCACAGCTCCCTTTTTATGCAAGAGAAAATCCTTGAATCCCTAGATAAAAATGTATAATGTCAACTTCATAGGTTTTTCAACAGGCACTGCTGGCAAATTCATGGTCTCTGGATGATGCAAAATTAAGTGGATGGGTTTAGGTGTGTCAAGGAGAGAGGGAAAATGCACGATTGGGGCTCTTTGTATTGAATGTGTGTATAATAGAAGTACCCTGATATGTGTGCATGTGAGATTTCTACATGTTTTGTGATTTGAAAGAGTGATAGCTTTTTGTACGCAGAGGAGAACCTGTGCACTTCTGGTGCAGAGATATGTTCGCTTGTGGGTTGTCATGTGTTTTTTGAATTTTAGATGTGAATAGTCCAGTTGTTTGGATAAAACAGATATATAGGCATTCATGAGCTTATTGGCTTGACTAGGTTTTCTTCTGCTGTAGTTTGGTGTAGTAATTTAGGATTAGTGGGTAGAGTTCATTGATAAAGCCTGTGTGTTTGTGTTAAAGCATGATTCTCAGTAAGGAGTCACAAGGCCTGTACTTTTTTTTATTTGGTAGCTGGTGTTTTGTGGTTTCGCTGGTCTTTGCATATTGAGTGGGCGCCCGCCATTGCTTTCCCAGCAGTAGATGTCTGGCAGACAGAGCCTCTGTGGTAATCACTTTGAGTTTTTTGGTTGATGTGGTACTTGTTTTTAGGGGGCTGGTCAGTAGGTGTTTTTGAGGTGGTATTCAGTGAGCATTGGCCACCATAGTGGCATTCCCAAAGGCATTTTACTATGTTGTCAGTCTGAGTGGCATGACTAGTGGTTCTGTTTCTTTTCTTTAGCTAAGGCTGGCTAGCTACTCCAATACACATTGAACAGCTAGTCTTAGGATATTTCCTTAATGTAAGGTGGTGTTGTATAGTGCACAGTTTTCTAGGCATAGGCAGTGTGTGCCAAAGTTTGGCCACAGCGCTGGTGAAAGTGATGCTTCTGTTTCTGGCTAAGGAGTATTGTCACTTTCATTTAAAAGGTGGTTGTGAAATCTTAGTTCTCTGGCTGGATGGTATTGCAAGATGTTTCATTTTATTAATTCAGATCCCTGATCTTCTTGTGATATGTGAGCAAAGGAGAGTGTTTTGAAGGGGACACTTTGAAAAAATAAAATAAGATATCAAGATGCAGGACTCTGGGTAATGAGACAGTTGAGAAAAGGCAATACAAACAACAATGTTCAAAAGATTTAATGTGACCTAGCCAATCTCTAGGGTCCAAAATGGACGAGGGGTCAGTTATCAGTGAGAAATACCTTTGCATTGTCTTGACATTTCGTCAACGCTGAACTAGGCTGCACAGTATTTTTCAGTGGTACGATGCAGTTTGAAATGCGGCAGTCGCGGTAGTCCAATGGCAAGCAGATGTCGAAATGGATGTTGAACTGAAGTTAGCAATACATCATAATAGGATATTGCATAATGCACTTTATCCTTGGACACCTGGAAGGCAAAATAACAGTTGAGGTTGTACACTATGTTTTACAATTGGGCACTAAGTAAGCATACCAATAACATAGGATGCCGTTTTAAATGCTTAGCCATTAGACATCTGGAAGATAGAATAACAGTGGGATACTGCAGCTACTCTTTGCCCTGGGACACCTGGAAAATGGTATGCTACGGTGCGTTTAGAGGCAGAACACAACCGGTTACTGTATACAATGGTTTATCCCAGTCACTTTGAGCCTACTGGACCTTTAAGCTATCAACCCATTTGACGAGTAGATGTCAACGTGGGCATAGACATTGATGGACTTACATGGATTGAAGAGTACGTCTGAGACTTTTCCCAGGAGAAAATTGTCTGCTCCCTAACATAATCCAGTCAATTGATCTGCAGTGATCTGCAAGGCTCCATCATTTGATTTCCCCAAGACATTTTAATATGTATGGCAGAGCTATCTAACCTGATCTAATTGTTCCTGGCCGAATTGGAAAAGTATGCACAAGATTACCAGATCCTTTAACAGATCTGAAAATACTGCAGTCCTGAACAATTAAACAATGCGTTGTGTGAGTGCAAAGAAAACTGAAGTAACCTGTTTTGGTGTGTAATATCCCAGGTCTCTGTCCTTCATATGGCTAATCACATAGCGTTCTCCCATTACCCTATTCTTAAAGATAACATTTTAGGAACCATACAGAACAATTGAATTTCATGTATGCCTAAAAACACCCACACCACAGAGAAGTCTTACTAATAATGGCAAATGATCAAGAAAACATCTCTCTATCATGAAATCCCTTGCAAAAGAAGTAGATACAAACCTTATATTTTTTTTAGACTAGATGCTGCAACTCTACTTGGAGGGGCTTACAAAAGGTTGGATCCACCGTCTACGCCTATCAGAAAGCAAAACAGTGGGGTCATATTTTCTCTGAAATCATGGGATAACCTCTCTTCTTTTATAATGGCTGTTTAAGGTGTATTTATTAATTGTGTATCTGCAAGGTCAATATGTGCGACAATCACTTGCTTCAGAGTTCAATATAGATAACAGAGTCTAGCTGGTGGTAACTAGAAGAGAGAATCGGGGCACTATACCCATTTCATTGTGCAATCCATAGCATACGAAAGGAGAAGTGTAAATAGTGCTATGGCAGCAACAGGCGTTCCCATAGGGACCTTATGGTTTCCAAAATCAAACCATATCACTGAAAAGTATGAAGTGCCTGCATTGTCCTTCATGATTCAGAGGAAGGGCTAAAGTCCAGAGAGGAGCAATGTGTTCCCAACAATCAGTTTGTTCCAGGACAGAGTTGGTTATTTTGTGTTAAAACGTATCTTGCACAGAAGGGCGTCCCTATAACATCCATTTGTGCAAAAGATTCCCTCTGTGCAATACGCCTAATTTCGACTACAACATTGGTGAAAAAGTGAAAAAGTGAAAATTCCGCTCCAGCGATTAACAGGGGAGGCATTTACAATGGTCTGGAATTTGCATCATATTAGGTGGATTCCATAGGAATCCATTGTATTTTCTGCCAGCATGAAAATGCATGCTGGTGCAAAGGCACCTGAATTTGTCAGGATGAGAGGAAAATTAAAGCTGACACAGTATTTCTGTCCTGCTCCCCAACTACACCCTACAAAGACACCAAAATGAGTTGGATTATTAAAAGTAGCAGAAACAGTGTGTTCGGCCACATTTATCAATCCGTTTCACCTAGACAATTATTCACATATATAGTTCAAGATCAGAAACCAGTCACTCAGTGTCCTGGAGTGATTTAAGTTAATTAGGGTGCTAGGCAAAGGTAAACGGTATTGTCATGTAAAGAGGAGGCACTGGGAAGTGCCACATCAATGTATTATTCAGTTTTTCTTCACTAGTGCTTGCTCAAAACAGATTTTGAATTCAGTTCCAAAATGAAAAAGAATTTTCCATTAAAAGATAATGGCCTCTCAGTTTTCTTAACCTTACGTTTTTTACCCACCACCTCTTCTTACACTAAACCATTATCAACAATGTAACCCACACTGGGTAGTTTCTGGTACAGAGAAGCCTGTGTTAGCTGCCACCACTGCACACCTCCCATCAGAAATGAGGGTCGTCAGTGGTGTTCAATTTGCTGAGTTACTATTGCAATGACAAGTTTCTCAGACAATCATCCATGTCTAAGTATCACATTGTTAGGATTCTCAAACTACCTATCCATTCTGCACATCATGATACAGCAGTAGCACGTTGAGATCATGCAATGAGGAGAGAAGAAAGACTATACTTGTACAGAGACTGTGATAGAGTCTGTAATAGTTTCATAAGCAATATCATTCAGGCTCATAGTTTATCTCCTGCACACTGCTGGCTCAAAAGATACAATCTTTAACATCTGTTTTTCATCTCTTTCAAAACAATCACTTTTTTTTAGATTTAGCTGATTGGTTGCAGAACCACCCATTTTCCAAATGTCGTAATGAGCATGGAGATGTAATGAAATGTAATGTAATTGGTCTTGTATAGTGCACGTGCCAGCTACTGGTGTCATCACTGTACTTGGCTCTCTATGAAAGATGGATGGCGGGGTTCATTCATGGGACAGCAGGACATGCAAATGAAAAACCTTTTGTGTTGATGGGTTCAGGCCAGTTGTTTCCAGTTCTTGAGTGCAATCAGATTTCTATGAATTTGGCAGAGGAACAAGGGAGTATGTTATCCATAGGGAAGACTACAGCACTTTGGGTCTGGTTAGTCGCTGATGTGTGACCGGACTAAAGAGGAGTACTTAGTTGTGGAAAAGTTAGTGCTGATGTGCTAACAGCTAGATGTGTGACGGCTGTCTGTGGGGTTTTTGTTTGTGAGCTGTAAGGTAGTAAGTGATCTTAGAGGGGAGTCAGTTAGTTGAGGAAGGTGGTAGTAGGCCACAGAAGGCAAAACAATCTGAAAAAACTGCATTCCTACACCTGGCCCTTTGCAGACAGGTGCCATTTCTTTATCTCCCAATGCCACATCGCTCCCACTCTTTTTCTCACTCTCCCTCACTCTTTCTATCTTTCTCGTTCTCACTCATATAGATACATTGTACCTCTTGAGGAACAAAACAAGCACCTGCGAGTTGGAAGATGAGGGAAAGGGGTGTTGTGGAAACTCAGACTTTACCATAACCTACTAAGGCTTACGGGAGGCAACACGTTAAGTTTCAGTGGAAGGACACCTTGAAATTTGATGGCCACAGAGTTGACCCGATGTACTAAGTATCACAGTACCAAACACTCAGTTCGTATATATAATTATGTATGGAAAATAGTGCATTACAAAAAATACCACATCATAGAATGCTGTGAGTCTATGCTCCATGCTGCAGGAGAGAGCATAGATGCCAAAACCATCCCCTGCTAAAAGCAGCAGGATAGTGAGCAATGGACAATGTATACCCACAGTTTGCCTTCAGAACCGTTGTAAACATAATGACACACCTGTGGCCACAAATACTGAGAGTCCCCTACCTGTGGTGGAGAGCAGGTGGCCGGAGGTCTAGGCAATGCTTACCAGAACATTATTCCAGAGACTGTGCTCTCTATCAGACCCTATAAACTTCATTGGAAATAAAGTCTCTCCTAGTCATTTAAGGGCTGATTCATGGAATTTGTGCACCGAAAAACGGCGATGTGTGCGCCATTCTGCCCGCAAATCCCTGTTTAACAAATGGGGATTTGCGGGCAGAATGGCGCACAAATCCCTGTTTTCGGTGCACACATTCCATGAATCAGCCCCTAAATCTCTTCCATATTCAACAACCTTCTCGACCCACTGTATATTTTTATCAATGTTAATGCACAATTGAAAACATACTCTCATGGACATATAAATCTTGGGGACAGAACCTGATCCGGAGCCAAGCAATCCTGCACCCATGCCATCAGATTGGCACTGGCATTTGAGCAGACTAGGTGGTTCAGGTTGTCTTCATTTCCCTGGTCATTTAGTTGGCATACATGTTTCTGCAGCATTACACCAATGCAAGTTTGCCCAGACCTGTCCCAAACATCCTCCAACAGTGGTGCAATGTATGTAAACTGCTCTTAAGGTAAAATGTGGACGTGTTGCTATTTTCAGAACTTCTTTCCTGCTTTCATGCATTGGTGATTGCCCTTGATAATCGCCTTCATGGCATTCAAACATCACCCTCCAATGCTAAGAAATGTTCTATGACCTTCAAGTAAATAACATTTCTTCAGATTATACCTTAGACGCTTTGGTTCTCACAGTAGCTACATTCTCTGTCGAAAGACGCGTAATTTATTGTAAGAATAAACATGATTGATGCACATCCTTCAGCACGAACAGCATTACATGGTTTCCGTGGCAACATTCCATTTGTCTTGCATTTTGTCGCTTTTGTGGGCAATTATTTGACAAGTATTTTACATTTTCAAGCTGTCAGTAGTTGCTATACGTTTCCCCATTTGACGCCAGGAACAGCTTTTCAAATAGAACTGCTGTGGGAAAAATACATCATCTTTATAATGTTTCTGAACTAATGTCAAACTCATTCATTGTAACTTTGTCTTATTTTGCTTACACTCGGTAGAATTATGTGGGTCGCTGAACTCATGTCATCTTGCCATTGACTTGAAAAATGTTTTGATACCCCATTGACACATTTGTGTTTTCTTGGCGTCTTCCGGAGTTACGAGGGCTCTATAGAGAATATTTTGTTTTAAGTACTTAAAGTTTAAATTAATGTGTCTAAGGACAACAAGACATTGACAGTAGAAGCATCGGATATGCAACCATTAGAGTATGAGTGGGCTATTGTTGTCTCATTACTAAACATACATTTTAGAGTACCCAAAAGCAGAAGGATAGACTTTCAATCTTCTTCCATGTCATTGGTTCTTAGCACGTCTGGGCTTTTACAGAATGGTATCAACCACATGCAGACCAGTGTGTGTCCCGCCTCCAACAAAAGCAGTCCAGCTTGAACAAGGCCAGGTTCCTGCTGCACTTTTTCGAGACATGGACTTCCTCATCCAGATGCAGTATTTGCTGTAAAACATAAACATCTAGTGCACAAGCATATTTCACAAGTGGCATGCACTTACACCATTTCCATTGAAGCTTGACTTTGCAGAGATTAAAGGGCCGATTCATGGAACAAATGTGCACCGAAAATCTTGGCGCAAGCTGGCGCAAGCGTGAAAATGCAAGCGCACGCGTACGCGTGCAATTCATGGAAGTGCCTGTGTGTGATTACTGCGGGATGTGTGCCAAATCCTTGCGTGACACACACGGGCGCACATGTCATTCCAACATCCCGAACGCTGTGCGCAATGCACACAGAGGTAGCGCACAACGTCGGCGCGCACACTAAAAAGGGGCGGGACAAGGGGCGTAACACGCAGAATGGGGAACAACACGTGAAAAAGAAGGCGTAACTGGGGAAGTACAGCAGGGAAACTCACGGAACGCCCACACACACGCGAGCAACACGTATTCATGGAATCGAATACGAGAAACCCGCGCACGCTAAAAGATGCACACAGGCGTCAACACGTCTGCCACACAAAGGCAAGCGGATGCGTCCCCGCACACAGTATAAAAGTGCACGCAACAACAAACACGTATATACAGCTAGGATGAATGCCCCATTTGTCGCAGCACTGATCGTGGGACACCGCAGGAGGAGGAGAATAGCCAGACCCCTCATATGTTTGCCCCGGACGAGCCTTTTTGGGATGCCTGATGACCAGGTCTATGGCAGGTATAGGTTTCCACCTCATATCATCCTAGACCTGGTCAGGGAGTGGGAAGATGACCTTACACCCCCCACCCTGTGCTCCAAGCATTGAGACCCTTGGAGAAGGTGCTAAATGTGCTGCATTTTTTGGCCACTGGGTTATTTCAGCGGACAACTGCCATAGTGGGGGGGGGTCTCACAGGCCACGCAGTTAGGCTGCCTACACCAGGTGTTGGCAATCATGACTGCGCGCCTCTCAGTCCGCAGTCACAAATACATGCCCAGAACACCCGCAAAAAGGCAGGCCGTGGTCCAGGACTTCTACAGGGTGGCACACTTTCCCAAAGTGCTTGGTGCCATAGATTGCACACATGTGGCCCTACGTCCACCTAGGGCCACTGAGCACATCTATCGAAACCACAAGCACTGGCATTCCATCAACGTGCAGGTTGTATGTGATGCAAAGGGAATCATCACCTCTGTCTATGTAAACTACCCTGGATCAACCCATGACAGTTTCATATACAGAATGTCCACCCTGAGCCGGGCCCTGGAAGCTGGGAAGCATGGCGACACATGGCTCCTAGGTGAGTACAAATGCCTGTGCACATGCATGCATGTCACACACAGACAAATACACAAAGCCAACTAATCACAACTATTACGACCTCCCCAGGGGACAGTGCCTACCCTCTGGGCAACCACATGATGACGCCAATGCGGAACCCCCCACACCACCCCAGGTAAGATACAACGCTGCCCATATTGCAACCAGGGCCATAGTGGAGCGCACATTCGGAGTGCTCAAGTCACGCTTCCGCTCCCTTGACTGCTCTGGCGGCCAGCTACTGTATGCACCCCCAGTAGTGTGCAGGATCATTGTGGAAGCATGTGTCCTGCACAATGTTGCAACACGGCAGGGCATACCGGTGGACATGGTGGTGCCCTCACATCCCCAACCACAGTCACAGGTGCTGCCCATGGGAGGGGAAAGGGCAAGTGGTGAGGCAGCCGAGACTCAGTTTGTGGCCACATGTTTCACCTAAACTCCCTCCCCTGCGGAGTGCATACAGGCCTGGCGGATACCAGATGACAATCGATGACAAAGATACAGTCAGTTGTCACACCCTTACCACCGTGAGGATGTTGCCATGGGAGTGCTACATTGTGTGCATCCCTAGCTACTTAAACATAACCAATCCCGTTGACCAAAAGGAACGCATGCAAGATGTGTATCACAACTTCCCACAAACAGGCCATTACAATCCCTGGTATGTCACCCAAACCCTCCCAAACCACATCACTCTTGTCTGCCACACCATGACATGGCATGCAAAAGCAAAAGGCCAACACATGACCAATAATACACAAAGTGACATGTGATGAATGGAAAGTGGCCCGACACAATGATGTCTGACATGGAATCAGATGACACATACCAAGTCATACACAAATGCTGTACACCAGTGGTAGCTTCAACACAGCACTGAATGCCTGTTCACATGCATATTGGGCAAGGCAAAATCACCACTCCCAAACCCGAGTGCTGTGTGTGTCTCCTGCTACACACTGCTCAGCACAGAGCACAGTGAGCAGCCATTGTGTTAGGGATACACCTTGAGCATCACACAAAAGGACAAATTAACACATTTTCCCTTTGACACATGTCCAGGATCCCCAAATGATGATAGATCATGCGCTTCAGGAACACAGCGTGCCCGAGAATGCAATATGTGTGCACCTGTGGGCATGGAAGGGTGGTTGTACGTGTGGTGGAGCATTGTGCAACTGTGTGTGTCAGTAGGGACATGTACTCAATATATGCATGTCAAATCAAGTGACCCTCAGTGTCCTATACACATCACATGAGAACATTGCCCATGTGTACACCCCAGCATGTCAAACCACAAAAATCCCCTGACACCTGAAAAGTAAATACAACACAGGCACAGCCATTGACCAGCAGAACACATCATGTACATAGTACCCCACAATGACATTGTCAGAGAATGCCCAAACACTGTAGCCCAGGCTTACAGTCCAACAACAAAAGGCCCTCCCTCATTTACACATTACCATGACATTCTGAACAACTGTGTCTGGGGTATGTAGCCTTCTCCCTTTTAGTCTACCTGGCTACAGGATCCCCCTACCCCTTGGTCTTCATGTTCCACCTTGCGTGTAAATAAGGTCCAGACCCCTCAGAGGCCTCCTTGACTTGTAAAAATACCAAGTCGCAGAGAACTCCAAGGAGCCAAACCCCCAAACCAGGTAAAAAGCCTCTTGGCACAAAAAAATCCCTGGAAGTTTCTCCAGCGATTACTCGAAGTGGGAAAAAAAGTCCTGGCACATGTACAAGCAGAATGATCGAACTACCAAGGTAGCACAGTTCAACAATGGTTCAACAGGAAGGGTACCTTTTTCTGGAAACAACATACAATGATGATGCAACAACTGATGGGTATTGTCACAGCTCCGGTCTCCAGGCGCAGTAGTGGCACAAACCAACCACCCCCTCCATTGTCTGGGCGCCTGCAAGGTAAAACTTACACAGGCTTCCGAGACCGCGGCGGGGAAAGAGGATCAGGGATCCGTTTGATGGACAGGCATTGGTATTCAGGATAACCGGAAAGAGGGGTAGGAGAGGGGAGTTGGATTTGCAAGGGAAGTTAGGCAAAATACAAAATACAACTATTGACAATAACACATACTCAATCAGAGAAACTATGTTCTACATGCACATAGTACGAAATGAGCGAAATGCAAGACAAAGAGAGACTTATCTCTGAGGTGAGTGCTGGCCTCCTGCCTGGATCAGTTCAATGCTGCCGAAAAACATGTACCCCGCTCGCACAGGGCTATCACGTGTGAAACTCGCTGCGTACCCCACAAATACACATACCCCACTCGCACAGGGCCTATCGCGTGTGAAACTCCCCGCGTACCCCCGAAAAACACGTACCCCGCTCGCACAGGACCTATTGCATGTGAAACTCCCCGCGTACCCCAGAAATACACGTACCCCGCTCGTACAGGTTCTATCGCATGTGAAACTCCGTGTGTACCCCACAAATACACGTACCCTGCTCGCACAGGGCCTATCACGTGTGAAACTCCCTGAGTACCCCACAAATACACGTACCCGCTTGTGCTACCGCAATCACGTGGGAAAAGTCCCCCCTGTGGTGTGGGCTGCCTGTGGGGCATGCACTGGGGTGATGGGCTCCCTGTGGGGCATGCACTGGGGGGATGGGCTGCCTGTGGGGCATGGGGAGGCTGGATGGGCTGCATGCGTGTATTCTGAGGGTGGAGCGGGGAGTTTTACATGCGATTCTGCTAGCGCGAGAAAGGTACGTGTATTCTGAGGGGTGTGCGGGGAGTTCTACATACATTTTCGAGGTTGGGGGGCTGTATGCTGGTCCACTGGCCTTTGCGCCATGTATTGGATTTGTGCACTGTTCATGGCACACGGGGCAGGGTTGGGGGCATAACTGACGCTGCTGCAGGGTCACTGTGCCACCCTGCGCCATGGATGGTTATGGATGTTGAAATCCATGAATACGATGTGTGCTGAAATGGGTTTTGGCGCACGCGGCTGGCACAGACTGCCACACGCGCACACTGTGCGCCAGCCGCTTAGTTCAGACAATGTTACAAGTTCTTAAGGTAAGGATAGGATGACTTAGAAATTGGTATGGAACAAAACAAGGCAAGGTATGCTATGATTGTCTATGCTTCCTATTAATACTTACAGTCCACTTTTATTTAGGATTTTGGACCATCAAGGTTCTGGTCATCACAGGGATCAGGTCTAACCAAGGACAGCAGGGCACGTCTTGCAGGATAGGGTCAGCTGGGCGGTCCTGGTCCTGGACTGGAGACTGCACTTGACTACACTGGTTACTGGAGATGGGAGATCAGTGTGATGGCGAGTTTGCAGCAGGCACGCATTTAGTAGTAGAAAGCCAGACTGGATTAAGATGCTTCCTTGGAGTTTTGGGATTCGTTTCAGAATTTTGAGACCTAGCTGAAAAGAAGTTCAGCAATGCTGAGGCCTTGGCTTTGTAATGAAATCAGGAATCAGGAACACGGATGAAGAATTCAGGAACAGGGTGCCACGCAGAAATCAGGTTGAAGTCAGGATTCAGTGTCTGTTGTGTGTTGTGAGGTTCTCTTATGTATCATGCCAAATGACATCACTAAATTATATGGCACGGCCAAGCCTACTGTCCACACCCCTACCGCTAGGATTGGGCAAACGCATAATCTCTGCCTTGCTTTTCGCTGATTGGGTGACAGAAAGGGATGTCATGTTTTATGAGATGATCTTTACAATGTCTGGAAACCTCCCATAGCTATTGGGACCAAAATCTAACATTCCTACAAATACATATTTATGTAGTTATGACCTCTAAGAAAATCAGATGCACATGTTACATATCTCGTGGGTCAAATTTCAATCCAAGTCCCAAATCTGTGAGACCTTGTTCTGCCTTTCTGCTGTATTTTGGCAATTTTAACCATCAAAGATTTGGCCCAGCATTTCCCAATTTTGTACATAGATGTGCATTTACCCCTGGGATATGTGTACACAATGTTATGTTTGCAACATTAATACTTTTTTCGCACAGACATTAATTATAACTTCTGTTCCTTACGTAGTAAGAAGATCTCCCAAGTTTTCAAATGAATAGCATGAATTTAGATTTAGAATTATGCACTTTTCACATTTCTCCTCCTTCTTGTGGCAAAGTTAAATGTCTTGAAGTTAAATTGCAAAATAGGCATTTGATAACCAAAAGGAAGTCCATTGTCACTTAAGCAGGTTTTTTTTCTCTTTCTTTCAACTGTAAGCAAGTGTCAAATCCTTTGAAGCAGGGCGGGGATCCCCTTCCTTGAGAGTAAAGTTTCCTGCCCCTCCCACTGGAAGGGTGAGTGTCTTAGCCTGCTAATGTCTTGACCTGGGGCAATGACAAATGTCTAATGTGACTTGAAAGGCCCCAAGGGATTCCAAGCCTCCAGCCAGCAATTAGCCTTTTCCTGTTCCAGCAGTTGAGATGTCATCCTTTCTCAGGGTCAGCACTGACAGAGCAAGTATTTTATTTTAATATAGTTTGCCATTCAGACTGGGTTGAGCTTTGTTTTATAGTTTTAAATCTTAACTTTAAACATATAGAATTAAAACAGTTTATACGTGTGTCTTTACCATTACAAATCCTTTTACATTTCTTAAGTAATTAAGCCTTGACACAACAATGTACTTTTAAAATAGGAGATTTTCCCCCTTCAGTCAGGAACTAGCCCATTTTACTATTCCTTTAAATTCCATTTTCATTTTAGCAAATATACACTTTGTGCAGCTTATAGTTCTTGTCTTGACTGCTAGAATTGTTTTGCAGCATGGATACATGTATCAGACATTTGTTTAGAGTCTCTCTCTGCACAGCTGATTCTTGATACTTGTTGCAAAATGTTAGCTGTGTTCCCTGTGGAAAATGAAAAACACAGTCCCTGGTTTGCTTTTCAAAGATACTCTTGCCAGGAGCTGTCATTCAATGAGGCCCGGTTGCTCTGAGCCACAATGAATAATCCTGGGTATTGCAGGGCCCTTTTTGATCATAATGGTTTTTGAGAAATGAATGGATTTAGCGCAAAGCAGCACTTTCTAAGATTGGTTGTGACACAAATGAAGTTTTAATGATCTTGGCATGTGCATGAGCCAGCACAGTCATTTTGGGCTGTTTCTTTCACCATTGCAGTAAAGTGATGTAGTGAGGCACATCAGAGTGGGTCAAAATATCCCACACCTCTCATTGATTTATGTTCTATTTCTACCCTATAGTGATGCAACTAAAAGGACTGATGTTTCTAATTTACCCTGCTGAAGCATCTACAAAGAAATCCAATATGCAGAACTACCCAATGGGGTCACCTCCAAAACTAGCTGTTTTATTTGACTCTTCCTGCATCCTCTAAAAGGTGGTGATATGTTTATCGGTCCATAGGGGAAACTCAAATGCAAATATGTTGTGTGTGCAAATCCAACCGATAAGCTACCATAAGCTATCAGTTTATAAACAGAATGAGCATGGTACTACATGGTCACCTTCACCTTCCACTATTGCAAACATCCTGAGATAATTTCAAGTTATTTCTTTCCACCCCCACTTCTCTTCACAGAGGGCATGACGGTTCCAGTGTCAATGAAAAGTTAATTAATGGCTCAACGTTTCAGTCTCTAAAGAGTGAAATGCTGTAGGACGAATGCCTCCTCACAAGGTAAAAGAGAATGTTGGAGCTGTAATTGTACTACTATGCAATCTATGCCATCACATGGACTATGCAATGTGACAAGGTTAACAATTAAACATCTATAAAAAGACATCATAGAGGATAGTGTAATCGATGGACCTTAGTTACTGGGCCTCATCACAATACTAGCGGTAGCCGCGCCGGTATAATTTTTTTTCCAGTGCCCTCAAATGGGCAATTACCGGGTTATTATGGCCTTGCCGGACCCGGTAATTGCCCATTTGCGGGCTCCAGAAAAAAATGCTTCCATTCCCATTGAGCCCCATAGGGCTCAATGGGAATGGGGAGGTCGGATGCACCGGCACCATTCCCGACATGCTCTGCTTGCGGGCGCTGGTACACCCACCAGGTCAGACCTGGCAGGCGGGAAGGCACTTGCGAGCAGAACTCGTTGTTTGCCGGTCCGGTAACAATGGTACCGGTAGATCACTGGTACCGTTGTTACCAGACCAGCAAACTTATAATGAGGCCCACTGTCCCTTTACAGCGCATACCTCTCATTTCATCTGATACAAATACACCTTTCAAACTCAAAAGAAGACAGTTGCCTATATGGTTAGCCTTTTCAATGACCATGAATAAGTCACAATTACCTACGTCCCCTTCCTGGAAGTGATCAGTGGTAATTCCGATATTTAAGAAGGGGTACAGAAGTGACCCTATGAATTACCGACCAATATTGACCTTTAAAAAATGCTAGAATGATATATGTCCCGCTGGGAATGACTTGTCCATACAAACATGTCTTAATCATTTGAAAACAATTTAAACACACCTCTTTAATCTTTAACAAGGTTACAAAACATAGAGAATTTGGCATCAAACTCTCAAAGTATATAGACAAAATGAAAAACAAACAGCAGAAATCACATTCATAGACAACCACAGAATCTAAAATAATCCAAACCTGTGCAAAATATGCAAACAAGTGCTTCATGTGTCGAAATGTCGAAATCTAAAAATCCAACTTTATCAGTCTCAAGCTCCTGTAAATGGGCCCTTCAAACAGATTTGTGCTACTCTGATCTAAGGCAGTGGAGGCACTATTCCTCCAATTGCTTTGAAATGCAAATTCACGCACATATATCTGTGCACATCTCATAGGCACAATACAAAACAGACATCAATAATCACATTAATAAACAAACACAGAATCTAAAGAAATTCAATGCTGTGCAAAACATGCAATAAAGTGCTTTTTGTGCCAATCTGAAAACATCTAACTGTGAAAATCTCATGCTCCTGCGAATGGCTCCTTACAACATAGTTGAACTGCTCTGATCTAAGGCAGGGGAGACATTATTTCTACAAATACTTAGACATTTCAATGCAAAATCATGTGACTAAGAATATTCTACTCCACTGATCTAAAACGTTAGGGTGTGCATAAACATATTACCATACATCTCAAAATTTCCCAGCAATGGACCATTCTAACAGAGTTCTGCTACTCTGATCTAGAACAGAGGAATTACTATTCTCCCACAGATTTACAATACCACAGGGTGGGACAGTAGCGAGGGAGGGGGTCTTTTTAAACCTCAAACAGTATCGGATTATGGCACAGAATGGAGGTTCTAGAGCACATTCACAGAGCTATTATGATCTGACCCTGGGGTGAGAGTGCTACCTCAGCATGCTGAAGCCTCTGAGATTCTTCTGGGTGAACTGTGGCTTGTTAGGAGTGTGCAGCTAATAAGGATTGCGCTAATAGGGTGGCCATGCAACTCGGTATGGCAGCATAACTAGTATGTCCTTCCTTAAATGACAAGGTGATGCACATGTTTGACGATGGGCATGTTGCTTACGATGATGTCATCCTTCACCAGGGACAACCTCGATGATCTGTAACTTTTCATCTCTCCTATGAGGTAGAATATTCACTGAAAAAACAGTGCTGCTCTATGATGTCACCTGCATCAGTTGGCATGTTACACTTCCAAAATGTGCAATCCGATTTGCAATTTGGGAGATGGCCAACTCATAACAGCTCCATCAACACAATAGTATGTTAGATCATTATGGGGGGGGGGGATCCCATCTTGCACTTAAAATGCAATTAATGCCATCAGTCAAGAAAAATAAAATGAAGAACAATTGTCTATCAAATCATCCTTGTCTATAGTAATACACATAATGCAAGGCTCATTAGAAAACCCCTAACAAATAATGGTTTCAAAACATTGAACACTTAAATAATGCAGCATTCTGACAGCTCAATCCTGCCATACATATACACTATGTGAGGTGCAACCTAGTTCCACATAGACCCTCAATTCACCTATTCAGACTACCCCTAATTCGCTCCCTTATGCTCCATGCTGTGAGATTCCATTCCATCTGCGTCTATTGATTCCTTGATAGGGTACAGATGGATGTTACCAAAGAGCAATAACAACTGTAGGGTAATATACTGCTTACTGAATTATGACAAGGGTTGCTTGGAGGCCTAAAATTGCAGTCTAAGGTTGAATACCTGCCAACTATTTGCTGTCCAAACTAGGTAACAATAGAATACATTCTTTTATACATTAAATTATACAATCACCAACTGAAAACGTCACATTCTCAGTGATGATACCACCCCCCTTTACCTACTGAATTATTTAGATTTGAAGGATGATTCAATTGAAGTAAAGGGAACTATACACCATTCCCAAGTGTGGTAAGGTTTTGGTTTGTGGCTACTTTCACTGCAATCCTACAAATCTACCTGGGAAAAAGATTTCAGGCAATAGATGTCAGCCCACTAACAAAAATAAGGCAGTAAACTCTAAAGCCACTACCAAAAGAGCCCTTCATGAACAACAGCTGAAAACTCAAAACAACGTGCACACTAATTTGATCCCTGACTTCTTAATTCATGAGAAGCATATTCACTCTACTATACCAGCAACCATAAAGATAACCCACTGACAGGATGCCCCATGCATAAAGCAACTAAAAGACCTCACTGATGACGTTGCCAGACGATCATTCGTTCAAGGTCTGCACTGGGAATGACAATGAGAAATGTAATGCATTCAATTTTGATTTTCAAAATCTTACCTGTGATCTCCAGAAATGTAACGAAATGAATCAATAATTCAATAACACCACAACAGCACTAATGAATACATGCTCACCGAAAGCAGAACAGAAGTATCCCTTTAAACAAAAAGAAAACTGCACAGAGTTTTTTACAGCTCTACAACAGCCTTTCAAATATCTCAAACAAAAAATAAACGTAACTTCTAAAACACCTGAACACGTGTGCCTCCATATAAACCAAGAAAATCATTTGTATTAATAGAATGCACAGTTATAGTAAGACAAAGACCTGGAGACTAAAAGGCTACCCTGGAACGAAGCCGTCTTATCATGAGACCCTTGGTCTATGAAACAATCCAACACTTGACCACAAACTCATAGCTGGAAAAATCGAGTCTCCCACTTGTCTACATATACCAAGAGCAATACAGCATAATCTTCTCCAAAGATGTGAGCCTTAATGACACATTCAACTATGTTATTTAATTTAAAATACCAATACAATTTTCTTCTATATTTTGAATTAGTGCCTCCCAAAGGCGTCCGCAAAGTGATCTCCCAAAATGTTCTGCATTTGCTGTTGCTAAAAACGGTTTAAAATAATGTCTAACAACATTTTCTTTTTACACAGTAAGTGAGATCAGTCTTTTGAAAATATCTTACCACCATCAAAATTAATTGGGATAGGAGTAATTGTACCTTTTGTTTTATTCAGGCTTTTTTTTAAGAATAATTGCCATGAAAGAAAGATATGAGATACCACCTACAAATTACCCCAAAATAGCGTAACTTCAGGACCATAGCAACAACGGGATTGTGATGTGATGGATAAAAACGAATACATGTAGACTAAAGAAATATACACATATATTTAAGGACCCTAATGTGGACATCTCATTATACGACTTCAAACATTACAGCCCAAAACTCATAACAACATTGTGAACATCATTATGGTTACCCAATGAAATGAAGCATGTTATCTGCTAGACTAGTACACTCAAATGTTTTTTTGTAACCAATGCTGACTCTGTAATCCTACTCCTGCCCTACTTCGGTGGATTAAGCCATTGCAGTACCTTGTCTCAAAAATCGAATTTTGGTGCCCTTAGATTTTTTAAATCATTTTAGTTTTTGTGCTTGCAGTAATTCCAATTTTTTCCCACTCCACCATAATTGTAATGAAGCCAGTATCTTACAAATCTCATTGCAGTACTTATTGTAAAATGTGTGTGTGTCCTTGTTTTGGTAACCTACACACGTAAGAAGTTAATAATGACATTTCATATTCTACACTTAAACTTTTGAACGTCTTCTTTAAAATTCCACTGTTCTTTAATACTTCTATTTATACAGAGGCTTGATTATATCTGTAGAACACCATCCTCAAGTTGTGAATCAAATGGTAAACTACATTTTTGAAGTACTTCAGGAAAACCACAAACTGATGTTTAAATTATGCACTGTTCCACAAATGGCGTAGGTCAAAGGACCATCTAAAATGGACAACTAACTAGGAGTTAACTTGAATTTTTTTCAGTTAAACAAAATTGAAATACAAGTTTCTACACTAGGGTCCCAACATGCAGTGTGGAATCCCTTATTTTCTATAAACCGGAAGTGCATTTTCAAATATTGTAGTTATCTCTAAATTGACATTAAAACACTTATCTTCAAATCTGTGTGTGTCCTTGTTTTGGCTACATACACACATAAGAAGTTAATAACAATTTTGTTTTATATATTCTATACAAATTAATTGATATTTATTTAAAAATATTTTTTTCATATTTTATTTGAAAAACAAGTCCCCAGAGTAATCACATAACTCATTCTCTGACTTTTGTAGAAGCTATCACACTTGCAAAAGAAGTACTTCAGAGGATCCACCAACTACTACTTAAAATAGACTGATTTCTTTGTTAATTGAATTACAAAGATTGTAAAGATTGCGTGCATCCTTATTTTGGCCACCTACACAAGTAAGAAGTAAATGACAATATAACTAAATCTTACCATAAAATTCTAATTAGTGGTCAGAACTCATTTCTTTCTAAAACTCTGTACTTTTCTTTTTCTGTTCTAGACCCTACTGGTAACTTGTTTCAGATGTAAACAGGTATAAACATCTACACTCCCTAGCACTCAAAATAATGTGAATGGAAGAACTTGTATAACCCAGTACTTATAGGGAACACTTGAACATATTATAATATACATTGTTTTACACAATACAACAGAAGTAAAAGATTGCAAAATGCTGTTGTTTTGGTAATTCACATCATCTTGAAAATCTAATATATATATATATCTATATTCACTACAAAAAAAACTTTGTTGAGGGGACGTTATGGTTAAGTTGCCCTACCAAAAACCTGTGCACTTCACTTCACTAAAAAAAAAAATGTTAGCCCCCCCCATTATGGTTCAAAATAAAACCGAAAAACCCCTGAAATTCGACAGTTATAGTAAACTAAGCCCCATACATGCCATCACCACTGTGCACTGCTAACACTAACACCCAGAACATGAAAGATGGCATCACAAATGTTATTGATGACATCACTGACGACATCACATGTTTAGCCCCTTTGTTTTCGTTCCCTGCCACATATATATTGGACTGTGAACAAGCCACTGGTTAGTGGTGAAACGCGTCAGGCTGCCGTCTGGCAAAGCATATATTGCATTGGGAGAACACTTTTTATCTGCTGCATTTGTAAAATAAAGGCTGTTATATTTCACACAACCGAAGATGCAGTGTGTTGCTGTTGGATTCCCGTGATGATTTCAATCATTGAAACACTTTCTTGTTCGTGGAGTGCTGCTCGCCTGAATAGTTTCTGTAGAAGCTGTTTGTTTTTTGAAATATATATATATATATATACAGTAAAAAAACTTTGTTAAATGGATGTTAGACTTCACAGTGAAACCAAAAAACACTGCACATTCCCCCATTATGGTAAGCTCAGCAACCATAACTCGCAGCATCTATGTGCATTGCTAAGACTTACATCCAGGACATCAAATATGACATCACAAATATCATTGATGATGCTCGCATGTGCATGGAGACTATGGACCGGCTACCTACCTAAGTAAGGCCCACCCTACATCTTCCTCTCTCCACCAGCCCGTTGTTGGTGTCCCTTCCTTACCTTCCTTTCCCCTCCTCTCCAAGTGTGTCATGTGTAAAAAACCCCAAAAAATATAAAACAACAAAAATCCAAAAAAAGGCTCTTTTCAGTGCCGCCTTTCACAGTTCAAAAAAAGAAGTGGCAAATAAACAGTGCAGGGCCCTGTGCATTTTTTTGGAAGTCCCCGGACAGTCCTAGGACATATAAAATTTGAGGGTGCTGCCTTAGCAAAACCAATGCAATGTTCTCTGGGAGGAAGTGGTGCCTCTGAAAAGAGCCTTTTGGTAGTGTTTGCGTGAAATAGTCAACATCTACTGCAAAATAGATAGCTGTAATTCCAAAAAAGGTCGCAATGCATTTTGTAAATTTCTCAGAAAAATCTCATTGCCAGCATTAGTAAGATGGACTCCATCTCTGCGAAAAATGTATGTCCTATGAAACATAATATTTTCAGTGTGAAAAGAGGACATGCCAACATCTTTATTGACATTGCGCCTCACTTTCTCCATTTGTGGACCAAATGAGGAAGAACGCAGCCACATTTGTCTTTGAGCAATACGAGAAAAAATTACTTGCGAATTTGGAAACATGCCCATGACCTTCCCAAGTCCTTCTTTCATTGCAAATTGCAAATAAATTCCAGACACATGTCCTAAACTGTTCCCTCCACAATGAATTATAGTTATGTCTGGATGATGCTCTGTCTCTAAAGTAGCACAGAGAGGTACCAAGTCCAGCCACTTCATTCCACGCACTCCATGCCAGTGCACTTCCACATGAGGGAATCCAAGATCGGCAGCTACTCCACAACATTCTGCATGCACCTCCAACCAATGTATCCATGAGTCTCCCAAAATCCAGATAATCTGTTTTTGGAAACACACAGCCATAGCTATCTGTTCTTCTCTCGGGAAAAAGACGTTCTGACAAAATCTCTCCTTATACAACACACCCAGTAAACTTTATTGACCAATCCCTAGCTCCGCTCATTCTCATTTGCATGTCTCTCCATCCCAAAATCCCCATATGTAATATGCGCTGTCCGCAGACAACCGCCATATCTGTGGACATATCAAAAATCTGAGCGTGGTGAATGTAAATTTAAATAGTGTGACCCATTTCACCTTTGAGGTAGGCTCTGAAAAGAGCTGTTTTTTTGGGGTTTTTGCAGATGCCTGACAGACACCTGTTATTTTGTATTTTTTTGGGGTCTTTTTCTTCTTACTTTACTACGCAAATCTTCACATAACCTTCTCCAAAGCAACCCTTGCATTCCAAAACAGCATGGCATTTCCCAAAAAAAGATAAGGAAATGCCATCTTCTTCAAAATAAACAGCATTACTCGAATCAATATTCTCCTTATTACAGAAAAACATACCAGCTATAAGCATGAAAGCACAAATGCCTCTCTTGATTGCACACCTAGCAATGTTTTGCTGAGGACAAAAAACAGAACTATTGTCCCATATTACCCTAGGTAGTAATCCAGAAAAAATTACTTTCGCATTTGGAAGGATGTTCATTACTGCTTAAACCAACTGTTCCAAATTTGCCAACAAAGTAGAGGCACTGACGTAGCCCAAATGGAAAGCACCATAGTGCAAAACTACCAGATGGGGACTGTTCATCCTGCCCATATCTTCACAAACTTGTAGAATTCGCTCTACATGGCAATCAGGCACAGCGCTCCACACCACCCCCACTCCTTTAACATTGAAATTGTTTTCCACATGCCTGCATTGAGCATACTGCTGTAAAGCATGCACAAACATATCTCCGAGCACCAACATCCTGACTTTCTCCAACTCTGCCATTTTCACTACACACAGTCTCTTTCTACACAAATCCACAATGTCAACATCTGATTGGCTGATCCCTACAGTCCCCTTTCCATACTGGATTTGCTGGAAAACCCCGGATGTGGCAGGCCCATCCACGGACAGCCACGGTATCTTAGCCAGCCCTTCTATCCTTTCCACATCATTCTCGGTGCCATTCCCTCATTGAATACAGCTAAGCAGTCACACAACCATCCACCAATCACATCCAATACCTCTACATCTAACTCCATTATCAGAGTTCCACACTTAAAATGTACTTTTGATCACACTGAGTACAAGTCTCATATCATTGGAAAACACCTACTACAAAAACTACTCTACAAGTCTCCAAGATTTCTACTTACAACTGCATTCATATCCACATGCATGAATACAAACTACAGGTATGCATATTTTATTCACAGTACATGTACAACTCTTTTGAATCCATATAAACAGAGTATTGCCACTAAACATGTATAACCTATACATACATGCCAACCCTCCCAATTTAGGTGCGAGACTCCTGATTTTTCATTGAAAAATCACACTATTTTTTACTGTCTCCCACATAACCTATACATACATGCCAACCCTCCCGATTTAGGCGTGAGACTCCCGATTTTTCATTGAAAAATAGCACTATTTTTTAATGTCTCCCGCCTAAATTAATCCTGTGGGAAAAATAAATGTTCCCGATTGCTGTAGTAAAATCTCCCTCTCAGAGGCTCCCGATTGTTAGCATGTCTGCCTATAAAATGAACTTATTGAAATTTTTCCCATCTACTATAATCAACTGTCACTTCCAAATCTCCCTGCTATCTACAACACAGCTTTAAAAAACCAAGTGAATTTCATAGACTTAAAATTCTACTCATTTGCAAAGCATGTTGAACTAACATATTGTAAATAAAATATAAAGGCTGAACGTCAAATGAAATGCATGCATACAATATGTTCAGATATCAAACAAGAATACTACTACAAAAACATAAAAAATCAACGTCTACATTAACATCAGTGCTATAAACACACAAAATTACAAACTTCTTTCTTTTACAATTGCAGTGAAGACCACTCTCCTGAAAATCAGCAGCATCTGAACTACAAACAACATATCCGAAGAAACCTGCTCATTCCACAAAAAAAGAGTAAGTACAATAATACCTTATTATTCTTACTGTTCCTCAAACACACTGTATGGTTCATTCATGTAATTTGCACACCAAAAAAAACAGCGATTTCTGAACCATTCTGCCCACAAATCCCAATTTATTAAACAGGGATTAGAAGCAGAATGGCACACAAATCCCCATTTTTTTGGAACACGAATAATATACTCAACCTCTAGAATGTTAGTATTACAAAACAAAGAACTGTTTTAATGTTATACCATTAGGTTACTATTAATGCTTCTCCTCACCACTAGCTCACTTTCTACTCTCATCTGAACCGCAGTTTAATAACACACAAATAGAAGAATATTCTCAATAAATAGTTGCTGCCCAATGCACAATCACACACCACCACATACATCCTTCCCATCATACTCAGACACTGATGCACACATCACACATACATTGCAGAACGGCCCAACCCATACATTTTTTTTTAACAGACTCCAAAGAATGCCTACCAAAAAGCAAGTCCGTAGAAAGCAATGCAGAAATAGAGCAAATGAAAATAAAAGTGTCGAAATAAGCATCCATTTCTACCAGAGTTTGTACAAAAAGTTCAAACAAAACAGCTAACACAGTAATTTACCGAAAATAAAACAAGCTTCCAGTATAGAAACATTGCCCCCTCTATGAAAATGTAAAATGAAACAGAAAATGATTAACAAGAATTTGGCTACCACTACTGCTAAAACTTCTCCTATAAATCTTGATATAATAGCAAGTAACCATACCAAAAAAATTATTTTAGCAAAAATGTTCCGCCACAGAGTCCTTCAGAATCTTATAAAAACAGGAGACAAATCAGGCACAACCCTTCAAACCTACCATAGAAAATTAATCTTAGAAGGTTTGATAGACAGTGCAATCCTAAGCAAAAGAAAGTTATTCATTTTAGTGTTAAACAGAATGAAAGCACTAACAAAACTAACTACTAAATTACAAAAAAAGTCTCAATAAACGGAATGTCAACAAAAATAACTTCTTAAATATCTGTGGAGGTGAAGGGAGTCACACCACGAGCACAGAATCATATTTTAATGAAGAAGCATACAAACAAAACCCAACAAACACAATTGCCATACATAGCAGTGGACGAGGTTATGAAAATAGTAATAATACCATAATGGAACAAGAAATACTGCTTACAAAAATATCCCCAGAAAACTCAGACTTACCTCTCCATTCGACTGAACCAGAACGTCCAGTATACAAATGGCCATGCACATCAATGTGTAACATTCCCAAAAAATCTTTCAAATCTTTACACCAGTTCCTCAATCAGTATGTGAAAGGCAAAGACAAAATCAAAGTAAAAGAGCTGCAAAATATGGATACCGGTCCAGTGCACAAATACACAGGACTACAAGGACATTCATTAGCCTGCATTTCAGGACCTATTTGCAAAAGCACCTTCCATCATATCAAAATGATATCAACACATCATTCAACTATAAGAAATCTAGTCTATAAATTGTATTATGCTAAAAGTCCTGCTTTAGCACTAGCCAATTTAAATAACACTCTTCTACATGGTACACCCAAAGACCTACTCGAAGAAATCATATCCAGAGAAAATATTTTGGAAGTGAAAGCCACTTGCAAAATGCAATAGCTTTCCAACAGACTAGCAACAATTCTGCACATGGCAACCTTCTACTAAACACATAAAAAAAAGAATTACTAAAATTTAGAAGTACATCCGCTGAAGTACCAAACCATGTGTGTGTGTGTGTTGCTGCAGAACTTTTTATAAAAGTAACACAAAAACTGTAGACATAACATACAAAATAGAAGACAATGAAGATTCCAAATAGTTTGAATTAGCTCTCTACCTTATAGCAGAAAACAAATACGAAATAACTGACCCCTTAATACTTTGCAGTTACTGCACTACAAAACTTGACAACAACCAAACTCTACCATGTGCTATCACAAATAACTTGGAATTATTCCCACTGTCAAAACCCCTGCAACAACTCAATTTATATGAGAGCATCATAATTCAAATAGTGCACCCATTTCAAGCAATAATACGCCTTCAACCAAAAACAGCAAAATTAACTCCTTCTGAATTGGTGAAAGGCATGCATGGCAAAGTAGTTTATTTGTCATGAGATTTGAAAGAAAATGTGCACACTCTGGGAGTGCAACGTCCAATAGAGCAATCTTTAATTGTCTTAGTAAATGGTGTACCAAGAAAAGACAAATAAATTTAGCAACAACTCGTAGACTTGCATAAAGTTAGACAAGCCTTGCAATATCTAAAAGACAATAATGAATACTACAAAGGAATAAATATTGAAGAAAACCTAAGGGAAACAACTGAAATAATTCAAGAGTCACCAGAAACTGGTCCAATTTGAACTTCTAGATCCTAATAAAGTATCCAATATTTTAGACCATCATACAATTCATCCATTACACTCTAATGACACCATAGATGATGCACTAGAAACGTACCAAATGCAAAAAACCAAAGGATCACCAATCAGCATATGGGAAAAAAGTATAGAAGCACATGCTTTTCCTCTACTCTTTCCTACTGGCAAAGGAGGAAGGTACAATGATGGACCCACTCAGATAACAGCATCAGAATACGGCTCGTTACAAATGTATTCTGAAGATCCCAGATTTAGACAAAATGTGGAATACGTATTCCACCTACTCTTTGAAAGTGACCTAGCAACTCTGTTACGGAGTTGCACACATATTGAAATCAGGAACCCACTTTCAAAATATGTCAGCTACGCAATTAATACAAAAAGTGTGTTAGGGAGAATTCTCTGTTCAGGCTGAATTTCCCAACCTAGTGAGTCCCCCAGCAGTTTTGCTGGATTTCGGGAGTTTGTTTTTTTCCATCCTGCCAAGAGTGAGACTCTTTTTCTCCCACTCTTGGACATGTATGTGTGTAATTCCTTTGAAAGATCAATGTGTTCTATGGGCTATGGGGTCTTTTACTCCATAGGGTCTCATATGTTTTTCTATGTGTGTTACACCGCACCCTACGTGCCGTAACACTGGGGAGTCCTAGCGGACCCCCACCATAGACTAAATACCCGGGGACTGACTACCGTCTCCCTGGGCATGTAAAGTCAGCATTGGCTTTACTAGACCTAAATTTACTAACAGAACTAGTACAAACCATCTTATTGTGGACATACTAGTAGGGGTAATTTGATTACTCCTAAATCTGTTACTCGAGGGGGCACTGTCCCGCCCCCCCTCGTCGAGTTTTGGCTGGTGGCAGTGGAAACTATTTGTTATGTTCGACCCCGAACATAACCCTATGGGATTCGTCCCATTGTTGGAGATTGATACTTTTTCTCGTTAATCTCTAGCGTACCACCGATCTACTTATCTTAAACAAGTTTATCGGATGGTATTTTCTGCCAGAACTCGGTTTGTAAAATGGCGTCTGTGTTCGTCTCTGTGACTCCTAAACCAAAGGTCGAGCCCTTTGTTCCACTTTTGGCGGGCTCTGTACAGAGACCCTCCAAAGTGGTGCCATTCTGTCTGGGTTACAAGAGGGGTGCGGGAGGGGGTTTAGGCACCCTGGACCGAGTTGCCTTGCCAACTCCGGTCACACTCTGTAGTGATTGGCCCAAGTGGTGAGCCTTCCCGCTCCCCACTTAGCATGTGTTGATTGACAGCTAGGCTGAATGAATGGGGGTTTTCTGCATAAAAGCAGGGCTTTTGGGATTGGATCTTTAGAAGTCGCCACAGGACCTAAGAATCCGACGAGGGTAACGCTGAGCCGACCTGCACGACGACACCTCCGGTGGAGCCCTGCAGAACCGACTCACCACTTCCCGACGACAGAGGAGATCTCCCTGCCGGAGAGTCTCTTCCCCTGGCTGGTGGGAACAACCAGTCCCCTTCACTTTTTATTTGCCCAGGACCCAGTGGTCGAATTGCCCGTGCAGAGCACCCCGGCAACCGGATAGCCTCTACCCCTGTACCGCGACCAAAAGGTGGTGCCTTGTGACGGAGCACTCCGCGGCTGGTCTCTTCCCTGGTGGTGCACCGGACTTCACTTTTCTTCGACGACGAGATCATCTCTACTCTTGGCAAAGACCCGACGTGCATCCACCACCAGGAACAACTGCCCCCGCCGGAGCTGCCCTCCACAACAAGGTACCGTGTCCGCCTGGCTTCCCTTTCGATCGGTTCGAGTGAGGTGTCTTAATCCTCTCCGTTCCGGTGGGTCACCTCCAAGCTTTTCTCATTTATTGTTCTGAACTGGTTCAATCTGCCGATAACAATTTGCTACAAAGACTTGAATGCATCTCCACTAGAGACTTGTTGGGACATAGCGCCTTGCCTCTCTCCGAGTGGGCCTGGCCTCTGAACTTTATGATCTATTGTGATTCTTGCCTTCCCGCCTTGCATTTTATCCGCGAAGGATTGAACTGTGTTGATTTCATAACCTGCCTATCTTTTTCTCTCCCGTCCTAATATTAGAGTGTCATCTAGGTTGAGGTATACACCTCTGTCTGAAAATAAGTGGTACCGGTAGAACCTAGAGTTGTCGAAATATTGCAAGGGGGATTGATCGTTTTCTGCTTCGTAGAGTAATTGTGTTTGATTTGTTTGCCGTGAATTCGCCATAGTGTTTTTCATAGATGTTTCATTATAAATAAATACCTTAATATCTTTACACTAAGCCTCGTTGCGTGTTTGCTTGTCTTGCTGGGATGAATTGCCCTATTTTGTATACTCCACATACTATTCAACTCTTCTTGAGGGAAGTCCGACTGCTCAGCCACAGCTACCAAGTGAATCTGTGTGGTACGGACTGCTACCAAGTGGGTTCACCGCCAAACACCTGTAGTCCTAAATCTTTTGCAGTGGTCCCAGAGGGAACTGCACAGGTTTCCGCCTAACACTGGTGGCAGCGGTGGGATTTGTATCGAGTATACAGTTTAGAGTGCTTTTCGACACTGTAGGATAACTAACCACAAAACTTTGCACAAAAAGCAACTTTCAAAAAACATGTCTACGATGGAAACTTACAGTCAAGAGTCCTTGTCAGGTGAAAATTCTGAGAGCCTGCAAGCCCTCTATAGACAAGAGAATCTTCCTGTAAGAGGCAAGAAGTTAGAACTAATCGAGAGATTGCTGGCGAACCAAAGTCTGGGTACTGGTTCAGAGGAACCAATCTCTCCAGCAAATGTAGATAACAGTGATGGTGTTGATCTAAATCATAATTCTGATCATAGCGATGAAGAGGCTGACGAGGACGGAGAGGCTAACGAAACTGTCTCCCCGCCCCTCTACCTGCCTTACCAGCTGTGCCTACGGGGCCCATACCAGGTCCCACAAGTAACCCTGCTTATTTTGAACTTGAAAAAATGAAGCTCGAATTAGAATACAAATGGTTCTTGGCTCAATCTGAACGAAACCAAGAGCTCGAGTTCAGATGGATGAATGCCCAGGCTGAGCAGAAGCAAGCTGAGTTAAGACTCAGGGAAATAGAACTTAATCACGAGTTAGAGATGAAAAAGTTGTCTATGGAAAATGCTTCTCTCTCCTCTTGTTCCTCTAGGAGCTCCAGTCCCAAAAGACCCCGGATGCCGAAGGAATTAGTGGGTATGTATGAACCGAGATTGGATGTGTTGGATTGGTTGAAACTGTTTGAATACAATAATGGGCTCCAGGACATCACCGGGAATGCGTTGCTTCCCTGGTTGTTCTCTAGGCTCCCTCCTGTTGCGACTGATGTGGTAATGGAGTTGGGGGAGGCGGATACGACGGATTACGAAAGTGTGAAACTAGCCTTAATAGCTAGATTCGGGAAGACCCCTTCCCAGTATCTTAAGAGGTTTAGAACCCTCAAAAAGCATGATGGTACCCCTTAGGCTACCTGGGTGAGTGAAGGGTTGAAAAACTTAGAGGGAGGGATTAAGGGTTACAAAGTGAACACTTATGAGGGTATGAGGAATCTTTTTATGTTGGAGTCTATTTATGATGCCTGTTCTCCTGAGCTCAGAGAGCACTTGGCTGATTCGAAGGAATTGGATTCCCGGGCGCTAGATAAGGCTGCTGACTTGTGGGTTGCCAACAAGGCTACTCATAAGGATTCTGGGGCAACTCAGAAAAAGGATGAGGGAAAACAGCCTAAAAAAGACTCAAAAGAGAATTCGAATAACTCACATTCCAAAGAGGGCCCCAAACAAAACCAGAAGGGTAAACCACCGGGAAAACCGCATCAGAATAGTGTGTCTTCTGGTGCCAAACCGGAAGGAGGCCAGAACAAGCCACCATTCCAGAAAGCATTTGGTAAATGCTTTGTTTGTGGCTCGACTGACCACGTGAAAGGAGATCTCAGATGTAAGGGTAAACCTTCTGGGGTCCAGCTTGTCTCCTTAGCCTTCGCTCCAGAGGAGGAAGTCCAAATGGCAAGTGGAAACTTTCTACTGCTAGCTGACGAACCCATTGGAGTCTCAGCCAGCGTTTCTTTAGTATCTCTGGGGTTGTGGGAACAACAGAATTTAGATGTCTATAATTCTATCCCCGATAATACTAAAGAGTATTATAAGGACAGTGTCCGGGTGAATGGTCAGGAGACTCCTGCCATTAGGGACACTGGGGCCAGCATAACTGTGGTGGATAAATCGTTTTTTCAGGCTGAGGATGTTGCTAAGGCACCCCAACGCCTCACCAAGTTAGCTGGAGGGCCTGTGCAGATGCTTCCCCAATTACCAGTTCTCATCCAGTGTAACGACATGACTGTGAAGATACCTGTCAGTATACAAAGTGAGGTACCAGGACACGTACTGTTGGGTAACGATTTGAAAACTCTCTGAGTTGTATCGCATACTCCCAGACCTCCTAGTAAATGGTTACAGGAGCTAACCAGACCTGCAAGAGAGAGGACCATGCGCGGTACTCTCCAGGAGATGATGAAGAAAGATATCACTCCTGCTCCGCTGGAATTGTCGGCCGCTGTCTCCACGAAATCAGAAGCGAAAGGAAACCTAAGACTTCTATCCCGAAACCAGCAGCCCGCATTCCAGTGCAGCCAACACGGACTTCCCCGCAGTTGTCCACAGTTACACCCGTAACTCCACCTCCAGCCGAGGCTGAGAGGGAGGTACAACCCTGTGTGGTAGAATTAGATTCTGATGAAGAGATAATGGAAGGCAAGGAACTCATTGGAGATCTGGATCCTGTTGACCATCCTGAGCTGCAGTCTTTACTGGCAGAAGGTGGACCCAGCAGGGCAGACTTCAGTAAGGGACAGAGAGAATGTCCAACTCTGGAAGGTCTTCGCTACCAGGCAGAAGCTCAGGCTGAAGGGCAAGAGCCTGGGAAATACAGGTTGCACTGGGAAGATGGCCTCTTCTACAGTGAACCGACCGAGTCTGCACCTGGAGACTACAAGCGACTTGTAGTGCCCCAAGAGAACAGACCACAGTTCTTGCAGTTAGCCCACGAGATTCCTTTGGCTGGTCACTTGAGTTTCAAGAAGACTAAGGAAAGGCTCTCTCTCTACTTCTATTGGCTGAAGATGGGGGCCGAAGTAGAAAAACACTGCAGGAGCTGCCACACCTGCCAGATCTCTGGTAAGGTTGGCTCCAAGAATGTGGCACCTTTAGTGCCTCTCCCAGTCGTCGGAGTCCCATTTGAGAAAGTAGGGATTGACATCGTTGGTCCCCTTGATCCTCCAACCTCCTCAGGCAACAGGTTTATAATTGTTGTAGTAGACCATGCTACTAGGTATCCTGAGGCAATTCCTATGAGGACTGTTACAGCCCGGGCTGTGGCTAAGGCCCTCCTTGGTATTTTTACTAGGGTCGGGTTTCCGAAGGAAGTAATCTCTGACAGGGGGTCAAACTTTATGTCCCACTACATGAAAGCCATGTGGAAAACCTGTGGAGTTACTTACAAGTTCTCAACAGCTTACCACCCACAAACCAATGGGTTGGTAGAACGGTTCAACCGAACCATGAAGAGCATGATAGGTGCTCTAGAGGAACCCCTTAAGCGAAAGTGGGACCTCCTACTGCCATGCCTTCTCTTTGCTTATAGAGAAGTCCCTCAGGAGGGCGTAGGTTACTCGCCCTTCGAACTACTCTATGGTCATCCCGTCAGAGGTCCATTGGCCCTGATTAAGGAGGGGTTGGAGAGTGCTCCTTCCCCCAAGCCAGTCAGAGTGACTGACTATGTGATAGGTCTCCGGAGGAGAATGTCACACATGATGACGGAAGCAAGCGATAACTTGAAAGCTGGACAAGCATTGGTCAAGCACTGGCACGATCAAAAGGCTAACATGGTTGAGTTCACTCAAGACCAGCTCGTTCTCGTTATGATCCCAACAAGGCAGAGGGCCTTGCAAGATAAGTGGATGGGACCCTTCCGAGTCGTGGGTAAACTCGGAGAGGTTAACTATCTGGTGGACTTGGGCAATCCCAAGGAGGCTCTGACAGTCTTTCACACCAATCGACTTAAAGCGTATGTCTCACGACCTGATGTAGGAGCATTGCTTCTAGCATCATCCGAGGAAGAAGAAGAGAGTGAAGCTCTTCCGGATCTCCTCAGAGGCTTACCTTTAGATGAAAAAATTGAAGGAGTAAATCTCTCCTCCAATCTGACACCCGAGCAACAAGAAGAGTGCAAATCTATGTTGAATCAGTTTGCCTCTCTGTTCTCGCTTTCACCAGGCTTGACCCCTTGGGGCCAGCACGACATACTCACTGGTGACTGTCTGCCAGTCAAAAGCAGAGGATAACGCATGTCAGAAAACGTACGAACCCACATCAAAGGTGAGGTCAGCAAGATGCTTGATCTCGGGGTAATCGAGCCCTCTACTAGTCCATGGTCTAGCCCAGTTGTGTTAGTACCAAAGGCCGGATCTAAAGAACTTAGATTCTGCGTGGATTATAGAGCTCTTAATGCAGTCACCAAGACTGATGCCCACCCTTTGCCAAGAACAGATGAGTTGGTGGATAAACCTGGCGCCGCCAAGTTCCTCAGCACATTTGACTTGACGTCAGGCTATTGGCAAATAGCCCTGACAGACCATGCCAAGGAGAAAACTGCATTTTCTACCCCCGTTGGCCTATACCAGTTTAAGGTAATGCCTTTCGGATTGAAGAATGCACCTGTTACGTTTCAACGGATGGTAAACCAGGTTCTGAATGGGATGGAGGACTTCTGCATGGCATACATGGATGACATCGCAGTGTTCAGCAATTCCTGTGAAGAACATGTAACCCACCTGAGAGATGTTTTGCAGGCTCTTGGAAGAGCCAATCTGACCATAAAGGCGAGCAAATGCCAAATTGGACAGAGTAAGGTCGTCTATCTTGGGCATGAGGTAGGCGGTGGAGAAATAAGGCCTTTGCTCAGTAAAATTGAAGCTGTGCAAAATTGGACAACACCGACTACTCAAACCCAGGTGAGAGCCTTCCTAGGCCTCACTGGGTATTACAGGTATTTCATAGAGAACTATGGGACCATAGCTTCTCCACTGAATGTCATCTCCTCGCCCAAATTTCTTAAAAAGGTTAGATGGAACGAGGAGTGCAATCAGGCTTTTGAAAACCTGAAAAAGGCTCTTTGCCAAGCCCCAGTACTCAGAGCTCCTGATTACCGCCAACACTTCATTGTACAGACAGATGCTTCCAATGTAGGAATAGGTGCCATACTCAGTCAACTGGATGGAAAAGGTAGGGAGCACCCCGTTTGCTTCATCAGCCGCAAGCTGAAGGATCCTGAAACAAGGTGGGCAACAATCAAAAAAGAGTGCTTTGCTATCGTGTGGGCTCTGAAGAAGTTTAGGCCGTACTTGTATGGTTCTACTTTTGTCATTCAGACTGACCACCATCCCTTGAGATGGTTCATGCAAATGAAAGGGGAAAACCCAAAACTATTGAGATGGTCGATCTGCCTGCAAGTGTTTGATTTCACCATTGAGCACAGGTCAGGGTGTCACCACCAAAATGCTGATGGTCTCTCTAGGATGTAAGTCATCGACTAGAGGTATGAGATTCATCCAGGAGTGGATTAAATCCTCCTGTCCCTTAGTCTGGGGGGGCGATTGTTAGGGAGAATTCTCTGTTCAGGCTGAATTTCCCAACCTAGTGAGTCCCCCAGCAGCTTTGCTGGATTTCGGGAGTTTGTTTTTTTCCATCCTGCCAAGAGTAAGACTCTTTTTCTCCCACTCTTGGACATGTATGTGTGTAATTCCTTTGAAAGGTCAATGTGTTTGATGGGCTATGGGGTCTTTTACTCCATAGGGTCTCATATGTTTTTCTATGTGTGTTACACCGCACCCTACGTGCCGTAACACTGGGGAATCCTAGCGGACCCCCACCATAGACTACCGTCTCCCCGGGCATGTAAAGTCACCATTGGCTTTACTAGACCTACATTTACTAACAGAACTAGTACAAACCATCTTATTGTGGACGTACTAGTAGGGGTAATTCGATTACTCCTAAATCTGTTACTCGAGGGGGCACTGTCCCGTCCCCCCTCGTCGAGTTTTGGCTGGTGGCAGTGGAAACTACTTGTTATGTTCGACCCCGAACATAACCCTATGGGATTCGTCCCATTGTTGGAGATTGATACTTTTTCTCGTTAATCTCTAGCGTACCACCGATCTACTTATCTTAAATAAGTTTATCGGATGGTATTTTCTGCCAGAACTCGGTTTGTAAAATGGCGTCTGTGTTCGTCTCTGTGACTCCTAAACCAAAGGTCGAGCCCTTTGTTCCACTTTTGGCGGGCTCTGTACAGAGACCCTCCAAAGTGTTGCCATTCTGTCTGAGTTACCACAGGGGTGTGGGAGGGGGTTTAGGCACCCTGGACCGAGTTGCCTTGCCAACTCCGGTCGCACTCTGGAGTGATTGGCCCAAGTGGTGAGCCTTCCCGCTCCCCACTTAGCATGTGTTGATTGACAGCTAGGCTTTATGAATGGGGGTTTTCTGCATAAAAGCAGGGATTTTGGGATTGGATCTTTAGAAGTCGCCACAGGACCTAAGAATCCGACGAGGGTAACGCTGAACCGACCTGCACGATCACACCTCCGGTGGAGCTCTGCAGAACCGACTCACCACTTCCCGACGACAGAGGAGATCTCCCTGCCGGAGAGTCTCTTCCCCTGGCTGGTGGGAACAACCAGTCCCCTTTACTTTTTACTCGCCCAGGATGCAGTGGTCGAATTGCCTGTGCAGAGCACCCCGGCAACCGGATAGCTACTACCCCTGTACCGCGACCAAAAGGTGGTGCCTTGTGACAGAGCACTCCGCGGCTGGTCTCTTCCCTGGTGGTGCACCGGACTTCACTTTTCTTCGACGACAAGATCATCTCTACTCTTGGCAAAGACCCGACGTGCATCCACCACCAGGAACAACTGCCCCCGCCGGAGCTGCCCTCCACAACAAGGTACGTGTCCCCCTGGCTTCCCTTTCGATCGGTTCGAGTGAGGTGTCTTAATCCTCTCCGTTCCGGTGGGTCGCCTCCAAGCTTTTCTCAACTATTGTTCTGAACTGGTTCAATCCGCCGATAACAATTTGCTACAAAGACTTGAATGCATCTCCACTAGAGACTTGTTGGGACATAGCGTCTTGCCTCTCTCCGAGTGGGCCTGGCCTCTGAACTTTATGATCTATTGTGATTCTTGCCTTCCCGCCTTGCATTTTATCCGCGAAGGATTGAACTGTGTTGATTTCATAACCTGCCTATCTTTTTCTCTCCCGTCCTAATATTAGAATGTCATCTAGGTTGAGGTATACACCTCTGTCTGAAAATAAGTGGTACCGGTAGAACCTAGAGTTGTCGAAATATTGCAAGGGGGATTGATCGTTTTCTGCTTCGTAGAGTAATTGTGTTTGATTTGTTTGCCGTGAATTTGCCATAGTGTTTTTCATAGATGTTTCGTTATAAATAAATACCTTAATATCTTTACACTAAGCCGCGTTGCGTGTTTGCTTGTCTTGCTGGGAACAATTGCCCTATTTTGTATACTCCACATACTGCTCAACTCTTGAGGGAAGCCCGACTGCTCAGCCACAGCTACCAAGTGAATCTGTGTGGTACGGACTGCTACCAAGTGGGTTCACCGCCAAACACCTGTAGTCCTAAATCTTTTGCAGTGGTCCCAGAGGGAACTGCACAGGTTTCCGCCTAACACTGGTGGCAGCGGTGGGATTTGTATCGAGTATACAGTTTAGAGTGCTTTTTGACACTGTAGGATAACTAACCACAAAACTTTGCACAAAAAGCAACTTTCAAAAAACATGTCTACGATGGAAACTTACAGTCAAGAGTCCTTGTCAGGTGAAAATTCTGAGAGCCTGCAAGCCCTCTGTAGACAAGAGAATCTTCCTGTAAGAGGCAAGAAGTTAGAACTAATCGAGAGATTGCTGGCGAACCAAAGTCTGGGTACTGGTTCAGAGGAACCAATCTCTCCAGCAAATGTAGATAACAGTGATGGTGTTGATCTAAATCATAATTCTGATCATAGCGATGAAGAGGCTGACGAGGACGGAGAGGCTAACGAAACTGTCTCCCCGCCCCTCTACCTGCCTTACCAGCTGTGCCTACGGGGCCCATACCAGGTCCCACAAGTAACCCTGCTTATTTTGAACTTGAAAAAATGAAGCTCGAATTAGAATACAAATGGTTCTTGGCTCAATCTGAACGAAACCAAGAGCTTGAGTTCAGACGGATGAATGCCCAGGCTGAGCAGAAGCAAGCTGAGTTAAGACTCAGGGAAATAGAACTTAATCACGAGTTAGAGATGAAAAAGTTGTCTATGGAAAATGCTTCTCTCTCCTCTTGTTCCTCTAGGAGCTCCAGTCCCAAAAGACCCCGGATGCCGAAGGAATTAGTGGGTATGTATGAACCGAGATTGGATGTGTTGGATTGGTTGAAACTGTTTGAATACAATAATAGGCTCCAGGACATCACCGGGAATGCGTTGCTTCCCTGGTTGTTCTCTAGGCTACCTCCTGTTGCGACTGATGTGGTAATGGAGTTGGGGGAGGCGGATACAACGGATTACGAAAGTGTGAAACTAGCTTTAATAGCTAGATTCGGGAAGACCCCTTCCCAGTATCTTAAGAGGTTTAGAACCCTCAAAAAGCATGATGGTACCCCTTAGGCTACCTGGGTGAGTGAAGGGTTGAAAAACCTAGAGGGAGGGATTAAGGGTTACAAAGTGAAAACTTATGAGGTTATGAGGAATCTTTTTATGTTGGAGTCTATTTATGATGCCTGTTCTCCTGAGCTCAGAGAGCACTTGGCTTATTCGAAGGAATTGGATTCCCGGGCGCTAGATAAGGCTGCTGACTTGTGGGTTGCCAAAAGGGCTACTCATAAGGATTCTGGGGCAACTCAGAAAAAGGATGAGGGAAAACAGCCTAAAAAAGACTCAAAAGAGAATTCGAATAACTCACATTCCAAAGAGGGCCCCAAACAAAACCAGAAGGGTAAGCCACCGGGAAAACCGCAGCAGAATAGTGTGTCTTCTGGTGCCAAACCGGAAGGAGGCCAGAACAAGCCACCATTCCAGAAAGCATTTGGTAAATGCTTTGTTTGTGGCTCGACTGACCACGTGAAAGGAGATCTCAGATGTAAGGGTAAACCTTCTGGGGTCCAGCTTGTCTCCTTAGCCTTCGCTCCAGAGGAGGAAGTCCAAATGGCAAGTGGAAACTTTCTACTGCTAGCTGACGAACCCATTGGAGTCTCAGCCAGCGTTTCTTTAGTATCTCTGGGGTTATGGGAACAACAGAATTTAGATGTCTATAATTCTAACCCCGATAATACTAAAGAGTATTATAAGGACAGTGTCCGGGTGAATGGTCAGGAGACTCCTGCCATTAGGGACACTGGGGCCAGCATAACTGTGGTGGATAAATCGTTTTTTCAGGCTGAGGATGTTGCTAAGGCACCCCAACGCCTCACCAAGTGAGCTGGAGGGCCTGTGCAGATGCTTCCCCTATTACCAGTTCTCATCCAGTGTAACGACATGACTGTGAAGATACCTGTCAGTATACAAAGTGAGGTACCAGGACGCGTACTGTTGGGTAACGATTTGAAAACTCTTGGAGTTGTATCGCATACTCCCAGACCTCCTAGTAAACGGTTACAGGAGCTAACCAGACCTGCAAGAGAGAGGACCATGCGCGGTACTCTCCAGGAGATGATGAAGAAAGATATCACTCCTGCTCCGCTGGAATTGTCGGCCGCTGTCTCCACGAAATCAGAAGCGAAGGGGAAACCTAAGACTTCTATCCCGAAACCAGCAGCCCGCATTCCAGTGCAGCCAACACGGACTTCCCCGCAGTTGTCCACAGTTACACCCGTAACTCCACCTCCAGCCGAGGCTGAGAGGGAGGTACAACCCTGTGTGGTAGAATTAGATTTTGAGGAAGAGATAATGGAAGGCCAGGAACTCATTGGAGATCTGGATCCTGTTGACCATCCTGAGCTCCAGTCTTTACTGGCAGAAGGTGGACCCAGCAGGGCAGACTTCAGTAAGGGACAGAGAGAATGTCCAACTCTGGAAGGTCTTCGCCACCAGGCAGAAGCTCAGGCTGAAGGGCAAGAGCCTGGGAAATACAGGTTGCACTGGGAAGATGGCCTCTTCTACAGTGAACCGACCGAGTCTGCACCTGGAGACTACAAGCGACTTGTAGTGCCCCAAGAGAACAGACCACAGTTCTTGCAGTTAGCCCACGAGATTCCTTTTGCTGGTCACTTGAGTTTCAAGAAGACTAAGGAAAGGCTCTCTCTCTACTTCTATTGGCCGAAGATGGGGGCCGAAGTAGAAAAACACTGCAGGAGCTGCCACACCTGCCAGATCTCTGGTAAGGTTGGCTCCAAGAATGTGGCACCTTTAGTGCCTCTCCCAGTCGTGGGAGTCCCATTTGAGAGAGTAGGGATTGACATCGTTGGTCCCCTTGATCCTCCAAACCTCCTCAGGCAACAGGCTTATAATTGTTGTAGTAGACCATGCTACTAGGTATCCTGAGGCAATTCCTATGAGGACTGTTACAGCCCGGGCTGTGGCTAAGGCCCTCCTTGGTATTTTTACTAGGGTCGGGTTTCCGAAGGAAGTAATCTCTGACAGGGCGTCAAACTTTATGTCCCACTACATGAAAGCCATGTGGAAAACCTGCAGAGTTACTTACAAGTTCTCAACAGTTTACCACCCACAAACCAATGGGTTGGTAGAACGGTTCAACCGAACCATGAAGAGCATGATAGGTGCTTTAGAGGAACCCCTTAAGCGAAAGTGGGACCTCCTACTGCCATGCCTTCTCTTTGCTTATAGAGAAGTCCCTCAGGAGGGCGTAGGTTACTCGCCCTTCGAACTACTCTATGGTCATCCCGTCAGAGGTCCATTGGCCCTGATTAAGGAGGGGTTGGAGAGTGCTCCTTCCCCCAAGCCAGTCAGAGTGACTGACTATGTGATAGGTCTCCGGAGGAGAATGTCACACATGATGACGGAAGCAAGCGATAACTTGAAAGCTGGACAAGCATTGGTCAAGCACTGGCACGATCAAAAGGCTAACATGGTTGAGTTCACTCAAGACCAGCTCGTTCTCGTTATGATCCCAACAAGGCAGAGGGCCTTGCAAGATAAGTGGATGGGACCCTTCCGAGTCGTGGGTAAACTCGGAGAGGTTAACTATCTGGTGGACTTGGGCAATCCCAAGGAGGCTCTGACAGTCTTTCACACCAATCGACTTAAAGCGTATGTCTCACGACCTGATGTAGGAGCATTGCTTCTAGCATCATCCGAGGAAGAAGAAGAGAGTGAAGCTCTTCCGGATCTCCTCAGAGGCTTACCTTTAGGTGAAAAAATTGAAGGAGTAAATCTCTCCTCCAATCTGACACCCGAGCAACAAGAAGAGTGCAAATCTATGTTGAATCAGTTTGCCTCTCTGTTCTCGCTTTCACCAGGCTTGACCCCTTGGGGCCAGCACGACATACTCACTGGTGACTGTCTGCTAGTCAAAAGCAGAGGATAACGCATGTCAGAAAACGTACGAACCCACATCAAAGGTGAGGTCAGCAAGATGCTTGATCTCGGGGTAATCGAGCCCTCTACTAGTCCATGGTCTAGCCAGTTGTGTTAGTACCAAAGGCCGGATCTAAAGAACTTAGATTCTGCGTGGATTATAGAGCTCTTAATGCAGTCACCAAGACTGATGCCCACCCTTTGCCAAGAACAGATGAGTTGGTGGATAAACCTGGCGCCGCCAAGTTCCTCAGCACATTTGACTTGACGTCAGGCTATTGGCAAATAGCCCTGACAGACCATGCCAAGGAGAAAACTGCATTTTCTACCCCCGTTGGCCTATACCAGTTTAAGGTAATGCCTTTCGGATTGAAGAATGCACCTGCTACGTTTCAACGGATGGTAAACCAGGTTCTGAATGGGATGGAGGACTTCTGCATGGCATACATGGATGACATCGCAGTGTTCAGCAATTCCTGTGAAGAACATGTAACCCACCTGAGAGATGTTTTGCAGGCTCTTGGACGAGCCAATCTGACCATAAAGGCGAGCAAATGCCAAATTGGACAGAGTAAAGTCGTCTATCTTGGGCATGAGGTAGGCGGTGGAGAAATAAGGCCTTTGCTCAGTAAAATTGAAGCTGTGCAAAATTGGACAACACCGACTACTCAAACCCAGGTGAGAGCCTTCCTAGGCCTCACTGGGTATTACAGGTATTTCATAGAGAACTATGGGACCATAGCTTCTCCACTGAATGTCATCTCCTTGCCCAAATTTCCTAAAAAGGTTAGATGGAACGAGGAGTGCAATCAGGCTTTTGAAAACCTGAAAAAGGCTCTTTGCCAAGCCCCAGTACTCAGAGCTCCTGATTACCGCCAACACTTCATTGTACAGACAGATGCTTCCAATGTAGGAATAGGTGCCGTACTCAGTCAACTGGATGGGAAAGGTAGGGAGCACCCCGTTTGCTTCATCAGCCGCAAGCTGAAGGATCCTGAAACAAGGTGGGCAACAATCAAAAAAGAGTGCTTTGCTATCGTGTGGGCTCTGAAGAAGTTTAGGCCGTACTTGTATGGTTCTACTTTTGTCATTCAGACTGACCACCAACCCTTGAGATGGTTCATGCAAATGAAAGGGGAAAACCCAAAACTATTGAGATGGTCGATCTGCCTGCAAGTGTTTGATTTCACCATTGAGCACAGGTCAGGGTGTCACCACCAAAATGCTGATGGTCTCTCTAGGATTTAAGTCATCGACTAGAGGTATGAGATTCATCCAGGAGTGGATTAAATCCTCCTGTCCCTTAGTCTGGGGGGGCGAGTGTTAGGGAGAATTCTCTGTTCAGGCTGAATTTCCCAACCTAGTGAGTCCCCCAGCAGCTTTCCTGGATTTCGGGAGTTTGTTTTTTTCCATCCTGCCAAGAGTAAGACTCTTTTTCTCCCACTCTTGGACATGTATGTGTGTAATTCCTTTGAAAGGTCAATGTGTTCGATGGGCTATGGGGTCTTTTACTCCATAGGGTCTCATATGTTTTTCTATGTGTGTTACACCGCACCCTACGTGCTGTAACACTGGGGAGTCCTAGCGGACCCCCACCATAGACTACCATCTCCCCGGGCATGTAAAGTCACCATTGGCTTTACTAGACCTAAATTTACTAACAGAACTAGTACAAACCATCTTATTGTGGACGTACTAGTAGGGGTAATTCGATTACTCCTAAATCTGTTACTCGAGGGGGCACTGTCCCGTCCTTCTCGTCGAGTTTTGGCTGGTGGCAGTGGAAACTACTTGTTATGTTCGACCCCGAACATAACCCTATGGGATTCGTCCCATTGTTGGAGATTGATACTTTTTCTCGTTAATCTCTAGCGTACCACCGATCTACTTATCTTAAATAAGTTTATCGGATGGTATTTTCTGCCAGAACTCGGTTTGTAAAATGGCGTCTGTGTTCGTCTATGTGACTCCTAAACCAAAGGTTGAGCCCTTTGTTCCACTTTTGGCGGGCTCTGTACAGAGACCCTCCAAAGTGTTGCCATTCTGTCTGAGTTACCACAGGGGTGTGGGAGGGGGTTTAGGCACCCTGGACCGAGTTGCCTTGCCAACTCCGGTCGCACTCTGGAGTGATTGGCCCAAGTGGTGAGCCTTCCCGCTCCCCACTTAGCATGTGTTGATTGACAGCTAGGCTTTATGAATGGGGGTTTTCTGCATAAAAGCAGGGCTTTTGGGATTGGATCTTTAGAAGTCGCCACAGGACCTAAGAATCCGACGAGGGTAACGCTGAGCCGACCTGCACGATGACACCTCCGGTGGAGCCCTGCAGAACCGACTCACCACTTCCCGACGACAGAGGAGATCTCCCTGCCGGAGAGTCTCTTCCCCTGGCTGGTGGGAACAACCAGTCCCCTTTACTTTTTACTCGCCCGGGATGCAGTGGTCGAATTGCCCGTGCAGAGCACCCCGGCAACCGGATAGCCACTACCCCTGTACCACGACCAAAAGGTGGTGCCTTGTGACGGAGCACCCGCGGCTGGTCTCTTCCCTGGTGGTGCACCGGACTTCACTTTTCTTCGATGACGAGATCATCTCTACTCTTGGCAAAGACCCGACGTGCATCCACCACCAGGAACAACTGCCCCCGCCGGAGCTGCCCTCCACAACAAGGTACGTGTCCGCCTGGCTTCCCTTTCGATCGGTTCGAGTGAGGTGTCTTAATCCTCTCCGTTCCGGTGGGTCGCCTCCAAGCTTTTCTCAACTATTGTTCTGAACTGGTTCAATCCGCTGATAACAATTTGCTACAAAGACTTGAATGCATCTCCACTAGAGACTTGTTGGGACATAGCGCCTTGCCTCTCTCCGAGTGGGCCTGGCCTCTGAACTTTATGATCTATTGTGATTCTTGCCTTCCCGCCTTGCATTTTATCCGCGAAGGATTGAACTGTGTTGATTTCATAACCTGCCTATCTTTTTCTCTCCCGTCCTAATATTAGAATGTCATCTAGGTTGAGGTATACACCTCTTTCTGAAAATAAGTGGTACCGGTAGAACCTAGAGTTGTCGAAATATTGCAAGGGGGATTGATCGTTTTCTGCTTCGTAGAGTAATTGTGTTTGATTTGTTTGCCGTGAATTTGCCATAGTGTTTTTCATAGATGTTTCGTTATAAATAAATACCTTAATATCTTTACACTAAGCCTCGTTGCGTGTTTGCTTGTCTTGCTGGGAACAATTGCCCTATTTTGTATACTCCACATACTGCTCAACTCTTCTTGAGGGAAGTCCGACTGCTCAGCCACAGCTACCAAGTGAATCTGTGTGGTACGGACTGCTACCAAGTGGGTTCACCGCCAAACACCTGTAGTCCTAAATCTTTTGCAGTGGTCCCAGAGGGAACTGCACAGGTTTCCGCCTTACAAAGTGCAAGAAAAAGATGAGGTTTTACAATCAAGTATTACAAATCTGTTAGCAAACATGTGTGGTACGAAAGAGTACTGGTTCCGAGGACACAGAGATGTACGTTGTATGATAAGAAACCTTGGCCCACCCACTTGGTTTGTTACATTAAGTTGTGCAGAATATGCATGACAAGATTTACATGATTTCCTACACATATCAAACAAAAACAAAACAAACATAGATATACTAAAACCTGGAGATCTTTGCTCTCTAGATCCTGTTAGTGTTTCAAGATATTTCCATCATCATTATATTGCTATGCTACACTTTATTTGTAATAAAACTGTTCCTCCCCTCGGAGAAGTGCAACACTTCTTTTGGAGAAAAGAATACTAAGCCAGAGGAGCACCACATATCCACATGCTTTTATGGATTAAAGATGCTCCTAAATTTGGTCAAGACAGTGATGCCACTGTTTTACAGTTTATCGAAAAATATGTCACTTTGAAATTCCATCAGAAGCAACAAATAGTGATCTTCATGCACAAATTGTACAATTTCAAAGACACAAATGTGGCAAATATTGTCGTTGCAAATACAAAAACAAAGGGAAAGACTACACCAAATGCTGCTTTGGTTTCCCTAGACCAGTTACAGAAACAGGTGAAGTGAACAACTTCATGTCTTCAGTTAGACATAGTCTTAAAAGTCAATCACCTAAGAACACGTATTACATCAAAAGAACAGAAGAATCAAAATATATCAATGATTACAATTCAACCATTGCCCTCTTATGGAATGCAAACATAGATGTGCAGTACTTTTCAGACAATTCCACTGCAGTTGAACGATATGTTACAGCCTACTTAACAAAAGCAGAATAAATAGAGTTTCAAGACCTCTGGAATGACCTATCATCGGACAAAACACTATCTCAGAAATTGTACAGCTTAGGCATAAAAATGCTCTCTCATAGAGATTGTGGCTCCTATACAGCTGCAGATCGTTTAACCGGTGCTGCTTTGTATGTAAAATCAGAAAATATAGTATGACTAAGTCTTGGTCCTGCTAAATCTAGAAAAAGAGATCTCAAATCATACGACGACATAGAAACAATAGCCAAGACATTTTGAATAAAAACATTTACTAGACCCATACTACCCGAACAGGAGTACCACTTTGGAAACCATGTGTCTATACCACATAGCCCAAAACTTCACATACAAAAATAATATAAAACCCGATGACAAAAAGGTAGCTATAGAGTGACAGATTGTGAAGGCAGCTTAGTGAAATTTACCAAACGAAGCTTAATTAATCATATCAAATTGTCATTAAAAACTCCTCAACATAAAGAACTATATTACATGTCCCTGCTACAATTTTTTAAACCATGGAGAAAAGAAGAAGAGGTACTAGAAAACTATGACTCCTATGAAACGCTTTCAAAGCAAATGAAAGCACTATCACCAATATAAACTGTACGCAGTACAAAACAATGTTGCACAATGAACAATAACACGAAGAAGAACTCCAGGCCCAACTAGATAAGGACACTCCCGACAGTAGTCAACCTTCTGTAACAGGAAGTCAAGAACCTCTGAGACAGCCACCAGTGGCAAATGAGGCAGAATTAGCTATGAGAGAAGTAGACAACACCATGGGCCCCATTACGAGTTTGGCGGCAGCCATGGAGCTATTAGCTCCATGGCTGCTGCCAAACCGGGCTCCTTTATCGGGTTCCCAGAATGGGGAATTACCGGGCAATTCTGAGTTCGGAGGGCCCGGTAATTCCTCCCTCTGGGAACCCGGGCCCGGACCTTCCCCATTCCCATCTGAGCCCCCATAGGGCTCAATGGGAATGGAGAGGGAGCTAACAACGGGCCAATTACCATTGGCCCGTTGTTATCTCTCTCTTCCCCTCACGGGACCCGGTAATGATGCCTGGTTTTACCAGGCGTCCTTACCGGGTCCCGATAGGGGACCTCGTAATTTTGCGGAACGGGTTTAACGGGTCCGCCTCCATTAGCGGAGCCAGTTAACCCGTTCCGCAAAGGTCGTAATGAGGCCCCATGTGTCACTATGAAGAAGATACAGAAGACTTAACTGTACTACAATCAAAACGGAACAAAGAGCAGCGTACCATTTTTCAAGAAGTAACAAAAGAAATTGCACATGGTGTACAACATGAAAATAAAGAATGTACCTGCCAAAATTACAAACCTATACTACTATACGTCAGTAGTGAAGCTGGTTCAGGCAAAACATTCTTAATCACAATCATCAGCAAGTTCCTTCAACAATTGACAAACAACAAACTGTCAGCTGTTGTAACTGCCCCCACAGGTTTAGCTGCCTACAACATAGGCGATGTCACTTTAGACCGATTACGACTCCTTCCAGTAGAACACCAAAACAAATTAGAATATTACAAACCTTCTAAAGAAGCTGCAATGGAACTACGCAGAGTATTAAAACAAATATAAATGCTACTAATAGATGAAGTGGGCATGGTCTCCAACCTAATGTTGGCTTTGATTCACCTCAGATTGCAAGAAGTACTTACAACAAACTACAAAGAGCTCTTTGGAGGAAAACACATTATTGTTTTGGAGATCTTCTTCAATTGACACCAGTGAAAGGTGAACCTATGTTTGAAACCTTAGGACACAAACTCTGCCGTAAAACTGTTGGCAGCATAGGAAATGTCAACCTTTGGCAACATTTCCAATACAGAGAATTAACAGAAAATATGCGCCAATCTGCAGACCTCATTTATGCCAACATTTTAAAAAGTATTAGAGTTGGTGTACTATCTCAAGAAGCACAAGCAATATTAAAAACCCGGCACATCCATGCACTTTATGGCCATAATTCATGTGCTACTGATGTTATTGAACAATTAGCACACAAAAATGTCAAGTGTATGTCCTTAATGCCAACTCTTGCAAGCTGTTCCAAATTCAAGGAAGCAATGTTGAAAAAAGAAATGCAACCAATAATTGAAATTTACTCCACAGACAAACTGGACGTACATGGTATGACAATACCCATGTATCAACAGCCACAACAAGACTAAATACCTTAGAAAATTCTATCTCCAACACAGCTGGTTTGGAGAAAATATTCTTAATGCTTAAACGTAACCTTGACATGGAGCAAGGACTAGGTATTGGAGCACTGGGTACAGTTGTTGGCTTTCAAACATACCCACGTGACAACAACATTCAGTTTGTCAATATTCTCTTTGACAAACTTTCAGAAGTAAAAAGGATAGGGCGCTCAATAGCTCGATTCCTTCTCTTGATAGACATGTATGTACGCAGAGAACAATTTTCTCTAACTCTAGCATATGCAGTCACCATTCACAGATCGCATGGTCTTACCCTACACAAAGCATTGATAGATATTGGTAACACAGTCTTTAAAGAAGGCATTAGCTACGTAGCACTATCACGCTTACGTACACTTGACGGTCTATTTCTAATCAACTTTGATGATGCAAGTAAAGTAAACACGGATATCATTTTAGAATGCAATAGACTACGTTCACTATACACCCCCATCTAAAAACATATTCTGTTCCACAAAAAGGAAAACGCTGTAAAAGAAAACTAATTCAAACTGAAATGCAACAGGATATCACCGCAAATCCTGCAAAGAGAGTAAAAGACGCTAATACTTCATAAATTACCACAACCAAAGAAGAACCTATTACTCAAAGTAACTCAGGTACTTCTTCAAAGAAGCAACACACACTCTGAAAAAATGACTTGGACACAGAACTATCTGGTCCATTCAAATTTTCAAATATAACTGGGGTAAATTGCTACGCAAATGCAGCAATGAATATTCTATTTCATTGCCACCAATTGTTGACAACATTTACTTACACAGTACAGACCAATTGTGTTTGCAAATGTTAGTCCTTCATAGAAACTCAACAAACAATCCTGACAACACATATAGTGTGCATGGAATAAGACAAGGATTTGACTACTGTGCTGGAATGGTGAAATTCACTATAAACTCACAAGAAGATCCACAAGAATGTCCTTACTACAAGTACTGGAAAACAATAACAATACATCCAGATTTCATACATGTGGAAACATTCATGCAGTCTCTGCAACAATGTGGCACAGGAACAAATCCCTAATGAGCGCTTTGTGTATGTATCCATACCTAACTGTGAATCTGTTTCATTTCAGCAACTTGTACAAAATGCAAACCATGGTAGATTATGTACTACCTGCTATTCAGATAATCGCTCCACCTTACAAATACAAACACACAGTAAATACGTCATACTAATGCTTCTACGTTAAAATGCAGATGGTACCAAAAACAACTGCAAGCTGACTGGATTCACACGTGGTCAAGTATCACTTGGTAAGCAAACCTTCACAACAATAGGTATAATCTACCACGCAGGAGCCACAACCAATGCAGGTCACTACAATGCATATATAAAAAAGAAATGTGGATGGTTCGAATGTAATGATAGTACCATTACTCTAAAGCAGAGATTACCAGCAAATCTTGCAAATGCTTATTTAATCTTCTTAAAAACAAAATGTAGGTTGCCACAGTTGGTAATATCTACCTGCACACTGCATTTTGCCCTAATCTGCGATTTCTGAATTTAGGCAGGTTGCCACAGTTGTTATTATCTACCTGCACACTGCATTTTGCCCTATCAATACTGCTGAGAACTATTCTCCACCTTATTAACTCTTCATGCTACCTGTAATAGCCGCATCTAGACTAAGCGTGCCATGCAACCCGATATTGTGTTCCCTGCTTCTGATAGCAGCATTAGCCATGTTCGCTCTGCCCTGTGATAGTTGCATCTAGATTATTTGACTACTGCTTTTAGCTCACCCATGGCTCACTTACATAGGCAGTATATGTTAACCCCCTGCCCTCCGGCTGATCGCCACACACCCGACCTCCAACTAGGTTGGCCTCCTCACTCGACTGCCACACCCCACCCACCGCCAACAAAATGTTCCTTCCAGGTATCTACTCAATACTGCTGAGTACTATTCTCCACCTTATTAACTCTTCGTGCTATCCCAATTCTCCCTTAGCTCAGCTACCATAGGCACCTCTGGAATGACCTATCATCGGACAAAACACTATCTCAGAAATTGTACAGTTTAGGCATAAAAATGCTCCCCCCCAGCCGCACGCCACAACCATGCTGATCCAATTCTCTCTACCATGCATCCTCTCTGAAAGAAACACCAGATTACCGTCCAGACTACCTAAAATATACAAGCCCCGAGCCAGGGACTCTGTCCAGTCCAAACTGACCAACCGCTCTACTACCACTAGCACCTGTGCCAACCTCACGTTGAAAAGACTCAAATCCAGCCCACCTAACACTACGACCAATCACAAAACTTACAACACAGCGACTACCCCCATCCCCCACTAAGACTACCGCCCCACCTATAGAAGGTGCCCTCATTAACGCACGCTCTATAATAGCCCATGCTACAGATATAGCAGACCTCATTCTAGCAGAAGATTTAGATTTTTTAGCCATAACTGAGTCCTGGCTCCACGCAGCCGCAGGTCCAAACCTCTCGCTAGCCATCCCCGACGACTACACCATCCTCCGAGCGGATAGAACAGAATCTAGAGGCGGTCGCCTGGCTGTAATTGCCAAAACTCACCTCAACATTAGACTTGACTCCTCTACCCACCTCCCATCATGTGACTCACTCACAGCCAAGCTGCCCACTGCCAATTCCCAAACGATATCCATTCACTTACTTTACAGACCTCCTGGACCCTTAGGATCCTTCGAGGAAGACCTCAGCACCATCCTAACCAATAACCTAAAAATCTCCTCCCAGTGCCTCCTCCTAGGGGTCTTTAACCTAGGCTTTGAAGACCCCAAAGATCACCAGGCCACCCTCATCAACAATACTCTGTCTGAACTAGGCTTTACCCAAAAAGTATCTGGCCCCACCCATAACAAAGGGAGAACCCTTTACTGGGTAGCAGACTATAACTGCGCGGCCTCCATCACTAATAACTCCCCTCAACCATGGTCTGACCACCATCTCCTCTCCTTTACCCTTGAAGCTTTGAGCCCCATCACCAATAATGTGCTAGCTGCAGCCATCCCCACGAGAAGTAAGAAAAATATCACAGTGTAAAAATTGATCCCACTCATCCTCCCAACGCTTAACCCACTCCCTGCTACCTACAACCCCTACGACCTCGTGGAAGGTTATAACAAAACCATGTGCACAGCCTTAGACTCCATTGCACCACTAAAACTAAGAAAATGTAAACCGAAAAAGCATCTTAACCAATGGTTCTCCAGCCACCTTAAAGCTCTTAGATTAGAAAAACGCAAAATGGAACAAGCCTGGAGACAGTCTCCCACAGACCACAACAAGATAGTGCTTAATAAAATAACGTCCAACTACAAAAAGAAATCATAGCTGCCAAACAAGAGTCTTACAACCAGAGAATTGCACAATCCAACTCCAGCACCAAAGAGCTGTTTATGATCATTAAAGAACTGGAAACACCAGTGCTTACTCCTGACACCTGTGTGAAGGACAAACAATGGTGCACTAGTGTCCAAAATTCCCTAAACAATAAAGTCACAGGCCTACAAACTAAAATTAAAAATAAGAAAGAATCCTTAGCTAAACCAACTGAGCCCACTAATAACGCCCCACACCCCAGACCCCAACACCCCCGACCCAACCCCACTCGCTTCAGCTTCTCCAAAGTCTCCACTCTTGAAGTGGAAACAATCATTCTCAGCCTAAAACCATCTACTGTCAGGGTGACCTTTGCCCCCCACAAATCATTAAAGATGCGGCGAGAGACCTCTCGCCATTCATCACCAGACTCTTTAACGCCTCCTTCTCCTCAGGTACCGTCTCCAGCAACCTTAAAGAGTCCTGGGTCCTTGTGTTGTGTATGGCTTGGCTTTGCAGAAGGAATGTTGTGATGTCATGTGGTGTGTTTGTGCCTGAGTGATGGAATACATGGGTGAATGTTCTAACCTGGTCAGTTGTTCAGCCAGAGGCCCGGGTGATGGGCTGCCAGTGTTTTATTGTCCTATATGTAACTTATTGATTGACTGCTTGTAATGATACTAATAAACCTAGCAAGTCAACCTAAGAAGGTTGGGAGTCACTTCACTACAATGGCGATGAGTTGGTCTTTTAAAAGAAGAATCTACGCGTGAAACAGATGTAAAGCTGGTGCCCTGCTGCAGGGGGTACAGGAAGGAAGAAGAGGACAACACTGCCCCCAAATGAAGTAAGACCCATCACCCAGGGTGGCAAGGTACTGCAGGGCTGAAAAAGGGAAGCCAACTCTTAAGTTGAAGAAAGGGGACTTGTTTCCATCAGCAGGAGAGAGAGGCACAGCTGGGTCCCATCAGCAGGAGAGGGAACAACGGATTGGTTATTAGCCGGATTATTATGATCCAGGGACATCTTTATGGAGTCATCTTCCCAGTTTTGGGGAGCCATTCAATGGAAGATGCATAGCGCTTGGATGCTGGGCATGAATTGTATGGCAGGTGAAGTGAGTCTCATGTGCAGGAGAGAGGAGTCTGATGGTCTGGAGAATAACTGCTGTGGTTATGTGCACTAGAGACTGCTTCTCTGGTTATGTGCACTGAAGTCTAACATCATAGCTGGGCTTATGTGCATGTCATTACTGCACTTACAACTACGGGAATCTTTCCCATCTGTGCATTGGAGAGTTTGAGCTGATGATGGAGCTTGTCCATAGCCCATAAGGGAAGACAGTGGTACATAGAAGGTCTGGTGGTCAAAGGATTGGAGTGGTTGGACAAACCTTCAATGAGTACTAATGCAGGGGATCGGAATACGTAATGGAGGTTGGTAAAAGCTGCGCAGTTTGGCAACATTGTGGACACATCTGCACGATGGAGGTGTTTGGACATGGTACGGCGTGGGACAGATCCATGGAGCCTAGATTTGGGTAAAACACAGGACATGGTACGGCGTGGGACAGATCCATGGAGCCTGGATTTGGGTTAAACTACGTATGCTTTAAGCTATGGAGCTATGGACTTGGGTAAAATGTTTGAAGTTGCTTGCTCTATGGATTGAAGGAAAATGTACTATGTGGAGCATCCTAGGGTGTATTTTGCTTATGTTCTTATCTATGTTTCATTTACTTTGATGCACATGGATGGATTGCAGGCTGGTAACTGGTGTTTTGTTTTTAAGTATGGATGGGTATGGTTTGGATGTGATGAGTGTGTTTTAGATTTAACACTCTTGAGGATTTGCAGTTTAGGGTCGCAGCAAGCGACATGGACTTTTAGTATGGAGTAAAGTGTATGGTATGGTCCAAAACTAGTATGGAAGTCGGGGTTTTCCTGAATGTTTAGTTTTTTACTTCTTTGAGAATTTTCAGCATTTACGTTGTCCCATGACAACATGGACTTTTATTTGACAACATGGACTTTTAGGATTGGATTTGGGTAGGGTTCATGACATCTAATGTTTTAGAGACTAGATGCAACTTTTTGAGGATTTTCAGCATTTAGGTCGCTAAATAGCGACATGGACTTTTAGGAATGGATTTGGTTTGGGCTTCATGACATATATAGTGTTTTTTAAAGAAATGCATCCAAACTAATGCTGAAAATATTGCAATGTGAACTACATATTGTGTAATATGTGATGTATGGAGTAGGGTATGGAAGATCTGTATGGATCCAGGCAGTTTAGTCTTTTTGGGGGTTGTACCTTCAATTACCCCTTGTATGGGTGTTGATATGGTTGTCTGGTGATTGAGGGGGTAGCGCCTCCCATGTTTTTGGTTTTGATTGAAGCTTATATGAAATTTATAAGTATGGTTGCTGATGGTGTGAGTGCCAGGTCAGCATGTCTTACCTCTCAATGTGGTTGCTGCGGGTAGCGCCTTCAGCCTAACATTCAATATGGATGTGGATGGGTATGCCACAAGGGTATTTGAGAGGTAGTGCCACATGGTATGGTATCTGGGGGTAGTGCCTCCAGTTTGGTGTGGGCGTGATTGTGATGAGTCGCGCATGGTTAAACAGTGTATGTGTGTTTCTGGTGGTAGCGCCACCAGTTCTGTCGGGGCGTGACTATAATAGGTTATGCATGGTTATTCCACGTATGGCTGTGTGAGGTGGTAGCGCCACCAATTGTCGGGGTGTGACTGAAGTTAGTCATGCAAGGTGATTGGTTTGGTATCTGGGTGGTAGCGCCCCCAGTAGATGTAGGGGAATGTGTGTACGGGTGGTAGCACCCCCGACTTTGGTATGCGCATGTCTGTGGTATTAGGCATTGAATGGTCAAACACTACCCCGACGTTGTGGTTTATTTACCACAAATAATTTGATTTTTTTTCTCTGTGCATATGCAGTGCGGCTGTTTTTAGCTGTACTGTGCGCGCTTCTATGACTCCTTCCACCCTCATCAGGGTCCAAAGTGTGACAGGGATATTGGTTGTTGGTCCTGGTGTGCCTGTGCATCGGGTATGAGGTGAGTGGTAGAGTGTCAGAGCAGGAGTTGTGTGCTAGCCCTGATGATGCAAGTCTGTGTGAATGGCTTATGTTGGTGTGTGTGGAGATGTGTTGTGTAATGTCTTGCGCTGTTGTCGGAAGAGGGGAGATGTGTTGTGTAAAGCTTTGAGGCGTGAGATGTGCAATGTAAAGGGAGGAGATGTGTTGTGTATGGCTTGGTTTTGCAGAAGGAATGTTGTGATGTCATTTGGTTTGTTTATGCCTGAGTTTTGGAATGCATGGGTGAATGTTCTACCTGGTCAGTTGTTCAGCCAGAGGCCTGGGTGATGGGCTGCCAGTGTTTTATTGTCCTATATGTAACTTATTGATTGACTGCTTGTAATGATAATAATAAACCTAGCAAGTCAACCTAAGAAGGCTGGGAGTCACTTCACTACACTCCCCTTCTCAAAATGCCCTCTCTTGACCCCTCCACTCCCATTAACTACAGACCTATTACCACCGTCCCATTTCTGCTCAAGATGATAGACAAGACAGCCTACCAACAAATCCAAAAATACCTTGAAATAAACCATCTCATAGGTATTCCGCAATCAGGCTTCAGACCCCAACATGGGACAGAAACAGCCCTCATCGACCTGAAGGCTCAAATTGACACCCTTAGAGACAATGGGAAAACTGCTCCATTACTTCTCCTGGACCTCTCTGTGGCATTCGATCTAGTTGATCACAAAATCTTATGCAATCACTTGGATTCAGCTGCCCACTTCTCCCAAGAAGCCATCGGCTGGATTGAGTCATTCCTCAGCAACAGATCCATGCATGTCTTCTCCACCTCTGCTGCCGCCGATCCCATCCCCATCAGATGTGGAGTCCCCCAAGGTTCATGCGTTTCCCCTACACTGTACAACATGTTCACAAAGCCCCTGTTTGATGATCTAGATGGTCTGGGTATCACCTACACTAATTACGCCAATGATACACAGATCCTCATCCCATTGACAGGAGATTACAACCATGATTTGGCCTTGGTGAACAAGGTGTACCTCATCATCCAGGCATGGATGGCTTCTCACAGTCTATGACTGAATGATGACAAGACTGAACTCATCATCCTTGATTCCACCTCAAACCTGACCAAATTGGACCACAACTACACCAGCTTCATTATAGTCGGGAACCGGAACAAGGTAGCCAAAGAAGTGAAAACTTTAGGAATATACTCCTCCCTTTCCTTCCAGAAACAGATTAGCTCTATGGCATCCTCCACGGCCCACATGTGTAAGCTTATAAGAGCAGCCAAACCCTTCTTATCCACCCAGAGCTGCATTACGTTAGCCAGAGCCGTTGTATTATCAAAACTGGACTACTCTAATGCCCTCTACGTAGGAGCTAGCAAGCAGGTCACTAACAAAATACAGACGCTACAAAACAACGCTATCAGAGCAGCGCTCAGTATCCCAAAGAGAGAACTTATCTCTAACATTAGGAGAACCCATAATTGACTCAACACCACTGATAAAATCTTGCTCAAAGTAGCCTCACTAACACACAAATGCCTCAACAACGCAGCCCCCCACTACCTAGTCGATAGAGTAAGCAGGTACACCTCTAATAGACCTACCAGAACTTCCAATGCAAACCTGCTCACAGTCCCCAGGTTCAAACGTACAAACATCGGTGGCAACAGCTTCCAGGTGAAAGCAGCCCAACACTGGAACTCCCTACCACCCTCCCTAAGGACACCCCAAACCTACACACATATCAGATGCAACTATATCCATTGGATAAAGAACAAAGACCACTAATACTATCCAGCCCACTGCACCACTGTACACCATGTAAATTATGTTCATCTGTAAATTTGTAAACTTGTTTGCCTTATCTGTAAATTTGTAAACTTTTTGCCTCATCTGTAAATTTGTAAACTTTGTGCCTTCCATTGCCCATTGTAATTACTGTAATGCATTATAACCTGTAACCAAGCTGTGAATAACCTTGTTGCTCCTGCGCCCTCATACCCTCGGGTCTGGTGCGCAATACAAATGAATAAACTAAACTAAACTAAACTAAACTTAATAACTAATCTGTACTTAAATTACTGCTCACAGTCCCCAGGTTCAAACATACAAACATCGGTGGCAACAGCTTCCAGGTAAAAGCAGCCCAACACTGGAACTCCCTACCACCCTCCCTAAGGACACCCCAAACCTATACACATATCAGATGCAACTATATCCATTGGATAAAGAACAAAGACCACTAATACTATCCAGCCCACTGCACCGCTGTACACCATGTAAATTATGTTCATCTGTAAATTTGTAAACTTGTTTGCCTTATCTGTAAATTTGTAAACTTTTTGCCTCATCTGTAAATTTGTAAACTTTGTGCCTTCCATTGCCCATTGTAATTACTGTAATGCATTATAACCTGTAACCAAGCTGTGAATAACCTTGTTGCTCCTGCGCCCTCATACCCTCGGGTCTGGTGCGCAATACAAATGAATAAACTAAACTAAACTAAACTAAACTTAATAACTAATCTGTACTTAAACATTAACAAAACTTCAATTAAAAAACTATAAACTGTTAGAATACACCAACAGGTATCTAACTGCCCCAAGATTCTATAACATCCAAAAAGATAAATGAATACCACTAAATTATAACAAGAAAAAAACAGAATACGCCAACAGGTATCTAACTACCCCAAGATTTTGCAACAACCAAACAGATAAATCAATACCATTAAATTATAACAAAAAATAGAAAGTTAGAATACGCCAAAAGGTATCTAACTGCTCCAAAAATCTTCAACAAGCCAACAGATAGAACATTAGCCAGAAACAGCAAGTGGACACTGAAAACAAACAGACTGTAGCATAACATGTTTTTTTTAAATCCGATTTTTTTTCCCACAGACTCAATGATTTGAAAAACAAACACAGAAACTGAGCAAATTGCACAGTACACTGGTTTGTAAACTACTAAATATGAGGGTCGGAAAAAAGCTGAAATGTTTGTTATGCAATGTAATAAGTCTTTATAAAATACAAACACTAACATGCTCTTTTCTTTTATCACAGAAATTGAAAAAGAATATGTGCTCCAGTTACCCAACTCATGAAAAAAATATATCCAATCTCAAAAAATCAAACAGTAAGTATATTCTAATAGAACGCATAAATACTGGTGCATAACAGAACCATTGAAGCAAACATCTAACCATACACCACAATACAAAATCTTTATTTCCATGGATATGTTATACTGTAGTGCTTGTTACCAAACTCTACAATCTTAATGACATTACGTAGCCAAAACTTCACATTCAAACTATATAAATCAAAGAGTACACAAACTGTAGATTTGCAAATATTTGATAGATATTCGATTCTATCGGTGTGATCTATGGGTGTGATATGCTGCGGTGGTTGTGGCCAGGGCCTAGAGTCTTGGGTGTATGGCCTACGGCCTGCAGCCATGCACCCAAGACTCTAGGCCCGGGCCACAACCACCACAGCATATCACACCCATAGATCACACCCATAGAATCAAATATTTTAACTGTCTATATGGGCCCACCCATATCACACTTTTTGCAAAGTTTGGTGAGAATTCATCCAGGGAGAGCGAAGTTAGAAGCCACCCATGATGGCTTATAACTTCAGTGCATATAACTTCGGTCTTGGCCACAACCACCGCAGCATATCACACCCATGGTGGCGTATAACTTCGGTGCTTAGATCTTCAGTCTTGGGTGCATGGCCTTGCACCCAAGACTCTAGGCCCTGGCCACAACTACCGCAGCATATCACACCCATGGTGGCTTATAACTTCAGTGCTTATAACTTCGGTCTTGGGTGCATGGCCTTGCACCCAAGACTCTAGGCCCTGGCCACAACCACCGCAGCATATCACACCCATAGAATCAAACATTTTAACTGCGGCATATAGACAATTTTTATGTCCGCGGACACCGCATGTGTCCTTAGAACAGTTTCAACTTGCCTGCGAACAGCACGGACAGGAATACTGTCCTTAGGACACCCCTCATTTTAACTAATTACGAACATCCCGGAGAGTGCGGGCATGGCGAATACATCAGTAACACCTGCCACCTAAACAAATACAGTATTTGACCCATCTCTTTCTCTCCAATCCCCCCCAAGCACTCTTGCACACCAAAACACTCCCAAAAACTGCATTTTGCCTCTGTTCGCCGCCACGCTGTCAGCAGATCCAAGATGGCGGGCGCATCAGAACAATCTGACGCACTTCATGCTCTTCACCAACCAATCAGCGTAAGCGCCACATGTCCGCGGACATGAGACGAGTCGATTAGCCAATCGGTGTCCTGTCCACGGAGAGAACAGGGAAGTGAGTCCGCGGAGCGGACATAGATATCACTCATTTTTTGAGACCTACTTTTTGATCGTTTAAAAAAAAACTACTGGATGGATTTTCACCAAATGTACAAAAGCACGCTTTTGGGACCAAGCCGCTGCTCCTGCCACAAATTTGGTGAAAATCCGTCCAGCAGTTTGGGCTGTAGGTGTGTGCACATTTTTTTTTCCCCATTCAGTCTACGGGAAAAAAATAAATTTTGGGACCCCAACTATAACTTTGCCCCCCCTGGACCAAACCTCACCAAACGTTGCAAAAAAGTTCAGAGTGGGCCATATACTTTTTTTTGCAAAGTTTGATGAGGATTCGTCCAGGGAGAACGAAGTTATAAGCCGACCAAAAAGTGCTTGTGATATGGGATTTGCAACTTAACCATAACTACACAGCCACTAACGTGGCTGTGTAATGTATATATATATTCAGTGAATAAACATTGTTAAAGGGGCATTATGGTTCAGTTGCTGCAATAAAAACCTATCACATTCAGTATAAAAACTTTGTTAAAGGGACGTTATAGTTACGTTGGACTAAAAACAATCTATCCCTATTATGGTTACAAGTAAAACCAAAAAACCCCAGAAATTCACCAGTTATGGTAAGTTAAGCAACGATAACTCGCCACCACTGTGCACTGCAAAGACTACCACCATGACATTTGTGATGTCATCATTCATTTCATGGGTGGGCGTCCTTGCAGTGCACATTGGTGGTGCGAGTTATGGTTACTAAGCTTACCATAACTGTCGAATTTCTGGGGTTTCGGTTTTACTTGTAACGATAATATGGATACATTGTTATTAGTCCAAAGTAACTATAACGTGCCTTTAACAAAGTTTTTGTACTGAATTTGATAGGTTTTTATTATAGCAAATGAACCATAACATCCCTTTCACAACATTTTTTCACAGAATTTGATTGGTTTTTAGTAGTGCAATTTAACCATAACGTGTCTTTCACAACGATTTTTTCACTGAATTTCATACGTTTTCACCAAGATTCCCTTACTTTATATAGATATTGCATACAACATACTGAACCCCTTAGCCCATGCTAATGGTCGTAGGGTCCACAGACTATGCGACTGTCCGCGAAGCTGGGCAACATCGACACCGTCCAAAAGCTCAGTGGTTATCTTACATTCTTGTAGAGTACAACAAAGACACTGAACATGTTCAAAGAGCAGCACATAAATGAATAATATTTTATTGGTTTACCCTTGTTTAAAGACTCAGAGGATAAAGTGCTTCTCAAAATTTGTAGTCTTGCATAGAGACTTCATATGGTATAGAATGCTGCATGATAATTGCATAAGTTTAAAAATATCTGTGACAACCTTTTTGAGAAATGTTTGTGACTTGAGTTAACCTGGGTAAATATTTTACTTGTTTTGATTTATGCAGATATGAGTTAACCTGGGTAAAGATTTTACTTGTTTTTGACTTACGTAGATCAGGATCTGAGGATAATTCTCTCGTTTGTGTTTTTCTCTTACTTTGTGAAGGTAATGTAAGCTTAATTTGATATGGAAATTTTGATGCAAAAGGATTAACCTGTACTCTATGTTTGGTACTTTTATGAATTTCTTTTAAACTTTTTGTATAATCATTTTTTGATAAATTTCGTGATATTGTACAGTGTATTTTGTGATATAGTAAAGGTTTGTAAATAAACCAAAGCAATAAATAAAAAAAATAATAATAAACAAAAATAAACTAGAACTACAAAGTATATACTTAAGAAACCAACAGTGCAATTTCACAGGATGTACAACATAATGGAACACACCAAAAACAAAAATAACCTATGCCTCCACCAGAATTACCTCACTGCTGCTTTATACAGAAACTGCACACCAATGTCAACAGCACACCTACAAAGCACTAACAGCAAAACTGAAAAACAAACTGGTAAGTAAACTACATTAATTCCAATAGAAACACACTTTGTTTAGTAGGGTACACTAAAAGATTTGTTTCTTTTTTTGTTTACACGGAAATGGCTAGCACTCTGGAGTGGCTTGAAGGACATTTTGACCGGGATGAAATGAGTGAAGACAGTGATACTACTGGTACACACTGCAGTCTCCAAAGTAAGCCAATTAATACACATTAATGCACATGTACCTGATACAATTTATTTTTCTTCAACAGCACATACAGAAAAAACAACAATGCCCCCAAAACAGTACATCATGTAGAACTCCAACAACATATGTAACAACAAAGTGGCACTGTGGAAAATCAATTATTGAACAATTTTCTTCATTTGAAAGTCTTTGTACAAAGACATATTATGGAGAGTATTAAATATCACTACCCCAACCTGCACCTGTACCCATATTCCCTTTCCCAGTCAACAATCCCCACAAATTTCCTGTCACTGAAAACCTTACGATGAGACCTCAATCCCTCCCTCCCCTAATGCCCAACCTCTAGAAAACCGCAATTCCCCTGTATATGTCTCCTTTTCTGCTTCCCCCTCTCTTTCATATTTTGTATATTTTTGTGTGTAAATAAAGTTATATGTATACTGTTGCTATATGTGTCTGCATTTCTTTTTTTAAAAGCCTTTTTGGGAGTCCGTGGACAGTGCGACTGTCTAGGTTGTCCATAATTAATCAAAATGTGGGTGTCTTACGGACACTTAACATGTCCTGACTGTCCACAATCAAAATGGAGGTGTCCTTAGAACACCTACCCCATCAGCATGTCTGCACAGTTGTGACACACCTTTAATTAGTTTGGGGACCCTAGCCATGTCCGGCGGACACCTGTGGGCATGCGCATTGCACCTTTGTTGTCCTACGAACATCGCGCCTGTCCGGAGCTGTCTGCCGCACATCTGTCATACTTTTAATTAGATCGGTGACCCAAAACATGTGTGTAGAACACCCACATGCATGCGTACACGTAATGTCATCATGTGACCTCACCCACAATGAGCATAGGCCCTTGACTGCGGACCACCGGACACCGAAAAAAACACTTTTCTGAGCAATCCAAGGTGTTTTTCTATGAAATGTCACCCTTGTAGAGGTCCCAGATTATGCCCCTAGTGATGTGGATACTTTTTTGACATTTTTAGCACTTTTTTGGTGTTCAGAGTGTCCGAAGACAGTACGGCTGTCTGCGAAGCACTCCACAGCCCCCATATAAAATGCCACACCCCAGAGCTGATCCTAATTCTGTTTGTGGGCTTCCAGGACAGACACTGCTGGATTGCTCTTTCCTGTCTGCAGTTTGCTGACATCCGGGTGGAACCTGACACCTTTGGAGATCCATGACTGCTCCTGCTTCTGGTGCTACTTCGGCCTCAGCACCACCCCCACCCCCTCCACCACCACCTTCCAAAGGGCCTGGAGAGGGGAACAGGTGTGAAGATTTAGAGAGGGATGAAGAGGAAGACGAGGATGAGGTAGTGGAAGTCCCCACTACTGCTGGCCAGCGTGAGTCTTGGGTGTGGAGGCTCTTTACCACCGTTGGAAGGGTACCCAAGGCATGTGCAGACAAGGTGCACTGCACTGAGTGCGACAGGTTGCTCCGTCGTGGCAAACCGGGTCTGTACAGCTATGGAACCTCTTCCATGCTGCGACACCTGAGGTCCTACCACAAGGGGGCAGTTCGGAGGGTCGTCCCTTTTGAACAAAGTAGTAGGTTGAGTTCCTATACAACATCCTCTGTATCTGCTCCTGCCACCACAAGAGACACTCCTGTGGGGCAGAGCATCCCTGAACCAGCCTTGCAGGCCATACGCAATGCAGCAGACCCCTACCTATTGAGGGTCACTGTATTGTGCATGTACTGCAACATGGTACTCTGCAGGAGGGAACAATTTCAGAGTGCTTTCGAGGCTACGGTCCGGGAGAATGAGAAAAACTGCCCCCCTCGCAAGTGAGGTCCACCCAACATTTTCCTCTCTCCATTTACCCTTTCTTATCCCTGTGGTTGGTGCCCCTCCCCTACCCACCCAACATCTTCCTCTCTCTGTTATCCCTTTCTTATCGCTGTGGTTGGTGCCCCTCCCCTACCTTCCCTTCCTTTCCTTATGTGTCAATGTATCATGTCTAAAAATCCCCAGAAAATACCAAAAAAACAAAAACCAACAAAAGGAAAGGCTCTTTACAGAGCCACCTTCCACAGTTTAAAAATAGAAGTACCAATAAATGAGTACAGGCCTCGTGCAACCTACAAAGTCAGCAGACAGTCCGCTGACGTTTAACATTTTTGGGGTGGTGCCCTATTAAAAACATTGCACTCTTCTTTGGGAGGAAGTGGTGGCTCTGAAAAGAGCCTTTTTGTCATTTTTTTGTGTTTGAAAATGTCAAGTGGTCAACACCTACTGGAAAAATGGTTGCTATACTTGCAAAAAGGGCTGCAATGCATTTTGAATATTTCTCAGACAAATTGGATTGCCAGCATCAGTAACATGGACTCAATCTCTAAGAAAAATGTTCATGCTTCGAAACATAATATTTTCATTGAGGAAAGAGTGCAACAGCCTTGTTGACATTGCACCTCTCTATCTCTATTTGCGGACCAAATGAAGAAGAGTGAAACCACATTTGTCTCAGTTCAATACAAGAAAAAATTACTAGAGAGTTTGGAAACTTTTCTATGACTTTCCCAAGTCCCTCTTTCAGTGCAAACTCCAACAAGATGCCAGTTACAGTCCTAAACTGTTCCCTCCACAATGAATAATAATAATAATGTCTGGATGACGATATGTCACCAAAGTGGTGTCCGCCAACCTCGTAACATAAGGGCAGCCCTTCTTCTCTTTCCACTTCACTCTCTGCACCACTCCCTCATTGGCTACTGTTAAGCAGTCACACACACATCCACCAATCACATCAAATAGCTCTATATCTAACTCTGCCATCACAGTTTAGCACTTTAGATGCACTGTTCATCACTCTGAGTACAGGTTTCCTGTGATTGCAGAGTACCTATATCAAAAACTACTGTAAAACTCTCCAAAATGTCTGCTTCCAGATTCATCCAAATCGACAAGCATCAACACAAACTACAGGTATGAATATTGTGTGTACATTACATTTGCAACTCTTTTATAAATCCATGTGAACAGGGTACCTGCCACTTACCCTGAATAACCTGCAAAAAAAGCATACTGTAATTTCACACTTCTCCGATCATCATGAGTCACTTGCAAAGCTGTGTACTTTCCAAGGTTTCATTTACCCATTTCACTCATTGTAATGTGCAAAGTGTTATTTTCTTCTTTCCTTCTGACATTTTCAAAACCACTTCCCCCTTAACACACCTTTTAAGAAATTCCTAGAATGCACACTAAACAGGAAACCAGTTTGTATCTTATCAAAGTATTGCAAGTACATGCATTGCATGCTTTTGAACAGAGTGCCTGCCACTTACCTTCCATAATCTACTAAATAACCATACATTCATTTGACTCATCTTGTAACATCAAGTGGCACTTACTTACAAAGCTGTGTGCTTACAAACATTTCTTTTAATGCCCACTTGCATATGCGTTTCAAACTTCATATTTCCTTTTCATCATCACTCTTTCTGATGTATTTACACATGAAAAAAAGAAAACCATATTGTTATAATTTTTAAAGAAAGTTGAAGTGGTAGGTCCTATGTAAAATGCCCAGAATGCAAACAGAGAAGTGAAACTGCACATATGTTGGCAAACCATGGCAAGTACATACTTTTCACAATTAACAGAACATACCATTCTTGCAAAACCAAACAAATCCATGTGTACATTCAGAACAGTGCCATTTGAAATATGGATAAATAAATCAAAGAATTGAAAGCTTTCCTCCACTCATGTAGTAAGCATGTATGTGCAGAAAAATGAATGGAATTTGACGCACAGAAACATTCTCCTTTCCAATCTGTACATCTTTCCAAGCCTTTTTCTTGCCCTACTACAACTGCCAGTAATCCATTTCCACACTAAATAGTGCAACACCAACACATACAGTTTCAAAAGTGCACCTCATAGGACAAACTTACAAATACACAATTAACCCTCTTAGCAATGATCCGGATGCTCCAAAGTCCTCATTCGCATAGAAAGCAGTGCAGTTAAACACATACAGTACCTCTTCCTGGCAAGAAATCCTTTTGCACATTTAACTAATCTGTGCTTCAAGTAAAATGACTGTGCCATTAACACACATATGTACTAACATCCTTCTTTCGCAATTGCAGTGAAGACCACACTCCTAAAAGCCAGTGGTGTCTCAAGTACAAAACAAAACCCAGAAGAACCCTTCTTTTTGCATAAAACTGTCATAGTGATCTACCTATTACTCAGAAAGTGCAGTGTTATTGTATTGTAAGACACACAATTGTTTCAACCAAACAGCATTTGATTCTCTATTACTGATTACACCTCAGCAGGTGCACACTTTGTATTGTCATCTGAACACCTGTATACTAACACACATATACGAGTACAGTCTTCCCAACCTGAAGTAACAGCCCATTTCACAATCACAAAACTCTACATGTATGCCTATCCTCACAGTCATACACTCATGAACAAACATTGCACAACCTCCCAACCCACACTTTCTTTTTATCTCCAACAGACACCAAAGAATGCCTACTAAAATTCAACTCTGTAGAAAGCAAAGCAGAAAAAGATTAGATCAAACTAAAAGCATACAAAATAGGCATCTGACACTAGCAGAATTTGTACAAAGTTCAAACAAAACAGCTAATACAGTCACTAAGCCAAACTGAAACAGCTTGCAGGAAACACACTCTGACCCCTCTTTCAAAATGTAAAGCTAAAAAGAAATGTATTAAGAAGACTGCAACTACCACTAGTGCTAAAACTGCACCTATAAATCTTGATGTAGCCAGAAGTAAGCATACCAAAACAATTATTTTACAAAAAATGTTCCACCACACAGTCCTTCATTACCTTATAAAAACAGGGGACAAATCACACTCAACCCTTAAAACTTACTGCAGAAAATTAATCTTGGAAGCTCTCATCGACAGTGCAATTCTTCTCAAAAGGAAATTATTTATATAGTTTTAAACAGAATGAAACCATTAACAAAACCAATTACTTAATTACAACAAGGACTTCACAACAGACGGAATATCAATAAAGATTGCTTTTCAAACATCTGTACAGGTGAGTGGAGTCAAACCACCAGCTCAGTGCTATGTTTCAATGAAGATGCATACAAACAAAAGCAAACAAACCCAATTGCCATACATAGCAGTGGATGAGGTTATGAAAAGGATATCAATACTATTATGGAACAAGAAACACTGCTCACAAAAATATCCCCAGCAAACTTAGCATCAACTCTCCATTCCACTGAACCAATACGTCCAGTCCACAAATGGCTGTGCACATCAATGTGTAACGTGTGCAAAACATTTTTCACATCTTTATGCCATTTCCTCAATCAGTATGTGAAATGCAAAGACAAATTAAAAATTAAAATATTACAAACTATAGACTCCTGTCAAGTGGCGCAAATGCACAGGACTACGATGACATTCATTAGCCTGCATTTCTGGACCTACTTGCAAAAGCACATTCCACCATATCAACATGTTAGCAACACACCATTCAACTGTACGAAATCTCGTCCATCAACTGTACTATGCAAAAAGTCTTGCTTTAGCACTGTACCATTTAAATAACATTCTTCTAAATGGTACAGCCAAAGAACTACTCGAAGAAATAGACCACATCCAAAGCAAATATTTTGGAAGTGAAACCCTCTTACAAAATCTAGTATCTTTACAACAGAGTAGCAACAATCTTCCAGATGTCAACTCACTATTACACACATACAAAAAGAAATACTAACGATTCAAAGCATATCTGCTGAAGTACCAAACCATGTGTGTGTGTGTGTGTGTGTTGCCGCAGAACTTTTTATAAAAAGAACACCAAAACTGAAGAGACAATGTCCAAAATACAAGAGAATGAGGAACCTTTGTGGTTCCAATTAGCTATTTATTTTATAGCACAAAACAAATATGAAATTACTAACCCCTCAATACTTTGCAGATACTGCACTGCAAAACTTGACAACAACCAAATACCGTCACAGGCTATAACTAATAACTTGGAAATATTGCCACTGCCAAAAACCACTCCAACAACTTAACTTGTATGAGAGCATTACAATCCAAACAGTGCACACATTTCAAGCAATCATGCACCTTCAACCAAAAACAGCAAAACGACCTCCCTCTGAATTACTGAAGGGAATTTGTGTCAAAGTAGTTTATTTGCCATTAGATCTCAAGGAAATTGTAGACACGCTGGGAGTGCAACGGCCAATAGATCAATCTTTGATTATCCTAGTGAATGGCGCACCTATAAAAGACAAAAAGAAAATTGCAGTAACTAGTGGATTTACATAAAGTTAGAGAAGCCCTGTAATATCTAAAAGACAAAAATGAATACTTCAAAGAAATAAACATTGAAGAAAACCTGAGGGAAACCACCAAAATAATTCACAACTTATCAGGAACTGGCCAATTTCAACTTCTAGATCCTACTACAGCATCCAGTATTTCAGACCACTATACAATTCACCCCCTGTACTCAAAAGACACTATACACGATGCACTGGAAACATACCAAATGCGGCAAGCCAAAGGATCTCCAATCAGCATATTGGAAAAAAAGTGTAGAAGCACAAGCCTTTCCTCTACTTTTTCCTATTGGAAAAGGTGGAAGGTACAATGAAAGACCCACACAAATAACAACATTAGAATACTGTTCTTTATAAAGGTTTTCTGAAGACTTCAGATTCAGACAAAACATTGAATACATATTCCACCTTCTCTTTGAAAGTGAATTCGCAACTCTATGTTACGGAGTTGCACACACATTGAAAACAGGTTCCAATTTTCAAAATATGTCTACTACACAGTTACTTCAAAAGGTGGAAGAAAAAGATGAAGTGTTACAGTCAAGTATTACAAATCTTTTAGCAAACATGCGTGGTATGAAAGAATACTGGTTCCGACATCATGCAGATGTACGCTGTATGAAACTCAACCTTGGACCCCGCCCACATGGTGTGTGACATTAAGCTGTGCAGAGTACGCATGGGAAGACTTGCACGTTTGCCTATACATAGCAAATGAAAACAAAGCAAATATAGACATAAAAATACCAGGAGAACTTTGCTCTCTTGATCCTGTAAATGTATCAAGGTAATTCCATCATTGCTTTATTACCATGCTGCACTTCATTTGTAATAAAACAGTTCCTCTCCTCGGAGAAGTGAAACACTTCTTTTGGAGAAAAGAATATCAAGCCAGAGGAGCACCACACATCCACATGCTTTTGTGGATTAAAGATGCCCCTAAATTTGGTCAGGACAGTGATGCCACTGTTTTACAGTTCATCCACAAATATGTCACTTGCGAAATCCCTTCACAAACTACACATAGCAACCTACATGCACAGATTTTGCAATTTCAAAGACACAAGTGTGGCAAGTATTGTCAGCGCAAATATAAATAAAAAGAGAAATCCTACACCAAATACCGCTTTGGTTTCCCTAGACCAGTTTCAGCAACTGGGCAAGTGAGCAACTTCATATCTTCAGTTAGACACAGTGTTAAAGGCAAATCAACTAAGAACACATACTGCATAAAAAGAACAGAAGGTTGAAAGTACATCAATGATTACAATAGAATCATTGCCCTTCTACAGAATGCAAATACAGATGTGCAGTACATTGCAGACAGTTCCACTGCAGTTGCACGATACGTCACAGCCTACTTAACCAAAGCAGAGAAAACAGAGCTCAAAGACCTCTGGGACGACATATCACCTGACAAAACACTGTCACAGAAATTGTACAGCTTTGGCATACAAATGCTCTTCCATGGAGAATGTGGCTGTATTGGAAATCTGAAAACGTAGTATGGCTGAGCCTTGGTCCTGCTGCAGCCATAAAAATAGCTCTCAAATCATACGAAGACATAGAAACAATAGCCAAAAATGATCCCAACAGCCAGGACATTTTGAAAAACAACTTACTGAACACATACTTCCCAAGCAGGAGTACTGCTTTGGAAACCATGTGTCTATACCACATATCCCAAAACTTCACATACAAAATTAATATGAAACCAGATGTGAAAAAAATACATAGTCAAAGGTTGTGAGGGCTGCCTCGTTAAACTTACCAATTAAGCCTCATTAACCATATGAAACTTTCATTAAAAACTCCTCAACATAAAGAACTGTATTACATTGCCCTTCTGCACCTTTTTAAACCATGGGGAAAATAAGATGTATTAGATACCCATGCCTCCTATGAAGATGTCTTCAAAGCAAATGAAAGCACTATAACAGATATACATTTTACACAGTACAAAACCATGTTAGACAATGAACGCCAACAAGAAGAATTACTCCAAGCACAACTAAATATAGACACTCCTGCCTGCAGTCAACCTCTAACAGGAAGCCAAGAACCACTTGGACAGCCACTCATAGCAAATGAAGCAGACTTAGAATTATCCATGACTTAAGTAGAAAACACCATGTGCCAGTATGAGCAATATACAGAAGACTTTGCTATACTCAAATCACAATTAAACAATAAGTAGCGTAGCATTTTCCTAGTACTAACTAAACAAATTGGACATGGTGTGCAGGACAAAATGAAAACTTATACCTGTCAAAACTGCAAGCCTATACTGCTGTATGTAAGTGGTCAAGCTGGTTCAGGGAAAACGTTCTTAATACAAATCATCAGCAAGTTCCTCCAACAATTGACAAACAACAAACTGTCAGCTGTTTCAACTGCCCCTACAGTTTTAGCTGCCTACAACATAGGTGGTGTCACTTTACATTGATTGCTACTCCTTACAGTAGAACACCAAAATAAATGTGACTACTACAAACATTCAGAAGAAGCTGCTATGGAACTACGCAGAGTTTTAAAACAAATGAAAATGCTCCTTATAGATGAGTTAAGCATGGTCTCCAACCTTTTGTTGGCTTTGATTCAACTCAGATTACAAGAGGTCCTCAAACAGACTACGAAGAACTTTTTGGAGGAAAACACATTAATGTTTTCAGAGATCTTCTTCAATTAACACCAGTGAAAGGTGAACCTACTTTTAAAACCTTAGGACAAATCTGTGCCATAACACTCTTGGCAGCATAGGAAATGTAAATCTTTGGCAACATGTCCAATACAAAGAACTAACTGAAAACATGTGTCAGTTTGCAGACCTGACCAACGCCAACATTTTGAAAAGTATTAGGGTTGGTGTACTATCTAAAGAAGCACAATCTAGATTAAATACCAGACACAACGATGAGCTCTACAGCCAAAACACATTTGCTACTGATGTCATGGAATAATTAGCACACACAAATATAAACTGTATGTCCTTGATTCCAACTCTTGCAAGCTGTGTACAATTCAATGAAACAATGCTGAAAAAATAAATGCAACCAATAGTTTAAATTTACTCCAGACAAACTGGATGTGTACGGTATGGCACTACCCATGTGTCAACAAGCCACAGAATGACTAAATACCTTAGAAAACTCTATCTCTAACACAGCTGGTTTAGAGAAAATGTTAACATTATCTTTAAACTGTAGAGTGATGCTAAAGCGTAACCTTGATGTGGAGCAAGGATTAGTTAATGGAGCACTTGTACCGTTGTTCGCTAACAAACATACCCACGTGACAACAACATTCAGTTTGTCGATATTCACTTTGACAAACTTTCAGAAGTGAAAATGATAGGACGCTCAACAGCCTGATTCCTTCTTTTCAAAGACATGTATCTATGTAGAGAACAATTCTCTCTGTCTCTAGCATACACAGTCACCATTCATAAATCACAACGTCTTACCCTATATCAAGTAATGACAGATATTGTTAGCACAGTGTTTAAAGAAGGCATGAGTTACGTAGCACTGTCACGCCTGCGTACACTTGAAGGAAAATTTCGAGTCAATTTTGATGCAAGTAAAGTCAACTCGTATAGTCCTTGCATTGTAGAGTACAATAAACTATGTGCACTCTACACACCCCATCTCAAAATGTACCCTGTTCCTCAAAAAGGAAAACTTTGTAAGAGAAAACTAGTGCAGACTCAATTTATACATGATCTCACAACAATACATCCAAAGAAATAAAACACAGCTGGTACTTCATCAATTACCACAACCAAAGAAGGATCCACTGAAAAATAAATGCATACCAAACTGCACAAACAAAGCCAACTACCTCTTCAAAGAAACTATGTGCATGTCCATCAAATAACTCAGACACAGAACTGTCTGGTCCATTCATATTTTCCAATACAAGTGGTGTAAAATGCTAGGCAAATGCAGCAATCAATATTCTATTCCAATTTCCACCAACTGTTGAAAACATTTATTTAAACGGCAAAGGCCGATTGTGTTTGTTAGTCCTTCACAGAAATGCAACAAACAATCCTGACAACACTTACAGTGTTTCTGAAATAAGGCTGGAATTGGACTACTGTACAGGAATGGTGAGATTCACTACACACACACACACAAGAAGATCCACAACAATGTCTAATGTACTTACTACAAGTACTGCAAAACAAAAACATACCTATAAATGACATCCTCCAGATTTCATACATGTGGAAAAATACATGCACTATCTGCAGCCATGTAATGCACAAACAAGCCCCTAACAAATGCTGTGTGTATGTATCCGTGTCTGATTGTGAATCCATACCTTTTCAGCAGTTTATACAAAATGCAAACCATGGCACATTATGTACTACTTGCAATTCCGATAATCATTCCACCTTGCAGATACAGTCACATAGCGAATACGTAATATTTATGCTTTTGCATTACAATGCAGATGGTACCAGAAACAACTGCAAGCTGACTGGATTCACACATGGACAAGTATCAATTGGGAACAAAACATTCACAACAGTAGGCATAATCTACCACACAGGAGCCACAACCAATGCAGGTCACTATACTGCATACATTAGTAAGAAATGTGGATGGTTTGAATGTAATGATACTTCCATTACTCTGAAACAGAGATTGCCAGCAAATCTTGCAAACGCTTACTTAATATTCTTAAAATCAAAATGTATTCACTAATCTGAGTATGAGTGGCTACAAAATGTCCTCACTAACCTGAAATCCACAAACTGATAGAATAAGGCAACAGCAATCTAACAGTGAAAATGCACATCCACCAACAAGAGACAACATGCTTGAAAACATACCCTGCAGAAGTGAAAAATGGTAAACAAAATACGGCAACTGGTATCTAACTTCAACCATAATACTGCAAAATATGTTTTTCTGAAGAAACACTGCAACACTTATTATGTATAAACATACGCTCAACAACTTCAAAACTATCATTAGTTAGAATACGCAAACAAGTATCGAACTGCCCCAAAATTCTGCAACATTACCGTGCAATACGACAGTACTTACAAAAGATCAACAACCAAATGAATAAAATTATACTGCTAAAATGTAGCAAGAAATAAACAATTGGAATACTCCATCTGGTATCTAACTGAAACAATGTTACCACCACTTCCAAATCAAATGCCATACACCTTTTCAATTCCTCCTACTACAATTGACCACCGAAAAAGACTGTTGCATATTACATAGAAAGTTTTTTTTTAAATCCGGCATGGATTTTCTTTTTCCAGAGACCCAATGATTATGCAACCAAACACAGGAACTGAGCACATTGCACAGCGCACTGGTTTGAAGCATAGTATTTGTAAAGTACTAACTATGAGGCTCCACTACGTACAAAAATGTCTGCTATACAAAGCAAGAACACATTACAAAGTACTTACCCTAACATGTGATCTTTTCTTTTAGCACAGAGAATGAAAAAAAATGTCTACATTTTCCCATACCATGCAAAGAACTGCATACAGCCTCAACAATGCAAACAGTAAGCATACAATGATTGGAGTTACAACATTCAGTGCATGCTTATATTATACTACGATAGTTGTAGCCAGCCGTACAATATCATACACCCAACATTCTGAACACAGTCCAAAAAAACAAACTGCCACACACCATGTCCACTTTCCTACAAATACTATTACAATACTTGCAGCCAGTGGACAAACTCTAGAGAACATACCCCCTATGCAACCCTCTGCCACTTTCAAAATGTTTGCTTGCATGGCTGTGTTATGCTGCGGTGGCTGTGGCCAGGGCCTAGAGTATTGGGTGCATTGGGCCACAGCCACCGCAGCATAACACAGCCATGCAAGCAAACACCTGCCCACTTACCACAACCCAAAAAAATAACACAACCACCTCAAGCTGTATCCACTTTACTTGACATACTAAGACAGTAGTTTCAGCCAATACACAAACTCTTAAATGCATGCCCCCTCTACCCAATACTCTATTAACTGGCGAAAAGCAATACATCATAACATAGTAAAATGCCCAACAATCTGCCCAGTGGTGCTGTTGTCCATGGAATACTGCGGTGTCCGTGGACACCGCGATCACAGCACAGCCTTCTTCCACCTAAACAAATACAACATTTGACCCATCTTTCACTCCCCCACCCTCTCCAGCCACTCTTCCCCCAACACACTCCCCAAAATCGGATTTCGGCTCAGTTTGCCACTGCCCTGTCCTCGGATATCCACAGATCCAACATGGCGGCGCATCGGGAAAATGTGATGCACCTCACGATTCCCTCCAGCCAATCAGCAAGCATGTTATATGTCTGCAGACATGACAGTGGCTTTATAGCCAATCGGAGTTCTGTCAGCGGAGCAAACAGGGAAGTGAGTCTGGGGAGTGGACCCGGATATCACTAATTATTTTTACCTACATTTTGCTTGTTTTTTTTTTAAAAGTACTAGATGGATTTTCACCAAATTTACCAAAACACGCTTTCAGGAACAAGCCGCGGCTCCTGACGCAAAGTTGATGAAAATCCGTCCAGCAGTTTGAGCTGTAGGCGTGAGCAAAGTTTTTGGTTCTAGCAACATTAAGGGCCTCATTACAAGTTTGGAGGTAGCCATGCTGCTATTTGCGGCATGGCTGCCTCCAAACTTGGGTCCGGGTTCCTTGAATGAGGAATTACCGGGCCATTCCAAACTTGGAGGACCCGGTAATTCCTCATTCAAAATACCCATCCCCATTCAAGCCCCTATAGGGCTCAATGGGAATGGGGAGGGAGCTAATAACGGGCCCATTAATAACAGGCCCGTTATTAGCTCCCCGGTCCTTTAGTAGCCCCCGCTAAGGGCGGCTGGCTTTACAGCCGCCCTTAGCGGGACCCGCTAAGAGACCTCGTAATGCGGCGGTAAGGGGTTAACGGCACTGACATCCTTACCGGCGTTGTTAACCCCTTACTGCTGTCCTTGTAATGAGGCCCTAAGTAAGCATTCTTTAAACCCTTTGGCAATCAAGCCTAGTTGTGACTAAGAGTCTTTGCAGACAAGACAATCTACTTCTGTACTCAACCATGTTGTGAAACGCCCACAGTGAATGGATGGTCCCTCATGAAAATCATTGCACATGTTTTCAAATTTGTGTTGTAAATAGAAACCTAACTATATGCAGAATTCATAGACAATGTACTAATTGTCCTACCATCTATACTATGGGCCTCATTACGACCCTGGCGGAATGGGTTTAACGGTGCCGGTAAAGGTGCCGGCGCTGTTAAACCCATTCCGCCCTATGACGAGGTCCCCTTGCGTGACCCGTTCTGGACATCTGGTCAGACCAGAGGTCCTGTGCGGGTCCCGTGAGTGGACTAGCATGTTAACAACAGGCCTGTCATTAACGGGCCCATTTTAAACATGCTCCCCAATGGGGGCTCAAATGGGGATGGTCCGGGTTCCCTGAATGGGGAAATACCAGCCCTCCAAAGTTGGAATGGCCCGGTATTTCCCCATTCAGGGACCACGGACCCGGACCCGAGTTTGAAGGCAGCCATGCCATTATTAAGGGCATGGCTGCCTCCATGTTTGTAATGAGGCCCAATATCCCTGAATCATTATTAAAAGGTACTTATTAAAATAGATGTTGCAGTGTTGACTGTACATTACAACCACAGTCATTGCATTTCATATCATGAAAAGCTTTCGATACAAGATCAGAAAAAAACAAAATCTTCCGATCAAGCGCAGGAAGGTATAAAAACGTGTCTGTAACATCTTGAGTAATTTGCTCATTGTAACATTGTGGACACTCATGCTTCCACTAATAAGACATTCTTAAATATCTATCTACACTCTTTCCTGCACTAGCACCTTAGAAATAGTAATAAAAATGTATGACTGTCTTTGTGCGTATTATTAGATAAATGTTCTCTTCCACTTGCAACAGCTACTATAGTTCAGATTGACATTGCCGAATGTGCATTGTGTGGTCTTTCATCTACAGATACTTTAATAATTAAACGTTCCAAACATAGCTGTTTCTCTACTGTTTATGCAATTTCTTACATCAGTGGTGTCATTTGAAACAACATGCACAAAGCTGCATTTGAAGAGCATTCGAATCCTGGTTGATTACTAAAAATCTACAGTCAGAATATGTCATATTTGCTTGACTTCCAACACTGCTAGATTCTCATGTTTTGCAGACTTACGAGAAATCACTTTATTTGAATGTAGCTTTCCTAGTTGCTTATTTGTCTTGCTAAAAGCTTAGCAGGAAACAGTAAAAGGTCAAGGTGAGGAACATTCAGTAGACATAATCTATTATATTTTTCAATGCAGGAAATGCCATCTGTCACTTTTGAACTTTTGATTCATCAAAGTTTATTAAAAAATTAACTTTCTATATTTGTTTACATGTGACAGGGCTTCATATGACATTCCTTCTTTGAACGCTGTATGACCAGTGTCAATCAGTGCTGCTTAGAAAGTCAAGCCTTGTGATTCATGAATAGTAATTGTATATGCAGAGCACAATATAAATTATGTTCTTTTCACAAATATATCCTTAAAAAGCATGAAGCATGCAGAGGTCTGAGCAATCAAATGAGGTTCCTCTGCATGATCACAAGAATGTGTTCAATATGTGTACTGTGAGGAAACGTGAGAGATGCAACCACTCTTCCCATTTCTCCATTAATTAGAGCAATTTCTACATTCAAGTTCCTATTTAACATTACTGGTGCATTGATGCACAGATTTAAAACCGATTCTAGACCTGCTGTTTTAGAAATTGAACTAATTGTACATTTGCTGTTTTATCTAACTCTCATGGCATAGGATGGCTGCCTAATACATCACACAATGTTATCTCTACACTGTCCTACTCCTCAGAGAGCAGCATTGTAGAGTTGAAATTGTCACACTCTCCAAGTGTACACATCAAAGCAACACAAGAAATGTTAGTTTCTTGAAGAGTCAACATGACATTGGTTGCAGTGCAATATGCATGAAACATGTGAGAAATCAGTCTCCCTTTTAAGACTGCTTTCAAATTCCCCCCAAGGATACCTAGGCAAATCTTATTAAGCATTTCTGCATATTGTCTCATATTAGTGGTACGTGTCTGGAATTCAAAATGATTCCAAAGGTTGAAATTCCCAATGCTAGCTATACTTGTTTGACTTTCATTACATTGCAGCATCTTGAAGACTGGTTGAACTTTCACAGGAGTTCATTGTAACACATCTCTGAAAACAAGGACATGTTTACCTCCAAACAAAACATAAGAGTATGCTTTCAATAGTTTGTGCATTTGCAAGTCAATCAAAGCTAGCATCAAGTTAGACACCATGCTTACTTGATCTACAATCCAGGTATTTCATTTTCTTAGAACTTTCCCTACTTCTTGTGCTGCACTTGATACACGTTTTCAATTCTCAAGTTTATTGTCAAGCTCCACTGGTAGCAACAACATTCAATGTAAAGTAGCATGCTGCTAAACCTTTTGGAGCATTTACACTATATGACAGAGAGCATTGCTTACATGTTGCATCATTTTTCTCAATGCATGAATTAAAACACATTTTCCTGGTCCTGCTTGTCCAGTAACACAAATCAATGGAGGTCTGCATTCGGCTCACAAAGATTCATGCATGTGATGTCAAATGTGTAAAAACCTATCTTTTATTTTACAATAGACTTCATTCTGTTCTACATTAAGCTTACTTACTCAAGTCTCATTATTTGCAACAGCAGCTTTAGTCGGTTGCATTGCACTTTCAACTTCTTGTATAGTGAGCTCAACATCAGTTATAATAATTGGTTCACCTAAAACATGTTGACTTCCTTTTGCAGAATCTTGAATGCCAGAGTCTCTTTTGCCAATTCAGCTGCCAAAAGTTCTTCTTGATGTAGTTCTTTTTACAGTAACTCTAAGAACAGTTCACATTTTGGATATCTTTTTAAGTATTTTTTTTTTGCAAAAAATTAATGTTCAAAGGTTTCAAAACTTCCAAGAAAATCACTTTCGGCCTGCCATGAGAAGAACAAATGCAAAAGGCAAAAATAATATAATGGGCCTCATTATGACCCTGGCGGTCCCATAATAGAGGCTGCCGGTAAGGGACCGGCACCCTTCATTACGGGAGCGCCCAGTACGAGGTTCCCATTGCGGGACCTCGAACAGACGTCTGGCAAAACCAGACGTCCTTTGTGGGTCCCGCGAGGGGAACAGGGAGCTAATAAAGGGGCGTGTTGGAATGACCTTGTTATTCCCCATTGAAGGAACCCGGTATTGGAGCCCGGTATGGAGGCAGCCATGTCACTAATAGCGCCATGGCTACCTCCATACTCGTAATGAGGCCCAATGTGTTTTTTCTCTGCAGTTTGGCAGATTCATGTGGTTGATGAGACTTGGGGCCCGATTCAAAGACTAAAATAGCACTGAAAAATGGGCGCTTGCGTTCAAAACGTGGGCAAGTGCCTGTTTGTTGATTCATGGAACAGATTGTACGTGGCTTACCGGAGACTTGCGCTGAATCCGCACTGGTCCAATATATCACTTCAACACCACAAACACCTTGCGTGAGACACCCAGCGAAGGCACATACCGTCTAGCACAGTCACCTAAAAAGGGGGCGGAACACGTGGAATGGGGAACAACAAGTGTAAATGTGGGCACTATGTGGGAAGTACCACAGTAAAATACTTGCAATGCCCACACGCGCGCTAACAACACATATTAATGGAACTGAACAGGTCTCCCCGGCACGCGGAAAAGGACACGCTAATCCAGAAACACGTTCGCCAAGCGTAAGCAGGCATAAGTGTCACTGCGCACTAAAAGCAATGCATAAAAAGTGCATGCAAAAGTCAACACGCTCATACAGCTACGATGAATGTACAATTTTTCGCAGCTGTGATCGTGGGACATCGGAGGAGGAGGATAGCCAGGGCACACATTTATTTTACCCAGTACCAGCCTTTTTGGGATGCCTGATGACCAGGTCTATGGCAGGTATAGGTTTCCAGCTCATATCACATTAGACAGGGTCACGGAGTGGGAAGATGACCTCACATCACCCACCCTGTGCTCCCAAGCACTGAGCCCATTGAAAAAGGTGCTCAATGTATTGAATTTTCTGGCCACTGGGTCATTTCAGCGGACAACTGCCATAGTCAGGGGCATTTCACAGACCACGCAGTCACACTGCCTATACCAGGTGTTGGCAATCATGACTGAATGCCCCTCAGTCCGCAGGCACATATACATGCCCAGAACACTCGCAGAAAGGCATGACATGGTCCAGGACTTTTACGGGGTGGCTCACTTCCCAAAGGTGCTTGGTGCCATTGATTGCACCCATGTGGGCCTACATCCACCTAGGGCCACAGAGCACATCTATCGCAATTGCAAGCACTGTAATTCCATCAATGTGCAGGTTGTATGTGATGCCAAGGGAATCATTACCTCTGTATATGCAAACTATTCAGGGTCCATCCATGATAGTTTCACATACAGAATGTCACCCCTACACCGGGCCCTGGAAGCTGGGAGGCATGTCAACACATGGCTCATTGGTGAGTACAAATGACCCTGCAAATGCATGCATGTCTCACACAGACAAAACCACACCACTGACAACCAATCTCACCTCTACAGGGGACAGTGCCTACCCTCTGAGCACCTACATGATGATGCCAATATGGAACCCCACCACACCACCCCAGGTAAGATACAACGCAGCCCATATTGCAACTAGGGCCATAGTGGAGTGCACATTCTGAGTGCTAAAATCACGCTTCCGCTCCCTTGACCACTCTGGGGGTGAGCTACTATATGTGCCACCAGTAGTGTGCAGTATCGTTGTGGCAGCATGTGTCCTGCACAATGTTGCAACACAGTGTGGCATACTGGTGGACATGGTGGGCCCCCACATCCCCAACCACATGTACACCGGCTGTGCATGGGAGGGGAAAGGGCACATGGCGAGGCTTCCCGTACCTAGCATGGGGCTCACTTTTTCACCTAAAATCCAATCCCTGCAGCGTGCACACAGCCCTGGCACATTCCACGTGACAATCGATGATGAAAAAGGGACAATCATCTGTCCCAACCTTAACACCCTGAGAACCTGTCCTTGGAAGTGCTACATTGTGTGCATCCCTTAGAACTTAAACCAACTCAATCTGGTGTGCACAAAAGTAGCACATGGAAGAAGTGCCATGTTACTAACACCATGGCAAAGTACACCTCCAAATGCCAGTATGTCACCTTAACTATCCCACACTCCATGTCACCTGGTCGCCACACCTTTCCATTGCATGCAATGTCAAAAGTGTAAATCAAGGGCCATCACTCAACTCCACTGTCACAAAGTGCTCAACAATCAATGGAACAAGTTCATAAACAAGTCACTTTTCACACATCAAACTATCACTGTACACAGGGACACCAATTGGCCAGTACTACATACCAGATACACAGGTCAGAAAAGTGAATATGTCTGACGGTTACCAATCATAATTGCACAAGTGCCTCAACATGTTGTAACTTGCACTTGCCACCCTTCCATCATTTTGGGTGGCCATGATAACTAAAGTGGGCAGGGAAGCACATTCAGACCGAAGGACAACAATAATACAGATAGGCAAGCCAATACATGAAGATGGAACATGATCAAAGGATGGATCCCAATGTACACACAAAAAGGGATGGCAAACATGCAGTGGACATACAATCATGAATTCCACTAGGGGTGTATACACAGGCGGGACTTGAGACTGTCAACAGATAGAAAGGAAGCCCAATGCATCTGTGTAAGTTACTGTGACACGCTGCCCTCCTTGCAAGCCCACGGAAAGGGGAAGCAGGAGTGGCATATGTGTCTGGACCCAAGGCAGAAACACCAACACGAGATAAGCCTATATGGGTCCAGCTGGAACCTACAGTGGATGCACTCGGATGCCATACAAAGCAAAACACTGTCACATAAATGCACAATAGACAAAACAAAGAAGGCCATGGTGGCCAGAGAGGCCAGGGGGGGAGGCTCCCAGGAGGGTGGAGGGACAGAGTGCACATCTACACCCACATGTGTGGTTGTTGACAAGAAAAAACAAAACCCCTCCACGGGTTCATGGGCAGCACGGCTATGATGGATTGGGAGAGCTGTTGCTGTTGTCACCACCCTCTGGTGTAGCATTAGAAGGTAGTGTTAAGGGAGGATCACCACACATAGCCCTGGTCTGCTCCTCCATGGCATCCGCCATGCAGGATTGATATGCTTGCATCTGTAACATGATGGTTCGGAGGTCCCCATGCAACCCCTCACAGGATGCACAGAGTTCCTCTGTGATGGTATGAGTCAACTGTTGCATCTGCTGTTCAGACAGTCTACTGTGGCCTCCCTCAAGTGCAGCCAGTGTAGTTCTCAGGGACCTATACTCTTCCCTCATGGTGTTCCTGTGTGCATGACCTTCTGTATCTAGGGATGCCCACAGAGCCCTGAGTTCTGCCCGTAGGCTCTTGTTGCTGCCCTCCATATGCAGCCTGTGTGAACGGCATGTGGACCACATTGCCTGCAGCTGGATCTCCACCTGTCTTTCTGGGGGCATCATGGAATTGGCCACGCTCTCAATGCCCTGAGCCAACATCTCATAGGAAGCCCCCTGTTGCTGTGCAACACCATACATGGACTGCTCTCAAACAGTATTGCCAGTGGACCCCACGCCGGGCAGGCCCAAGGGAACCTGGCCCTTTATGTGATGTGCCTGCCTGTGGCTGCAGGACTGCATCCCTCCCTTGATCAGCTGTCCCAGGACAAGGAGCCACTACTGTGGAGCATGACCCTGCATCCGTAACCACCACTGACTGACGTACCAACACTGACTGGCCCTGTGAGGGGTCTTCACCCCCTGCAGATGTTTGGGACATAACAGCACCCACAGTTAATCAACTCACCGTTGACAGTGTTGAGGAAATCATACCTGGTTCACCACCAGATCCAGAGGAATCATAAGAGATGGAGTCATACTGGGTCAGGGCCAGGATGGACTGTCGCACTAGTGGATCTTCATGGGCTAACACACCACATCCTCCACTGGGGGTTGGTAGCGGATCAGCACCCTGTACAACCTCCCCCTCCTCCTCTGCATCATGTGCCTCATCACCTGCACATGGACAGAAAAGGATATTAAGACCCATATTAATTGCATAGCCCACTCACACAGCTACAACAATGTTCACATGCAATACATTAACCTGCCATATCACACAAAAAAAATGCACGTACACAGTGTAAATGGAAGTGAAGGGAACTATGAATGCAGCCATGGATGTGTGATGAAGGGCTCAACAACACATGTAGTGCATGGGTGAAAACGTACACTCAGAGAACCGTGTCGGAGATCAGATTGTAGCTAGGTCACTAGAGCATCATTGCAGTCATCATGGACTCCAGCAGGGGAGAGGAGGAGAGTAAGTACAACACATGAGGCAGCATCAGATGTGCCTACATACCTGGAGAGGGTACACCACGAGTTCCATTCAGCCAGAGAGCCTGTACCAGAGGGAGGATCCAGCCAAAGAAAGACATCAATCACCAACTCATTGCAATGAGGAGCTACTGACCAAGAGTGATCGTGAAAAGGATGAGTGATGACTATGATAGGTAAGCAAATGCTTAAGATGGAGTTGAAGTATTATTGAACCCAGGACAACTAAGTACTTGTGGACAATGCAAAGGGTTCTTGAGAGAACAGTCATAGCCACTGGGAGACAGTAGCATCATTATAGTCCAAGGGAGACACAATTCATGGCCCCAACCTAAAAGGACACTTCCCACAGTCCTGGTCTGGATGAGTAGCAGAGACAAAAGAGTTCAACCACATCCAATAAGAGTCTGTTGCAGTCGCCCACCATAGGTAAGACCAGTCCTCTGTAGACAGTGAGCTGCAGGGGTAATGAGAGGAAAGGAAGAATACCACAAAGGAGGTGCATCTAGCAGGGTGACCTCTCAGAGACGTCACTGGTGTAAGTACAGAAGGAGAGTGTGGAGTTGAAGATCAACACAGGCTACCTGCCATCACAGCTTGGAGCAGGAACAGTGCCACGAGAGCCTGCACAGAGAGTGAAATGGAAGAGATGATAATGTGTGGTGAGGACGAGTGTCACGGTGTGCAGCACATCCTATGCATGCAATCTACAGGACAACAAGCACATGTCAGTTCACCATGACATGTCCATCCATGTCAGTCATGTAAATACAGGCAGAACTTCCGGACAATCGCAAAAATCCATCCAAGCAACATACACATGTCATGGTCGCACACGCACCACCACTCACCGGACATGTCCTCAGAATTTGGCAGGTCTTTCACGCCTTCTATCTGCTCCACATCAATCATGTCAGTCACTTGTTCTTCATGTTGAGGGAACTCATCGTCCTCTTATGCTGGTCCACCTCCAGTCACCAGAGTAGAGCTGTAGGCGCTACCCAGCTTCTCTTTGGCTTGGCGTCGCAGGTCATTATAATGCTTCAATGCCTCAGATGCTCTGTGCCTCTCATTGCCCAAGGCGTTGATCAGATCAGTGACGCGCTGCCAGTGGGCCATACTCTGGGCATGCATATGTGTGCTCCCTGCCTGCACCAGCATGTCATGTGCATGTACCCACACGTAGTCCATGAGGATCTTGAGCTCCTCATCACTGAAGCTCCTCTTCCTCGACATTTGGGTATCCTGTGCCCTGCGTTGGGCAGGAGCCTGCCCCACTACTGCACACTTTGCCTTCTTGCAAGACGGTGCAGACCCTGAGTGGTTGGGACCACTTGGCTCAGTAGTGCCTGGGGCAATGGTGGACTGCCTGGAGCAATGGTGGACTGGGCCATGGCATCACCCACCGATGTCTGCACAGGAGGTTGCCTTGCAGGTATCCGTATCTGTGTGCAGGTGGCCGCTACTTCCCCAACACGTCCCATCCGCTTTGAGGCAGGGACTACTGCAACTAGGTCCCTCTGGACCTGTGCCTGGACCACAACAGGACTGGCTGTGTGACCCTGAGCCTGGTAGGCGGGTGCTACAGCTGCTCCTGCAGCTTCCTGAGCCAGGCTGGTAAGGACAGCAGATGACACTGCTGCTCTGGGACCCTGGGTAGTCGGGACATCAGCATCAGCTGCATCTCCCTGACACTGTTGGGTGGGGGCACAGCTCTCCCAGCATGTCCCTGGCCACGTCGGCCACGTCGTCCATGTCGGCCATGTCCACCTCAGCCACCCTTCCCACTTGTTGCCCTCCCACTCATAGCACTGATGGAATTGTGCAATTGGAGGTGCAGATATGAATTGTCCTGGGTAATTTCAGTGAGGGGGCAGTGTACACAATGTTAAACTCCTGCAGGGCTCAATGTAAACCCTGGGGAAAAATGAACGGGCCGGGTAATGCACGGGCACCCCAAAATCAAATATTATGTGTACGTGACACCTTGTTAACCCACGTGTAAAGTAAAAACCTAATGCAGTACACTGTGGCACCCAGTAACACAACAAATGGCATACGCGAAGGACACATAGGGTAGTATGACCTTGAAACTGGGGGTACACGAGGCACGATGGAACCCACAGTCTGTAAAATGCGTACACGACTCACCGTCAGTCTCAAGAACTAAAATCAAAATGCACGCACATGTGTGTGGAGGCAAATACCCCACCAAAACAAAAAGCTTGCACTGTAGCTGTAGGGTAGAGATCATGTGGAATAACTAGAATCTCTCGCACTCTCGCTGTAGGGTAGAGATTGCGTGGGATCGCTAGTATCACAGAAGTTCACACATCCGTCCACTGTCACTAGCACAAGCGTGTGATGGTCGACTACGCACTGATTTATCCCGATACGGTACGCTAACGCCCAACGTCCAGCCTGTGTCACGTAACTTACGCACTTAGGGCCTTTCCTCTGATTCCACGCAAATGCACACGTGCGGAGTCACTCAGTTTCCGGCTGGCCACGTGAGTAACATGGAAGACCCATGCTCCTGCCTACCAGCCAATTTACCTGCCTCCAACTGCCCTGAGCTGCCTCCTACTAGCCATCTCTGTGTGCCTGCAGCCCATGCGGCCTGCATTTTGTGCCTGTAATCCTGTTGTTGTTACCACCTCTGCTGATCCTGAAGACTCCCGACTGCCATACCACTCTCCACAGCCCATCCCCAGGACCACCTTGCCCACCCACACCTAACACGGGGGTTGCCATGTCTGACAAAGAACCATCTGAGGCAAGTAGAAACCCCCCAGCAGAGAGGAAGAGGGCTGTCAGCTTCTCACCCAGGGAAGTTGGCATCCTGGTGGAGCAATTGCTGGGGCATCATGATGCCCTCTTCCCCAGACCATCGCAATTTGTCAATGAAAGACAGAAGAAGATCTGGGCGGACATCATAGGTGCCATCAACACAGAGGAGGTGGCAACCTGTGACTAGACACATGACCACAAGCGCTGAGAAGACTTCAAGTCCAGGCTTCCACAAAGCTGGTGATGACCGAAGGGTGCACCGTGGCTGGTTGACCACCAATGACATGTGGGTCCAGAAGCACTTCTACCCATCGCTGTACACCCAGGTCTTGAAGTTGGTGCTCCATCTGGAGACGACTGGTAAGTGTATATGTGTTCTTGTCCACCATAGTGCATGTGCATGTTGACGTGTGGCTGAAGTGTGCACCTTGGCCTTATGTCTGACATGCCTCCTGTACAGATGTCTGTGTGCATGTCCCAGACACTGCTGCATGTGAGTCCATTCAAGTGTATGCAACAAGAATGGTGTGTGTGTTGAAATGTGCTTAACGACATGCACATGTTTGCATCCCTGAGTCTGGACGATGGCATGCCAGAGGTGTGACACATGGGTGCTTTGGCCAACATCATGGACATGCATGGTATACATGTGCATGTGTCTGAGTAGTGAGTGTGTGACTGGACAGTATTTTGTGATGTATGTTACTTGAGCTTCTATTGTGTGATATACTCACGCTGCCAATTTGAACTCGAGTGCACTCTGATGTGATAGCTCCATGGCCTGCTTCATGACTGTCAAGTGATGTGTGTGAATGAGATGTGTATTTCCCATGATGTGTGTGAGCTGAATGCACACATCTGATTAGCTGGCAGTGCCTTGTCCAAGGATGTGAATGTCTGTTATGAATGACAGACATGATTGTGCATGTGTGTTAATGGGACTTCCCTGTGTGTAGTGGACGGGGATGATGGTTGTGACCTTTGACAGTGCCACTGATGTACATTTGCATTGTGACAAACACACATTTGTTCAGTACCCTGATGTATGTGTTCTATGTTTCCCTATCCACAGCGATGATGGGGAAGAGGGCGGAGAAGGCACTGTGGAGCATGGCAGCAGGGATGCCTCCACGAGGCGTAGACGCAAGGCCCAGTGTGCCTCCCAGGTACTGTCATCTTCTGGTGCCATGTCCAAGTCAATGGCCGCAGATAATGAAGGTATGTCCAAGAGGGTGAAGGTGGTGGAGGACTCCTCAGCAGTGGGAGGGACAGGTGATCCCGCACAGGGGCAAGACACTGCAGAAGAAAGTGGGGAGGCATCCAGGTTGGCGGGGGAGGGAGAGGAGGAGGAGGCCACATCAGCCCAACCCATGTGGCCCAGCAGGGGTTATGACATAGGTGTGACTGGTGCAGTCCAGGGTCAGGGGCTGGAGGCATTGTAGGTCATTGTGGAGGGGTATGTGCCTAATCCTGTCCCTGGTACTGCGACTGCACCAGTATGCACCTGCAGGCCGGACCCATCTGCAGGTGGCGGCTGTTTCCACCCAGATGGAAATACCAATGCCTGCGGATGTCAATATTCGGCACAGGGTGGAACCTGTACTAGCCGGTATAACGAGGTGAGCAGGGTCTATCCATGATGATGTGCAGGCTTCCAATCGGGGGCTTGCACTTCATCACAAGTAGATCTTCTGTCTTGTGAACTGGCGAGCACATTTCCTGGTATTGCAATGGGTTCATGGGCTGGACACTTATGCGATCCCCTCCTCGTCTGCCTCCTCTGTCTGCCAGTCATCCTCCCTGCCGTCTTCTGGCCCACATACCACCGGGGCCCCCTGTGTACCTGTCCTAACCCTGGTGGCCAGTCTGGTGGAGACCACATCCCTGCCAGGATTGGTAGACAAAGGAGTCAAAGGAGGATCAGCAGAGGTGGTCACCATGGGGATCCATCCTGCAACAGGACATATGGCAATGGTAGAAGAGCAGCCACCAAGCAGCAGGGCACATGCACAACAGCCCCAGGGGTTGTCATCATCCCGTAGGCTGTCCCGGAGGTGCAGGCACCGGGCTATTCGGCGGCAGCAGGATCGAAGTAGGAGATGACAGGACTCAGGGCTTCCAATGGAGGGGATGCAGGTATCGGCCATCGGGCAGGTGGCACACGTGGACCTTTCAACAAGGATGTCTTCTGTGTTGGAGCGATTTGGCCAGCAGATCGGAGCAGAGCGGCAGCGGGCACGGAGGGCACGACTCGCCATGGCAGAGAATACCCTGCGTCGGACAGAAAGGCGGGCTCGAGGAGTCTTGCAGGGAGTTTGAGAGAACCACGTTGGAGTCTCTGCAAGCCCTCGAGGGGAGAGCACAGGTCCGCCAATTGGAAATTGACGTAGAGTTCGATGATGCCTGGCTGAGACCTTGGGGGAAAATGGTGAGTCAAAGGACTAGCCCGCTGCTATTGTACATAGTTCTTTTGGTGTAAGTTTCCTTTTGTTTCTTTCTTTCTTTGGAGTGTTTGGACTTTACTCCATGTTTTGTATATAGTTGTTCTTCATATTATTCATAATGTTTGGACATTGTTAGGGAGAATTCTCATAATAGGCTGATTTCGCTTACCTAATGAGTCCCTCAGCAGCTTTTCTGGATTTCTATGATTTATGTTTCTCACCCAGTAAGAGTGTGAGCCTTTTTTCCACTCTTACATGTGTTTTGCTGTGTGTGTTTTCACTTTTTTGTGTGATCTTGAGCACTGGATCCTCACCTACTCCATGGCTTCATATTTTCATGTGTGTTACACAGCACCTTCAGTGCAGTGACACAGGGTTGTCTTTGAGACTTCCCATCGACTCTGACTCCATTTTCTGAGGCTGAATACTGTCCCCCAGAAAAGGGTAAAGTTGCCATTAACTTTACTTTAGTCACTTTAAACCACAGACCCAGTACACCCCATCTTACATGGAGTATTGGAAAGGGTTAACTCTTATCCCTTTTTGTCTGTGCCTCTTGGAGCCTTGTTTCGCTCCCTTTACGTTAAGACTTGGCTGGTGCCAGTGGTATCTACCCTAACTTTTCTACCACGATTATCTTAATAAACGTGGTAATGTTTTTGGCTATTATATTAGCCTCGAACATAAACCTGCTTGACCAAATACATTTTATTTTTGCTCCAGCTGGGTTTACTCGCCATTTCTTTTTCTAAAAGTCTTTCTCGTGTTTTTCTCTGCACGCCAAACCAGGGATGACTCCTTTGTTCGCTGTCTTTTCGCGGTCTTCTGCACAGAAGCCCTCCTTAAGGTGCCTGAAAGTCTAAGTAGGCAGGATGCGAGGGAGGGATCTTCAGACCCCTGCCATGGGTTCCCTTGGTAACCCAAGTCGCACTCCCATTTGATTGGCTAAGGGGACTGTCCTTTCCAGGACAGCCACCCTGCTGTGTGATTGACAGCCAGCCTGTATGAATGGGGGAAAACTACATAAAAAGCAGGTCTCTGGGACTGGAAAGGCAGAGTTGCCACTGGAACAAAAGAACCAATGAGGAACTGGCATAAGAGGACCCCTACAATGGCCCTCATTACGACCCTGGCGGAGTGGGTTTACGCCAGCGGTATTCGCGGCGGACCCTTCCGCCCTACTACGAGTTCCCGTAGCGCCATGGAGCGGTTTCCGCCTGGTTTTTCCGGGCGGAGAAATCCATGGCGCTACGGGACCTTGTTGTTAATTACGCCACCGTATTTTACGGTGGCGTAATTAACGCCTTCCCCACTCCCATTATACCCTATGGGGCAAAAATGGGAATGGGGAAGGGTAAAATGGGGATTGGGGATTTACCGCCCCGCCAAGGTCGGAATGCGGCGGTAAATCCGCCAACCCCCATGGCGGTATCGGCAGCTTTCCGCCGTGCTCCATGGTGCATATTGCACCACGATCTCCGCCAGGGTCGAAATGAGGGCCAATGACTGAACCGCCCTGTGAAGCCTTGCTGCAGGTCCGAATCTTCAGAATCCGATGACAGAGAAGATCCTCCAGGAAACTTCTTCCCTTGAGCTGGTGGGACCAAGTATTTTGCCCAAACTTCAAGCCAGGACCCCTCCTCTGGTCGAATTTGCTGTACAGAGCTACAGTGGGCCAGATAGCCAGGAAGGTCAGACCCTGCTTGGGTTTTAAGGAGCACACCTTTTATTTGTTGTTTTGTTCTGCTCCTGGCTTCTTCCCTGGGTGGCGCAGGACCCTCCAGCTTCCTACTTCATGTCAGTCCGAAAGTCGCTTCAGGAACCGTGAGCCTGCAGCAACCGGCAGGATGTCCACCTCAGCTAAAGCTCCCTCTCCATTTTAAGGTACTGTGAAAATCCGGTTGCTCGTTTCATTCAACTGCAGTGAAAGTGTTTGAAATCTTTCTCCAATCCGAGGGCTTGTCCTTCTTTCTTTTAAACTAACTTATGTATCAACCAACCTCATCCGGAATCTGTGCCACAAACATTACCGCGCACTACCCTGAACCTTGTGTTCTTGAGCAAAAGATTTTTGACCCATTGACTTTGGCCTTAAGCCTTTTCTAGCTGGTCTCCTCACTGTAGTTACCCTTGTTCAACTGCCCTGAGTACTTACCTGTTGGTTTGATTTTATGTCTATTAACTTTGTCTTTCCCTACCTTTTAAATTGCTGGAGTGCCATTTTGCTCCCACTTTATTTTGTGAGCTTAACTTGTCTGGAATTAAAGGGAAGTGGTGTGGTGTATTAATGATTGTGATTTTTAACTTGCTTATAATAGTGAAATGTTGCGTGAATAAGTATATATTCTTTTACTTAGAAACCTTCAGTCAGTGTTTGCCTGAATCATAGTAATTGCTGTCCTTTGTGTAACTATTTGATACTGCTCACTTACTCTTGAGATAAGTCTGGCTGCTCTGCTACTGCTACCGCTATAACTGTGTAGTACAGGCTTGTACCAAAGGTGAAATTGTACTGTCACTTGTAGTCTTAATTGTGTGTGGTGTTCCCAAAGGGTACTGCATATAATTCTGCCTAACAGACATGGTTTGGGACAATGGACCCTTGATTTTTGTACATAGTTCTCTTTTCAAAGGATCATCTTCAGTTCACCATTTGGTAATGGTTATCTTTTTATTTGTGTTTTCATTTTGAACTGCTTTGTGGACATGGACCACACCTTTACTTTCATCTTAATTTGTTTGACTTACATTTCTTTTCTTTTTGATGATATTTTATTTATTGGATCATTTGATGCTAATTTCATTCATTTGTTTTATATGAGTATGACTTCAATACTGTTTTTACAATATATGTTTTGATTGAAAATCAAAGTGGTGTCTGGTCTAGATGGTTTTGACAAAATTCACTCTTGCTTACTCTGTTCTATGTCCATGATGCTGGACTATGTTGTTCATGTTTGTGCACACATGCATGCATGTGTAAGTTGTGACTTCAAATGGCATGTGGCATGTTGTTGTGTGCATGACCAATGGATGCGTGTTAAGGTGTACTTTGAGTGTGCAGCGTGTGGTGGCATTTCATTTCAAATCTGCTGCATTTATGTTTATCGGTCCACAGTGTGTTGGGGATGACAACATGAGGCTGGGCCTGCCTGCAGGTTGCCGTCACAGTTGGGGGGACAACATGAGGCATGGTCTTCCTGCAGGTTGCTGTCACAGGTGAGGGGGCAACATGAGGTGGGGCATGCCTGCAGGTTGCCGTCATAGCTGGGGGGGACAGCATGAGGTGGGCCCTGCCTGTGGGGTACTGTCACGGGTGATAGGGGGGCCATGTGGTGTGGGCTGCCTGCAGGGTATGGTCACAGGTGATTGTGGGGGTCCCATGTGGTGTGGGCTGCATGCAGGGTATGGTCACGGGTGATGGGGGCCATGTGATGTGGGCTGCCTGTGGGGCATGGTCATTGGTGATGGTGGGGGTTCCATGTGTTGTGGCTGCCTGCAGGTTATGGTCACAGGTAATGGTGGGGGTCCCATGTGGTGTGGGTTACCTGCGGGGTATGGGCACAGGTGATGGGGGCCCTGTAGTTTGGGCTGTCTGTGGGGTATGGTCACGTGTGATGGTGTGGGTCCCATGTGGTGTGGGCTGCCTGTGGGGTATGGTCACAGGTGATGGTGAGGGTCCCATGTGGTTTGGGCTGCCTGCAGGGTATGTTCACGGGTGCTGGGGCCATGTGGTGTGGGCTGCCTTTGGGGCATGGTCACAGGTGATGGTTGGGGTCCCGTGTGTTGTGGGCTGCCTGCGGGGTATGGATACAAGTGATGGGGGATCATGTGGTGTGGACTGCCTGCGGGGTATGGTCACAGGTCATAGTAGTGGTCCCATGTGGTGTGGGCTGCCTGCAGGGTATGGACACAGGTGATGGGGAGCCATGTGGTGTGGGCTGCCTCTGGGTATGGTCACAGGTGATGGTGGGGGTCCCATGTGGTGTGGACTGCCTGTGGGGTATGTTCACGGGTGATGGCTGATGGGGTCTGGCTGTCCCATAGGGAGGCACCTGCTTCCAGGGGAGTTGTGCGTGTATGGAGGGGTACGCGTGGACCTTTCCACATGATTTAGCTGGTGTGAGAGGCGTATGCGATTGCACTGGGGTGTGGATTGTGTATGTGCAGGCCTTTCCACGTGATTTGGCTGGTGCAAGTGGGGTACGTGATTGCACTAGGGCGCGGACAGGGTATGCGCAGGCCTTTCCACGTGATTTGGCAGGTGAGAGCGGGGTACGCTAATAAGCTAGGGTGTTGACAGGGGTCGTGCAGCACTTTCCGCGCAATTTGGCTGGTGTGAGCGGGGTATGCTATTACGCTGGAGTGCCAACGGGGTACGAGCAGGCCTTTCCACGAGATTTGCTTGCTGCGAGATGGGATGCAGACAGGGTATGAGCAGGCCTTTCCACGCAATTTGGCTGGTGCGAGCGGGGTGCGCGATTGCGCTGGGGTGCAGATGGGGTACGCGCAGGCCTTTACACATGATTTGGCTGGTGCAGGCGGGATACACGATTGCGCTGGGGTGCGGATGAGGTACACATGGGCCTTTCCATGCAATTTGGCTGGTGCGAGCGGGGTACGCTCTGATTTTTCTCGCTATTATGATGGAGGGGCTGTGTGCTGGGCCACGGATGGCACAGGGCCTTGCGCCGTATTGACATTTCACTGGCCTTTTCCTGTTCATGGGGGCGTGTTGGGGGCGTTACTGGAGCTGCTTGGTGTTCATTGCATCACGGCTACTGATGCCTCGGAAAATCCATGAATACACGTGCCGCACAATTGCTGGTTAGAGCCTTCTGCGCTGGATTCTATGAATTGGGCCCTTGGTTTTTCATGTCTCATTTATCAACCAGTACATCAATGCACTTTGAACAGTTATCTGTCCTCGTTTGCTTCAATATTTCAATATGAGTACTGTTCTGTCACTTCATGCGAACAGGTTGCTCCAACTCTGTAGACATATTTGGATAATAGGTGAAGGCCCTCTAGGGAAATGAACCAGGGTATAGCTTGCAAGGATAACAAGCCTTTGATTGGACAGAATACAAAATATCAGCAAATGACTCTGCTGCTAGAGAATGGTCTGGTTAGTCCTGTTACAAACAAGAGCTTAAAAGGCCTGGTGGCATCATCACATACAGTAATAATCAGCAGCACTGATTGGTGATTCTATATTCATGGAGAATTACAGTTTTGGCTGGGTCCCCAGTGGTAATGGTGCTGGATCAGATTATTGTCAATCATTGCAATGGTGCGTACATGTTAGGTCAAGAAATCACTTCTGGCAACAATAAGGTTTTCATGTTCTTTAATAAGCATGTGTAAGATTGGGTTAGCAGGCCAATGAGAACAAGCCAACACGTTTTCGACCAAGGGTCTTTATCAAGGCTGTGCAAGGGTGTAAGTGAAGGGGTGCGTGGTGGTGATCCGGTGAGTAGCTGTGAGTTGTCAATTAACAATTGATTGCATAATAGACATATATGTTTGTACGTTTCAATTGCATAGATACACAATCAGTTAATAGTAAGGGTGGTGGCTGTGATGTGACATATATGCACAGGTACATGTACATAGATGGAATGCATTAGTGTAATGACATCACAAGTGGCATGATTAACCAGGGACAGGTTGCACCAAGGGCGGAAGATGAGAAGAATTAGATTAGTTGGCCATGGAGTCTGAATGTACTGTGAAAGTAGTAGGAGTGATGGTTTTTACAGGAGGAATGTGGAGCTGTGTGGTCTCCTTAAGTATGGTGCTGGTTAGCGTCTAGAAGGGAAAATTGGTGTGATGCATGTTCCTAGCGGTTGTTGATTATCTCACATGACTGTACTGAGGTGCGCCAGCTGGCCAGTGTGCTAGGCAGTGATGTCGACTACCCTCTATGGTTGGGGGGTGCAGGCAGCACCGTATAGTTGGATGCTGGTGCGCGAAATTTATACAGCAGGCATCCCGGTTGGTGGATTGCTAGTGTGCATGCTTTCTGGGTGAGTGGCTGGTGTGTGTGCCATCTAGATAACAGGCGTGCCTGGTCGCATTCCCAGGGGAAGTGCCAGAGCAGTGGCGTGACTTGTTGTGGCATTGACCCCAGGCAGTGTGTGTGACAGTGCAGAGTTCAGTGCAAGGGAAGGGGGTGGGGGTATTGTGGCGCATGTGAGGTATATCTCCAAATGAGAATGCACTGCAACGTGCTGTGCCATACTAGCCATGCTCTTTACAAACCAAGGGTGATCCAGTGGCCTGTTAACCATATGGAGTGCTCCACTTGTAGATTGAGGGAGCTCTGGTGTAATGCAACAGGTATGGGTGCGCAGGTATGCCGGAGCAGGTAAAATACTGCAAAAGGTTGTGAACCAAGTAAGTCGGGAGCAGAGGACATGCAGTGCGTCCAGGGAGGCACTGATGTGATGGTGGTCGAATAGATGGCAAGAAACAGTAATAAACAATGCGTGTAAAGTATTACTCATGCTTGCAAAAGGACAAGTAATTGTGAGGTCAGGCATCCCTGAGCTGTGAGGTGTGCACGATATGCATGGGTCATAGGAATTGGGGGATGTTTACTTACCTGCAGTGCCTCGCAGGGCCTTTGTGTACAGTCTGGCTAATGGTGATCGTTAGATCCTGTTCGCCGTTTTGGGTAACATAATATAGGAGCATATTCTGGATTGGAGGGAGGGGAGGATGGTTGAGAGACCTGCTCTAATTGGCTGAACAGAGGGTTGCGTAGCATGTTGGGTTGCTAGGCAACAGCTAGTGAAAATAAATGGACTGGTTAAGTAGGCAAAATTGTGAGTTTGAGAAGGTTGTGCAGTGGAGCTGGGATCTGGGTTGGCAAGAGAAATTGTGTGAGGAACATAATTTAGTGGTGGGTCATTCAAGGGCACGCCAGCTGTGCTCTTATGAGAGGAATGATGTAGAGCTCCATGTTAATCTATGTAGTAGGCCGTTAATATGGTGTGGGCAATTGTAGGTGTCATGGGTGTGTCATCCCAATGAATGTGGTAGAATTCTCCCACACCCAATGTTTGGAAGAGCTGGATAAGTAGGCACACGTTTATAGAGAATCATGTCATTAAAGTGCACGTGGTGCATGCTTTGTTATGGGCAAGGGGGCGGCTTGAGGATGTCAGGCGGTGGGAAACTGCCTGGGGCTGGGATCAGAATTGGAAGGAGAGTTGTGTCAGGAACAGGGTTGGTCATCAGTCATACATGGGCATGCCATAGGTGCTCTAATGGGAGGAGTGTTGGAGTACTCCATGTTATTAATGGAGTGAGCGCTAATGTAGGGTGGGCAATTGTAGGTGCCAGGGGTGTGTCAGCCAAATGGCTGTGGTAGAGTAATCCCTCAGGATTAAGGTAATATAGAACCAGAAGGCTGTGTCCATTTTAGGGATGGCAAAGTAAATGGACAAGGTCTGCCATGTGAGTGGATGGACATACTTGATGTTGACAGGGGTTTGTTGTCAGAATGACTGGGCTGTGTGTGTGTTAGGCAAGCAGGGAGACTTGTCACATGTCTGTGTAGGTGGGTCAGGCCAGCAGTGGTCCCTGAAGTGGGTACCAGTAAATTGTTTTGTTATAGTCATGGTGGATGGGCCACAATGTGTATTGACATATACTCCATTCAAAGTAGGTATAGACAAACACTGTACATGTTTTAGAGGAAGATATTGAGCTCATGATCGGTGTTGAGTCCTAGGCTGACCCAGCTATATTTACAGATCAGTTTTGCCTCTCTTGTCATAGTCTGAATTCTCTGTCGCTGCCTCTTGCATCACACTTGACTAGTTGAAGCCCCATGCATTGAACATCATATTTCATCTCCATTTGGTGTCTCTCCTTCCAGTGCAGTGCCAAGGGGTATCTTTCATCTTGTGATTTTAGTAAGCCCAGGTGTTCTCTTATCCTGGTTCTGAGTTCTCTAAAAGTGCCGCCAATGTATTTCAGATTACAGATGGAGATAATGACATAGATGACGAATTTGGATTTACAGTTTATGAAGTCAGTGACTTTGTGTTTGTGAGTGCACATGAAGTTGATTGAGTTGGCATTCTTGGCGTGTGCACATATGGAGCACATGCCACATTTGTAGAAGCCAGCTGCTTTAGTTGATGATAGTCAATTGTCTCTGTGAGTAACCTCTGTCAGCATGTAATAGGGGCTTAGCATGTTCTGCAGGGTAGGTGCCTTGCTAAATGACATTTGGGGTTTGGCTGGTATTCATTGTTGGATGTCAATGCTAAGGAGGTGACAATGTTTACCTAGAATTCTTTGAACCCGATGGAATCTTGATACATATCTGATCACATCGTCCTTGTTTCTTACTCTGGTCTTTGGGTTTAGTAGTGTTTCACGCACAGTTTGCTTCCCTAAGCATACTGCTGATTCAATTGCCACCTTAGAGTAACCTCTTTCAAAGAATCTGTTACATAGAAGGTTGCATTCTTCATTGAATGCCTCACTGGTGCTGCAGTTTCTACATGCTCTTATAAATTCTCCTTTGGGGATGTTGTCGATTACAGATCTGCGGTGGCAACTGGTTGCAAATTAAACAGAGTTAACCTCTGTTGGTTTTCTGTAGGTAGAAATTTTCAATATGATGTTGTCCACAGTTATTCTTATTTCCAGAGAGTCATTTGTGTGTTCACTGTGTGTCCCAGTGAGTTCTATAGCAAACTGCTTGGTATTCAGATATTCCTTGTAAGCCAAATTTTGGACAGGTGTTCCGGACCAAATAATGAGCAGGTCGTCAATATAGCGATACAATTTGTGGGTCCAAAATCACTATTGCAAAAGCTGTTCGTATTGGTTCATGAAAAGATTTGCCATGGCAGTAGCATATGTGGCTCCCATGGCAATCCCTTTGATTTGTTTATAGTAGATCCATTTGAAAAGGAAAATGGTGTTTGTCAGAGGGAATTCCAAAAATTCCTTTGTAAGTTCCAAATGTGAGTAAAATGATGCTGACGCCTGAGCATACGTGACCTTAACTGCTTTTAGTGCTAAGGCATATTCAATTGCTGTGTATAGTGCTTTAATATCCAACATCACCAGCAGATAGTGGGATTCACAGGTCACTTCTTTAAGAATTAGTAGTGTATGCATTGTGTCTCATAGGTAAATTGGGATTTTGGGAACCTCAGCAGCCAGTATGTTATTAATATACTTTGTGAAGGGCTCTGAAACCCAACCTATGGCACTGAGAATAGGTTTCCCTTCCGGTATTGAATTGTAAGCCTTATGTACTTTGGGAAGAAAATATGGCATCCTTGGGTGTTTAGGTTGTAGGCAGCTGTGCTCTTCATCAGTGATTGGCCCACGTTTGTGCCATTTTGTGAGTAAATCATTTCCTTGTTTGACAATGCGTTTACTGGGATTGGTTGTTAATTGTTCATAGCAGCCTGGAGTTGCCAAATGTTTATTGGCCATTTAGATGTAGTCTATTGTGTCCAGTATTACTATGTTTCCACCCTTAACTGCTTCCTTGATTATGCTGCTGTCATTCTGTTTGAGAGTTTTAAGTGCAGGCAATAACCTAATCCAGCGCCATTACCACTGGAGTGCAGATGACCTGATCATCATGGACCACACATTTAGTGGCCTTTCAAGATCGGCCACTGCGCTATGGGATTATGCCCATAAAAACTATCTGGTTATTAACAGTGATAAAACCCAACTAATGGTATTTTCAGCAAAACAATTTGCCAGACGAAAGTTAGTTATGCAGGGGATAGAGATAAAATACACCCCCATATACAAATACCTTGGGGTGGAGGTTGATGTTACAGGAGAATATCCCACCTGCATACAAAAGCGAATCACCAGAGCTGCACAATTAACAGCATTAATACACCACTTTGCAATAAAAAATTGTGGTTACACTATGTGGGGCGTGCGCCAGCTATATCTGCAGATACTGGTTCCTATGGTTACCTATGGACTGGAGGCACTTCTAAACATCAATTTAGGCTGGCTCCAAGTCATAGAGGGCAAATTTTGGAGGCAGATATTGGGCCTCCCTCAATGTATTCCAATGGCGATCCTTAGACTGGAATTGGGGCTAACTTCCCTGCAGGCCACTGTACTTAAAAGAAGAGCTGAGATCTACTTGAAGATGACTAACCAACCATTGAACTCCCTGCTAAGTTCATTACATCAGGAAATTACAAGGGAGACTACACTCTATCATCTGGAAAACCTATATAAGGAGATTGGCTGGATTCCTGCACTGAGGAGCACACTCGACGCATCAAAGAAGGCTCTTCCCAAACAAATAGATCTATGGGACTGGCTCGAGAATTTTGATCATCTGAGTAAACTTACAAAGTATCAATTTGTAAAGTATAGACTATATACCTACTTGAAACCACAGCTGTACTTTAATTTGAGCCCCTCTAGTAAACTTAGACGTTTCCTTCTGTTGCTGCGTCTTGACTGTTTAACGGTGCTAGCAAATAAGTGGATAGACAACCATCTACTGCCACACGAAAGATATTGTCGTATGTGCAAGAACATTTCCACCAACGAAACAGCTATACACCTTCTAACAGCCTGCCCGTCCATGCTTAAAATTTATGAACTATGCTATGGGAAAGTAGTTCATAATTTGGATCACCTAGAAGCACCATGGTTTTGGTATTACGGCTTACATTCAACCTCTATAAAAACTCACATAGCTATGTGCAGTATATGGCTGAGCATTGAGAAATCTCTGGGCATCACCATCTAGCCCAAACAATAACTCAATTCCATAACAGCTTATCGATCATGATCTTCTCGAGGGCCATTGGTGTACGATACGCGATCCTGTGAAACTAAATGAAGATATGTATAACACCATTGACTGAGGGAAGGCTTTGACCTCTGAAAATGAAATGAAATGAAGTACACTTCTGCATTGTATAAAATCTTTAACGGTGGTCATTGCTTTATGCTTTATGCTCTCCGTTACAGTAGCACCATATTGTTCTTGTCACCGTTATGTAGAATGATTTTTATCCTTCTTTACCGATGGAAATCTCATGATTAGAAAAATTAATTTAAATTTCTTTTTCTTTATTCATTTTAATTTCAAGTGAGGTTTTAGTCTTCGCATTTTTGTCTGGTCTTTTCTGTCCGGCGGTTTTATTTTTATTTTTACTCATAAATGTGTAAAGTTTATATTTAAACTGTTTTCACATTATTAAATAAATCTAAATTACCACTGGGGATCCAACCAAAACTCTAATTCTCCTTACCAAATGTGACTCTGGGAGCCTTGTCCTGTATCAACCCTGAAATGGCTGCAGGAGACATCAGACCTAGTCAAACCACGTATCAGCGCAGTGATACACTATCCAACAAGCTCCTTCCTTCCTCATACTATATACATCGGCCTGCCCCACAGGGGATGCCAGGCTATCATTGGTTAGTCCATTGCCGTTAGTCAGGCTTCATGTGGGTCAGCTGGGCTCATCTTTGAGGCTGATGAAGTTCAGGGCACTCACAACGCACAATGTTCCTTCTAAACTAGCACGCTAAGCCTCCGTACTATATCACTGTGGCATGCACCTGGGCAGATTTGGGAATTGGTGCCAGGGGGAGGGAAAGATAAAATACAGTCATGCTGACCCACACATTCAGGGCTTCTTTGATACTGCACCTCCCACACACAAGGTCTCAACCCTAGGTTTGAGCTTTAATGTATACCTCCTTGTACCTCGTGTTACAAAGGATGTATTTTATGCTGGGGGTACAACAGTTGCGCTGCTTAGATCTTTTATGGACACTTGATTTGTGTTGGGACAGGAGGGTCATTTGCTTATCATGGAATACAGAGGTGTGGGGGTCGGGTCAGTGGTGTAGGTCTCACTCTGGGCTGGCTGGGTGGTGTTAGCGGCCTGCTGGCAGCTTAGTGGTGATAACTGGATGCTGCATGGTGCCTGCTATTGTCTCACGCTCTTGCAGGGCGCATTCTTCTGAAAGATACTAAATGATTGCAACTGTAACGGGACATGAGGGAAGTGGACTTCTGTGGGAACTGGCAGTGGGCATTCATTCTACCATGAGGATGTTGGGCCTAGTGAAAACCTTCCATAGAGCTCGGCTGGTGCAAGGCAGTCATTCAAGTCTGTGTATTTGCCATAACTACACAATGGTGTTTCTTTCTATGTGTCTCCTAATGCCATGCATCTGCTGTTCGCACAATATTGCTTTCGCACTGAGTTTCATAGTGCGGTTCTCTCCCCCCCTTATACACTACACTATCTCGTAGGGGATTTGCCTCACCTGAAAGCACATAGGGTGGAGGGATATACTAATTTCCATCCCAACATAGGTAGCATTCAAGTTGGTTTTGAGAATCTACTCTCAGGTACTCTTTCAGCTAACTGCTGAATTTCACTCAAAGGCTTCAGTACCCAATTTCTTTTAGTAGCTGGGCCAAGACTTAACCATAGTACATTAATCCAATGTCCATAAAGAGGCTAACTAGTTAGATGATCTGCAGCTATGTAGCTTACACAGTCTCCACATGAGAACATCGTAAAACCAAAGCTTAGAGGTTTCTGACTAAGACGTTTGTCCACTGTTAAGTCTGCCCATACATACTTCAGCTGCACTGCTCTTTTCAGAGTTTGTCATGTATGCTTTAACATAATGAGCAGCAGCTGTTGTATCTTCTGCAATGTACTGTACATCAATATTTGCATTCCAAAGCTGAGCAATGACAGACTTGTAATCATTAATGAATTTGTCATTATTTTATTTTATTTATTTAAATTTTTGTAACGCGTAATTTTGTAATTCCTTATCTCTGTTGAAATGGCACATATTGCTGGGAGACTTACCAATAACATGGTGTCGAACAGATGACATTAGACAGGCCTAAGAAAGCCAAATCTGGACAGTGTAGTACTTGTCTATACTTATATTTTCTATGACAGTACTTTACACACAAGTGCTTTTGAAACCTTTCAACCTTGTTCCATAAATCAGCATTGACATGCTGAGCAGGGATGGAACAAGTAACACATTCGTTGTATACACTCCATCACACAGGCTGGAGTCCTCAGAGAGCCACAATCACACGGCCCGCTCAGTCTGACCAAAAAGCGTTTCAACAACTTTTTTGTTGTTTAGCTAGAGGCACACCTTCAGTGAAACGGGATGCATAGGAATATGTTAATGGTTTTGTTGTTACAATGCCTTCATTCAAACAAAAGGCTGCTATAGAGTTTTTGCACTTGGTTTGAAGTATGAATGTGGTTACAAAAGATGTACACCTGATCAACTAGGTTAATTGTAGTCGTGGCTAGAATCTGAATAATGTGGTTTTGAAATGAGGACTTTTTTACATTTTTGATATTGCTAATTGTCATTCATAAATGATGTACAAAAATAAACATGTAATTGTGTAGTGCATACGGTTATAGTCTAATATAATCAGTTCTGTCCACTACTAAAGGTCTTGGTCAACTGTGTCTTTAAACATAGTGTAATGCTCATACAACTATTCCCTTCTGCAACAGTAAGCCGTTGGAACTGCTCTTGATTGTTAATACAACATGCACCATGCACTCCTCCTACACCTACCTCGGAGGCTAAGAACCTCAGGGTCATCTTTGACTCCACACGTTCCTTCTCTGTCCACATCTCTGATGTCTCTAAAAAGTCAAACTTCTAACTGCACCGCCTCAAAGGTACTCTGCCTTTCGTCTCCTTCCCCCAGAAGCTCACCATCTCCCAAGCTCTGGTTCTCTCTAAGTTGGACTATTGTAACAGCCTCTTTCTAAATCTACCTGCCTCTACTCACCGCACTTTGCAACTAATCCAGAACAGGACTGCAGGATCCTTGGCATCAAGCCCTGGGATCGTATCTCTCCAGCTCTGAAATCCCTTCATTGGCTCCCAGTGGATGCAAGGATTAAATTCAAAACCCTATGCATTGACCAAAAGGCTTTATGGGGCCTGCGTCCAAAATACCTTCAACTATCCCTCTGTAAATATCTCCCCTCTAAAGCTCTTCGCTCCTCTACCTCCAACTCCCTTAGGGTCAGTCTTTTTTAAAAGAAACAAGCTGGGGTTAGATCTCTGTCTTCGAGTGGGGTCACCCTTTGCAACAGCTTCCCTGCCACTCTGAAATTTGAGGAGACCCATCTCTAGTTCGGGAAGCACCTCAAGACCTTCCTGTTTGCTTCTGCCTTCACCCCCCCTTAGCCCCTGCTGATCTGTTTCCCTCTCGGCACTGTGCACCTGGCCACCCCCTGTCTTCCGGGCCCAGTTACCTGTTCACCCTACCACCCTCCTGCACTGCCTCCCGGCCACCCCTTTCACTGGGGTCTGTATCTGTACCCATACAGCCCCCCCAACCCCTTTTCTTTTCTCTCTGCACTTGTCAGACATAACCTGTCTGCTAAACCCAGCACTTGCCACTTGCTGGCTGCAATACCACCGTTTATTGCCTTTATTATTTATTTATTTTATTTATTTATTTATTATTATTATTATTTATCGGTTTCTCTTCTGAGCTGCACTTTCCACTTCTCCCCCCTTTCGATGCACTTTTCCTCTCTTCTCTTTCCCATACACTTACACGTTCTTAATGTCACTGGGCCTAGTAAGATTGTTGTTTTGTTCTCCCCTGATCCCCACCCTTGCCTTTTCGCGTTCTGAAATACTTGTGTATGAGCACGATATAAATAAAATACCAATTCAATTCACCATAGACAAATCTGGTACAGTCAGACTGCATTTATACAAATCATTGTACTTCAGTAGAAACTCTAAAGCTTCTTTCACCATTTTGATGTCTATAAACTGTTGCAAACTTGTTTATACTTTGTGCTATGTCTGGGAGATACATGTCAACTCCCTTCATGTCTGTATCAACACTGTGCTTACCTCGCATTACCTTAACAGCAGTGTCTTTTCATCCACCTGACATGGTCGTCCTTCCTGCTAGGGTTGGGGTAATGTTAATAGAGGGCCCAGCAGTAATACTCATAGCAGTATAAAGCTGTCAGAACACAATTGCCATTACGCCACTGGGATTCATTAAACACACCATGATATTAATATTTTTATTGTCTCTGTCATGACCACTTATGCTGCTGGATCCTTGCAATTGAGAGGCAAATGCTTTGCCTCTTACACCTTCACTAATGATTTCTTAGGCAGTTTTGCCATCTTTGTTTGCAGTCTAAGAATAACGTGGAAAGGAGGAACAGTTTGCGGTGTAATAACTTCAAACATGTTACATTTTTGAAGCACAACAGGGATATCAGGCACTAACGTATCATTCAAGACACTTCAAGACAGAATGCATTTTCTTTTGTAAAATCCAATAAAGTGTCTAAAAACATAAAGTGCCTCACTTGTGTCAAATCACTGTTCTACAAACAAATACAGGTAGAGGTATTTCCAAACATCTTGTACAGATTCTGTAACATTCAGCCCAGTTTACTCTAGTTCTACTTCTGCTTTATACAAAGTGCATTGGCAAGAGGCACACACAATGTCAGCTCTTTCGCTTAAATACAACTAAAACTAGATCCTTTGAAGGCATAGGATCATCATTTTCACTTCCTGTACATGTGTTTTCTAAATATGCATGAGCGTTTAAATGAATCATGCTGATAATTTGAAGTGTAGAAAGTAAACCTTCGACATTCATTAGTGTTATATATAAAAGTTCACGAGACATAAAAATTGTTTTGCACTGATACAATTTAACAAAATGATATATCATGTTGATATAGCCAGCATCTGCATATGATGAAAATGACTCTTATATCTGCTTTTATCATTACAAGCTAGTGACCCAGAAGTCCTGTTTTCTCATGAGCTTTACAGTTATCCATTTTCTGCAACATCTTCATTTGTCTTTGAACATTATTATTTTTGTGCAACACTTGCAAATATCTCTTTAAAGTTTACAAGAAAACTTGTCAATATTGCACAGCGAGTTACAAGTCCATACCATATTCAGGCGCCCAGAACGATTATTCAGTATGTGGACGATCTGTTAGTGTGAAGTATGCAGAGATGCAGCTCTGGTACTGGGCAATTCAAGAAGGAATCTCTAGCCAGAGAGGAGAACATGGTGGCGGACGCTCTGAGCAGGCAGAACTCAGTCTCCCACGAGTGGGAACTAAGTCAGGAAGTCCTTCAAGAGATCTTCATCCTTTGGGGAACCCCTCAAGTGGGCCTGTTTGTGACCACTGTCAACCGGAAGTGCGAACTGTTCTGCTCCAGGGAATTTCCCGCAATAGATGCTCTAGGGGACACGTTCATAATGGACTGGGAATATCCACTCCTGTACGCATTTCCTCCAGGTTGGCCCAATTAAAGTGTATCTGGCGGCGCTATCTATTTTTAAACGCTCCTCTGAAGAGACATATTTCTTCAAGATTCCACTGGTAGTTCTTGAAAGGATTGACAAATGTCTTTACTACAGTCCCTTTCCAAGTCCCAGTTTCGGATGTCAACCTGGTTCTCAAATTCTTAATGTGTGCTCCATTCGAGCCTATCCACTACTGCCCTTTCAGGTTGTTGACTTTAAAGACCATTCTTTTAGTGGCCTTTACACCAGTCTGCAGGGTGAGTGAATTTCAATCCTTGTCCTGCAAGCCTCCTTACACAGTTTACTTTAAGGATAGTAAATCAAAAAGACACTCAGTATAATGTGCCATGTGTTCATTTATTGCTATGACTTTATGCCCAACAGTTAACACACTGGTCTAAACATTTTGTCACATTTCAAGTATCACAAAGAGTATTTCCCGTGCTCCAAAAAAACTATAGATCAAAGAAAGAGTGTTCCTAAAGGGCAAACCCACATTTTTACTTAAAATTGTGTCTGAGTTTCATCCAACTCAAAAGATCATTTCACCTTCTTTCTATCCCCCACCTCATCCTGGAAAGGAAGAGGAGAGGCTACACAGGCTTGACCCAAAACATGCACTTAGATTCTATATTTACTGAATGTCTAAACTGAGACAATACAATCAACTTTTTATTTGATATACGGGCCATAAATTGGATCTCATGGTTTCAAAACAAACCTTATCTAAGTGGATAATCTTTGCAATTAATTTCTAAATGCTACAGGTTAGCTAAAAAAGATCCCCCTGAGGGGCTATTTGACAAGACGCATCGGTATTTCCACTGCCTTAAAGAGGGGAGTTCCAATTAAGGATATTTGTGCGGCAGCAACATGGTCCTCAGTCCACACATTCAGCAAGCACTACAGTCTGGACTCTTCCTCAGGCCGGGAAGGTGTTTTGTTCCGAAATTCTAATTTGAAAATTCAGACTCCCTTCTACAGTAATACAAATACTGCTCTGGAAATCTATCATAAGATAAGGAATACATTGGAGGACACAATGCATTCGAAAAACAAGTTACTTACCCATGGAAATGTTCTTTCGACTGGGTGTTCCTCCCACGCATTTGCCCCTCCCCGCCTACCCCATAGTTGAATTTTCATGTTATTACAGTTTACGGTCTTTCCGGCTGACTAGCTGTTCGGTGTAGGATAAACCAACTCCTGTGAAAATCTGAACTGAAGCCAACGGTCGCTGTGAGCACTATATACGTTTGATGGCGTCGACACTGAGACAGAGGCCCTCGAGGAACATTGAGTCAACATGCATCGACGCGCAGTGGACCCTGCTGAAAATTGTTTTGCCGAAGCAGCTAAAGCTGGATATGAAAATATCATAAAATGATGAGTACGAGGGAGGAACAGCAAGTCAAAAGAACATTACCATGGGTAAATCACTTGTTCTTCTTTCAGTGGAAAATTGTGAAATTTGACCTTACCAGTCACTAGGGCCCGAAGATGATCCTGCAGGGCTGGTATGGGTCAATAGTATCTTTGTTTTCTCAATTGGTATCCTTTCCTGTGCGACAGCTATTTTTTTAATTTATTGGGTGATTGCTTTAGTTTTTTTCAAATTAGTCATCAAATATCCATCAATACTTTTTCAACATAACTTTTTTATTTTTACATCGCATGTTGTCCATGGAGAAATAGAATTTATTTCTTCTTCTTGATGGTAACAAACCTTTCATTATCTTTATCTTTTTCACTTTTCTTTCTCTCTACATGTGTTTCACCATTGTTTATTTCATGTAACATTAGGAGAGAATCCTGTTCATTATTGGGAGTAGCTCTTGCAAAATGAAGATAGTTTTCAGTTTTTCTAATAGCTTGCAATCTTGTGGGTGTAATTTTCTTACAGCTATTTGTTAACCTGTCTTCTCTTCGAGATCCGATTGTCCCTCACATCGTCTTTCCGCGATTTTAGCACTGTTCTTAGGTCAAACCAGGCTTTGAGCTGAAGTGCGATATGGGCCAAACCAGGTCCAAGAGCAGCAGTCATGCTGGACCAAGCAGTGAGCTGGTTTCTAACCAGTTCAAATCTGTAGTTTCTTGAAACTCAGGTGTAGCTCAGGTCTTGTGGTCTGTATGGCTCACCAGGGTGGGACTGGGAGTCGTGTCGGTTGGTTTCGAGACATTGGTAGCTGCTGGTCCAGGTCCAAGTGTGATGCGATGCTCCAGCGTTTCGAGTCGAGGTCAGTTGATTCGATGCAATGACCTTGATGATCTGGTGCAGAGTTCAAAGAGGCTTCATTTCCAGTTTGTATGCAGCAGCATAAAGGTTGTTTGAACCAAACAGGTGACATGCTCTGCTTGACATGAAGCAGCGACAAGACAGTTAAATAGGTGTGATGTAGCAGTAGTTCGAGTTTGATGGAGTGCCAAATGCAGCACTGGCAAGTCCCTCTGATTCGAGTGCAGTGAACATGGTCATAATTTGGTTCAACTGGTTTGATGCAGCAGAAAAGGGAGATTTGGATGATATAGTCCTCCAGATGCTGTGAATCCCACTCCAGGTGCACTAGGGTAAGTTTGTTTTGGTTCTGCTTTCCCAGTCTAGAATGGTGTGGTGCAGAGTGATCAGTCCTGCTCCTCAGCAAGGGCCAATGTGCCCTATGTGTGTGTAGGGGCAGAGATTTCTTCTGCCTTTGTCTGCTCCTTCTTCAATTCAATGGATGAGGGCTTTGGAAAGTTCAGCTCTCCCAAAAGAGGTCCAAATTAAGTCTTCCTTAAGTGTTTGTTCAAAAGTGGATCAATGAAGGAGTTGGAGACTCCCTCATTTATAGACAAAAGACTGTAGTGGATTAGATAAAAGCAAGCCTGCTCTAAGGGGTCCAATCCCTGCTCTTGTGACAAGTGGGCTCGTCCTGCTTGCATCAAACTCAAAGTGCTTTTTGGTAATGGAAGTGGAGGAGGTACAAAGGACACCCCTGTGTTAAATCCACAAAAAGAAAAGTACAAAAAGGATTTCCATCATATATCATAGAGCAAAAAATGTACTGTACCCAAGTCACAAATTCAGCACCACTATGCCAATATATAGGGTCACATGCTCACACTGATACAGTAGCCACATCTGCTGAGGGAAAACATGTTGTAAGATGATCACATTCCATGCTGTGTGGGCACATTGAACCTCCCCTTATTGTGAACGTTTGGCATAATGGAATCACGTTTTACTGGGGTAACTGGACATAACGTAACCTTTTACTGCTTTACTAAAAATACAATATTTATTCTACCTATTTTGTGAAAATGATATATAAGGAAATCGTGTACTGCTGTCTTCAATGGCCATATTAGAAGGTGGAAAATAGCTTCCCGGCACTGCCATTTTAACATAATCAGGCACTCCTGTGGTAAACCGGCATAATAGCATGTTGTGCAAACTGGGCATATTCTTGATAATGGTGTTAGATCCTGATCATTGAATTTCAAATGTGCAACAGAGTAGGGTTTTCATGGCAAGAACTGGCAATGGTCAGCATATCTTGGTTTTCCTAAAAAAATCTAAATATGCAGTGAATTTGAGGGGGTTGATAGCAATGTAGGTACCAGAAAATAAAAAAATGTGGCAAAACCTGACAAAATACACTTTTCCCTGGGTAAATGATGACAATAGCCAGAAGTCTTCTGGGTACTGGGTAATGTGATGCAACTGCTTGATCGCTGCGTATAAAAAGGGTTAAACATCAAGTATAACTGACAGTCAATGTTTCTTTGTTTCAATTGTCACTAAAGACTAGTTTTTTTTGTAAAAACATAGAGAATAAATATCGCACACATACATTGTAAAAAAAAAATCTAAATTGTGTCGGCAAGCTATTTAGACATTTGGCCTCGTTACGAGGCTGGCGGTAGCTGCCGCTGGTATTCATTTTTTACCGATGCCCAGAAATGGGCATTTACCCGGTCATTATGGCCTTGCCGGAACCAGTACTTGCCCATTCCTGAGCGCCAGAACAAATTTGTCCCCATTCCGATTTGAGCCCCATATGGCTCATTGGGAATGGGGATGCCGGATGCACTGGCACCGTTTGTAACGGTGACTGTGCATCCGACATGCTATGCTCTCGGGTGGCTTTCATTCCGCCATGTTAGACCTGGTGGAATGAAAGGCTCCCACGAGCACAACTCAGAGTTTGCCGGTCCGGATACAATGGTACTGACAAGCCTCCCGGTACCGTTGTATCCGGACCAGCAAGCTCGTAATGAGGCCCATTGTATTTTTGGGACATAATTGAACAAGCTGCACATTCTAGAATTTAAGAGAAAAAGGAGTTCATTTCCCAGGACCTCGTGTAAATGCAATGGATGGGCCCTATTCGTACATGCATACAGATAACCTGTGTGGAATATTCTCTTATTTGCACTGCGACGTGCATCACCACTACCAAGTGCAAAAAGGATAAAAGAAGTCAGAATCACGTTCCCAGTCAGTGCTTAATTTGTGCTGACGTTTGCCGGTGGGCAACACCGGCACTCTTTTTTGGGCAACTTGGCACTCTTTTTGGGCATTGTCGCAGGCCGGTCCTGTGCTTTGCCAGGCCACATCTTTTATATTTAATGTACACTGGGTGCTGATCCTTCCCGCAGACAGGGGAGCTGCACTGCCCCCTGCAGTGCATGCCTTCCGTTTCAGTGCAACTGCCTTTTTCTTTACAAACACATTTCTGAATGATACTGTCGCATTTCCTCTCTCTAAACCTCCCTTATCGCATGGTAACTTTAGCTCTCCAAGCACTCTCACCAGTACTCTCTCTTTCTCTGGCCCATCCTCCTAAAATTTTTCTGCTTTCCTTTCTCTTTTTCTCTAACCTCCCCAAATCTGTCTTCACTGCCTCTTACCTTTCCACTCTCTTTCCATATTACTATCTCGCGACCTACTTCACTCTCACACCCTCACTTTTCTCTTATGTGCCTCGTTTACCCCCCTCCTCTCTCCTTCGCGTTTCCACCCGGTCTCCACTGCAAGGAAGCCAGTGGCCATTGCCCATGTCTGGGACAGGTGCCCCCCAGTACAATTCAAATGATGGAAAGCGAGCTGAAAAAGATTAACAGAAAGTTTGCATGAAGAATAGGCACCTGGTATCTAATACCAAAACCAGCCTACATTATGATTGGATCAGTTTTAAAATAAAGGTTTTGGATGGTATAATTTTCTGTCCTCTGCATTCGGGTGAGAGTAGGTGTGTGGTGGCGATGTTTTCATCTAGTCAGTAGTGAGGCAGGCCTATTAGCATGCACTAGGGACAAGCTGTTTTTTTGCTAACATTCCTCATTCAGGACTTGTTAACTGCCAGACGAGCTTAACATGCTCCCTCCTCAGCGCCCCCTCCCCCACCTAGCCTGGCTATTGTGGCTGGGTGCTGGCAGTCAAGAGGTGACATTGGCGGCGGGGCAGTGGAAGGCCCGTGCAATAGCTGGCTCCAGTTGCTTGATAATCGCTGCCCTCCCGTGCTCCAATGCCTGCTCCATGCACAGCCCATCAGGGGAATGGAATATGCCTGGGAGTTTTGTCTGCAGTCTGCGCTTTCACAGGAGGCAACAGAGCTGCCTTCAAGGTGAGCCCAGAGTCAGACTGGGCCATACAATTGTCTCAGGCATGAATGAAAAAGTGTTGCACAGTTGCAAATGGCTATTCATTCCTTTTGTGACACTGTTTGTATAGTACCCAAGGGGGAATTTTCTGATAAAATGTGATGCAAATTGTGCATTTTAAAGAATATTAAATCAGCAACACTGATCAAAAGTATTAGCTACATAGTGAAGTAACTCATCAAACTGGCCCACATTGTCCAAATAAGTGGGCCAATGACCCAAAAATCTGACGCACACCAGCATTTTACGTTTTTGGTTTGGCCATGCATGGGCCTATTGCCCTATAGGACAGTCTGAGCCTTGGGGCTCCCTCTTCTGCACTGCCAGCACGCCACACAGTAAGTCTCTGTATCTTTGTCTCTCATTCCACGGCCGTGTGAGCACACCCGTGACCCGACTGCTCTGCTTTGCACTGCAAGTTCATGTACGAGCACAAAGTACTGGCTATTAACACCCCGTGTTCTGAAAACAGCTGTGGGTAATATTAATTGTAGTGTGGCAATAAGACCCAAGGTGGCGGGCCAATACCTCCCCAGGTAATGCCCGGGACCGCAGTTATAGGCCTGAGCATAGCGAGGGCCTTAACGAAGCCCCCGGGTATTACCTGCGGCGGTATTGGCCCGCCACCGAAGGTCTTATCGCCATTAGTACCCTGGCCCGTTGGATCGGGGTGCTAATGGCATTTGTTTCTGTTCCGAAACACGTTTCGGAACAGAAAAAAAAAACCAGAAAAAAAATGGCCGCCGCCAAGGAAAGGGAAAACGTAGTCCATTTTCCCTTTCCATGGCGGCCATCGGGCGCAGACACGCTGCAAACAGAAGTGTAAGTGGGGTCAGGAGGGCAGAAGGGAGGGGATGGGGAGGAAAAAAAAAAAAACTACCGCGGTCTCCGGCGGGGGACGATGGAAGCCTCCAGCCGTGTGGAGGCTTGGAGTGGGGATGGACCCGCTCCGAGTCTCCACACGGCTGGAGGTTTCTATCGCCCCCCACCGGAGACCACGGGATAGAAGGTAAGTGGGGTGGGGAGGGAGGAGGGAGGAGGGAGGAAAGGCTTGGGAAAAAAAAATCTTACCTGATTCCCCGGCGTGGGATGAAGGAAGCCTCCAGCCAAGGGGAGGCTCGGAGCGGGGATTGCCCCATTTCGAGCCCCCTCATTGGCTGAGGGGCTGCCACGCCCCTCGCCGGGAGCAGAGGAGCCAGCGCGCTCGGCGTGGACGGGAATACCGTGTGGTATGGCTCTCAAATGAGCCAATCACCACAGTATTCCTGTTCAGCCGCGCGTGCCGGGTACTAATGTCAGTTACATGGTTGCGATTTGTAACGTGCACACGAGGAGCTCAACCATATCGATGACTCATTGTATTCTAACTCTAGACCTTCCCAGCTTATATCTTTTGTGTGTTTTTTAATGAATATTCTTTTTCGAATGGCTCCCTCATTCGCTTGCTTTGTGGTCTATTCACGCAACAGTGTGCTCTGCCAGTGTGTGTGTGTGTGTGTGTGTGTGTGTGTCTGTGTATTGTACTAAATATTTGGCAGTTAGCTTGTGCCCTGCACAGAAACTAGCCTGTGCCCTGCACCGAAACATAGAATTGCTCGACTAGGCCAGTCCTCACTCACTGCCCCATGTCTCTGCCTAGTCTAGTCACTGTGCTTGCGAGAGGGAAGCGTCCTGCGTCATGTTCCACACATAGAAAGTATGGGGATAAAATAAGATAGCATGCCTGCAGATGAGCACAAATTGTCTAATTTCTGACACCTGTGAGTTTGTGCCATCACCTTCGCCACTGGTGAACCAGAACTTCCCTGTTTTGGCGCCTGGCACGTTGTTCTTTTCAGTCTAATACAGTGGAAAAATTTAACCAAGTAAGAGCATTGACTACGTAAATGAATATTATCGTCATAGCCTACTGAAAGAATGGTTCCTTTTTTTGTAAAATTCATCGGACACTTAAGCTGCCCAATGAAAATTCCAATTCCTGATTATTATTATTATTATTGTTTTTAAATAAAAGGCAATCAACAGAAAACGGCCCAATGATGATAGTAATTTCCAGCTCGGCCTATATTTCTTCTCAGGCTTCGTTAATGATCATTTGGCTGGTTTAAGGGGGATAGATATCTAGGCTCTGGTAATCTGAGTCTGAGACCAAAGGTGCAACACCTGAGTAACTGTTTCCACGATGTAACCAAATTTGACACTATTCACGCCCACCACTGACATTTTCCAAAAGCTTTACAAAACACGCACTTGAACTTCAATGGGTTTGACTGTCATATGCAATGTTAGGAAATAGGAGTTGTGTATTGAGCTCGCCTACCTGGACTACTTCCAGTTGCTGTAGCAAGTCATTTTTATGGTGATTTAGGGAGGCACTGCCACACCTGGACACATTTGAGTTGGTTGAGCTGACTTTGATCTTCAAAAAGGCAGTGGGTCTGAAGCTGAGGAAGCAGCTCTGGCTACTGTACTCATGGGTGTCAACGAGGGCCACATGGGTGTGTAGACTGTGGGTTGGGGGGCGATCGCCGGCCCTGGCTGCCCACGCCATGGGAGGGCGGCCGCCGGGGCCAGTTCGGTGGCCAAGAATTTTTGGGTCCTGGCATTTATTTTTTAACAAATTAAGCACTACCTAGGGCTAATTGTGTAAGAAGTATGAAACAAGATTTATTTGGAATCTGTCTGTTTTTAGCTGGTGTAAAAAGCAGGCAGAATCATAGGGATCCAATCTGTTTCCTCCATACAGAAAGTATTATGCTGTGCACACATAACAATATTTGCACGATGGAGCGATTGGGGGTTGCAAAAACGGAAACACCGCTCCTTGCTCAGCATCAATATAAACATCAATGAACATGTGAAGTAAGGTAAAACGCAAGCATACAAGTTTTAAGCATGAATTTTACGCATGATTTTACTCTCTGTAAATGTGAAAATGACGTCAAAAGTAATGTTTAGAAATATCCAGCTGAGATGAAATAAGACAAACAATGGTTTAACATGTGTGCTCATTACAGTCTTTCTTACACACGAGGTATTCATTTATTTCGGTTTCCCTTTAATAGAAACCTGTTTGTATGGGAGTGCTGTATATATTCGTGCATGCCTGCACATGCAGCAACCAAGTGTTGCCTTTTGCCCAGGCTTGCAAACGAGCTGATGGGGGAGGACATACCATCACTCCCAGGATGGAGAGGGGGATGGCAGGTGAGAATAACAGATCAAATCATTCTTCCGTTGGCTGGTGCAGCTGCAAGAGCAATTACTAATTCCAAAGGGAACGCGCTAATCAGTTGGTGCATGGAGGTCGGATGATGAAGTGTGAAGGGGTAGCGTCCAGTCCAACTAGGTCATTACATTGATTGCTGCAACGGGCTGCTTTTCATTATAGTTACTGCTGTTCCACAGGAATTATCGATGTTGAAAACTCGCTTTTGTGATCCAATGCCCAGCAGGTGCCACCCTTGTTAAAATGATACCATGAAATGTAGAGTGCCTGCCCCTGCGTGTAAGGAGACCGCTATGTTAAGCCCAGCGTAGACGCTGTGATTGTGCATTTGGACCAGTTATAATGACATTTGAGTAAATTTACCTGTTCCATGATGCCATTACCTCCTCTTCCAGTCGAGAAGGTGCATTTATCTTTTCTATATGTGTACTGTTTCCTGTATATAATCAACCTATTTTTCAACCGGCTATGACACACTGCATTTCTGCATTCATTGATCGCCAGATTGCGATATTTTCTTAACTTACATTTCTTGTGTGAAGCAGTGGTATGAATGGGAAGTGGGAAGTATGCGCAAACAAATGAAGGACTACACAAAGGTTTGTGTAACCATTTAAAAAAGCCTGCACTTTTACTTATAAAATGCTGTGTTATGTCTGTATACACCTCAAAGATTACTCTGCTCACTTTGATGATGTATTCAGAATGAAAGACAATTTAGATAAAAAGACAGATTTCGACGAAATATCATGTTTCAAAGTTTCCAAAGAAAGAGCCTAAAAGTAGCCTTAAGGTAGTAAGCTCTGTAAGGTAGTGAAGAATTGCTCAGTTTAAAACAGACATTTAGGGGGTAATTCATGGAATAAATGTGCACTGAAATTTGTGGCGCAAGCTTTAGCAAGCGTAAAAAAGTCGGCGCACGCATGCGAATCGCACGCGAGCGATTCATGAAATGACCTGCATGTGTTTTGCCCAGGATGTGCGCAAAATATGTGCTTACCTTACACGTTACTGCGACTTTCCAAACGCGTGCGCGACAGGAAAGGGGAAAGCGCACAACTTCTCGTGCACACACCTAAAAAGGGGGCAGAAAACGGGGAATGAGGAACAACGCATGAAAATATAGGCGTAACGTGGGAAGTACCTCTGGGAAACACATGCAAGGCCCACACGCTAGTAAACAACACATATTCATGGAATCAAAAAGGGAAAACCTGTGCACGTCAAAACACATGCACGTTCACAATTACGTCCGCCACACGAAAGCAGGCGGAAGCACCCCCGCGCAGTATAAAAGTGTGCGCAAACAACAAACACGCATATACAGCTACAATGAATGCCCCATTCCTCGGAGCAGTGATTGTGGGACACCGCAGGAGGAGGAGAATAGCTAGGCCCTGAACTTTTTGCCCAGGACCAGCCTTTTTGGGATGCCTGATGACCAGGTCTATGGCAGGTATAGATTTCCACCTCATATCATCCTAGAGCTTGTCAGTGAGTGGGAGGATGAACTCACATCACCCACCCTGTGTTTCCAGGCATTGAGCCCCTTGGAGAGGGTGCTCAATGTACTACATTTTTTGGCCACTGGGTCAGTTCAGCGACAACTTCCTTAGTGGGGGGCTTCTCACAGCCCACGCAGTCACGTTGTCTACACCAGGTGTTGGCAATCATCACTGCGCGCCCCTCAGTCTGCAGGCACATATACATGCCCAGAACACCCGCAGAAAGGCAGGCGGTGGTCCTGGACTTCTACAAGGTGGCACACTTCCCCAAAGTGCTCGGTCCTACATCCACCTAGGGCCACTGAGCACATCTATCGGAACCCCAAGCACTGGCATTCCATCAACGTGCAGGTGGTATGCAATGCCAAGGGAATCATCACATCTGTCTATGCAAACAATCCTTGGTCCACCCATGATAGTTTCATATTCAGAATGTACGCCCTGAGCCGGGCCCTGGAAGCTGGGAAGCATGGCGACACACGGCTCCTAGGTGAGTACAAATGCCTGTGCATAGGCATGCATGTCACACACAGACAAATACAAGTACTGGTATGCCACCCAAACCCTCCGAACACGATGATACCCATCTGCCACACCATACCATGGTATGCAATCGCAAAACATCAAACCATATGCACAACACATGACACAATAGTCATGAAGTGCCACGTAAGATATTTAAAAAGGCACCAGACAATTACACCTGAAATGGAATCTGAAGAAATGACTGACCAAAACCTCACATCCTGAAAACGGTGGCACAAATGCATGTCACAAGTGGTGCAAGCAACAAAAGTCAGAATACCTGTCGTCATGCACATTGGACAATCGAAAATTTCCACATCAAACACTGCTCACTGGACAGCACAGTGAGTGTGCATTGCGTTGGGGAAACCCCTTCAGCATCATTGGAAAAAAGGGCAATCAACCAAATAGTACCCTGTCATGCATGTACACGATCAATGACTCGAAAGTGAAAATGAATTGTCGGGACACAGCATGCCCGAGAAGGCAATCTGGGTGCACGTGTGTGCATTGTGTCAATGTAGCTGGTGTGGGGGGGCGTTGCCTAAGTGTTTGTGTAAGTAGGGACATGCATCGAATGAATGCATGTGAAATGAAGTGAGCCTCAGTGTCCTGTACACAGCACATGTGAACATTGCACTCAAGGACCCCCCTGTGTGTTAAACCACACCCATCCCTTCACACCTCAAAATAAAGCACAACATAGCATCAGCCATTGACCAGCAGAACATATCATGCACAGAGTACCCCACATCGACAATGGCAGACAGTGACCCATCACTGAATCAATGAAATTCCTAATAGGACCTACACACAAAGTTCATCAAAACGCATCATTGAGGGAGGGAACAAGGGAGAAGAACAGTACATTCCTACAAGTCCTCCAAACAGTCCACAATGTGAAAATTAACTATCAAATCAAAATACATATTACAAGTGCCTGGAACAATAAGGGAGAGTCTAGGGAGGGAATGTGGGAAACAAACATTGCTATGCCTGTCGGCAATAATTGCAGTGCAGGAGTCACATAAGGAGGGAAGAGGAGGGAAGAGGTGAGGAGAGTAACAAAACAAGCGACAAACTGTGGAAGGTCGACAAAGATTCAAGATAATGCTGGGGAGGGGGAGAAGAAAGACAGAAGCAAATGGGGGAACAGACGACCTGTAATCAGTGTTGGAGGGACCAATGATAAAAGTAATCACCAAAATAATACTAAAAAAGGTGAAGGTGGGGGACGGATGGACGGAGGCAGAAGGGCAAATGTCTGCAAAGAACAAGCGGGTAAATATCACCATGCCTGATGACAATTGGGGTAGTGGTGGAAAATGACAGACAGAGGAGGAGGGTAAAGGGTGGTGGAGAGAGAGAGGGAGGGGAGAAGGGAGGAAGGGGCCAAGGTCAAAATGCATGAAGGGGGAGATGGGGAAAGAAAGCACACACAGGGTGCAGAGGGAAAGAAGATGGTCCAGAAGGGGAGGGCTTGTGATTATGAAGGGGGAGACGGAGGGAGACTGGCAGGGGGAGGGGAGACAAGGGGACAATCAAGGGACCCAGAAAGCTGGTGGACAGGGCTAGACAGGGCCTCCATTGTGGGCTTTTGGTAGTGGTGGCAGGCTCCAGCCTGCTGGTTGGCCAGATTGTCACAAGGGCCAAGTGCAACCAATGGGAGGGGGGAGCAGGTCCAGGACACAAACATGACAATCAAATCAAAAGCAATGCAGCCATACTTCAAATGGCACATCAAAACACCAGCAAGGGCTGCAAGATGGCCAAAGTGGTGCAAGCAAGGAATGGGTGGTCGTTGAAATGCGTGGTGACATGGATAACTCAGCGTGCAGCCTTCATGTGGCATATTAAAATCACTGTGGGGAAAGTGTCCCAATTCAACATTGTCAGCACACGGACCCCTCCCACCATCAGTGTGTGTTACACAGCCACAGGGTGCATGGTACCACCTACAGCAGGAATTGCATGAACATAGACGGTCAATACATAACAAATATCATAAGCAACATGATGAAATGCACCATCAACAGAATACTCACCAAAGTGAAGTGCAGACATGCATTGGAGAAGCCATCCGGAATACCCAATAGGGGTGTACACACAAGTAGGACTGCAGGCTGGCCACAGATATGACGGAAGCTCAATGTCCCTGTGTGAGATGCTGTTTCACCGAGCCATCCTTGTGAGCCCATGGAAAATGGGAAACAGGACTACCATATGTGTCAGGACCCCAAGCAAAACACATACACAAGACAAGCCTGAATGGGCCCAGCTGGAACACACAGTGGATGCCTTCCAATTCCACAATGCACCACACTGTCACATGTATGCACAATAGACAAAATAAAATGCAATAAATAAAAAATAAGCAGAAAATAAAAATCAAGTCAATAATAATTTGAATGAAAAAAAAGTATCATTTCTTGTAAACAAGTAATAAATAAAGTAATTAAAAAAAATTAGCAAGAAAAAAAAGAAACATACTTACCAGAAACTAAAAAAAATGGAGGAAAAAACATTTTTTGCATGAAAAAAATTAAAATGTGCTGGAATTTTTTTTTTTTAAATTGCAGGACAAAAGAAACAGAAACAGCCATATATGACCCAGGGGGTGGGGGGCACCCAGGAGGGGGGAGGTACAGGGTATACCTCAACACCCACATGTGTAGATGTTGAGATAAAAAAAAAACTCACTGGGCTCAGCCCCTGCACGGCCCGACCTATGCGGGAGATAGGTTGTCATTGTCACCCTCTGGATGGAAATCAGAAGGTGGACGTTGCTCAGTTGACTCACCACACCTAACCGCGCCTTGCCCCTGTAAACCCGCTGCTGGAGTTGAAGACCCTTGAAGGGGGAAATGGAGAACGTGCCAAACAGAGGAGAGCAAAGAAGCAAAATGAAGTACGATGATAGAATAGGGATTCAAAAGTTGGCAGTGCAGCCAGCAAGTGGCAAGTTCAAGATAATTTGGATAGGGCAAATCTGATGAGTGCAGAAGAAGAGTGGGGGCCTGTATGGATACACACACAGGACCCATTGCAATGGGAGGTCTGGAGGCAGTGCAGAAGGGGCACAGTGCCAACTTTTCAGCTGGGGAGAAGAGGGGCTAATGCAGGAGCAAATAGGAAGGTCTTGAGGTGCTTCCAGAAACAGAGATGTTTCTCCTCAAGTTTCAACCTGTCCAGTTAATGACTGACCCGGAGGGAGTGTGAGGTAGAGGAGCAAAGGAGTCAAGAGGGAGGAATTGGCTGAGGGATTGTTGAAAGTATTTTGGAGCCAGACCCAAAAAATCATTGTGCACAATGCAGAGGGTCTGAAGTATCATCCTTGCATCCACTGGTAGCAAATGAAAGGATTACAGAGCTGGAAATGTAGGATCCAAGGGCATGAGGCCAAGGACAAGTCTCACAGTCCTGTACTGGATTAGTGGTAGAGGGCGGATTGTGGAGGCAGGTCGAATATTGGAAGAGCCTGTCACAGTACTCCAACCTTGAGTACAACAGAGCATGAGAGACTGTGAGCATGTAGGTGAACGATAGGAAAGGCACAGTACCCCTGAGGAGGTGAAGAAGTTAATCTATCTCAAGATACGTCGGAAATGTGTGTGGAAAAGGAATGTGTTGAGTCAAAGGTGACCCTGAGGTTGTTGGAGTTTCAGGTGGAGGTAAGAGGAGGGCCAAGTGGGGCTGGCCAGAGAGTGAGGGGAAAGGATGGCGAAGGTGTACCAATGAGGAGGATGTCAGTGTTGCTGGCATTCAGACAGAGATCGTTGGTAGTACACCAATTGCAAATGGCAATGAAGCTATCAGAAATAAGGGAGGGAGAAGTGGTGGCCAAGGGCAGGCTGGAAATGAGTTGGTTGTCATCAGCATAGCACTGGAAGTCGTAGCAGAAAATGAAAATGCAGTAGGCGAGATCTGCCAGGTGCTGTTTGTAATTTCAGGCCGAGAGGTCAGACCCCTCGTGAACACCACAGGTAGAGATGGAGATTGAAGAAAGAAAGGAGCCAAGTTGTAGCTTGGAGGTTCATAATCCATCCTCTCTCCCACTCCATGGATGTGTTCTTCCGGGATGAACTCTGAAGCGATCTCCTCATTCAAAGTGAGTTCATCCTACTCTGGTGGTGGCCCACCACGAGTCACCAGAGACATGGAATAATTGGAGGCAAGCTTTTGTTTTACACTGTGTCGGGGGTCAGTCCAATGCTTGTAGCAGTCCTGAGCTGTGCGCACCTGGAATCCCATGGCTGTCACACCATCTGCAACATGCTGCCAGTGGACCCAATGTTGGTGATGCGTTGTATGGCACTGAGGGCCCAAAAGCATATTGTGTTGGTGTTCCGACACGTAGTCCACAAGGAAGTCCAGTTCCTGCTTGCAGAAAGGCTTCATCCTTGACGTGCCGAAGGCTGGAACTGTTTCTGGGGTCCCAGCCTTTTGCGCAGGAGCATGCTTCCTCCTTTTGGCCGGTGATACTGACCCTGAGTGGCCAATGTGGCCCTGATCAGTGGGGGCAGTGGCGCTGGTGGACTGGACCAAGGCAGTGGGTGCTGGTATGAGGACAGAAGGTCTGGCTTCGGTCTGACTGCCGGGGTGGTGTTGGCTGCATATGCACATGCAGTTATTACCACCCGACTGCTTGGGGCAGCAGATGTCATAACTGCCCAAAATATGTGTTCCCCAGTCACAGATATAGTGGACACATTTGACCCCAACCGCCGGACAAGATGGAAATCGCCCTGGGAGTCTTCGTCACGCAAAGCAACATGCGCTGGCTGACCCAGAGCCCGGGTGGAGGTGCCCACAGCTGCACCTGCAGCTACCACCACCGGTGGGATCGTGACAGCAGATGTAAATTGCTGTTGGGTGATATGGGCACCAGGTTGTGATGCAACAGCTGCATCACCAGGAGCCACAGGAGGTGGTGGCATGTCTGCACCAGCTTTGCTGCCCTTAGCCTTTGGTGGCCTCCCAACCATTGCACAGATGGAAAATAGCCTATGGGAGGTGCACTCAACAATTGTCCCGGGCAATTGGCTAGAAGGGGACAGGGTACTTGATGGAATAGGTAACCCAGTGCTCCTGCAAGGCTGTCTGTGACCCCTGGGGAAAAATGACGGGTCACGCAACGCTCAGGCACCCCCAAAAATTAAATAAAATAAGTTTAAAAAATACAAAATTTGACAAAATATAAGAACAAGAAATTGTAATAAAAAAAATATATATGTGCACGCGACCCTGGTAGCCCACGTGCGTGGATTTAACCTCCAGCAGTACAGTGTAGCACCCAGGGACACAAAAAACACATACGCGTAGAACACGCAGGCTACTATGACCTCGAAAATGGTGCGCGATGCACAGGGGGAACCACAGTGGGAAAAATAGCGTGCGCGACTCACCGCCTGCCTTGCGTGGAAAAAAAAGAAAAACACACACGCTTGTGCGCATGGGCAACACCCCGCCAAAAGAAGAGGTAGAGGGCTGCCAGCTTCACAGCAGGAGAGGTTGGCATCCTGGTTGGAGCAAGTCCTAGTGCATTATGACGGTCTCTTCGGAAGAACACGCGCCGGCAAGGATGGTCAGAGAAGGATCTGGATGGACATCATGGTTGCCATCAACGCAGAGGGGGTGGCAACCCACGACCTACCACACGTCCAGAAGCACCGGGAGGACTTTAGGTCCAGGGCCCACAGGAAGGCCTGGCGCCTCTTGGATGCAGCAGATGCAGAGGGGTGCTGGGTCCGCCTTACCGACGATCAGATCAGGGTCTTGGAATGCATACGCCCAGCGCTTCACCTCCAGGTCCTTGAGAGGCAGACCCGTCCGGAGTCATGCAGTAAGTGTCCATGTGTACTGATTGGACGCTGTGCATGTTGACATGTGCCAGGAGTGTGCAGCATGGACATATGTCTGGAAAGGCCCATGTATGGATGTGTATGTGCAGGGACATGAGCCTGCCGCATGAGTCCAGTCATGTGTGATGCACATCAGTGGTGTATGTGTTCCAAAGCATGATGCACAAATACACGTGGAGACACCCACATGTTACCATTTCTGTGTATGTACTATGCCATGGTTGGGGTGTGACACATGGATGCTGGTTCCACCTTCATGTACATGTGCATGTGTGTCTGTTTGACATGTGTGCGACTGTGATACACTATGGATGCATGTGACACAGACATGTAGTGAGCCGATTGGCAGATGTGACATAGTTGCTGGTGATTGCACTGTGACAGGTGGTGGAGATGTACAGATGCTTGTCTGTCTGGTGGGGTGTGTGCATGTGTTTGCCACACCCCTTGTTGCTTGTGATGTCTGGCTGACCTTTGGATGTTCATGCGGTTGTGTGTGCTGCCAGATGTACCATTCCTGTTAATTTATGCATGTGTGTGGGTTCAAATGATATGTGTGTTGGGGAGTGTGATGCCATCTGTGAAGTTTGACACTGCCACACATGTGCAACTGGCATGTGTGTATACAAACATTGTACAGTGCCCTGATTCCTTTCTTCTGTCTCTCCCTGTCTGCAGCCTCAACTGATGAAGAGGGCGGGGACGGTGCTGTGGAGTACAGCGGCAGGGATCCCACCACCAGCCGGAGACGCAGGGCTCAGCTTCCCTCCCGGGTTGTCATATCTTCGGAGAGTGAGGAGTCTGGTGCCGCGTCCAAGGCTGCAGCTACCGAGGGTACGTCCAAGAGGCGGCGTTTGGAGGTGGACTCCTCGGCAGCAGTAGGGGCAGCTGAGCCCCCACAGGGGCCTATGGAGGAAGATGGCACAGAGTCATCCAGGTTGGTGGGGGGTTTGGTTGAGGAGGAGGGCGCGGAAGGCCCACACATGGGTCCTGGAGGGGGGGATTCCACTAGTGCTAGTGGTGCAGTCCAGGGGCAGGGACATGAGGCAGCGCAGGCTGCCGTGGAGGTGCATGTGTGTAATCCTGTCCCCGATCCTGTGACTGCATCATCCGGCACCAGCAGGGATGCCTAAGTCCAGACCCATTTTCAGGGAGGGGATGCGCATACAACAACTGGCCTTCCTCTCCCTGCGGATGTTGCAATCAGTGACCGGATTGAGCCTGTCCTAGCTGGAGTGGCGTTGTGCCAATGTCGGATTCGGGATGATTTGCGGAGTTCTCATCTGGACAATGCACGTCATTTTGAATCCCTCTTTGGCCGCATCAACCTACTAGGACAGGTCCTCAGCACTGGTTTCATCCGTGTGCTGGAACTTCTTGCTACCCCCTCCTTAACTGAGCCCCCTATGCACCAGTCATCTTCCGTGCATTCTTCCTGCCCAAATATCACCTGGGCATCCTGTGGAGCTGCCGCTGAGCCAGCGGCCAGGCTGGTGGAGGACACATCCCTGCCACAATCGGGAGTCAGAGGTCCAGCAGGGGTGGCCACCCCACCGACTGGACCCCAGCAAGAGGAGGACGTGCAGGCATCAACAGGCAGTGCACATGCATGGCAGCAGCAGGCTCAGGGTGGGAGTGATAATGGCTCGGGGCTGTCAACATCACAGGGGTAGGCATCGGCCGGAGGGCAGGAGGACCCAGGATTGGGAGTGTCTTCCGCGTGGCAGCGGTTGGACCAGCAGATCGATGCGGAGCGGCAGCGGGCAGAGGAGGCACGGCTCACTATGGTCAGGGCAGAGAAATCCATGCACAGGGCATTGAGGCAGGCTGAGTGCCTTGAGGCAACTAGCAGGGAGTTGGAGGAGGCCATTGCTGCATCTCTGCGAGACCTCGAGGCTAGGGAAGAGGCTGACCTCTGGAACATCGATGTGGAGTTCGATGATGCCTTGGCCCGGAAGATCAAAAAGTGAGCCGTAGGACTTGCCCACCGCCTTTGTACATTTAGGCTTAGGTTTCCTTTGTTTTATATATTTTTTTTTTTTGGTGTTCATGGACTTTGCTCCACTTTATATATATAGTTCTTTATTCATAAGTCTTTTTTGCAGGTTTCCTTTTGTTTGCGGATCATTGACCGTTTGGACTTGCATTATATATTGTTCAAGACTTATTTTTTTTGATTATTTACTTTATATGGACATTGGTGATGGATCACTTTTTATTTTTCATGTCGTGGATTTTTGTTTTTCATTGGATTTTACTTTTTTTTGGTATTGCTTTCATTATTTCTTAATTTGCAAGTTTGATTTTCATTATGTTATGTCATTATGTTTTTTAATACATTTCATATAACTTAATGATTGGTGTTGTGTACTCTTTTTGGTTTTGTGCATGTCTCAATGAGCATTGCCTCAGTCATGTGTTGCCACTGTGTGGCTCTGTTGTACATTTATGCATGGCCATGCTGGTTCTTTTAAAACTCTCATGTCATGGGTACTTTGGGAATGGGTGCAGGGGATGGTTGCGTGCTTGTACTGGGAGGCTGGGGGGATTTGGGTTGGCATTAGGGCCATGTGTCTGTTTTGTTAGGACATGTTGTTTCTTGGGCCATGTGTTGGGGCCTGCTGGCAGGTGCCCATCAATGGGGGTGGTTCGGTGGGTGGGGGGACATGAGTTGGGGCCTGCTGGCAGGGGCCCATCAATGGAGGTTGGGTGGGTGGGTGGGTCGACATGAGTCGGGGCCTGCTGGTAGGTGCCCGGCAATGGGGGGGTGGGTGATTGGGGGGACATGAGTCGGGGCCTGCTGTCAGATGCCCGTCAATTGGGGGTGGGTGTTTGGGGGGATATGATTCGGGCCTGCTGGCAGGTGCCCGTCAATGGGGGGTCGGTGGATGGGTGGGTGGGGGGCCATGAGTTGGGCCCTGCTGGGGCAGGTGCCCGTCAATGATGGGTGGGTGGGGGGACATGAGTTGGGCCTCCCAAGTGCATGGCGACATGTGGCCTGCCTGCAGGGCATGGTCAGGGTGGATGGGCTGCCTGTGGGGCATGGGGAGGGGGGAGCTGCCAAACCCGGGAGTGCCCACACTGCCCAATCATGTGTAAAACACCCTGCGCACCCCCTGGGCATGCCCCGCAGGCAGCCCATCCACCCTGCGCATACCCCGCAGGCAGACCATCCACCCTGACCATGCCCCACAGGCAGGCCATCCACCCTGAGCATGCCCCGCAGGCAGACTATCCAACCTGGGCATGCCCCGCAGGCAGCCCATCCACCCTGACCATGCCCCGCAGGCAGGCCATCCACCCTGGGCATGCCCCGCAGGCAGCCCATCCACCCTCACCATGCCCCACAGGCATCCCATCACCCCTGGGCATGCTTCTCAGGCAGGCATCCACCCTGGGCATGCCCCGCAGGCAGCCCATCCACCCTGGCCAGGCCCCGCAGGCAGCCAATCCACCCTGGCATGTCCCGCAGGCAGCCCATCACCTCTGGGCATGCTCCGCAGGCAGGACATCCACCCTGGGCATGCCCCGCAGGCAGCCCATCCACCCTGGGCATGCTCCTCAGGCAGCCCATCCACCCTGACCATGCCCCGCAGGCAGCCAATCCACCCTGGCATGTCCCGCAGGCAGCCCATCACCCCTGGGCATGCTCCGCAGGCAGGCCATCCACCCTGGGCATGCCCCGCAGGCAGCCCATCCACCCCGGGCATGCCCCGCAGGCAGCCCATCCACCCTGGGCATGCCCCGCAGGCAGCCCATCCACCCTGACCATGCCCTGCAGGCAGCCCATCACCCCTGGGCATGCTCCGCAGGCAGCCCACACCACAGGGGGGACTTTTTCCATGCAATTTTGTTGGCGCACGTGGGGTACGCGTATTCGGAGGGGTGCGCGGGGTGTTTTCCATGCGATTCTGCTGGCACGAGTGGGGTACGTGTATTCCGAGGGGTGCGCAGGGTGTTTTACATGCATTTTCGCTGGTGCGAGCGGGGTACGTGTATTCGGAGGGGTGCGCGGGTAGTTTTCCACGCATTTTCGCTGGCACGAGCAGGGTACGCATTTTCCGAGGGGTGCGCGGGGAGTTTTCCACGCATTTTCACTGGCGCAAGTGGGGTACGCATATTCCGAGGGGTGCACAGGGAGTTTTCCATGTGTTTTCGTGGTTGGGGGGGCTGTATGCTAGTCCACTGGCCTTTGCGCTATGTACTGGATTTGTGCAATGTTTGTTGGCGCACGGGCCGGTGTTGGGGCATATCTGGCGCGGCTGCAGGGTCGCTGCGCAACTGTGCGCCATGGCTGATTATGTTAGCATCCAAGAATACGCTGTGCGTCAAAATGGGTTTTGGCGCAAATGGCTGGCGCAGACTGGCACACGCTCCCTCTGTGCGCCAGTCGCGTGCGCCATTTCTGCGCTAAATTCTATGAATGGCCCCCTTAAAATCAAAGCATTCAGTTATACCTAACCTAATTTTTAGTTCAGGTGTCTAGGCCCTGACCCCGGTGAAGTTAAATCTCATCTGTGTTAATCTGCAGATTCCTTATCAGTAATCCTCATAACTTCTTATCTTCTTCCCCATTAGTGTCATGTTTTTTTTTTTTTTAATGAGTCCATCCCCCAGACAGAAGATTTATTTACATGTTTTGTTTTTAATAAATCCCTACTGCGTCTGAGAGGTGGTATCTATAATGTGTAGTACCACTCCCTCTACCCAAAATGCATTTTTCTATTTAGGGAGTTGCGGATGGCTTGACTGCCATGAAGAAGAATAGTGCTAGGAGTGTTTAGGATTAACAGAAAGTAATCTAGTCATTCATTTTAAGGCCACTACCTCTAACTAGTCATCAATATGCTACCAGAAAATGTATCCTGCAGTTGTCAATTCCCCAACATAACAATTACGAGTGTAACCTATTGACTAAATTGGCCACAGGAAGAACAATAGTGCACGTTGTTCAATTTAACCCACACTATTGTACTCCCTCAGAGGAGTAATTAATTATATAGTAAAAAAAAAAAAATAACACTATTTCTTAGTAAACAGGAGAAATTCAAGAGCTTAGTAAACAAAGAAACGGAGTCCATCCAAGGATGTTAGGGAGTATAGACAATTCTAACACTTAATAAGGAGGAAGTTATCTTACAATAGATGGGATGTTAATGATCGAGACAAATTAGATTAATTGGAAACCAAGATCAGTATGTCATAAGAGTCAGCAGGGTTGACAAGATAAACCAGCCATGGATTTAAAACAAATATTACATTTTAAAAAATACAGAATTTACGAAACATTTTTCACACTGCCTGTAAAAGCTAGAATATGACCCAGAAAATCACAGTGCCGCATGTATCTTGGAGGAGATGCAGGACCATAGAAATATCTAATTAGCGGAGAAGAGCAATCTCAGACCTTTCAGCCCTAGAGAGAGCCATCATTCTCAATAGAAAATTGACATTGATGAACCCTCAGTCATTTTGAAGTTGCTAGTGACGATTTCACGGGGGAGCCTTGACTTGTATGCACCCCTTGCAAACTCCAAATTGAACATCAATCCATAGAGCTCAGAAAAAGGAGAAATTCACCTCTCTGTAAGGAAACCTGGAAACCCATGCACAAAGGCCACTGACATTTGGAACAATGTAGGAGGAAATGCAGAGGTTTGAAAAACGCAATTCCAAGTAAGCCTCTGTCACTGCTGCTAAAAAAGAAAATGGAGAAATAAGATACAAGAGAAGAAGAATTCTTGATGATCTATCAGTGCCATTCCATCCTATTTCGACCCGGAAGATGCAGCAGTATCCAGCGCTGGATAATCACATAGTTTTCCACTGGATTAAAGTTTTAGAAACTGTCACAGCAAATTAGTTTTAACCAGGCACTCAACGTTAACACATACTGCAAAATGACAAACACTTTTGACCTTGGTAAACACTGAACACCTGCTTTTAGCACACACGTTGCACACGTTTCAGTCAAAGAGGAGAAGAGAGTTGGGTTAGGAAAAGGTTGTGCACACGTAATGGGATAAGGGGAGCACAGACGGATAGGTAGCAGGCCTTCTTGGAAAAGTGATTCTCACCTGAAAGACAAGCGTACACACATATAATCTGACAGGACGATGAATACATCTTTAATAACCAATATGAATAATGAAGTGGCAGAACTATGCCGTTTCAATCTAATGTACCTAACACAGTCCAACACATTTGAAACTGCCATAGCGAAATCTGGCTAATGAATTTGGAATCCTGTGTTTTGGCGTTATGTACCCGTTCCACGGGAAACACTGGAGGGTAACATCCCGCAGCCCCAGTTAACGGCCCGAGCGAGCGAAGCGAACAAGGTCCCAGGGGCGTTATCCCCCAGTGTTGCCATGGAATGGGCACATAATGCCATTATCACCACGGGTTGCCAAAGGATTCTCCTTCATTGAACGGGATGCCACACGCATCCTATTCAACGAGGGAAAATCCTTTACAAAGCTGGCCGCAATGGAACGGTAAGGTAGGGCTTCGTATGGAGCACCTCTTCCCTTCCCATGGCAGCTGTGGGTGCGTCTGCAACGGTGAAGGCTGCTGCAGACGAAATAAGCTAAGTGGGGGGAGGGAATTAAACAAAAAAAATGTAAATGAGACGGGGGTGGGAAGAAGATGCCACCAGGGGAGCCGGCCATCAGGCGGCTTGGAACGTGGGCTTGTACGGGTGGTTCAAGCCTGCGCTCCTAGACACCTGATTGGCTGTCTCTCACCCCACCCGGGTTCTAATGAAGTATCAGATGCAGAATATTATTTTTTGCTCGTTTTTAATTTCAAAGGACATTTTAAAAGGACATGCCATCTTTCACAAAGGATGGCAAAGTAGACATTTGAATTTTTCAAAGCCCATATTGACTTTTTGGCCGCCAATGGAAGGATTTTGAATCTGAGCTTAATAAAGAGCTACCTCTTCCTAGGGTTGGCTAACCACTTTAAGTACTGATCACAACCCTAGTTAGATTTCATCAAGAACTAGTTGTCCGAGAGGGCACATCCTGCTTTTCCTAATGGCAAATGGGTCAGACCACATTCCTCATGTCTGGATTGGACAACACTATGTTAATTATCTGAAGCAGGTAATGCAGGGTCCCAAAGAAATTCATGCTGAGTGTTTGGTTAATGTGAAAGTCTTAGCAAATATTTACATATCTTAACGTTTATTCGTAGTGTTGTGTGTCTGAGCTACATTAACCACTGCTATCAGTTGGCATATGTTTCCACTATGTTCCACCATTGAGTGGAAGTTTATTGTACCATGAAAGTGTTTAGAAAGTGCATTCTTTTTAACTTTATATTATTAGAACAATATCAGTGCTGCTCATGGAATCAGATAATCATACAGTGCCCCCTCAACCTGTCTGATGGCCCCACTCCTACATGTTAAGAACATGCGCACTCCCCCCCACAAACATCATAATAATAACATGAGACACACAGTGAGGCCCCAATCCAAATGACCGTAACCGAACACATGCACTGGAAGAACATCTAATAAGTAAATGTGCAGAAATACAAAAACACTGCAAAAAGCCTGGAATTAACTGATTTAAAATATGTATTATGATAAAACTATATACAATATGGTTAAAATTGTCCATGGATAAAAGTCAAAAATGAAACCTAATCCTAATGAACTTTATACATAGTCTCAGGGCTAGTCTTCTCCAATTTCTGACAATGCCTCCACCAGGGCTGAGTCACATTCTTTGTCTTCCTCCCTTAGGCGGGCCTCCATTGTTGCCTGGAGGGCTTGCAGGGTGGCCACCATCTGCTGCTCAGCTGCCTCTGCCGACCTGCAAGCACCCTTCAGGATGGCAGCCCACCTCCTTGCCCACCTCAGTCCCACTTCAGCCCTGGCTACCATCACAGCTGCTTCCCTTGCCCAATGCCTCTCTGCTACCAGCTGCCTCTGGTATCAACGGAACAACAACGACAGTGTCTGCATGGCCACCCTTTGTTCATCCTGCCTCACTGGTGCCAATTCCATCCTCAGGGTGGAACCTCCTGTTAAAGTCTGCGTCCTCACTCTTGCCACCTGCTGCTGCCAGGCAGAGTACAATCATGGAGGTACGCCCTCCGACCTGATGGCTGTTGTCAGGGGTGTACGCCACCTGAACTGCCAAACTGCCCTGAAGAGCCTGCTGACCTTACACTGCCTGTGCCTGTGTTGTGTCTCAGCAGACAGAGTGACCACATCATCTGCCTTCTCAGGGACTCCCACCTTGGGCAGGGATGACGACTCAACCACACAGGGCGGATGCAGGACTGGTGGACAGGGGGCCGGATTTGTGCCAGAAGGCACCCTGGTGGATGACTGGAGCACACAGGTGGAAGTTGAGGAAGGGGCCAATTCATGTTACAGCCCAACAAGCCCACCCAAGAGCAGTGCTGTTTGCAGCATGGCCATGAAGCAGCACATCGCATTGTGATGGTATACAAACTCTCTGCGAGTAGCCTGTACAACATCACAAATGACTGTGGTCCGCCTTGTGACACCAGTAAGCAGGGGCAGCACATGATCCCGGATGGACATAGCTGGAATCGAGACACTGGTCTGGGTGGAGGCATCCTGGAAGGTGGCCCCTGCCGCAGCAGATACACCAGGGACAGGGGGTTGTGCAGGCACCTCCATCGTGGACTGCACATCCTCATACTCCTGGGCCAGAGGTGCACCATGAGCACCCTCCTTGATGCTCCCACCTGACCCGATGGGCTGGCCTGCAAAGGCTTCCTCCTCCACCTCCAACTCCATCAACCTGGATGAATCCAGGGTGTTCCCGTTGGTCATTGTACCAAAGGAAGGCAGAAGACTATGTCTATGTGTGGACATGAGGATGGTGAACCCTGCGATCTAAAGGGAACTCCACCCAGGCCCGTGCATAGAGGACATGATAGTGCAACTCAACAAATCAGTGATGTTTTTGAAGCTTGACCTGATTCAGGGGAATCATCAGCTGGAACTGCAGCCCAAATCAAGGGTCCTCATGACGTTCGCCACTCATGAAGGCTTATTCTGGTACCAGCGTTTGAACTACAGAATCTCGCCTGCAGCTGAGATTTTCCAGGAGGCCATAAGGAAAATAATCAGACCCATCAAGGTCATGCTGCATAACAGCGATGACATTCTGGTGTTTGTAACATCGAAGGAGTCCCATGATGCAGCGCTACTTGCCACTTGCGCAGCAGTGCAGGATGCTGGGTTAACGCTCAACATTGAGAAGTGTTGGTTCAGCAAACCAAGCTGAAGGTCTTTGGCCACATTTTCTCTGCCAACGGCACAACGCTCAACCCCGATAAAGTCAGCACAATCATGTGGTTGAAGAAGCCTCTGCAAGTAGCAGATGTCAGACCCAGCCTGTGATTCGGAGACCGATGCGTTGGGTTGAAGAGTGCTAGCCCGGATGTATGAACATTTGTCCGCGGGTGAGTGTCGTAACTCTGGTGGGAGGAGGTTGGATGATGTGGGATGAAAGGGAGGAGTATGAACGGAACAGTTCAGTTCCCAGATGAAGTTTGAATAAAGTAGATGTGTTCCCAGCTCCGGTGTCGCGCCCTTCTTTGAGGGGCCCAGTCAAGGCAACTGCCATTGAGCAGTTGTTGTCCAGGTTGCTGCCATGCTGTTGCGCTGCGGCAAGCAGTTCATCACATGGAAGCTTGCCCGTAGGGTTTCTTGAGAGAGTGGCACCTGGAGTGGAGAGGAGCGGCACGGGGAGGCTAGTGTCTGTGGCCTGAGAACAAGATTGTTAACTGGACCACTTCCCTTCTAAAGCACCCCCAATGCTGCGACATTCACTGATATCCACCATGTTATGTTATGTGAAGTTATGTTATTGAATTCTCATAAGGAGCAACATGTCCGAAGGCTTCAGTGTGCTGCAAGAAAGAGGGCCTATACCAGGGGTCAGGACCAGGACAGAAATCTGAAAGCAGTCCAATGTAATAATTAGAATTTTAAAAAAGAATGTCTTAACATCCTTTTTGAAGCCTGCAAGACAAGTCGCAAGGCGGATGCCGACAGGTATGTATTTCCAAAGGAGCGGGGCCTGAGTGTAAAAACACCGGCCACCAAAATGTCTCATCTCAACAGAAGGTTTAAATTGCTTGCTGGACCTCAGAGTGTGGGTAGTAGTGTTCTTTCTTGATCTATTAGTTAGGTAGCTGGGTGCTTGTTGGTAAGGCAGGTGTATGACAAAGTCACGACTTTATGAGAAATTAAATGGCAAATAGGGAGCCAGTGCAATTCTCGTCTTGACTGAGTGACATGTTTACGTGGGCCGAGATTGCAAATTGTTCTGACTGCATTGTGTGGAATTGGCAGACCTGGTGGCTCGAAGGCACAATGGAAGACACAATGGGGGTCATTGCGACCCGGGCACAAAGGGATACCGGGCACCGGTAATGACACCGGTGCCAGTAATCCCTTTGTGCCCTATTCCAAGGTCCCTTTGCGGGTCCTTCCTTAATGCCTGGTTTTAGCAGGCGTTAAGGACGGGACCCGCAAAGGGACTTCAGAGCTAATAACGGTACCGTAATTCGTTATTAGCACCCTCCCCATTCCCATTGAGCCCTATGGGGGCTCAAATGGGAATGGGGAATGGTATTTTCAATGGAGACTTACTGGTCCCGCAAAGGTCGGACTAGACCGGTAAGTCCCCATTGAACCAGGGCGGACACGGTACTGGTAATGGTGCTAGTCATGGCGCTAATAGCGCCATGACTAGCACCAACCTCGGAATGAGGCCCAATGCCAGAGTTCCTCCAGCTTTTGTGTGTGTTCCCCGGAATCTGGATACCTGGCAGTTGGAAAATGGGAATCAGCCTGCTGTAAGCCGCTTCATACTGTACAGGTAAGCTGACAACAAATTGCATGGTACAGCACTGCATGATAATTTGAAGGTCATTTGTCTCCCTACAAGCCTGCACATATTCCTTCTTGAGAGCATTTTAAACTGCCTGTATTCCTCTAGTGGGCACTATTCTCTCTGTTTCCTGCTTCTGTGCATTTGTCTTTGAACACCACAAACCCATCTGCCCATTTACAGATTCTTTGTCACCTCTTCATCTCCAGGGACTGCAAACAAAATTAATAAGGGGCAGGGTGGCGGACCTTGGTAAAGCCCTTCTAGTCCATCGGGCGTACCCCTTGAGCTAATGCGGCCACTTCCTGTGACTCTTCTCTGCCATCTGACATTCGGCAGACGGCCCTTACTCTTAGACGTTTCTGACATTGGGCCTCATTACGAGTTTGGCAGTAGCCGTGCCTGTTTTACAGGCACGGCTACCAACAAACTCGCTACCAGCAGCTCCACCCGCGATTGGGAAATAACTGGTCCATTACAAGTAGAATGGGCCGGTAATTGCTCATTCGCGGGTGGCGGTATTGCCGGGTTCCCGATGCCCATGGGGAGCATGGCTGCACCGGCACCGTTGATAACAGTGCCGGTGCAATTACGAGTTATTCTCGTGGGTGCTGCACAGCCCGCCAGGTCAGACCTGGTGGGCTGTCAGGCACCCGCGAGCAGAAGTCATAATTCGGCGGCACGGTATGAACGGTGCCAGTGCCTTACCGGCACCGTTCATACCGTGTCCGCCAATATTATAATGAGGCCCATTATCTCTGACTGAGTTCACTCACATGTTTACCCACGAGCACACTTAGATTTTATGGCTAAGAGAATCATGCTCTAAAACCAGGCTGCGTATTTGCAAAGTCTGCCATTTTATTTATTACTAGTGTATAGATCCATGTAAACAGACCAACGTGCAGGTTCTTATTAACACAGTAGGACCACTATGTATCTTAAGCCTACAACTCCCTCTAGCAGTGACAACAGTCGAAGCTTCGCAAATTGGCATCGTCTCTATGTATCCTATGGCAACAGCTCCCTCTGTCAGTAACAACAGTTGAAGCTACGTCATTGGACAAACAAACAGGCAATAACATACATCTGGGCTTGTATTATAGTGTTAGATTATTATTATTTTATTATTATTATTTTTCTTTTTTTTTTTTTGCAGAAAGCATATTTCCCCAACTTCCTTACTGATATGTGTCTTTGATCTGGGACATTACATGATTTTATTTGGAAGTGCATTTTCAATTGTTTTGTGTTGATACACCATTTTTAGAAATGTTTTATTTTCCTTTCTTTTTTTAACAAAGACACCAGATGAATTAACACTCAAATGTAGTTTGCCACTTTTTAACTACACATAATTGATTATTTAACTTGTATAGCATTTTCCATCATAGAACAACTAATTACTGTTGTTTTACTTGACCATTGTACGCACTCGGATCTTTTGATACTTTGTAGACTCACCCCCACCTGCTGTATTCTTTGTTGTAGAAACTATAACTTGTCGGTTAGGCGGGAAATTCCAGTGGAGGAGAGGGGGTGATCGCCACTACAGAGATGACAATCGTCAGGAACAACCACATGTAACTCTAAGGACTATACAATGCATGCACAAGGCACCAATAGGGAAGAGTGCAATAACGTAGCAGCAGTCCGATTGAAACCGTACATCTTTTGACAAATAACGTTGTAGCTGAACATTTTTAAAAAAAGGATCAGATAGGATTCTATCGTTAGTGAAAAAAGCCAGATGGGAATTATAGTTGGAAACAGTAGTTTTCTGTTTGCGATTTAAGTTCATGGGTGTGCCGGAGAAAGGGTTTTGCATTATTATCAGCCTTTATCCTGAGTATTTCTCTAGCTTTGGAACAGGGATAAGGGAACATCAGGTAAAAAGGGTGGCCAGTTGGTTTAATGAGGATTGTAAGGGAACTAAAGCAGAGCTGATGAATGCTCTAAGGTCCTCCACCGTAGACAAGCAAAGGGTCTTACATCCGAGAGCAGTCCATAAAAGAGCGATTTGAGCTAGGAAACTAGAATCATGAGAACATTACTGGGAGAATCTGTTATAAGCTGCTTTGCTTCCCAATTCCAGGACATTCTGCAAAATGGTCGATCACAATCCGAAACACCCATATCATAGTAACTCAGTCATGGCCAATGCACAGGATCATGATTGGGTAAAGCATTTTACTGTTTTGTACATGAAAACCTCTGAGACGCCCAAGTTGGCCAAGATGGTTGCAGATCTAGCGGATGATCTAGTCCCTGGGTCAAGTGGAATGTGTTTGAATATGCTAAAGTGTTAAACACCATGCAGAAGCAAGCACGGGGTAATACCCAGATTGTATCACCTCTGTCAGATATGGGTCTTTCTGGACCTTTTGCGCTCCTGTTCTAACTATTATATTTAATAGCAAATTGGAGCTGCCCTCCATTCCGGCATCTTGGAGGCAAACAATCATCATACCCATTTATAAAAAAGATGTGCAGGAAACTGCAAACAGTGTATATACCCTGCCCCATCCTGGATTGCCAATTAACAGGGTAATTCATAGAATTTCGCTGAAAAGTGTCGCAAGCGGCTGGCGCAGAGTGTCCGCGTGCGATTGACTGCGCCAGGCACGTGCGCTAAAACCGATTTCCGCGCACAGCGTATTCATGGATTTCATGCTCCCAAACCAGCCGTGGCGCAGAGTATCGCAGCGACCCTGCAGCAGCGCCAGTAACGCCCCCAAGAACGCCCTCGCGCAAGGAAAAGCCATCAAAATCGCTAAATCATCGCAAAGGGCTGCGCTAACCCTGGACCAGTTTACAGGGCTGCCAAACAAGGAACGCAAAGCGGGTAACGTGCATATCAGGGGTACGCGTGAAGTCATACACGCGATTAGCCAGGGTATGTGTATTACAGGGGTAAGCGGGAAGTTCAACACGTGATTGGCCAGGGTACGTGTATTACAGGGGTACGCGGGAAGTTTAACACGCGATTAGCCAGGGTAAGTGTATTACAGGGGTACGCGGGAAGTTTAACACGCGATTAGCCAGGGTACGTGTATTACAGGGGTACGCGGGAAGTTTAACACGCGATTGGCCAGGGTACGTGTATTACAGGGGTACGCGGGAAGTTTAACACGCGATTAGGCAGGGTACGTGTATTACAGGGGTACGCGGGAAGTTTAACACGCGATTGGCCAGGGTACGTGTATTACAGGGGTACGCGGGAAGTTTAACACGCGATTAGCCAGGGTAAGTGTATTACAGGGGTACGCGGGAAGTTTAACACGCGATTAGCCAGGGTACGTGTATTACAGGGGTACGCGGGAAGTTTAACACGCGATTGGCCAGGGTACGTGTATTACAGGGGTACGCGGGAAGTTTAACACGCGATTAGCCAGGGTAAGTGTATTACAGGGGTACGCGGGAAGTTTAACACGCGATTAGCCAGGGTACGTGTATTACAGGGGTACGCGGGAAGTTTAACACGCGATTGGCCAGGGTACGTGTATTACAGGGGTACGCGGGAAGTTCAACATGCGATTGGCCAGGGTACGTGTATTACAGGGGTACGCGGGAAGTTTAACACGCGATTGGCCAGGGTACGTGTATTACAGGGGTACGCGGGAAGTTCAACACGCGATTGGCCAGGGTACGTGTATTACAGGGGTACGCGTGAAGTTATACACGCGATTAGCCAGGGTACGTGTATTACAGGGGTACGCGGGAAGTTCAACACGCGATTGGCCAGGGTACGTGTATTACAGGGGTGCGTGGGAATCATCACACGCGATTAGGCTGGGTGGGTCCTCACAGGAGTTCCCTGTACACCCTCCACGGCCCCTGCAGGCAGCCTACAAAACAGGGGACTACCCTGCACACCTGCTCATGTCCCCCTGCACCCCCACCCCCCAGCAGTGCAGGGGAAGCCTCCACCAGGCCCCCACTCATGTCTCCCACCACCCCCACCCTCCCGCCACCAGGGGCAGCCTCCACCAGGCCCCCACCCATGTCTCCCACCACCCCCACCCCCCCGCCACCAGGGGCACTCTCCACCAAGCCCCCACCCATGTCTCCCACCACCCCCACCAGTGCAGGGGCACCCTCCACCAGGCCCCCACCCATGTCTCCCAACACCCCCACCCACCAGCACTGTGGGGCACGTGGCCAGCAGGCAGTCAGGCAGCAGCAGATGGCAGGTGGGAGCGTGCTCAGGGCTCTGGGGGGCAGTAATTTGGCCTCCTGGCCAGGAGCGTGGTCTCTCGTGTGTGAACGCGTGGACAGCCCGATAGGGAGTGAAATCCCACACGTCAGCAAAGGCCCTTAGCGCGTAAACCCGTCAACAGCATATGCGCGCCTATAGTCACCTGCACGTGCAGGAAATTGTTGCGTGACACGTCCCAGTGTCAAAGCGTGTGATTGGTGAAAATGGATGTACACGTAGAAGTGACAAAGCGTGTGATTGGTGAAAATGGATCTACACGCAGAAGTGACAAAGCGTGTGAATGGTGAAAATGGATCTACACGCAGAAGTGACAAAGCGTGTGATTGGTGAAAATGGATCTACACGCAGGAGTGACAAAGCATGTGATTGGTGAACGTACACGCCGCGTAAGTGACGCTGTACGTGTGGGCCTGTATATAAGGTACATGTAGAACACCATTTCCTTGTACGTGCTTTTCGTGGAGAGCGAGTGGGTGAATTCTGTACTTCTTGTCGTTTCACACGCGATTTACTTCACGGCGTTTCCAGTTCGTATTCCCTGTTACCTCTGACAGCTTTTTCTCTTTTTTCTCTTTTACTGGTTTACCTGGGCCTGTTCCCTCAAACAGTGTCCCCTTCTACTGTTGTCCTGTCTTCTCAGACAGCGTACACATCTTCTTTTGGCGGGGGTTTAGCCAGCCAAACGCGCTCATTCTTCACGCTCTTTTACCTGGCAGACGGTGAGTCACGCACGTATCCAACTTCTGTGCTTGCCCCGTGTGTAGCCTACCCCTTCAGAGGTCATTCTAGGCTGCGTGTGACACGCATACGTTCATTCTTGTGTTACTGGGTGCCACAGCGTAGTGCAGGTTTTTCTTTCTGCACACGTGGTCTAGGAGGGGTTGCGTGCACGTCATCTCCCTTTTTTGGGCCTCCTGTGCGTTGCGTGACCCGTCATCTTTCCCCAGGGGTTACAATCAGCCGTGCTAGAGCACTAGGGTACAATTACCATCTGGTACCCAACCCCTTTGACCCCCAATTGCCCAGGACAATTGTCTACAGCCACTCCCATACGCACATTAATATCAGTGCCATGGCTGGGAGGCGAGGATTCCGTAAGGGTGGCAAAGGTGGAAGAGCCACAAGTGGTGGCCGTGGTGGATCCGGTAGGGGACGTGGTCGTAACTTGCAGGGTGAGCCTGTCCCCCCATGTGTGGAGGACCAGTCAAGGGCACCCATCATCCCCCCCCTCCCCCCTCCCCCCCTCCCGTTGAGGCTGAAGTGGCTGACACCATCCATGCTCAGCCCTTGTTGGACCAGCCCATTGTGGCACCAGACCTGGCTGACTCCATGGCTGACTTCCAGGTCAGCAGGGCTACGACACATGCGCTGGTGCACGTTGATGCCATCATGCCACGTGGATCTGGGGCAGCAAGGTCATCTGCTGCACCAAGGAGGCAGGGCGGAGTGGCTGCAGGGGCAGCTGCGGCTCCATCCACCCCAGCCCTCACACACCCAGCCAGGACAGTGTCGGTCCTAGTCCATGCTGCTGACATTCCCCCTGACACCATCACACTAGAGCCAATGCCTGCACCAACTCCCATGCTGAGTGTGCAATCCCACACTCCTGATACAGAGTCCACCAGGGCTCCTGCCCCTAGTGTCCAGAGCGGCGCAGGACACTCAGGATCACCACCACCTTCCAAGCGGAAGAGGAAGAGTGCTCGTCTGGCACAGGCTGATGCCCCAGACACGGCTACACAGTCCGGCCCGTCCAGGAAGCCCAGCTTCACGGATGACGAACTGAATGCACTTGTCGAGTATGTGTCCGGACATGACAACGAGATGGTCATTGTTGCAGGATCCAAGACCACACCTGCACAACGCCAGGCACACTGGCAGACCGTTGCGGACATCATAAGTGCCCTTGGAATCGTGAGGCGCACAGCCAATGATTGCTATAAGCGCTGGAATGACCTAAAGCGCAGGGCAAAGAGTAAGCTGGCCTCAAGTCATGCCGCAACTCTAGTGACTGGAGGTGGGTCTCCAGTAGTAGACATGGAACTCACTCCACATGAGTCAGTCGCTGGGATCTACGTCACGGAGGAACAGATCCAAGGCGTGGGAGATCTGGCTGATTACGAGGCATTGTCCGGTGAGTGCACATGCATGTGTGTGTCATCCATGTGCATGGTGTGTGTGTGAGGGCTTCTGTTTGGGTGCCAGGTGAGAGTGTGTGCGCCTCAGTCGTATGGGTCAGCCATGTGCTTCATGCAATACTTCCTGCGCAGCTGCATTTGGCCATAGCAGTATCCCTTCTGCCAACAGTAGACATCTAGCACAACTGCACGCCAGTTGCCCTTGAAGTGTCACCTTGACACAACATATTTGCTTATTTTTCACTGTTCATTCAGTCAGTTTGTTTGCATTCCACCACTTTCACTAGGCATGTCGCTGTCCACTAGTCACATGTCTGACATGGGTATGGTAAAGTGGAGTGACTTTGTTACCTGGATATCATTTGTACACACATGTCCCTGTGCAATTTGACCATTTCAGACTGGCAGCTCCAGGTGAAAAATCTGACCTGTTAGAATCAGAAAAGCCATTACATGCGGGAACTGGACTGAATGAATAGGTGCTGCCCTCCTCTCCATCTTCACTCAATAGCAATGGTACATGCCATCTGTGTGATGGCATGTGTGTTTCACCTGCCAATCACAGGCCAATGTGTGATGCCACTGCCAGGCAGCATGCAGAAAATGTGTTCATCTTCCATCTTGGTGTCATCAGTGTGTGCCATTTGCCTGCACTTCATACGCAGTGAGGGTGCATGCATGGGAGGGTTTTAGTCATGTGGGACATGTGTCAATCAAGTACTGGTTCTCTTGCTTCTCAGCCCTCAATGTGTGCCATGGTGCTAATGCCTGTTTCCATTACTTTGTTTTCATGTCTTTGCAGGGGAAGACGCACCTGATACTGCTGGGGTTGTGGAGATGGTGCAGACCCAGGAGGTGTCCCAGGGCCGACCAACCACCAGTGAGGGACGTGGTGTGGTGGTGGGGGAGAACCCACAAGTGCTGCAGGTCGTGCTCTCAAGGGGTGTCTCTGGCTGCACCTCCCCCGAGCTGTACTCAGGTGTTGATTCGGATGAGACCTACGTGCCGTCGCTGGTGAGTGTTCCAGGGAGGGATTCTGTTCTGTCTCACCCACCTGCACCAGGGTCAGTACCCTCCATGGGGATGTCAGTGTTGGCAGCTACGCCTTCGGTGGTTACGGATGCAGGGTCACACTCCACGACATCTGATCCTGTTCCTGGGCCAGCAGATCAGAGGGGGAATGCAGTCCTGCAGCCTCAGGCAGTGCCGGCACAGCAAGGCGCAGTTCGCCTTGCCCCAGACAGGTGTGGTGCCCGCCGACGTGGTGGCCGTATGCCACCCGGCAATACCGCATGGGAGCAATCCATTTACGGTATGGCTACCCAACAGGCTGCATCATCCGAGATGATGGCTCAGGCCATGGATAGGGTGGCCACTTCCATTGTCCCCCCAGAAAGGCTGATGGAGCGACTAGAGCAGGCAACCGACTCCATCTGCCAGTCACACAGGGAGGACATGTTGGGGTCCAACAGGGACAGGCGGGCGGCACTGGCGACTCTGCAGGAGGCCATCTCCATTGAGTCCCAGGGCCACAGGGAAGCCCTGAGGCAGGAGCTCCTACACCTCAGGACGACTCTTGTTGAGCTTGAGGCTTCAACACACCAAAGGACAGAACAGCAGCTGGAGCGTCTCACCCGTACGCTCTCAGCTGAGATGCAGGCAACGAGGGCGGAGGTCCGGACATCCCGTGAGTTGTTGCATGGGGACCTCCGCACACTCATCCTCCAGAACCAGACCTACCACACCCGCATGCTTGCAGCCATGGAGGAGCAGACTAGGGCCTTGCGTGGGCTGCCTCCCATAGTGCAACCACCTCCGGATGCAGCTGCACAGGGTGATAATAGCGACAGCAGTGATACTCCCACAATAGGGTAGCCGTGTGGGCCATGAGCCCATGGAGGTGTTTTATCTTCCCAGGATCCACGCAGGTGGGTTCTGGTGTGCATCCTGTCCTCGGACCTCCTGGGTGGCCTCCCCAACCCCCCCGGGCCCATCAATGGCCATTTTTGATTGTTTCTTTTTTATATTTTTATTTTGATTTCTTTTATTCCCAATTTTTTTGGGACGATCTGTTGGCTCCGATCTGTTGGCTCCGATCTGTTGGCTCCGATCTGTTGGCTCCGATCTGTTGGCTCCGATCTGTTGGCTCCGATGTGTTGGCTTCGATGTGTTGGCTTCCGTGGTTCCTGTGGGCATACGCTGCATTGTGGCTGGGCACATGCAGGCTTGTAATGTATTTGGTTCAGATGCTTGGGTTTGAGTCACACACACCCCTCCTGCTTCCCGTTTCCATGGGCTTGCAAAGGGTGTGCCCAAGTGACAGTGAATTACACAGTGACGTTGGACTCCCATGAGCTGTGTGGCCAGTCTGTAGTCAATACTGTGTATACATTCATAGTGCATATTGCTGTTGTGTTGTACACTGCATGTTGCATTGATGTGTAACTCTTCTTCTGTGTCTACCTCCCAATTTGCAGGTCCCTTCCTCAAGTCCACACAAGGACCTCTAGTCTGGCGATGGGGACCATGTTGGCAGCAGTGCACCTACAACTCTACATGGCGCCAACACTGCACAGTTGGTAGTGGTGGGAGTGCAGGCATTTCCAGGTGGTGAGACTACTAATATGTAACATTTTTGATGTCATGTTAATGGTACTACGTGCTCAAGTATGTTGTTGGTCCGGCATTGCTGTGAGCATTTCAGGTGTTGCAGGTTTCTAATAGTGCCACTGTACATAGTGAGAGTGATGTCATGTTGTGGGGATTACTTTGTTTACCTGCAATTAGCATGACATGGCACGGTGTGTCGTGTGGCAGTGCTGGGGTTGGGTTGGCTGACATGGCACTGTCCTCTTGTTGCATTTTGCAAGTGGGTATTCATTTTAGCTGCTTCAATGTGTAACTTCACAAAACTGCATTGGTGGTGTCTGTGTGGGTAGGGATGCACACATTGTGACACTTCCAAGTGAACAATCTCAGGCTGATATGGTATTCACGGTTCATTCTCCAGACATTCAGGATCAGTGTCAGGTTGAGTCATCATTGATTGTCAGATGGAATGTGCCAGGGCAGTGTGCACTCCACAGGGGTGTGATTTCTATGTGAAGTAATTAGCCACTAGCTGTGTACGGGCTGCCTCCCCCCGTGCCCTTTCCCCTCCCATACGCAGCGGCTGTGCATGTGGTTGGGGATGTGGGGCCACCACCATGTCCACGGCCAGGCCCCGGCGTGTTGCAACGTTGTGCAGGACACATGCTGCCACTATGATCCTGCACACTACTGGGGGAGCGTATAACAGCTGCCCGCCAGAACGGTCAAGGGAGCGAAAGCGTGACTTCAGCACTCCGAATGTGCGCTCCACTATGCCCCTGGTTGTAATGTGGGCTGTGTTAAATCTTACCTGGGGTGGCGTGGTGGGGTTCCGAATTGGCGTCATCATGTGGGGGCTGAGAGGGTAGGCACTGTCCCCTGTGGAGGTGGGGATTGGTATCATTGGTGAGGTTGTGACCTTGCTCAGTATCCAACATGCATGCATGTGCAGTGGCATACATACTCACCAAGCAGCCATGTATCGCCATGCCGCCCAGCTTCTAGGTCCCGGCTTAGGGTGGACATTCGGTAAATGAAGCTGTCGTGGGTGGAGCCGGGATAGTTTGCATATACTGAGGTGATGATTCCCTTGGCATTACATGCTACCTGCACGTTGATGGAATGCCAGTGCTTGCGGTTCCTATAGATGTGCTCAGATGCCCTGGGGGGACGTAGAGCCACATGGGTGCAGTCGATGGCACCTAGCACTTTGGGGAATCGTGCCACTGCGTAAAAATCCAGGGCGGCAGCATGCCTTTCTGCAGGTGTTCTGGGCAGGTATATGTGCCTGCGGACTGATGGGCGTGCAGTCATGATGTTCAAGACCTGGTGTAGGCAGCGTGACTGGGTGGCCTGTGACACCCCACCCACTATGGCACTTGTCCGCTGAAATGATCCAGTGGCTAAGAAGTGCAGTACATTGAGGACCTTCTCCAGGGGGCTGAGTGCTTGGGAGCACAGGGTGGGTGATGTGAGGTCATCCTCCCACTCACTCACCAGGTCCAGTATGATGTGTGGTGGAAACCTGTACCTCCCATACACCTGGTCATCAGGCATCCCGAAAAGGCTGGTTCTGGGTGTGAATATTCTGGCCCTGACTATCCTCCTCCTCCTCCTTTGGTAGCCCACTGCCACTGCTGCTAGGAACGGTATGTTCATCCTGGCGTCTGAGCTTGTTATTGTTAAAGTCCGCAATTTATGCTTAGCGCGTGTTCTAGGCGAGCGTGTGACCCGCGCACCCCTGGAATCCAGTTCCCAGTCCAATAGCGTGTGGAAATTCACACGCACCACGGGATACAGCGTGTGACCCGCGCACCCCTGGAATCCAGTTCCCAGTCCAATAGCGTGTGGAAATTCACACGCACCACGGGATACAGCGTGTGACCCGCGCACCCCTGGAATCCAGTTCCCAGTCCAATAGCGTGTGGAAATTCACACGCACCACGGGATACAGCGTGTGACCCGCGCACCCCTGGAATCCAGTTCCCAGTCCAATAGCGTGTGGAAATTCACACGCACCACGGGATACAGCGTGTGACCCACGCACCCCTGGAATCCAGTTCCCAGTCCAATAGCGTGTGGAAATTCACACGCACCACGGGATACAGCGTGTGACCCGCGCACCCCTGGAATCCAGTTCCAAGTCCAATAGCGTGTGGAAATTCACACGCACCACGGGATACAGCGTGTGACCCCCGCACCCCTGGAATCCAGTTCCCAGTCCAATAGCGTGTGGAAATTCACACGCACCACGGGATACAGCGTGTGACCCGCGCACCCCTGGAATCCAGTTCCCAGTCCAATAGCTTGCAGAAATTCACACGCACCGCGTGATACAGGTTCGCTGACGTACTTGCGTGTGTAAGTGGCCGCGCACCCATTAAATACACGTACATAGGCCAATCGCGTGTACGCGCACTTTTGTCCAATTACACGCGATGACACTCTGACGTGCAGTATCTCCACGTGTGCCCCATCATCACGTGCTGAGTGGGGAACACCCGTGCGGGTCACGTCACAGACGCGCTTACGCGCTGAGGGACTCTGGTCCAATAGAATCGCATATGCGTGCTGACGCGCTTACGCGCTAAGGGCCTTTCCTCGGATTTCACGCTGACGTGCAGGATTTTCACGTGCCAAATCACTCCGTATCAAGCTGGCCACGCAAAAACACACGGAAGCCCACGCTCCTGCCCAGAAGGCCGAGTTACTGCCCCCCAGTGCCCCGAGCAGCCTCCCACGTGCCATCTGCTGCTGCCTGCCTGCCTGCCTGCCTGCTGCCACCGTGCCCTGCCATTTGGTGCCTGCACATCAGCCATCTGCAGGGGTCCAGTTGCTGTGTCCACCCCTGCTGGAACTGAAGACTCCCGACTGGTATTACATCGCTCCACAGCCCAGCCCCAGGACCCAGTTGCCCACCCACACCTGCCTCTGGGGTTGCCATGTCGGGCACTTCCACATCTGGCACCAGTGGCAACCCCAGGCCAGAGGGGCAGAGGGGCACCAGCTTCACTGTCACCGAAGTTGGTGTCCTGGTGGAGCATGTCCTGGGGCAGTATGATGCCCTCTTTGGATCGTCCCGCGCCAGCAAGGAAGGACGGCAGAGGATCTGGGCCGACTGTGTGGTTGCCATCAACGCGGAGGGGGTGGCAACCTGCGACGTCCTGAAGATCAAGAAGCGCTGGTAGGACTTGAGGTCCAGGACCCTTGTGAAGGCCCGGCGCCTCGTGGAGGGGGGCCGGGGCCGCATGAGTTCCATCCAGATGAGGGTCCTGGAACGCGTATGCCCAGCGCTCCACGCCCAGATCCTTGAGAGGGAGGCCCGTCTGGAGTTGAGCGGTAAGTGTCCATGCATTACTGTGTGAGACAGGGCATGTTGCGGTGTGCTGGTTCTATGATACTTGCCTGTATGTGTGCCATAGGCCAGGTATGCATGTATGTGTGCAGGGACATCATGGTAATGCATGTGCGACCAGTGATGTGTGATGCACATGGTTGTTGCATGTGTTGAAATGCCGCATGGGGAGCCCTATTCAGATTTTGAACATGAGAGCATGCCAGTCTCTGTACCTGGACATGGGTGGGGGTGAGGGATGGGTGCTGATGCCAGGTACATATATGGTAGCCATGTCTGTGTGCCTGACCTGCGTGTCTGTGACTTGTGCATGCCATGGATGCATGACACATGTGTGTGACAATGCACAGATTCAGTAAAGCAGCCAAATTACCCTTGTAACCGCTGTGTTTGGTGTGTTTGGGGCCAGATGGATGTGACTGAGGTGAAGTGTGTGCATGTGATGGGCATGAGGCATGATGCATGTGAGTTACATATCATTGAATGTTTCAAGAGTCCATTGGACATGCATGGAAATGTCCATGGCATGCACCATGCCTGTTACTGTGTGTGTTTTGCCTGGACTGACCCATGTGTTGTGGAGGGACATGATGGAAGTGTACTTTGACAGTGGTGCTCATCTGCTATTGCTTCCTGTCTAGGGGACCATTGTACAGTGCCCTGATGCTTGTGTTCTTTGTCTCCCTCTACGCAGCGGCTAGTGAAGAAGAGGGCGGAGACGGCGCTGTGGAGCAAGGCGGCGGGGATGCCCCCACGGCTGCAGCGGAAGGGGTGGGTGAGCCCCCACAGGGGCCTGCTACGGTGGGAGACGGTGAGGAGCCATCCAGGTTGGTGGTTTGCACAGAGGAGGAGGAGGCCGCCACTGGGGCACACATGGGGCCTGGTGGGGGCATCCCTGCTGGTGCAAGTGGTGCAGTCCAGGGCCAGGGGCAGGAGGCAGCACAGGTCACCGTGGAGGGGCCTGTGCATGTCGCTGTCCCTGACCCTGTGAGTGCACCACCATGCACCAGCAGGGATGCCCCGTCCCAGGCCTGTCCGCAGGTAGAGGGGATGTCCATGTCACCTGACTCCCCTCCACCTGCGGACGTGGGAACCCCTGGCCGTGCGGAGAAGGTCCTGATTGGGGTCGCGATGCGCACGGCTGTGATTCGTGATGCCGTGCGTGCTTCCCGGGAGGAGCACGCACGTCATCACGAAGTGCACCGTGCCGACGTGGCGAAATTGGGATCGGCCATGTTCGGGGGTTTCCTGCATGTGTTGGCCAATGTGGCGGCCCTCTCCTCCTCTGTGCAAGCTATCCACCAGTCGTTCTCCTTGCCGTCTTCCAGCCCAGATGCCACCAGGGCCCCCTGTGGACCTGCCCCGACCAATGCAGCCAGCTCGTTGGGGATCCCATCCCTGCCACAGTCGGGAGTCAGAGATCCAGCAGGGGTGGACACCAGACCAACTGGACCCCAGCAGATGGAGGATGTGACGGCATCATCGGGCAGGGCACGTGCACGACGGCGTCGGTGGTTTCCATCAGCCTGGATGCCGTCGTGCTGGCACAGGCAGTTGCGTCGGAGGCAGCAGCAGGCTCAACGTGGGAGGCATCATGGCTCGGGGCCATCAACATCAGGGGTGCAGGCATCGGCCGGAGGGCAGGAGAACCCTGGAATGGGAGTGGCTTCCGTGTGGGAGAGGTTGTGCCAGCGGATAGGTGCGGAGTGGCAGCGGGCAGAGGAGGAACGGCTCACGATGGTCAGGGCGGAGGACTCCATGCGGAGGGCGCTGAGGCGGGCTGAGTGCCTCGAGGGTCTTCGCAGGGAGTTTGAGCTGGACACTGCGTTATCCCTGCGGGACCTCGGGGCCAGGGAACATGCCCGCCTCCAAGCCATTGACCAGGAGTTCGATGATGCCCTGGCCCATGACAACAACCAGTGAGCTGTCCGAATAGCCCGCTGCCTTTGTATATAGTTGTATAGTTAGGGTTAGGTTTCCTTTGTTTTTTTGATTTTTTTTTGGTTGCGATTGGACAATGCACCACTTTTTTGTATATAGTTCACTTTTTAGTTAGTAGTCAGTTAGGTTTAATTTGGTAGGGCTCATGGACCCAGGATGATCTTCTTAATTGGCTTATTTTAATTTTTCAGAATTTTTTCTTGGACATTCATCTTGTTTTGTTTGATTTGCTTTGTGTTTTTTCTTATTTGCTGTTCAATACATATTATTTTTTTAATCTTCAATGTGTCGTATCATCTCATTGCTTTCAGGCATGTCATGTTGGGTGTTTTGTCATTCACTTGCAGCCATTGTGTGTGACAGACATGTGTTAAATTGCATTATTTACATTGGGGGTGTAACATGTAATTGCCTTTGATATGTGGGTGGGTGTGATAGTTGGTTGGGCCTTTTGGCAGGGGAGGATGGGCATTACGGACATGATTGGGGAATGTTGGGACCCAGGTGTAGGGGGGTATGGATTGGACATGGGTGGGGGCCTGCTGGCAGGTCCCACACAGTGCTGGGGGGTGGGGGTGGTGGGAGACATGAGTGGGGGCCTGGTGGAGGGTGACCCTGCACTGCTGGGGGGTGGGGGTGGTGGGTGACATGAGTGGGGGCCTGGTGGAAGGTGACCCTGGTGGCTGGGGGGTGGGGGTGGTGGGAGACATGAGTTGGACATGGGTGGGGGCCTGCTGGCAGGTGCCCCACAGTGCTGGGGGGTGGGGGTGGTGGGGGACATGAGTTGGACATGGGTGGGGGCCTGCTGGCAGGTGCCCCACAGTGCTGGGGGGTGGGGGTGGTGGGGGACATGTGTTGGACATGGGTGGGGGCCTGCTGGCAGGTGCCCCACAGTGCTGGGGGGTGGGGGTGGTGGGGGACATGAGTTGGACATGGGTGGGGGCCTGCTGGCAGGTGCCCCACAGTGCTGGGGGGTGGGGGGGGTGGGGGACATGAGTTGGACATGGGTGGGGGCCTGCTGGCAGGTGCCCCACAGTGCTGGGGGGTGGGGGTGGTGGGAGACATGAGTGGGGGCCTGGTGGAGGGTGACCCTGCACTGCTGGGGGGTGGGGGTGGTGGGTGACATGAGTGGGGGCCTGGTGGAGGGTGCCCCTGGTGGCTGGGGGGTGGGGGTGGTGGTAGACATGAGTGGGGGCCTGGTGGAGGGTGACCCTGCACTGCTGGGGGGTGGAGGTGGTGGGTGACATGAGTGGGGGCCTGGTGGAGGGTGACCCTGCACTGCTGGGGGGTGGGGGTGGTGGGTGACATGAGTGGGGGCCTGGTGGAGGGTGCCCCTGGTGGCTGGGGGGTGGGGGTGGTGGTAGACATGAGTGGGGGCCTGGTGGAGGGTGACCCTGCACTGCTGGGGGGTGGGGGTGGTGGGTGACATGAGTGGGGGCCTGGTGGAGGGTGACCCTGCACTGCTGGGGTGTGGGGGTGGTGGGTGACATGAGTGGGGGCCTGGTGGAGGGTGACCCTGCACTGCTGGGGGGTGGGTGTGGTGGGTGACATGATTGGGGGCCTGGTGGAGGGTGCCCCTGGTGGCTGGGGGGTGGGGGTGGTGGTAGACATGAGTGGGTGCCTGGTGGAGGGTGACCCTGCACTGCTGGGGGGTGGGGGTGGTGGGTGACATGAGTGGGGGCCTGGTGGAGGGTGACCCTGCACTGCTGGGGTGTGGGGGTGGTGGGTGACATGAGTGGGGGCCTGGTGGAGGGTGACCCTGCACTGCTGGGGTGTGGGGGTGGTGGGTGACATGAGTGGGGGCCTGGTGGAGGGTGACCCTGCACTGCTGGGGTGTGGGGGTGGTGGGTGACATGAGTGGGGGCCTGGTGGAGGGTGACCCTGCACTGCTGGGGTGTGGGGGTGGTGGGTGACATGAGTGGGGGCCTGGTGGAGGGTGACCCTGGTGGCTGGGGGTGGGGGTGGTGGGAGACATGAGTGGGGGCCTGGTGGAGGGTGACCCTGGTGGCTAGGGGGTGGGGGTGGTGGGAGACATGAGTTGGACATGGGTGGGGGCCTGCTGGCAGGTGCCCCACAGTGCTGGGGGGTGGGGGTGGTGGGGGACATGAGTTGGACATGGGTGGGGGCCTGCTGGCAGGTGCCCCACAGTGCTGGGGGATGGGGGTGGTGGGGGACATGAGTTGGACATGGGTGGGGGCCTGCTGGCAGGTGCCCCACAGTGCTGGGGGGTGGGGGGGGGTGGGGGACATGAGTTGGACATGGGTGGGGGCCTGCTGGCAGGTGCCCCACAGTGCTGGGGTGTGGGGGTGGTGGGTGACATGAGTGGGGGCCTGGTGGAGGGTGACCCTGGTGGCTGGGGGGTGGGGGTGGTGGGAGACATGAGTTGGACATGGGTGGGGGCCTGCTGGCAGGTGCCCCACAGTGCTGGGGGGTGGGGGGGCAAGGGGACATGAGTTGGTGTTCATTAGTTCAAGGAGACATGTGCCTTTGCTGGGGGGCATGCCCATGGTGGGTGGGCTGCCTGCGGGACATGACCAGGGATGCAGGTTAGTCCCCTGTGGTGTGGGCTGCCTGCAGGGGCCGTGGAGGGTGTACAGGGTACACCTGGGAGGACCCACACTGTCAAATCACATGTGGAACATCCCGCGCACCCCTGAAATACACGCGCCCAGGCTGTTCGCGTGTGGAACTTCCCGCGCACCCCTGAAATACACGCGCCTAGGCTGTTCGCGTGTGGAACTTCCCGCGCACCCCTGAAATACACGCGCCCAGGCTGTTCGCGTGTGGAACTTCCCGCGCACCCCTGAAATACACGCGCCCAGGCTGTTCGCGTGTGGAACTTCCCGCGCACCCCTGGAATACACGCGCCCAGGCTGTTCGCGTGTGGAACTTCCCGCGCACCCCTGAAATACACGCGCCCAGGCTGTTCGCGTGTGGAACTTCCCGCGCACCCCTGAAATACACGCGCCCAGGCTATTCGCGTGTGGAACTTCCCGCGCACCCCTGAAATACACGCGCCTAGGCTATTCGCGTGTGGAACTTCCCGCGCACCCCTGGAATACACGCGCCCAGGCTATTCGCGTGTGGAACTTCCCGCGCACCCCTGAAATACACGCGCCCAGGCTATTCGCGTGTGGAACTTCCCGCGCACCCCTGAAATACACGCGCCCAGGCTATTCGCGTGTGGAACTTCCCGCGCACCCCTGGAATACACGCGCCCAGGCTATTCGCGTGTGGAACTTCCCGCGCACCCCTGAAATACACATAGCCCGCTCCCCCAGACCCGATCGCGTGTGAAACTTCACGCGAACCCCTGTGATGCACGTACCCTGCTGAAATCGCGTGTTAGACTTCCCGCGCACCCCGGTATACACGCACACGTATTTTTTGTCAGCGGGTGTCCGTGTTTGTGGGTACCCCTTTACACGTCTTTTTTCCTGGAGGGCCACAGTATGGGACATTCATCATGGCAGTATATAGGTGCGATTTGTTGGCGCACCTTTTGGCGCACATTTCTTACAGCCGCAGAGACGCTACCGCCTGCTTTCTTGTGGCGGTCGTGTTTGTGCCTGTGCGCTGGTTTGAGCGTGCGCTTTTTTCCCCTATTCTATTCCTTGAATACGTGTTGTAGGCGAGCGTGTGGGCGTTCCGCGCACTTGTGCCCTGTACTTCCCCCGTGACGCCCACGTTTTGGCAAGTTGTTCCCCATTCCGAGTGTTACGCCCGTGTTCCGCCTACTTTTGTTGCGTGCGCCGCGCTATGTGCGATTTTCGCTGTGGCCTGTGCGATTTTCGCTGTGACCTGGCGCACGCTGTTAGATGGCCTGTGCGCCAACGTGCGCCGCGCACTTTTTATCGCACATCCGCTGGTTTTCTCGCGCACGGCCTTCCATGAATCGACGTGCGCTGCTTTTCGTGCGATTTTCGCAATTGCACTGCGATTTTCGCTATTCCACTGCGATTCGCACGTTTTTGCCCACTTGCGCCGCGCTAATTATTCCATGAATCGGCCTGTAAATATTTTTGGTAGGGTGGTTCTATCCGAGCACCAGGATTGGGCAATAGAGGAGCACATCGTGGTGGATAGCTGGCTGGGGTTCAATGAGGGAGTGGGAACCAGCGAACAAGTAATTCATCTCTCCCTGATCATTGCAAATTCTCTATTCATGAACAGGGAAGAAACATACATGGCATTCATGGACCTGAACACTCTGCTCGGTAAGGCAAATAGGGTGAATCTTTGGAAGTGTCTCAGATCCAGGAATTGCCCTAAAGGCATCATTAATATCCTCTTGAGTCTACATATGGGGAACTCGGCGTGTGTATGGTCCGTCAACAATGGTCACTCTATTCCTAGGATTTCTGTGGGCGCAGGAGTATAACAGGAGTGCGTCCTGGCCCCTGTACTTGTCTCATTATATACCAATGGTCTCACAATTGAGCTAACAAGGGGTAATGCTAATGCCCTCATCTCGGAACATAACATATTTCGGTGCTAGCATGTACGGATGACTTTGTGTTATTGGCGAAAACACCCTGCGCACTACAGAAATTACTGGATGCTTACACCGTGTTCATGCATGGTTTAGATTTACAGATACATGTCTTGAAATCTGTGGTTTTAATTTGACAACTTAAGGGTAAAACAAACAAGATACACCATCAGCACTTTTTTGTGAATGGGAAACCCTTCCCACATACAAAGTCTTTTGATTGTCTGGGGATTACTTACTCCGCCACTTTTAATGGTGATGCACGCATGTCAAAACAAGCATCTAAGATGGCACAGGATATGGGTGGCATTAAGAGAATTATCTAAGACTGTGTAAGGTCAAACCCAAAGCCAAACCACTTTATGAGGCCAGTGTATGGGGCTATCAGAACACCACACCCTTATCAGTAGGGGGAAATTCTTTTTTAAAATATATCCTGTGTCTGCTGCATTCAGCACCCACTACCCAGTTTATAATGAAGTGGATGTATCTACAGTAGAACATGACGTGAGACTTGAACCCATATTGTTGTGGTTAAGGGTTTGGACAGATGATTAAGCTGTGGTGACCAAGAACATTCTGTCATCCATGATGTGTTGAAATAATGGTCTGAAGATACCATAGATGGCTTTTATTGAAAAAGTCCATGCAAGAGGTGAATTGGAATGCTCTTATTCTTGGATCAACCATAACTAAACCTATGGCAGACACATTTATGCCTGCCTTTCAACTCAGAAATAAGTTGGTAAGCGAACATCTGGAACCTCAGAAATATGCTATCTGGAGATATATAATCCTTTCAGAGTGCCACATACTGGCTATTTAATATGTCCTAGGACTGGGGATGATTGAGCACTTATTACATGAGCTTGGTTCAATGCAATTTTCTTGAACAGAATCAATGCAAAGTTGGCGGGAAACAACATTAACAATTCAACTTGCCCAATCTGAATGGCTGATATAGAGGATTTGCTCCACCTAGTCCTCTTTGTCCATCCTACAACTCAACTCACTATCACTTCATGATCCCACTTCTTGGACCCATGCCTTTTAAGCAATGTAGATCAACATTACTTGATTTGCTAAAAGCTAACAAACTCTTAATAGCCTGGTCATTAATAAAGTTAGGTATAGTCTCATTGCATATTGAAACTAAACTACTAAAATCAGAGTGAAAACAAGGGACATGTTAGCATTGTAGGCTTTGGTTGTCAGCTGGTGTAGCGTGGCTCAATTATTTTGCAACTAGTTATTTCTTTTATGTTTTATCAGTTTCATGTGCCTTATGTATACTTGGATAGGGGTTATTGCATTTCGAATGGGAAAAATTAGGTTTTTCATGGACCTTCCATGTGATATGTGGCGATTTCAATTGGTTCTCCTGTTACTATGTAGTCATTATACATGTTTTTATATATTTTACATGTTTTCTGTAACTTGGATATGGGTTATTTAAAATTAAGTGACATTATTGTGTGGGATTCCTTGTTAATTTTAAATATGTGACATGTGATTCTTTTTTCTGTGTTCTTGTAAGTATGATGGAATATCATGTTCCAAATAAACTCGATTAATTCATTTATTTTTCATGCACAATGTTACAATTTCACAATCTGTACAATGTTCCAATAGAAACAAAATAGTTTGAGTAAATTACCAATTTCTCAGCATGTAAATCATATGTTTAGAAAACAACAAGGTAGCGCTCAATTTAGGCACACCGGGGAGAGTCAGAAAAAGGATTTAACATTCCAGAAATGCAGAAAAGACAGTTATTGCCCTAAGCCTAAGCGTCCCCAGCTGCACTAGAAAACAGCGACCAGTCACAACCCTGTACCATTCAGAAATCACAGGTGCAATCCATCACCCATAGTTCAACCCAAGTTCCCACCAAGGGGGAAAAGAGAGAGCCCTTTCAGCCCAGACAGCTCAGTTTGGAGAAGGCCGAGAACAGGAGAGCTTTACACGAAGTAGAGAATGGAGAGCAGCAGCAGGTGGTGAGAGATATGTGATTAAATAATAAGTGATAAGATCAGAGGGAAATATTGGACTGGAGGAATTTGCGAGAGTTAAAGGGCGACGGATCTGCTTGATGTTTCCGTCGTGGAACAGCCTGCGATGGATATGTTTGCATGGTAAATGTATGCACTACAAATGTTCGTACATTTCCTATGCAAACATCCAATAGAAAACTATCAATACATACACCACCACCCACAGCCACAACACACCCACAACACACCCCCACCCACACCCCCAACATACCTCTACCACTCTACTTACCTTTCCTTCCTTCGGGCTGTGTACCTTCAGCGCCGGTTCTCTTTCACCTCCGTGATCGGGAACCGGTGCCACAGGGTCCTTTTCTTTTCTTTTTTTTTGGGCATCTGCAGGGGTGTTGCCCCATCCCCCGCTCACTATACTGTATAGTATAGTGAGCGGGGTGTTGCGGGTGTCACCCCCGCAGCCCTCAGCTTTTTTTTGTTTGCTTGGGTGAGCTGCAGGTGTATTCTCCGCAACACCCCGCTCACTATACTGTAGTGAGCGGGGTGTAGCGGGGGACACCCCCCCAACCCCATACCAACCACACTGAAACACCTAAACACATACCACAAAAAGTTCGAACCTTTGCTCGTTAGAACCTTTTGTGGTGTGTGTTTTAGGTCTTTTGGTGTGGTCAGTAATTTTTATTCAGACATTTCATCCGAAAACCTGGGCGGCAGGGGAAGTGATAGTTGGTATTACAGGTAAGGAGGCAGTGGGAGTAGTTCAGAGGGTAAACGTGTTATCAGTATCCTAGGAAGGAGCACAATTGTAGGAGGAGGTGATAACATCAGGGCACAATAATAGAGGTCAAAATGAGGTGGCAGAAATCAGAGTGATGGAGGAGTTCTGGAGATCCAAGGCAAAGTAGGATGTGATAACATCAGTATTCAGCAGTTATGCATAGTGTGTAAAGGCAGGGGAAGGGAGTGATACCGAATAGGTTGAAGAAAAATGTACATCCGTTGTATGGGAATATCCCAAAGGAGAGACAGACCAGAGGAGGAGGAAGGCTAGAAGTAAGGATAGTGTGCAGAGAGACCAGTGCATGCACACTCATTAAATTCCTGGAGGTTTAGGAAGAGATATACTCATAAGATTGTGAAGGAGAGACTGAGTGAAAAAGTCAGAACTATCATGTATATAGCCAGAGCAGGAATGTTTGTGTGGGGTTTGTCAGCACTAAGCAGGACAAGGCAGTGGCAGGTGGAAAGCAAAGGTGTCAGGGACACTATTGTAAGGTCAGAGAGGTGGCGAAAGATAAATCAAGATGATGCCCAGGACAGGTCATATATCAGGAAGCCTTCTCTAGATCTCCCTGATGGATATGTCTATTGACCCACAAACAACAGTGTTTGTTTTTGACCACTTAATACAATATTCAAAGGGGAAAATTGATAGGTGGTTGGGTCCGTGTTAGGCATATCAGAGATGGGGGCCAGAGGCCCAAAAGCGTTCAAAGGCAGGGTCTTCTTTAGGCCTTCTTAAATTCACTTTATGCAATGCACATCCTTTAAAAATCACACCTATAAGGATTGCTCATGTGACAAAGTGCAAACTCCTCTGGTGCACACTATATATGATCCTGCAATTCATCTATATGTGTGTTAACTCAATATGTTAATTGTCTGTTCATATGGTGGTATTGTTCATCTGCCTCATATTGCCTTCATATTATTCTTGATTTGTGTAATGTTCTCATTCCTCACTTTTGTCTCTTCCAGAACACGTGCATAATATTTCACAATGTCTCGTATTGGGATTTTGTTTTCCAGGGAATATTTCACTATGGATTGCTGGGTTTAAAAGGGGAGCACCTTTTATATTTTGCCAGCATATTTATTAGAGCATTTCTTCTCTCAGGTTATTTACATGGTGTTCAATACTTTTTTAAAAAGTCCAATGCTAATTTGTCTTGTGCACCTTCTTAGAAGGGGAAGGTCAATTGAACTACATTTGTATATTTACCTTTACGATATAGATCCATGGGTGCCAGCTTTTGATTTTGGCTATGGGGGCAAGAGTACTTGGACATATGTTACTCTTGCAGCCAGTCATTTTTTTCCCTTTTCCGTGCTGTTTAAATGTGGTTAGTTGGGGTTGTGCAATATATCACAACAGTCACCATTAGACCGCCCAGAAAACAAGGGGCTTGTAGCACGCTGCATAACCACAGTGTGTGATCATTGGTAATTAATTGTGCCCATTGTATATTTCACAAAATGAAACAGCCATGCCCTTCAATAACCCCCCCCCATACCCTGTATATTTGAACACATTAAGGGGCACTAGCCATGACATTCAACCATGGCTAGTTCCATGGCCTTCGGCCGTGCTCACTGTATATTTCCAAACATTAACAGACCCCTAGCCATGGCCTAATAGTAGCATAGTAGTGTTTTCAAATATACAGTGTATGCCTAATGAGATAAAAATAACTAAATTGTGAATCCAAACTAAATGTTGGTGTCACAGTGCAGCTAATTTCAGGTCTTTCTTCCTTAAAAGCATGATTTTATAACATATCAGTGTGTGTTTCAGGGACATGGGTCTCATTGTGGGCCCTCGATCATTAGACTGAGAGTGATGTAGTGTAATTAATATGATCGTCTGAACACGAGAATCTTCACTAAACCGACAGACAGAAATAATCTCCTACTGGCTACTAGTTTCCACCCTCAACACACTCTAGACAGTGAGATACAGACTGAACATCTGTGACATAAAGGAATATAGGAGACAAGCGGTGACACCAGAAACCAAGTTCATCAAGAGAGGATAAAACCCCTCTTCCATCTCTACTATAGCAAAGAAGGTAGAGGATGTCTATCGGGATACCCTGTTGACACCTAAACAAGCCAAGCAAGAAGGGAATCTGGTGTATGTGACGACCCATTCACTGCAGAGCAACAGAATCAAAGGAATCATCAAACGGAACTGACCCATGCTCCAATTGACCCCCAGCTCCAGAGTTTATTCCCTCGAATAGCCATGATTGCGTACAGGAACAGCAAGGCACTGCACAACAGTCTTGTGAAGGCAGAGCTACTCTAAGAACAAACACGCAAGGTTACTCGCAAGAGTACACAACCATGTCATTATTGCCAGCACTGTAGTAATATCATCATAGGCACAGGCATTACAGACCCACATTCGGGGAAAGACCATTTCTCTAAAACACTAATGTACATGCAACTCCACTAAGGTGGTGTACGCAATAAAATGTCCATGTGGGTGGTACTATGTGGGCATAACTATTTGTACAGCCAAAGTCAGGTGGACTGAGCACAAGTCTAATATGAGAATAGGAACTGCAAATCTCCTGTCGCCATGCACTTCTATGAGGCTAGACATACAGTAGCACAATTGAAGTGCGTAATCCTTGAACAAGTCAAATTGGGTAACATAGGGGGTGATCTACACAAACAACTACTACAGAGAGAGATAGTGTGGATAGAAACACTTGACTCATTGAGTCATCAAGGTATGAATTGCGAATTGGATCTGATGTACCAACTATTTGTGAAAAGGACAGGCGCTAGAATGTGAGTGGACTGAGCTTTTTAGTCCATGAGATAAGCGATGTGAACTCACACACATTTGTTGTCTCCGTAATGTATAGAGCTTCGCGGGGCGGGGTGCGACATGAGAATGTGAGTGGTCCCAGCGCCAGGGGACCACGCCGGTGGTGATAGTGCACAGTACAAATGTCCTTTAACATTAACAGCTGTTCCGCAAGGGAGGAAGGGCACCGTTATTAGGACCTCACACTAAAGTGAGTAAATCACAACATTTACTAGTGATTCATGCTGAAGTATTGACTGGCGACAACAATGATACAGTTGGCACAGTTCTAAATTAGATCAGTACACACTAAATACAGGGGGACATGGTTTAGCCCTTTAGTGAGGAAGCCTTTCCAACCAGACAGCTTCATGTCAGCTAACACACAAGGTCGATTACCCAGACCTTTTTGTCTTCCTGGGACTGATCCTACAATTCATTGCTGCATTCAATGCATCTTCTCTAGTTAATGCACGATACGTGTTTGGGTGCGAGACACCTAGGCGGTTTACCCGCCTCATGCCCTGCGTCCCGCTCATCCTATCATGCATAAAATGTATTATCCTGATATGATCTACCACAGACAGCACTGCGATATACTGTGATCGAATCATATCATTGGGGAACATGCTCAATCTATTACCTAGATTTAGCAGGCACTACCAGCATGTTACACTGGCCCTCATTACGACCCTGGCGGAGATCGTGGTGCAATATGCACCATGGAGCACGGCAGAAAGCTGCCGATACCGCCATGGGGGTTGGCGGATTTACCGCCCCATTCCGACCTTGGCGGGGCGGTAAATCCCCATTTTACCCTTCCCCATTCCCATTTTTGCCCCATAGGGTATAATGGGAGTGGGGAAGGCGTTAATTACGCCACCGTAAAATACGGTGGCGTAATTAACAACAAGGTCCCGTAGCGCCATGGATTTCTCCGCCCGGAAAAACCAGGCGGAAACCGCTCCATGGCGCTACGGGAACTCGTAGTAGGGCGGAAGGGTCCGCCGCGAATACCGCTGGCGTAAACCCACTCCGCCAGGGTCGTAATGAGGCCCACTGTCTTTTAATAGCACTAATTCACTAAATAGGTTTGGTTACAAGCCTATAAACTTCAATGATCACAAATAGTTTCTGTGGCAACCAGGCTGGAGAAACGATTAAGCTACACGTCGATGAGACTCCACCTCCAGGGCTGTAGAAGCTGGGGAGTTTGCTACAGCATAGATTCATCCATACATATTTTTGATTCACTAGTGGGGTCCTTATAAAGCTGCAGGCTTGTTCTGAAATATGTCCCACAACAATAAGGCTGAATATTTGGTATTCGCATGGGCGTGCATGTGCAAGGGAGCCATGACAACAACATATACACAGATCACTCAAGCCGCGCTGACAGCGAATGGTCAACTCTGAAGCTGATAACTTGGAAATTGGGTAAGCGCGTGGGTAACACCCCAGTTACTGCAATATGCGAGCAGACATTATGTTTAGCGTATACACTGTTTGTTTGTTATTAATGTAAAAAGTCACAGGACATAATGAGGTGGTTAACAAGCACGCGCCCAGCGACAACATAGTGCTTAAGGATTCCAAGACGCATCTATGGACTCACTGTACTACATCTCCACTACAGACCCAATTGGGACTTATCCCAGGATTTTCTTGGGTGCCTCTATCCTTTAGCGGTTTGGGGCCACCCATCCTTGTGGATAGTAGGCAACATTCCTCCTTGAATAATATAAACACACATGCATCCATGTGATAAGATTAGACTTTCTTCCAGACACACGCACTACACACATCATGGAACTCTGTATTTATGATTCCATGGTGCTTCCTAGCATGTGACCCTCAATCATTATTTTCCAGTGGGCTAACTAGATACCCCTGAGCAAGCCGCAACTGACCATCTGGCAACATCCCCGCCTTGCCGGTTGTATTCCACGAGGCGGGTAAGTAGCTCTTTGGAGCTCTTTGTATTTGCCATTGTTATGACATTACTGATGGTTTAAGCCGGTATACCTGCTAATAAGATATCAGACATAAATAGCCCCTTTTCTACTCTATTTCCTCTACACAAAGGGTAGGTACACCACAGAACCATTAAGAAAAAGTAAAAAGGTCAGTGCACCTTTATAACTATGAATTCATTAGGTAATAGAAATTGTTAGTATTACTAAACGTTTGACTAAGCATGTTCACCTGTTGTATTTCCAGGTGTACGACTGAACACACATTTTTACTTGAAACACTTGGAACAATAAAGCTCAACACCCTGAAGATGGATATTAAATCCAAAACGCCTTGGCCATAGTTGTTGCCTTTACAACATTTGAGCTTTTGGGGATAATGTGAATTTGATTTGATCTGCATAAGATGAATGCTGTATATGCTGTAACACAACAGATTTTGTTGCTAATGTTGATTGACAGAAAGGCTCTCAGTGAATACAACTGAGATACTTCAATGTGAAAAATTGTTACACATCACTTTTTGATTTGTATAAACACATTCTGTGTGGAATATTGTTATTTTACAATTAATTGACCCATTGTTCACAAGTTTGATGTGAATTAAGGGTGGACTATTCACCCTAGCAATATTACACTTCATTGTGCTGAATGTTTACTTTGATGATCTCTTCCCAATTTTGCATTGATGATTTTACCATATTAACCTAATGTTGAAGCTATTTTCAGCATGAACAAATTTCACTGGGCTTTGGCCCCCCAAGAGTGTGAATAAAAATGGCTTTGTTTGTTTGTATGGTAGTGTAATTAGTTGCCACGGGTGTTTGAAGGGCAATGGTCCCATAGTGAGGCACTGAGTAGCTCAACGAAAAGTATTGTATAGTACCTCAGCATCCCAGTAAGGCACGTATCTCAGAGTGGGGCCATACCTATTCAAAGGCTTTGAGATCGACAATGGGCCTCATTACGAGGTTGGAGGTAGCCATGGAGCTATTAGCTCCATGGCTGCCTCCAAAACCCTACCGACTCCGCCCTGGTGAATGGAGCAATTACCAGTCCTTTCCAAGGTTGGCAGGACCGGTAATTCCCCATTCACCAGGGCCCTTCCCCATTCCCTTTTTAGCCCCCATAGGCCTCAATGGGAATGGGGAAGGCGCTAATAACGATACCGTTATTAGCTCCAGAGTCCCTTTGCGGGTCCCATTCTTAACGCCTGGAAAAACCAGTTAATGGAGGACCCACAAAGGGAACTCGTAGTAGGGCGGTGAGGGATTGCCGGCACCAGTGCCCTTACCGGTGCCAGTAATCCCTTACCATAAGAACTAGGAGGGACATGCAAGGAGCCTTTCCACCAAGAGAGTTGCAAAAATAAACTGATAGCACATAGTTCATAACGATGGGAACAGTATTTTGGTGCCAACCGCTTAGATCATTTAGGAAGGAACTTAAATGTTATAATTTTGTGTCCCACTGTCACTTCCCACATTATGATTTGTCAATAGGTCTGTACTTGCTCACTCCATATCTACTCCTCCTGGAGCAGTCAATAAAGAACCAACTCAGACTGTTAAATGTTTGAACACTCACCATCCAATTATGGAACGTGAGAAGGAAGAGGACCTCTTTGGACAGATAACTAGCATCTATGTCACTCTTACCACATGTTAGAATAGGCCAATGAAATTGTGTTATGTATGGATGCACATATACTGTAACTCACACCATCCAATGACTGTGAAGAAAGTTGTAACACATTGGTGCTTTTTGCCTTCTGTATCCATGTTAAACCATGCATTTACACTACTAGAATTTAAAATGTCGTTTGGATATTTCCCAGCCTAGGCAGTTATATTAAATGTTTGTTTTTTTCTCATATCTTGTGCATCACATTTTTTGTCTCTTTGGATTCCTTTTATTAACGTTTTAACTGTCATGGGTTCCCCCACCCCAGTGTCAAGGCCTTTTGTGGTGATTCTCTGTTTCATTAACCGCTTAAGTACCAAAGACGAGGTATTTAGTCCTTGTCAACAGGGAGGTAATCCCAAGTATGAGATACCCCGCCCTTGGCACTTAAGGGGTTAATGCAAAAAGGGACTTGCCATACATTTTGGTGGCCCATGTTTGGGGGGCCAGGTATGTCTGGAAAATCTGTGGGCTCCTATGTCACACTTGGCGGACAAGCACAGTTTGCTTCGAGGGGACGGTAGACTGCACAGCACCCATGATTGAGGTAGCCGGTGCTGATGTTAAAAAAGCATAAGGCCTGCCTGGCTGCTCCAGGCTCCCCCCCTTCAGTCAAGGCTGTTGAGGGGAGAAGCAGCCTACACGACTTCAGATGACCACAGTGAACCAGTGGACCTGATATAAGAACTACGGAGACAGTGAGAATAAAGGCAGAAGTAGAATGAGAGCTGATTAGTTTTGGCAACATACTCTTTATTCTGAATTAGTTGATAGAGAAGAGGGCTCCAGTAGCGAGGAGCTGTGGCACCACGATATAAAATTGGTAAGTGGAGTGTACACATCCCTCAGTAAAGGAGGGCGGGCAGCACTGCTTTAGAAAGAAGAGTGGAAGGTCCTGCAGTAGTGAGAGAGGGCCTTGCCCTCCTCCTGTAGTTAGTGGGTGTGGGGCCAACAGTAGTAAAGCATTGTAGAACTTTAATTATTTTATTTGCATTGTATATACTTACCTTATTTTGATGAATGGGTAGAGGCGAAAGTTGATGAGATTTTGTGTGGGAAACGATTGGGGTGGAGACTGAATTTTGGGAGGGGAGTGTGATTTGGTAATTATATGGTTTTTGAACAAGAGGCAATTGTGATTTTGTCTCAGTATTTTTTTTTCTATTGGGAGGCCATGTTTTGAGGTTTTTGCAACAGGTAAGAAACTGCGCCAAGCGAGGGTGGCACTTTGTGATATTTTTTAAAGCATTATTGTGCCTCATGAATTCCCTAGATTCCAGAAAAATGTTTTGATTTCTGCTCTGTGACACAAACAAGGAAACTGTTTAGTGGGGTAATTTATAACTGTAAGAGACAAAAGATGAGCACTCCCATAGAACACCTGTGTAGGGATATATAGAGATACAGCTAGGAAGTACAATGAAGAATGGGTGGTAGGAAAAGAAGTGAACATTTTCCCAGCCTTACCAGCTGAGGGGAATCATTATAAAAACATAATAGCACACATGTATACCAGTTTAGTCTCCATGTATAAAGGTAAAAAATTGAAGAGACAGAGCATATTGGAGCTTTGGAAGCTCTATGTTGAAGATGCAAGTAGCTGAATAGAAAAGGAGAATGCCTAGGGTGCATCTGCCCCTGCCCCAACAGGCAACGCAAAGTCAAAAGAGACTTCAACACCTGCACAGTTGATGCCACAGATGAGAATAGAGCAAGGCCCTCAGTTGCCATTGGCTTCAGCACCTGCAAAGCTAGCAGTCCGACACTCAAAAGACAATCACTATTTAAAGCTAGCTGCAGGATATACAACCCCTGAATACAAGCCCCATGCATACTCAGAAACAAGCTCAAATAAAAGAAGCAACAATACCTATGACACACGAGACTCAGTAATAGTGAAACTAGAAAACAAAACGTGCAAAGATTTAGAGGCAGCAATATGCAAATCAGCGGAAGAATTGCGATGAGCGACCAAGACAAGGGAGGGCCATGTCCAATGGCAAATGCTGAAATATGGGGAGTAGATGAGTTACTATTGAAATGCATAAGGTAGTAATTAAGGATGTGAAAGTAGAAACTGAGGAACTAGAACCACAAGATGAAGGGAAAGGTGAAAGAGAAAACAAGAGTGAACCAGAAGCAAGAGAGGAACATTGGGAAACAGAGGAGGACCAGGAAGAGAAAAATCCATAGGGGAGCCGATTGAGACCACAGTTAGTATGGAAGAAGCAGTGGTGACAAGCCCCACAGACGCTCCACAGATGCGCAACATTAGGCAGGACTGTCACAAGACTGGAAAGATTCACATGACAACAACAGCAGACGAGACAGAGGAGGGGCACAGGAATCACAAGGTAATTCAGAGAAGGGATGAGGGGGAAGATTTAGAGGTTTAAGACCACAATTTGAGGGATCATGTTGGACATATGATATATGATATGGCATTTGTAATGCGCCTATACACAAGTGTGTCAAGGCGCAATGAGGCAAGAAAGAGGGAACAGAGGGAGGGCAGAGATAACACTCTTACTAGGCCAAGCGTCATTGAGATCGTGCAAATGCAGGGGATGGGGGAGGGAAAAAGTGCCAGGTGAAAGGGGAAGGGGCAGTGCTGTACATGGGATCAAACTAAGAACAGGAAATGTGGCCAGCAGGTGGCAGATAAAAGGGTAAGTGCAGACAGCAGATGTCCAAAAGGGCAGGTAGGGGGAACTGTATAGTTACAGATACAGAGTGCAAGGGTTTTCGGGTGGCAGTGCGGGTGTGCAACTGGGCGGGCAGGGAACTGGGCCTGAAATCAGAGGTTAGCCAGGTGACCAGTGCAGTAATGGACAGGAAATCAGCAGCGGGGAGGACAAGAGATGGCAGAAGCAAAGAGGAAGGTCTTAAGGTGCTTCCGGAACTGGGGATGGTTCTCCTCAAGTATCAGAGAGAAAGGGAGGCTGTTCCAGAGGGAGGCCCCAGATGAAAAAAAGAGATCTACCACCAACTTGTTGCTTGGAGAAGCGACTGACCCTGAGGGAGTTGGAGGTGGAGGAGCAAAGAGCTTGAGTAGGAAGGTATTTAGGAAGGTAGAGTTGGAGGTATTGAGTACCCAGGCTGCAGAAGGCCTTGCAGACAATGCAGAGGGTCTTGAACCTAATCCTTGCAGCCAAAGGGAGCCAATGTAGCGATTTCAGTGCTGGAGAGATCCGATCGCTGAGCTTGAGGACAAGGACAAGTCTCGCAGTCCGGTTCTGGATGAGTTGCAGAGGGCGGAGAGTAGAAGCAGGCAGATTTAGAAATAGACTGTTGCAGTAGGCCAGCCTAGCGGGAACCAGAGCTCTAGAGACAGTGAGCTTCTGGGGGAAGGAGAGTAAAGGAAGAATACATCTGAGTAGGTGCAGCTGGTAGTTTGACCTCTTAGATACGTCAGAGATGTGAGGAGAAAAGGAGAGTATGGAGTCTAAGATGACCCTGAGGTACTTAGCCTCATAGGCGGGAGCAGGAAAAGGGCCAAGGGAAGCCGGCCAGAGAGTGACAGGAAAGGAGGATGCAGGTGTACCAATGAGGAGAAACTCCATCTTACTGGCATTAAGGCAGAGATCGTTGGTGGCACACCACTCCTGGATAGCAGACAGACAGTCAGAGATGAGAGAAGGAGAAGAGGTGGCAGAGGGAAGCCTGAAAACGAGCTAAGTGTCATCCACATAGCACTGAAAGTCAGAGCAGAGAGTGGCAACGCGGTGGGCGAGAGGTGCCAGGTATTAGTTGAAGAGCCAGGGAGAGAGGTTAGACCCCTAGGGAACACCACATGCAGGATGACAGGACACATGTCTAAGGATTGTGCAAGCAGACCCCTTATGCAATATCATCCAGGAGCATCCCCGGCACCATATTATGCACAAGGGATACCATTGGGATTTTAAGCCCCATAGCAAGCTGTAGCATCTATGCCAATGTACACTCATGGCTCTATATAGCCTAAGAACATAGGACAAATACACATGGTCACACCCATACAGGGTTAACCCACACAGGACCCCACACCAAATGCAATTAAGAACATTGCACAGCAAGCTCCAATGCAGGCAATTTCAGTACCATAGAAACAGAATGTTCTACCACAGGGAGTACTTACGCACTACACTGGAGCCAGTGTTAAAAGCAGCTATACTTTTCACTCTTCCCGGAAATAACACTTGGACTCAATGGGCAGACCACAGCAAGCTTTGATGTGCCCAGTTATTGTCATGGCCATTGGGGAAGGGCCCAGGAATTCATCACCCGCAGGGTCCAAATGGACCCAGTCCTGGTGCCTCTGGCACCAGGCTCACAGAAAGGTGTGCTTTGCACACCCTGTGCCTAAGGCACGTGCATCATGGCTGGGCATGGCCATAGAACATCATTGGGAGGCACGTGCCAGAGTCCTTGGGAGGGGCAAGGTGGAGCCACAAGGCGGGGCCAAAGGGAGGGGCCAGAGCCAGCCTATATAAGGCCAGCCCAACCACATGACCTCGCTTCGCGTTATTCTGCTTTGCAGTGTGACGTTTACCACTGTTCATCACCATGATTCCTGTTACTTCATCTCTGAAGACCTTCTTACACGAAGGCGCACCAACCTGATTCCAGCTGCTCCATCGCTGAAGATTCACCCTACCTGATCCTTGCCGCTCCATCGCTGAAGGCACACCTTACCTGACTTCAGCTGTCCATCGCTGAAGGCGCACCTTACCTGATTCCAGCAACTTCATCACTGAAGGCGCAGCTTACCTGATTCCAGCCTCTCCATTGCTGTGCGTGCATCCTACCTGCATTCCATTGCCATCGAAGTCGAGCCTTTCCTCACCCGATCCAGACTTCCAGCAATGCGGGAGCTTCGCTTCTTCTACTCTTCATCGCAACATCTTCATCTGGCTCCGCGGAACTGCCTTCAAGCATCCAGAATCTGCTCCACACCGTCAGACCGCTCCTACATGGGGAAAGACGCAAAACAGGTTAGAAATCTTATAACAAACTCTTGGCCGCACCATACCTGAGTCTTGAATTCTATTATAACGGCCAGCTTACCTGTTGACTGAGAGTCCCATCATCCTCAAGGGAATCCGCGGATCTGCTCATGCTTCCGATCTACCATCTTCACACCTATTGGGAAGAGCAGAGACATTGCACTAATTATTATTACTTACCATCAAGTCAAAAGACTCATTGCCAAAGACATTAGTATAAACAAACAATAACAATTACCAAAGACTTACCTTCCAAGTGGATTGGTACAGCTGGTCTGGATCACCACTTTCGTGGGCCAGTGAAGCAACTAGGCCCACTCTACGTACCCCTGCTGAAGGAAGCAGGACATAGAGCTCAGCATTACAAAATAAAAGGTGAGCTTGCATGGGAAATCTCTTGCGCACTACGTTTTGGCACAAAAGGGTCGAGGGAAATTGTAACACCTCCACGCCATTTTCATTGTGTCTCATCTCCTCCCAGGGGCAATACCAGCATCCAGAACAGCATGCTCTGCAGCAGCAGGGAAAGAAAGCCGATACAGGGGAGCCAAGCCGAGGGAGGGCTTCAACCGTGCCCCAATGCCCCCGCAGAGACCAGGTGAGCGTAACAGTTATCCCAATCACTCAAAATGCAGATAAGGAACCCAAAGTGGAGGTAAAGATAGGGAACAAAATGTTTACTTTTATGGTAGACACAGGAGCCACCCAAACTTGTATTAGGGAAGGCCGGCTTCCACTAATAGACAACAGCATGGACACTCAAGGCTTCTCTGGGGCAATCGAAAGGGTTCCTCTCACAGAAGACCTACTATAGGGAATCAAGACTTAGTTGCATCATTGCTGTACAGTAATAATACACCAGCGAACCGGTTAGCGGGGGATCTCCTGAAAAAGCTCAACATGACCATTTCATTCACTGACAAAGGAATCGTGTATTCAGCATCTGGCATGCATTACAACAGAACAGCCACCGTAATACAAGCACTTTCCAGCACCAACACAATTTGAGCATTACCATTGCATGAGGCATTATTCACATATGCAGCCACTATTCTGATAGGTTGGTTATCAGAAATGCAGAACATGATATTTGGCTTGCCAGCAGAATTCCTATTTAGACCAGCAGTACCACATGAGGAATCCCCAGGAACAGTTGTCACCTTACACATTGATGCAGTGATTTTAAGGAAGGACACCATCAATGGGCCCCATTGGTCCGTTGTATCCGGACAAGCAAACTCAGAGTTGTGCTTGCGGGTGCCTTTCATTCCGCCAGGTCTGACCTGGTGGAATGAAAGGCACCCACGAGCACAGCTTGCCTGTAGCACCGGCACGGTAATGAACTGTGCCAGTGCTACATGCATCCCCATTCCCATTGAGCCCTATAGGGCTCAAATGGGAATTGGGAATTCCCGATTCCGGCACCCACGAAAGGGCAATTACCGGGTCTGGCGGGGCCAGAATACTCTGGTAATTGCCCATTCATGGGTGCCAGACTTTCTTGCAAGCTTGGAGGTAGCCTTGCCGGTTTTACCGGCAAGGCTACCTCCAAACTTGTAGTGAGGCCCATTGTAACAGGCACAGATGAGGAAGGGATGGAATAGGGAAGTGTACTATGCATAGACCCCCCACTACTGTAAATCCCCCAGTGTCTTTAACAGGGTCCTACAGGTGGATTTAGGGAACATTAACATGGCCAGTACCATTTTGTCATGGAGATTCATTCAGAATCTCTGCCCACGGAATGACATAGTAGAAGCAGAATATCCTCTAGTCCAAACCCTACATCTATATAGTGCAAAATACCTGCAAATTCAATCTATTTCTCTGTAGTAGTCCTCAAAAATGCTTTCTTCACCATACCATTACACCCAGACTCACAGTACTTGACAGCTTTTTCATATAGTGGAAAGAGATTCCAACACACTAGGCTGCCCCAGGAGTACTGTAAATACCCTAGTGTCTTGAACAGGGTCCTCCAGATGTATTTAGGTAACATTAACATGGACAGTACCATTTTACATTGCGTAGACAACTTGGTAGTGTGAAGCACCGTAGAAGAACAATGCAGAAAAGACACAAAACAGCTACTGATAATACTAGCTGACAAAGGGTACAAAGTGGACAGAGACAAGTTACAATAATGCCAGAAAGAAGTGGTACACTTGGGTCATATCATATCTGCAACAGGAAGGAAGATAATCTGGGATAAAGCCAAAGTAGTGAGAAAACACACAACAGCCAAACACAATTAGAGAGATACAGACTTTTCTAGGATTTTGCACGTATTGCTGCACATGGGTGTTTGATTACACAACACATGTTAGACCCCTATTGCAGGCACTTAAGGAAGCCCGGAAGATCAAGGAAACAATTGTATGGACAGAGAAGATGGTAGAATGTTTTGAGGATCTCAAAATAGCCATCAGCAGTGCACCAGTACTATCAACACCAGATTACAAAGAGCAATTCTTTTTATTTTCACATTCAAATTGCCAGGTCATAAAAGCAGTACTGACACAGCGATCATCACTAAAACACAAGCATTTGGCATTCTATAGTGGCCTCCTAGACCAACTAGTGCAAGAACAGGCACTAGCAGCAGCATTCACAGTACAGAAGTCTGTCACAATTGTCATGGTGTGTCGACTCACTTTGTATGTTTGGCATGCAGTCTTTTCCATACTTGAAAGAAACAAGTCCACACTCACCACACAGAGAGCAAGTGGATATGAGATAATTATGACAAATACAGCTATCACCATTGTGAGCTGCCACACAGTTAACACAGCAACTTACATTGCCAAGCTATTTGAACCAGAAGACAAAGTCCATGATTGCGCACTATAGGAGGGAGTATCCGAGGAATTCAGCAGGATAAGTGAAGATTCCCTTGCCATAGGAAAAGTACTCTATGTAGACGGGTCATCAAGCATCAACCAGGAATGTGGTCAAATGCACACATGTTCAGCAGCTGTCAGATATGTGAAGTACCAAGAAGAAGAGTTTCAGATAATACCCTCACACTACTCAGCACAAACAGCAGAACTCATAGCACTCATTGAAGCACTATAAATATCAGCATACGAAGATGTCCCCATATACACTGATTTGGCATACATGATATGCACAGTACTGTTGGGTATTTTGTGGATATTTGGGGCTTTGCAGTATTTTCTTACCGCCAAAATACCTTTAGCAATAATCACTCTCTATATTCATATTGGGTCACACATGACAATAATACATTGCATTATTTCAGAATTCAGACCTATTTAGATGATATGCGCGGTAGTCAGTCAGGTTAGTTATTAATAAGGTTAGTTATTCATTTTCAAATGTGTCTCTTGCAACATAGGCATTTCAGGTGAAAAATAGTGTGAATTTTGAATGTGCGCATGTGTGCTTTTAACTGTAAAAATAGATTTGCATTTTATATGTAAAAATCATTTTTGACTGAATAGCCTGTCTTTACTTATATGTCCATGTTACTCTGGCAACACATAGCAATGCACCACACCCATGAAAGAAAATGCTACCTGTGTAGTAGTGCTGTACTCTGTGCTGTAACACGCCAAATATCCTTACATTACACTCAGGTTTATCAGAATGGAAAAGGATAGGATACAGGTGGGCAGATGGGTCCCCAGTTCCGCATGCAATTTTATTGGCAAGAATAATTGAAGCATTAAAGGGTCCTGTACACATAGCCATAGTGCGTGATGGTTAGGAATTAGGCACAAGCTATGCACGGCCTACCACCAACAAGCAAACAGGATGGTAGAGTGAATGAACAACCTCCTGAAATGAAAATTGGCCAAATTGTGGGACAACCTAAAAAGGAGTGGGCTTCACTTCCTTCCCATGGCCCTATTCAGCTTACAAAATCAGCCTAGCAAAGACAGCCACCTCACACCACATGAGGGAGTGAAAAGCAGGGGAATAGTTGGCCAGCAGTACCTTCACAAACAGTATTAGATGCACACCGCAGTTCATAGCTGTTAAAAGAATTTAATGTGTAACCCAAGAACATGTCAACCTGTACAAAGTTACTTTCTTCACAGATGAACAGTGTCATAGAGAAACGGGCCCCAACAAATCAACAAGGCACCACAACAGAGGTACCTCTGCAGCTACAACACACTGATAAAGTATTTGCAACACAGCACCTAAGTAAATGGTGAGAGCCCAAGTTCACCAGGCCACACAAAGTAGAGTACTGAACCCCAACAGCTGCAAAGCTCAAAAATCAGCATTCCTCGGTGCATTTGACTGACCTGCGAAAAGACACAAGCACAGCACCTCGACTCTGATGAACAATGGTCTCCAACACCGGAACAGACCACGAAAGTTGAATGTGTTTATTGACTATAAAATCAATTATACGATGAAAGTGATGCCTTTTGGACATAGTAGGACAAGTGACAAGTGCAACCATTAATATGCAAGAAGCTAAAGAAAATAGATGTAGAAATGCGAAAAATATGTTGATAGGGATACAGTGTTATTTTTCTCTCTTCTTCTTTCTATCCTTTTAACAGAGATACTAATATTAGGGTACAGAAATACTAAGCAAAATGGTATGCAAATAGAAAAGGTATTTGCATTTAAAAATAATGTGATTAAGCATACAGGAGAAGTAAGCACATAAGCAAGTGCAGTGTTAGACGAACATCACTCAATTGGCCCAAATACGGAGTACAATCTTATGAAAGAGTTCAGTAGGCCCTAGTTAAATGAATCATGTTATATTTGTGGGCTTATCCCACATGCGGTTGGCACCCCCAGACTGTTCTTATCACAGGAAGTGCTGACTTTTGAGGCACAATGCTTAGCACATTTAGTAACCTGCAAAGTTCAGGGCCAACTACAGGGATACATAGGGCCTCATTCCGAGTACGGCGCTAACCAATGGCGCTATTAACGCCTTGGTTGACGCCGTACCCGGACCGGCAGCGCCTTGGTGGATGGCGGAATTACCGCCCCATTCCAAGGGTGGCGGGGCGGTAATTCCCCAATCCCCATTTACCCTTCCCCATTCCCATTTTTGCCCCATAGGGCATAATGGGAGTGGGGAAGGCGTTAATTACGCCACCGTAAATTACGGTGGCGTAATTAACATCAAGGTCCCTTAGCGCCATGGTTTTTAACACCTGCTAAAAGCAGGTGTTAAAACCTCCATGGCGCAAAGGGAACTCGGAGTATGGCGGTAAGGGATTACCGCCACCGCTCTCGTTAGCGGTGGCCGCTATCCCTTACGGCCATACTCGGAATGAGGCCCATAGTGTATATAAAGATAGACAAGAGATCCAAGGAAGAATTTACATGATGGGAAAGAAAGAGGGCTCCCCATATCAAGGAAAGCGATTAGTATTCATAGAAGGATCAACATTCTGGAACAAGAAGTGGATTAAGGGGCAAGCACTATTCAATGCCAAGGGACTAATGGGATTTAAAGAAGTGGAAATAAGATTACCAGATGAACTATGTAGGTGTCATGACCACTGTGAGGGGGCACAAGCTTTGCCACAAGCAGGTTCCCACCAGAACCCTGAGGGCCTTAAAGCCACTTCAAAAGGGCTACTGTAGCCAGTACTGGTGCCTTTGGCACCAGGCTCATATGTAGGAAGGAAGGGCTGTTCAAACTAGGTCCCATGTATGTACATGGGCCTTTATAAACAACATGGAAGCACCCACACAGTCTAGTTCTAAGAACCAAGCCATGCGATCTAGTGTTTTGGGTGTGGCAGGCCTGGAACTAATTTCCCTGGTACTACTTTACCTGGGCTATATAAACGACACCCTGACTACAGAACATGCTTTGTGTTATTCTGCAACCAGCAGCATGACGCTCACCATGTCCTGCTGCTGGTCTTCAGCAGCTTCCTGTAATCCTGCAAGAACAATAACAGATTATTCTGTTTTACCTCAGCATCTTAACTGGGCTGCAATCTGTGGAAACCGAGAGAAGAAGAAACATCACTCACCTGTGAGTACTAGCTTAAGGACTTCCGGCGAACAGCTACCACAGCTGCTGTTCGAACATTGCCACTTGAAATAACGAGAAAGGGAAAAACAATATTAGAATGCGCGCTTCCAAAACATCGAATTCCATCAGTCTTACCTGAATTCCATCGCGCTACGCCACGCTTCCATCTGGAGCACCACAGCAACATCTGCAAAGGAAAAGAAACATATTCAGGTTTGCTTTAAATATTAAACAACCGCACAGCACTGTACTACCTTAACTGATTCCGTGGGCCTGTTTTTCATCACGCTCTCATCCACTCACAGCACCAAAGCGGCCTGCAAGGAGAAGAAGAAGAAAACACAGGTTAGCTTCAAAAGACTTGTAACACTTGGAAAACAGAAGGCTAAGTAATTATAAAGATATTCCTACGGCTGAGTCCCTAGCCAAACACTTAAAAGACCCTAACTGTGAGTGATCTCGTACCAAATGGGTGTGGGCCCTAGTTGGAGCTGCTGGGCCGACTACAAATGGTGTCGAGATCCTGTCCCTATTCTCTCTAAAACACTTTCCTGGTGTCTAGTAGGTGCACACAGAAGTAGAGGTCGATATGTTATATTTTAATCTGTTGCCTCCATGGTGTGTGTCTTATCATTAAAAACAAAATAACTGTTTCTATGTCCAATGGTCAATAGAAAAGATTTTTTTAAAAAGATATTCTTCATCCAACAATGGTGAGAAAGGATACGTGTGGATAACACTTTCAATTTCTTTTGTACACAAGCCCTCTATTTTCTTTACAAGGGTATTGGAGTCTGGGTTATCAACCAGACCAATTAAACAGTCAACCGGTTTCAGCGGGATTCTCAATTAGCCGCTTTCTTCAGGACGAATACTATTTGTAAAATCTTGTATTCTTATGTTCTCAACAATATCTTCAACACTGTGAAGAATTAGAGGTTGTCTTCTAGGGTCCACAATTTGATAGCAAGAAGCAATTCCTGATCCTATATGGACAAAGACAAGAGAGACAATGGGGGCTACTGTCAGTCTCAAGTACTATCATAAAAAGCCTGTTAGAAACACATATTTCACTAGTGATTCTGTCTCGAGTTGATGGAAAGACTCTCCTTACCTCTGTGGAAGAGTCCTTGAGATAGAGAAAGCGCTGTATGCTCAAGAGTATGGTAGTTCTCACTGCGTCTAGAGGTCTTAATTGCATCTTGTTTTCTTCTCCTTGCTTTAAGACCATGTAATTCAAAAATGGGACATATGTGTACCCAAGAGTATGTGTTGTCTACATGTCCACATGAAACTTGTTTGTACACATCTTAAGCAGGATTTTTTAGATAAATTGACCACATCTTATTCTGTGGTATTCTCATTTTTCTTGTCTATGGCATTTCATAAGGTGTCTCTCCCAAGGGGGGCAAACTATGTTCCGTTTCTAGATCCATGTAGAACTGTATCTATGTGGGCAGTGATGTATAGCTCCCCTCTGAGCGAAGCTCCTCTGTGGGTAGGTCTATAACATAAGCCATATACCATATCTCCGGACCGAGCATGGATGTTAGTGCTTACCTCTATGGGTTGATTCAGTCTGCTTGCGATCATCTGTTCCGGTACAGCGCCATCTTGTTCCCGCGGTTTGTTATATTGTGTACATAACAGGCACGTGATCATGGGTGCCGTGTCACATGATTGCTATCGCGTTTAATTTACCGGCTGCTGTCACTCTACTTCAGGCTCCTGGATTGTGTAGTGCCTGTGGCCATATCTGCGCTTGTGCGACAGTGTGCCGTAGAGCAAAGCCCAAAGGACTGTGGGTGATGTAGTACGTGAACGCCATGTCACGTGATTATGCGATCGCGTCTTGGTAAACAAATCGCCATGGCTCGTTCGAGTAAATCGACGACTTATGATTCCGACGAATCTTGGTGAACAAACCGCCATGGCTCGTTCGAGTAAATCGACGACTTATGATTCCGCCGAATCTATGCCTCTATAGTGCAGATACATGAATACCAACTGCCAACGTTCTGGCTGCATCTGTGCATCAATGCGATTCAGAGCCGGCCAAGAGGGTGCTTGGGAGTTGTAGTTCGGTTTTCATCTCGGGGCCAGAGAGGTTCCGTGGCCATTTCTGGTTCAAAGAGTGGGACCATATATGTATAGGAGAAAGGATAAAACACAGGTGGTATGGTAGTGTTATTTCCTCATATATACATTAAAGAATTATAAAGTTACAAAGTTACAGATTAAAGAACTGCCAAGGTTTGCCAGCAAATCTCCTCATTGATGCCTACCAGGTGGCTACGGGTCCTATAGATCCACTGTTGTTCTCTTTTTAAAAGGAGGGCTGTGATGTTACCCCCTCTTTTTGGTACTTTTACTTTCTCTATTTTGGTCCATGTGAGGTCATTTTCAGTATGATGTCAATGTAATGTACCAACATAGGGGCCGTTCTTTTTTTGTGTACTGATGTTAGAACGGTGTTCCCCTATACGTATCTTGATAGCCCTCATTGTCATGCCGATGTATTCCTTGTTGCAGGGGCATTGTATAAGGTATACTACATTGGTAGTATTACAATTAGTTAAACTCCTCTGTTCCCAAGGATACTTCAAGCCTATATCTATGACTGTAGTGCGTTGTGTGTATTTACATACTGTACATGCTCCACATGGTGTATGGCCCTGGGGTCTAGGTGTATTCCAGAGAGTGTTGGTACCAGCGGTGGTGGATGTTTCTTTATAAGTGTGCACGAGTGTATCTCTGAGGTTCTTCCTCCTCCTTTTTGCAAAGAGAGGTTCCGGCAGTGGTTTTTCTTCAATGTTGAGTATATGCCAGGCCTTCCGAATTTCTTTTTTCAAGCGATTGATTATGGGCGAGTGACTAAATACTGCTGTAATGGTGTTGTCATCTCTCTTTCTTCTTCCGTGTTGGTTGAGAGTTAGTTCACTAGTTCTCTAGGTATATTTCTTGCCCTCTTCTTTGCTTGTTTGATCATTTTGTGCGGGTAATTTCTCTCTAGAAGGTTGTTGGCAAGCCTTGTTGCTTGTATGTCATATTCAACTCTCGTGGTGCAGTTTCTCCTAAATCGGAGGAACTGTCCGAAGGGTAGGTTCTCCTTCAGAGACCTCTGATGGAAGCTGTTGTAATGCAAGAGGGAATTTCTGTCAGTGGGTTTTTGAAAAACCGTGGTCTCAAAAATATGGCCTGTCTTAGTGATCTTTAGGTCAAGAAACGTCGCTGCAGTTTTACTTGCCTCATATGTAAACTTGAGGAAAGGGTTGAGTCCATTGATCCACTCCATGAAGTTGTTCAAAGTGGCATTGTCTCCATCAAAAAGTAGAAGGACGTCATCAATGTATCGAGGCCAACTTACTATATTGGTTGCGAAAGGATTGGTCTCCGGGTATATGTGATTGTCTTCAAAGTTGGCAACGTATAGATTCGCTAACGTCGGTGCTAATGTTGCGCCCATAGCTGTTCCTGCTATCTGTTCGTAATAGCTCTCTTCATTCATGAAGTAATTTTTTGTAAGGGATATTTCTGCCAATTGCAGTGTCAGTGTCACAGGCATGTCTAGTGTCATAGTTCGTAGCACACTTTTGATAACCCTCAATGTTTCTCCTTGGGGGATTTTAGAGTATAGAGACTCTATGTCCATAGTAACTATGTAGATATCTTCGCTCTCGAAGACAAGGTTGTCTAGATATACCAAGATCGCTGTGGTATCTTTGACATAAGAGCGCATTTTGCTAACTTCTGCTCTCAAAAAGAAGTCAGTGAACTGCGAAAGGGGTTCGAGAATGGATCCAATTCCAGATACAATGGGGCGTCCAGGTGTTGGGAGGACGTCTTTATGTATTTTAGGTAGTGCGTAGAAAGCGGGGCATCTGGGATGTTTTGGAGTCAAGAAAGCTGCTTCTTTAGTACTAATGTGGCCCTCTGCTTCCGCTTCTTCAATGATTGGATTGATGAGATTTCTAAGCCGCTCTGTCGGATTGCATCCAAGTTTTCAGTATGTGGTCCGATCATCTATGAGAGCGTTAACCATTCTATCGTAATCTATCTTGTCCATGATGACAATAGCTCCCCCTTTGTCGGCAGGTTTTATGATTATATCTGTATTTGTTTTCCAGTTCTTTCAGAGCCAGGTTTTCCATAGCTTCAAAAGACAATAAAGGTGCTGTTCTTAGCACTTTCTCCTACCTAGAAACATACCTGTCCATCTGACATTCCAGCATCAAGACCTTCGCACCCGAAAAGAAGGAGATAAAGACATTAACCAATTCCCACCATAAAAAGAACAAAGACTTACAATTAACAAACCTACCAGCCTACCAGCAGATTCGGGGTCACAGCAGGCCTGGGCCCAAGGAAGGCGAACTGCACCAGTGAAGCAACTCGGGCAGCTCGCCAACAAACGTCAAGCGCCCCTGCACAAGAAACGCAGGACAGATAGTTCACCCTACAAATAACTAAGGTGAGAAAAGAACCCAGTGGGAAGGGAATCGGTCAGAGGGAGGTGGGAGATTCACCCATTAGAGACAGTTATCACAAATCCTCCCGTCTGTAATTGCAGATTCTTTATTCAGCACTGGGCAACTACGCATCCAGGGTTCCAGATCTCAGAGCCTTCCAGATGCCCCCGGGGATATCAGGTGAGCGTAACAGTAGGGATGTGTGGACATTGCATGTAAATAAGCTGACAAGTTTGCATCAACATCAACAACCTGTAAAAGTACAGAAACTCACTTGAGCTTCAGTCTGTTTCAGAGGCTGAGGAAGTGTGCTCATTGGCAGCAATCAGAACTGCATTAATACAACTTATCAGATGCCACTACTACACAAAGGAAAGTCTACCATAATGGATACATTGTGGCAGTGCAGGTCTAAGGCTTAATATTATTTGCCACCATCATGGAGTGGCCTCTGCTCCCTTGTCACTGCACAAGTGGGAGTGATGGTTATCCCTGCGAAATGTATGCAAATGCACAGGAATTAATCTCAGTTCCCTGAACTGCTCCCAACAAATGTAGGGCATTTGGACTCACCTAGGGTACAAAGAAAGAAAACATCAGGTTATTTCTCAAAGGAAGCTGATGATGCATTAGAAAAGATGCCACCACAGTATCGCCTCTTCAACATAACAGAACCCGTTTTCACATTGTTGCTTGCATCAGCAATCCAAATATCCACTAACTCTAAGTGATTATAGCTGCTGCGCTGGAACTTGATGACGCTCTCCAATGCAACTGAACATGGATTGAATGCCATATGCGAGGAACTCAGTGCACTCAGGCTCGTAGCACTGCAAAACCGCACCTATGACCCTCGCAGAAAAAGGAACACTAACTGTAGTTATCAAGCAAATGGCCCAGTTGACACTGGACATGGAAAGGGAAGGAGAAAGACTACTGGATAACACTGTTTACATCATGGATGCCCCACTGGCTGATCAACTGTTGTCAAATTTTGTTTCCTGTCCACATCCTCATGATATTATTTTGGTCAATATATCAGTTAATTATCAACTGTTGTGTGTCCCCTAACAATAAAAACAATGTCCTTGCAGTATTGACAGATAATGCCACTCCTCAGTGGAAAGATCAAAGCTGGCAAACAGATGAGCAACCACAGGTGGGAAAATGCAGGAGCAGGTACCCCACAAACATACACAGCTAGCTTGACAATGCCCTTTGGTCCTAACCCAATGACCATACCAACTATCTGGAATGTTATATAATAACACCACCTCACTGATGAGGCTCAACAAGGCTGAAACACGTGTATGGGGTTGCTGATGGTACTCTTGTTCAGAGAGGAATTGCCATAGCATTTCGGTCCTGGACTGCCCATGTGGGCGGGACAAGGACTGATATGCAAATGGGTATTTCACATCTGTGAAAGGTACAGTGAGCAAAAACTGTGTGCTGCAAACTCTCAGAACAGGTTATCATGCTATATTCTTTCTGGAGAGGAGCGCCTGCTTCCTTTTTGAAATGATACCACAATAGAATGGCCCCATAGCAATTTACAATGCACCCCATAGGATCATGTATGGTGGAGATCTAAGAGATGTAGGAAAAATATGGATATCCAGGAGTGTATATGTGTGGCCAGAAGAAGAAGAAAACTATGAGGGGGAACTTAATTCCTCAAGGGATAAAAGGGGGGAATGTAGGGGAGTATGACAATATGGGTAAATGTATCCAATGTCCCCAACCTGCAGGAAAATATAAGCTACAAAGGCAATTGTTAAAAAAGTGAGCTGCGATGAAACAAGCAGCCCCATTTAGCAAAAGTTTTCAGGCTTAGACCAGCAGAGCACTAGTAGCTATCTTTCAACCACCCCATAACACACCCTTTCAAGACTAGCATAGCCATGTATATTTATTCAAACCCAACTGCATTTATCATTTATTAGAGAAATGAAGAAGAAGTGTTTATATTGATGACTACATGATCGTTATTATTTTACATTAGCTGAATACATTACACATAGGTGTCAAGATTTAATTCGCCATTCCTGAAGCATGAACATTTTCCCATCACCCCACAGTCAGTCGCTCACTGAAAAACACACCGTCCCAGTTGTAACATTTACACAGCCACAGGCCAAATGCTGTGCATTGATTGGCTAAAACCAAGGGGAGGCAAGTGCTTTCCCCGAGTTTAGTCACAGTATTGAGTGGCAATATACACTGTGTGAACACATACACATCTACACTTGGGCCATTATAAAAAAGCAAGTTTGGTAGCATCTGGGCCCCAGCACATCAGGTCAGAATGCGAACAGGTGAACCAATGTGAACCAGCAAGGACATGCAAGGAGCCTTTCGACCAAGAGAGCTACGAAATAAACTGATAGTACATAGTTCAATATTATGGGAACAGTATTCTGGCGACAACGGCTTAGATAATTGAGGAAGGAAATTAAATGTTATAATTTTGTGTCACACTGTCACATTACACATTATGATTGATCGGGGGTCTTTGCTTGCTCACTCCATATATACTCCTTCTGGAACAGCCAATAGAGAACCAAATCATATTATTACATGTTTTAACACTCACCATCCAATCAAGGAGCGTGAGAAGGAGGATGGCTTGATTCAACATGAGCTAACTAGCATCTCTGTCATTGTTACCACATGTTAGAAAAGGCCAATTAAATTGTGTAATGTATGGATGCAAATATACTGTATCGCACACCAACCAATGACTGTGAAGAAAGTTGTAACACATTGCTGCTTTTTGCCCTCTGTCCCCACAACAAAACCATCTATTCGCTCTTCTAGAATTTGAATGTCTGCTGGATATTACCCTGTCTAGGCAACTATATCACATTTTTATTTTTCTCATATCATGTGCATCACATTTTAGGCTCTTTGGATTCCTTTTATTAATACAAAAAGGGACTTGCCATAGATTATTATATGTCTGCATATGTATATAATAGGTAGTCCTTAAAAGGACTGTTTTAGGGTAAACTGAGTGTAGAATTTCAACACATTTTGAGTAATCTGTATCCAATCAGACACACAGTTTTAAAACAGGCTATGATATGTGCAGTCATTTCTGTTTGCAGGAAAATGACTCATAGTTTGAATGTCTACTAATAAAACTAGTGGGCCATGGTTGATGTATGCATTTTGGTTTTTGCAATTGGTTGGTATTATTTATGCAATTGTGTACTTACCTGTGATAGGTTGCAGTGAAAATGTGTTTGCTATTTTAGTAGTTAGTTACTACAGTCCTCTTTTGCACAATTGTGTAGACGTTTGCCATTCTGATTGCAGAACTCACACTGTGCACATGCTGACATTGGGGATGATGTGAACATATTTGGATCTTTTTCATTAGTTGAAAGTAATTGTCAGTAAATATTTACATATATCAAGGTTTATTTACATTGTGGTGTGTGTATAAGCTATATCAAGTGATATTTTTTTTATTTTGGCTGACAAATTATATTTTTAAATAAGATTATACGCTGTACTACATGGTCATTATTTTGGAAGGGGAAACCTTTTAGATAGTAAGTGTCAGTAAATATGTACAGGTCTATTTGCTATGGAAACTCTGAGAGTGCATATGTCCTGTGATTCAGAGCCTGCTCTAGCATAAACAATGTGTCACCCACTTACAGATTTTGATCTGGAGATTCAAGAAGATATACATGTTCACCCTTTTCCCCTTTTCTTCTAAATCAACATCATGCACTGGTCCTCTGTTTTGGTGAAATTAAAGTCTGGACAAATTCCTTTCTTGCACTCCACTACAAGTACATTGTTTTGGTGCACTGATCCATGTAAAGTGTGAGTCTTGTGGAGGATTTAAGGTTCATCTAAGGTTAAAGGTGTATTTGCTTGCACTTGTCCTAAACCTTCTTTGCAATTAAATGGCACCACACCTGTTCTATCTCTTTCCTCAATTGGTGCTCCTCCACCATGAAGTACCTCCAGTTGACTGCAGTTTATTTCATCCCACACAATTTTTTGCAGGGGATGGGGATTGTGTCGGGACCAAGTTGACATTGTTTCTGTGACTGCTGTGATCAGACATGGTGATGTCTGACCTGCTCAGTAGTCAGAAGAAAAAGAACTGAGTAAGATTAAAACAGTATCAACTTATACCATGGAATTTCTGAATGCACCTTGGCATGCAAATCTTAGACAGTGTATGGGTTTTTTAATCCACCTTTTTCCTGATGTTTATCATACGTGAAGACAGCAACAGTATACCCCGCACACATTCTTTATCATACAGAGTGCATACAATGTATTACTTATGGGGGTCTCACAAAATACACATATGTGTACAACTGTAACTCATTTTATTCCATAAAGTGTTGTTCTATAACTAATTATATTTTCTTTTTTCTGAACAGAAAAGTGCAAACAAATATACCCTTCTTACCATATCTAAGCGTCCATACCTATATTTAATGCTTATTGTATTTTCTAAGTCCAATAACCACAGTATTCAATTTACAACGTTCATTACATAATCGTTGTGCATATATTACTGTGGCGATGGACAGTGTCCAGATGGTTGGGGGCATGGCCTACGACTGTGCACACTGTATGTACCCATTGTATGTACCCAGTGTATGTAACCATACCATGGCCACAACTATATGACCAACTATGGCCACAACTATACTGGTGGCATCACTAACTACATTATGTATGACATCTCTGATGATATCATCAAAGGTCATGCATACTGGATGCTAAGGGGAGCTCAGGACAGGCTTAACCAGGCGCTTCCCTCTTGCAAAGCCCAAGAGGCCATATATTTTTGAAGAAAATGGATTGACAATTACATAGAAAATGGCATTATGGGGACATTACATTAGGGCAGATAAGGTGAGAAATTCAATGGATATTCAACTTATTGGGGAATTCAGGACCGGCTTAACTTAGTGCACTCCCGTTCTGAAGGCCAATAGCATAAGCATATATATATATTTGAAGATGATGGATTGACAATCACATAGAAAATTGCATTATGGGGATAAAGCATTATGGCGGATAGCATCGAAAAGGCACAGAGTTAAGCCTGAGGTATTTATATTTACTCTTTTGAAATGTTTGTCCAGCCACCCTACCCCATCCTCTATACGCCTCACTTTCTGAGCAATACATGAAAGGTTAAACATGATCCTAGCATCTAGAGGAAGACAGTGTAGTGAATTCAGAATCAGAGTAATATCAGCTCTTAATTTGTGGCGGTGTTAGCCAGGGATCACCCCAGGCGCCTTATTTCTGTCTCTCGAAACACATTGCCTCAGACTCATCAGTTTAATTGTGAAGTGGTGTTAGTCAGTGCATCCATCAACCACAATGAGCAGGTGTGAGCTGTAGTGTAACCCCAGATATGTCAATACTGTGGGAACAGCTATGGGTGGTGGCAGCAGTGGTGGGTAACTTTTGTCTTTAAAAGGGGCTAGTGAAGAAGGAGGAATACCTGTTGAAGCAGCGTTTCCTTGATCAATCTGTAATAAAACTAGTGACTGCACAAAAGAGGCCTGGAGTCACCAAAGGTTTCACTGATCTCAAAGAAAATAGATGATACTTCACAGATTTCACTAAGGCATTAATGTGTGAGCACCAGGAAAAATCTGGTATCCAACACAAAGCCCAAAGATTTAGCTGATAGTGAACATTTTGTCTGTGAACCAGGAATATTTGCGTTAAAAAACCAATAAAAAAAATAAAAAAAAAACAGATTGGCTAAAAGAGTGAGAAAAAAAAACTTTAGACTAGACTGATTTCATTCATTTCAAATAATAATTTAGCATTTACATAGCGCTACCAACCCAGAGGTATCTGAGCGCTGCTTATTATTACCCACAGAGTGTGGTGTGGTCATTTATCGACCTTGGAAGGATGAAAGGCTGAGTTTGGCTTTGCCGGAATTCGAACCTTCGTCAGCAGGCTCTGCACAGATGTCAAAGCAAGCACTCTACTCATTGTGCTATCGGACCCGCATCCATAACGATCAGACGTCCAACTCTCAATCCCAACTAGACAATCATGTAGAAAACACATCCTTTTTGGATGACATTTTCAGAGAGAGATAGTTTGGTCAGCACATTGATGGACCTCGATATCATATGTTGTTACCAATTGGCCAAGAAGTTTCCTGTACAGGTTAAAAAGTAATGGTGAGTGAATTAAACCCTGGGGAACACCAAATGGTGATAGGAAAGGATTAGAGCAATTCTGACCCTTCATGACCAACTGACTTCTGGCATTCAGAAATGAGCAAAACTACTAAAACACTTAATCTCTAAAACCCATTTGATATGACAAAATGTCTAGCAAAATCTTATGGTCGATGGTATAAAATGCTGCAGACAAATCTAACAAAATGTAAAGGCAGGCTCAACCATCATCCATAATCCTATATAGATCATTAAGAAAATGTCCAGAGTAGCCAATTCTGTGCTACATCAAGCCTGGATCCCGGATTGAATAGGTGCCAATAGATGTTGGTCCATTAACCACCCATTCAAATGGTCTCAGACTATTCATTCAAGAAATGTACCAAGAAGGGTAAGGAGTATACTTTTCTATGATTATACAGATCCCCCATATCCAGAATGGTTATTTTTTAAGAAGGGCAAACCGTGCCCAATGTGTGAAGAGTCTGGAAAAAATCCAGTTTTAAGAAAATGATGCACTAGTTGCTGGTAAAAAGGAAGAACAATAGAAAATTGTTCTTTAACAACCGGAAGTGCAACAGAAGTGCTGCTTTGCCTGCCTGGACCCCTTCCTGCACAATACTAATATATTGTACACAAAGCACAATTTGCAAGTTCATACTTAAAATGTTTTGCCACACCCACTTCTGTTCAGAATACCATAAGAACACCAGTCACGTACAAACGCGCGCGCACAACCAGAAGTGCGACAGAAGTGCTGCTTTGCCTGCCTGGACCCCTTGCTGCACAAGACTAAGATATTGTACATGAAGCACAATGTGCACATTTATACTTCAAAATCATTGGCCATGCCCCTTCTGTCCAGAATCCCATAGGAGCACCAGTCCTCGTGCAACCAGAAGTGTGACGGAAGAGTTGCTTTGCCTCTCTGGACCTCTTGCTGCACGAGACTAAGATATTGTACACAGTACACTGGGCGTTGGCAGCAATCAGAACATTTTACTTTTTAAGACTCACATGGTCCACTGATACTTAGAGCTATTAATGTGCTGTTTATTTTTATTTAAAAGCACAATTTGCAAATTGTATACTTCAAAATTATTGGCCACGGCCACTTCTCTCCAGAATCCCATAAAACCACCAGTCCACGCACAACTGAGTAGCTGACAGCTGGGAGCAGCACTCCTGAGTTCGCCCTGTGCGGTATTTCTGAACCGTGGGCAAGCCGTGAGTTGCGGATACGAGATATTAAAGTGTGTGGGTGAGACTTACATTTCGATCATTGTCAGCAAATTGTATATGGAGACATCAGATATAACAAATAAGAATACACCCTTAAGCCTTCCATGCGTAATCGTTTACTGACTCCGAAGTAGAAGCTTGCATTGAAGCCAACACCTAAGCAAAGCTTTCTTAAAGCCAACATGAGTAAAAGTGCAGGTGTAACTGAACCTGTACAATCTAAAACTCAAACGGTAGACACAGTGGAGTAACTTTGCTGAAAATGTTGGGGGGGGGGGGAATTACATCTACAGGAAAAGGTGCCCCTGCCAAATGAATGGGGACAAAATGGTGTGCCACAAAATTTGGGGGGGCAAACACCCTTGTCCCACCCTAAAATTACGCCCATGGGTAGACATCCGTGATTTCTACCATTTAGATTCCACTGTTGCTAGCTCGTCAACACAGGTGCGTTATCTAAAAACAATGACAAAGTTACAATCCTAAAGGATCCCTCCCAAAATGTTGAATTGGCGACTGAAGGTTGGTGTTTACTTCCTGACCTGCAATAAGCTGCTGGCGCCTCTGACAAACCAATAGTCGTAATAATATACAAAGATACACTGGTGGAATCGCTAGTAATTTCAGCGATTTCAGGAGGGATTTGCAGTTTAGCTGTCAGTGATGCAGATTCCACCGAATCAATACAACCTTCAACGGAAGCAGGACCCAGTGTACAGCAATCACTTCCAATTATGCTTGAAGTAGATGGTGATGGACACATTGAAATTGAGTCAGAAATAATTCTACCCAAGACCAAGGTGAGGGATTTAGCAGCCCCATCAGAATTACAGGCTGGCAATCCTTCTATCATTACGCCTCTAAGCCCAGACAATTGATTAACACAATCACCAATTATGTTTTCCCATACAGAGTACAACACAACACAAAAAACTCCTCTGTCCTATCACTTTCATTTACCAAACCTACACTGAGGAAACAATTGACGGTACCATGCACTGGAGATTTGGAGTCGCCACAACTACATACTTCGCCTTAGATAACTCTGCCTCTTACAGCTGTGAATACTGCGCTCTTATCCCTGACAACTGTTTGAAGTGTTAGATAATAAACGTAATCATCAAACCAGACTAAACACACAGTTAGTGCAATGAGAACGATTTTTAAAATCAAATATGCCTGACAAGATAGAACTCTATCAGTAAGCTGGCAAAAAGAACAAAAACACTCAATTATTGAATATATGTATGTAAACACAGATGTATTTAATTTAGTGAATAGGTTTAAAGTTGTAAAACAACAAAGTAGTGATCATGAATTATTAATGGCAACCTGTATGTGGAATATGAAGAATAAATCAAATAAGCTTCAATACTACAAAGGTAACTTAGAATTATCAGTAGGCCCTAAGTTATTTTATTTGGTCAGAAGGCACTGGAAAGGACCTAAATAACTGTATGAAGAAATACTATAGAACAACAAGTATGAGTCTGGTAGAAGATGAAAAACAATACTCAACCGTTTTAGAGACATTTCAACAACCCTCATCCTTGTCTACAAGAAATAATTATAGACACCAGTATAGATACGATCAGGTATTACAACCAAGATAGTCCCTGCATCGAAAAAACATATGGGAAGCAAAACAACTACCACGAGTGACACAACTGATAGCTTTAAAATGGCTAAAACCCCATTACAAAAATTGGTTAAAAGGTCACAAACATTTAATGGTCCAACAAAATGGTGAATCTATGGTGGCTACAATTAGATCTATTAACTCAGCTCAAATTTGGAAACTCTTGAACAAAGCCTCACATTTAACGCAAACCCTGTTCGTAATTAACGCTGTCTTCGTATACACACAGAGAACCCATTTCTCAAACTTGTATGCATCAACTATGAATTTAGATCATTCAGGTGGGATAAATACTATTAAGAAAATGTAACTGAAGTTTGATGATGAAGCTATATTACTATATTTACTTAAATCAAGCTCGTCCAGGGAACCAGGTACTGATGGTCTCATCAAAGCCATGTTTAAGAAACATCCGCAACCTTGGGCAAACATATTAACAATCATAATCCATTAACCTTTGCTCTAGGTCAATTTCTAAGAATCATTGAAAGTGACCTGGTATTATACGTATGAGTACTTGTGAATGTAAAACAAGTAAGATGAATTTTAACCTAACAATTTTTATTCCAGATTTAGTAATGTTTTAAATTGTGCATTGTTCGCTTTGAAAGAAATGTATATGGTGTTAGGATTGGTCGCTTGTACATTTGTTAAGTTGTAGAAAACATATTTTTTTCTCAATTTTGTATTACTTTGTATTATTTTGTTAAGGTTTTTATTAACCAAACACAATTAAACATATTTTTACAAAAAGAAAAATATTAGCAACTTTTGCAAATGTTATTGAAACAAAAATTATCCCAGCCTCTTGGCAAAATTCAATAGTAGTCCTGATCTATAAAATAGGAGACAGAGAGTGACTGTCTAACTATATACCCATTGCTTTGTTGGACACACCATGAAAGATCTGTATGTGCTTTATATTAAGAGATTTTAATAAATGGACCACTGAACAACAACTTAGAGATAATTTCCAAACTGTATTAATAGCGGGGATGGGTACTGCTGTGAACCTCATGGCCATAAGTACAATAAGGGCACATTGTGATTTAACACATCAAAAATTATGTATGGTGTTTATAGGTTTTTGGACAGCATTTGACTGCATTTACAAAAAATGACTAATGACCAAATTGCGAAAAGCTGAATGCCCAAATACCATAAGCATTGATTGACCTGCCACATACTAATACCACCATACAGGTTTGATCAACATCAGATGGGAAATTGTCAGAACCCTTACCGACTTACAGAGGAATAAAACAAGGCTAGGTTTTGGCCTCAGCCCTATTTATTTTCTTTATGGCCGATGTAAAATAGGCATTTGCAAACATCAGAACAGACTCCCCTAAAATTGGAGCCCAAGTCATCTCATGGTTACTCTATGCAGACGAGATGGTCTTATTATCGAAAACACCAATTGGCCTGCAAAATCTCTTAAATGCATTAATGATCTATGTAGGTGAAAACGAATAAACCATCAATTTGGATAAAACTAAAATACTACAAAGCGGCAAATGTAGAAAAGATCATATGAGTATCACATGAGTATCGCTATTTAGCATTACCTTAAACAATCACAATAATGATCTTCCGTATGTACACGAATTTAGAGCTAAAGTCATGACAGCCATTTCACAGGCTCACATTATTCATACAAGATAGAGGAAATTCTCCTTTGTCCCACTAATAACATTCAGTGGTGGCTGGTGAGTTTGAAAGCTGGTGGGGCGTACATTTCCTGGGGAAAATTTAGGAGCAAGCGCGCGCAGCGCGTGAGCCCACCTCCGCCAAGGGTGGTGCGGGGGGATTCTCCCCCCACGAAATTTTTGGAAAAATGGCCTACAAAATGTGCAATTTACTGTCCAAAAAACCCATCGAAATATGAAAAAAGCATTCGGTTTTACATATTAATGGTGGTATTCTTACGTGTGCAAGTGTGATGGTGTATTTTACAGCAGCTTGTATTTAGAATAGCTGGTACTATGGTGTATGCATCAAGACATTCATTATATAGTCAGTAATGATGGAAACATGTTTGTCATGCTGTTACTAATTGTAATCATCCATTTGAGCAACAGTAAATGTGATGCTCCTACTTGTCCTCACATTTAAGTCCACCTGACATGATAAGGCATTTATAACGCGCATATACACAAGGGTTTCAGAAAGTTTCACAAAGTGTTTCAAAAAGGGTGAAACTTAACCCTTAGGTACAAAATGATGCCACTCCCATGGGATGTACATATAATCTGTTCATGCAGGAATAGTAACGCCTTTATTATCTGTTATACGAGCGCTTTATAGTTCCATGCCCAGTCCTTACATTAACCTTTTACTTCATTCATCCCATGAGGTGCTTGAATGGGAAAAGCTGGGATTCTGTTTGAATGTGCTTAGATAGTATTCAAAGATTCCTGGGATAAAGCGCTCACGGAAGGTGTGTGGTAAACATAACTGCAGGCAGGACCACCATGTGTGACCACTGCCCAGACCCTACTAATGCATGACTGTGGGTACGTGCACAATGCTGAAAGGCCCCATCACCAGCACTGCAAGCTGTGCCATCCATATGCCAGAGATGCCCCCCCTCATCTCTCTGGCGTCAGCACTGCAAACTGTGCCACCCTGAATTATAAGGCCTGCTGCCGCAGTGCACGCGCCCACTGTTCAATTCATCATGAAATAGATTATTTTTTATTCAGTTAAGTTACTTAATTTAAAGGCTGCATGCAGCCTTTAAATTAAGTAACTTAACTGAATGAAAAATCATCTATTTCAATCTCAGCAACCGTCACGCCACGATCTGTGGTGGTCCCTCACTGGCAGTGTGGGACCACCACAGACCACAGCAATCCCTCATCTGGAGCACGCACTGTGACTCAAGGTCCGACTCCAACCCTGACCAGAGCCAGCCCAGGGCCAGGCCATCGACTCTTGGGTGGGCTCCTATCGTGCTTGACAAGCACTAGAGAGAAAGCCACAGCTGAGCGCCGAAGCGGCTGCAGGCAGGGCCTACCCTACCCGGCCGCAGCCTGCCAGTGTCCACAGTGCACCACGGCTAGGCCCTACATCCCACCAGGCAGTGCGAGGACTCAGGGTCGGAGGGACTCCGACTTGTCCTCCTGACAGTTAATTCCACCTGATATGATAAGACATTTATAACGCGCCTTTACACAACAAGGGTTTCAGAAAGTTTCACAAAGTGTTTCAAAAAGGGTGAAACTTTTGGAACAAACTGATGCCACTCCCATGGATGTACATATTCTGTGCGTGCAGGAATAGTAACACGTTTATTATCTGTTATTATACGACCGCTTTATAGTTCCATGCCCAGTCCTTACATTAACCTCCTCCTTCATTCATCCCACGAGGCGCTTGAATGGGAAAAGCTGGGATTCTACATCAGATGCAGCACGGCCTAGTAGCCAATGCCAAGGTGCATGGTCCGGACCAGCTGGACTCGGAGCCTGCGGGAATGTTAAGGCCAGATTGCCGTGACACGACCAACAGTGTTACAGTTTTTAGTTTACTTACTTACTGGCTGGTTGGTGGACTGGTGGAGGATTGTTGCAAACTTATTGGGCACTAGGCTGATTAGCTACAAAGTTGTGACGATGATCCAGAGGTGGCGCACGCACCCTGTGCCATCATCACCCCACCCCCACTCAAATGTCATTGGCTGGCAAACAGCCAATGATATTTCTGTATCTATGGACTGGCTGAGACAGAGCAGATCAATTGCGCTGTTTGCATATATATTATTATTGGCGGGGCCAGCACTCAAGTGCCCCGCCAGCCTCTAGGTTAAATGGCTTTTACGTAAAGTGCGTGGAGGTACAAGCTCCACACACTTTACTATAAGAAAATCAGCGTAAAATGGGACGCGCCCCGCTGTGGCTGCCGGCCCTGATAAGGCAGTCACTGAGCTCACGGTAATGTCGTATTTTATTCATTTATTGCGGTTTTGTGACGCAGCTCGCTGCAGCGCTGCGCTGCTGATGGCAAATAAATACACACACGATTCAGAAGTTCAGAACTTCTGAATTTGCGTACTGAAGTAGTTGAAAGACTTAAAATACTAATACCTCGGTGAGGGGGACGGCAGGGGGGAATTGTGGGGGGCGGCGCCCCCCCGCCCTATGAAAGCGGCCGCCACTGTCCCTCACCCCCCTCCATATCCAAGAACAAAGGCAGGCAGGCATTCATGTGTGCATTCCGCATACAGCTCCCCATGTTGCAGTGGAACACATGCACCATCTATGTGGTTCACACATTACTGGTCTCACAAGCATGACCTTGATGTCCCTGCACACACACATCCATGCATGGCCATGCATGGCCTACGTCACACATACATGCACGTATCAGACTACCAGCACACTGCAACATACCCTGTCTCACACAGCAATGCTTGGTCACTTACTGCTCAACTCCAGACGGGTCTGCCTCTGAAGGATCTGGGCATGGAGCGCTGGGCCTACGTGTTCCATGACCCTGATCTGGATGTTGCTCATGCTGACCCTGCCCCCCTCCACGAGGCGCCGGGCCTTGTAGAGGATCCTGGAATGAAGTCCTCCAAGTGCTTCCAGACGTGCTTGATGTCGCGGGTTGCCACCCCCTCTGTGTTGATGGCAACCACTGCGTCCTCCCAGATCCTCTCCCATCCTTCCTTGTTGGCGCGTGATGTTCCGCCAGGACACCAACTTCCTTCTCACTGTAGCTGGTGGCCCTTTGCCTCTCTGGCTGGGGGTCACCAGTGGTCTCAGATGGTGTTTGCCCCAACATGGCGACCCCCAAGGCAGGCGTGGGTGGGCAACTGGGTCCTGGGGCTGGGCTGTGGAGCGATGGTATCCCAGTTGGGAGTCTTCAGTTCCAGCAGGGGTGGACACAGCATCTGGACCCCTGCAGATGGCTGATGTGCAAGCATCAAATAGCAGGGCACATGGGCAGCAGGCAGCAGCATATGGCTGGTGGGAGCGTGCTCAGGGCTCTTGGGGGCAGGAAAATGGCCTTTTGGGCAGGAGCGTGGTCTTCCGTGTGTTTTCGCGTGGCCAGCTTGATACGGAGTGATATGGCACGCGTTCCCCACAACACGGGTGCATTGTGATTCAGCACGTGAGAAAACTGCACGTCACCCGTGCTACTGGAGGAAAGGGCCTTAGCGCGTAAGCACGTAAGTGACGTTGCAGGTGTGGACTGGCTTAAAAGATACGAGTATCACACTATTTTCTTGTACGTGCTTTTTGTGGAGAGCGAGCAGGTATTTCTTGCACTTCTTGTCGGTTCACACGCGATTACTTCAGAACATTTCCAGTTCGTACTCCTTGTTTCCTCAGACTGCGTTCTTTTCTTCTTTTGGCGGGGGTTTTGCCAACACGCACACGTGCGTCTTTTACACGTTCTTTTTCAAGGAAGACGGTGAGTCGCGCACGTATTTTCCAACTGTGGTTGCCCCCATGTGTCGCGTACCCCTGGCTGCGTGTAACACGCGTGCGCTTATTTTCGTGTTTCTGGGTGCCACAGCATAGTGCGAGTTCATTTTTCCACGCACATGGTCTACCAGGGGTTGCGTGCATGTGTACTTTTGATTTTGGGGTGCCTGTGCGTTGTGTGACCCGTCATCTTCCCCCAGGGGTCACATCCAGCCTTGCTAGAGTACTAGGGTACGAATTCTATCTAGTACCCTACCCCTTTCACCCCAATTGACGAGGACAATTGTTTACTGCAACTCCCATACACAAAACAACATCAGTACCATGGTTGGGAGGCGACCAAGCAGTAAGGGAGGCAAAGGTGGCCTACCTTCAAAAGGTGGCCGTGGTGGGTGCGGTAGGGGACGTGGCCAGGATTTGCAGGGTTCCCCTAGAGCCCTGTGTGTGGAGGACCAATCGGGGACACCTATGCCCCCCCCAATGGTTGTGGGAAATGTAGCTGACACCATCCCAGCTCAGCCCTTGTTGGACCGGCCCATTTTGTAACCTGAACCGGCGCAGGATGACTCCCAGGCTGACTTCCAGGTCAGCAAGTCTAATCCATGTGTGCCGGTGAAAGTTGCTGTCACCAGGCCACGTGGATCTGGGGCAGCAATGTCATCTGCTGCACCAAGTAGCCAGGGTGGGGAGGCTGCAGGGGCAGCTCCAGCTCAATCCTCCCGAGTTCTGAGTCTCCCAGCCAGGACAGTGTCGGTCCAGGTCCATCACACCGACGTTGGCCCTGCTGACATCACCCTGCAGCCAATGCCTGCACCAAGACCTATGGTCATTGTGCCTTTACAGGCTTCTAGTATCCAGTCCACCTGTGCTTCTGCCCCTATTGACCAGAGCGGTGTAAGCCACTCAGGATCCGCACCACCTTACAAGAAGAAGAAGAAGGGTGCTCTTGCACTACAGGCTGAGACCCCAGACATGGCTACACACTTCGGCACATCAAGGAAGCCTGGCTTCAATGACGCCAAACTTGATGCACTTGTGGCCTATGTGTCGGCACATAGCCGTGAAATGTTGGTGACTGCAGGCTGTAAGACTACGCCTGCTCAACATAGGGCCCACTGGCAGACCATCGCGGACCACATTAGTGCCTTTGATTTGTGAGGCGCTCAGCTGATGATTGCTACAAGCGGTGGAATGACCTATAACGCAGAGCAAAGAACAAGCTGGCTCCCAATCATGCCTCTACTCTGGTGACTGGTGGTGGGTCTCCACCAGAGGACGACCAACTCACTGAACATGAGTCTGTTGCTGGAACCTTCGTCACAGAGGAACAGATCCAAGGCGTGGGAGACCTACCAGATTATGAGGCATTGTCCGGTGAGTGCCCATGCAAGTGTGTGTAATCCATGTGTATATTTCTTGGGTGATGTGTAACGATTGAGTGCCAGTGAGGGTGTGTACTCCTGAGTGGTATGGGTCACCCATGTGCTTCCTCCAAACCATTCACCAGCCTTGGGTTTGGGTATGACAGTATCCCTTCTGACCACAGTAGCCAATTAGCGCCACATTACTGCAGTTGCCCTTGCACTGTCATCTTGCAACAACATTGTTCTGATTATTCAGTGTTCATTCAGCCTGATTGTTTCAATCCTCCCATTTTTGCAACACATTTTTCTGCCCTAATGCCACATATGTGACATGCTTCTGTCATAGATTACAACCCACATTGGCCCACATTTATTACCTTGGTATGGGAATGATTTAACCATCCAGGCTGATTGAGTAAGGCCCTGCTCACATTAATTTTAATTTTTGGGCCCTGTTTGAATGTTGAACATGACTGTTGTGTTCTGTCATGTTGAAGTGACCAACCATTGATGTATCCATCTGCCTGCCATCAATGTATTATTGCACACTGGATGTTTTGCAGTGTGTGGCACATGCATATTTTGTCACACTATTTTGCATTTTTCATCTCATCATGTCCATCTCACATGGATGAGTGACAGTACTCATTCACTGACATATGGCTGTACTTGTCAAATGTACCATGCTATATGCTATGTGCCATCTGTGTGCTGGCATGTACCATGTATGTGAATTAACCATGCCACCCACAGGCTAATATGTAATGACAGTGCTATCCAGCATGCAGCACATGTGTTCATTCTCCATCTTGGAGTCCTCAGTGCCTCCCCTTCCAAATCATTGACACTGCATGCATGCCAAGGTTATGGTCATGTGGGACATGTGTTGTTCATGTACTGGATCTCTGGCTTATCAGGCCTATGTGTGTGCTATGGTGCTCATGCCTGTTTCCATTTGTTGTCTTTCATGTTTTTGCAGGTGGTGACGCACTTGATGCTGCAGAGGTGGAGGAGATGGTGCAGACCCAGGAGGAATCTCAGGCACAACCGGGCACCAGTGGAAGATGTGGTTTGGTGGTGGGTCAAAACCCAATCCTCCTTCAGACCATACTGTCCAGGGGTGTCTCTGGGTGCACCTCCCCAGACCTCTGTGATTCCGGTGCTGAATCGGATGATGAGACTTATGTGCTGTCGCAGGTGAGTGTTTCTGGCAGGGATGCTGTTCTGTCCAACACACCTGCACCAGGGTTAGACCCCTCTATGGGGATGTCAGTGTTGGCTACGGATGCAGGGTCACACTCCACAACATCTGATCCTGTTCCTGGGCCAGCAGATCAGAGGGGGAATGCAGTCCTGCAGCCTCAGGCAGTGCCAGCACAGCAAGGTGCAGATCGCCTTGCCCCAAACAGATGTGGTGCCCGCCGACACGGTGGTCATACTTCACCAGGCAATACTGTGGGGGAAAACTCCATGTACGGTATATCAGCAAAACAGGGAGCATCGGTTGAAATGATGGCTCAGGCAATGGAGAGGGTGGCCACTTCCATATTGAACAATGCATGGTGTATTGATATGTGCTTGTGCATCCATGTCTCCCTCCTTATTCACAGGTACCTTCTTCATGTCTTCACAAGGCTGTCTCCTTTGCAGATGCAGTTCATGTTGTATGCAGCACACTGACACATTTGCCTGACAGCAACCCTCTGCAGTTGGAAGGGGTCGATGTGCTGGCTTATTCAGGTTGTAAGACTAGCAGTACTTTGATTTTGTACTGTCATATTTTGGACCTGTTTCATCCTGTGTTGCTGTATTGTGTTGCTGGTAAGTATTTGTTCATGTGTGCTGTTTGTTATTGATTACTGGGAGCATATTGTCTGTGGCCAGTTTCTATTTGGGACAGAGCACTTTGTGACACTTGTGTCATGTGTTGTGCATTCATTTGTTTGGTTTCACATTGCATGACATGCCATGGTGTGTTGGGTAGCTGGGATGGGGAGGGGTTGGGTGACATGGCACTATTTTCATGTTCTATTTTGCAAGGTGGTAGTCATTCATGCAGCATAAATGTGTGCCTTTTTGTGACACAGCATTGGTTGTCTTTCGGGAGGTAGGGATGCACACAATGTAACTCTTCCAGGTGACCAATCTCAGGCTGGTATGGTTGTGATAGTTGACTGTCCTGTTATGTCATCATCATTGATTGTCAGCTGGTATGTGCCAGGGCTGTGTGCACTCCACAGGGGTGTGATTTTAGGTGAAGTAATTAGCCACCAGCTGCGTACGGGCTGCCTCACCACGTGCCCTTTGCCCTCCCAATGCGCAGTGGTCGTGCATGTGGTTGGGGATGTGGGGGCACCACCATGTCCACCCGCAGGCCCCGGCGTGTTGCAACGTTGTGCAGGACACATGCTTCCACTATGATCCTGCACACTACTGGGGGCGCATATATCAGCTGCCCACCAGAGAGGTCAAGGGAGCGAAAGCATGACTTGAGCACTCCGAATGTGCGCTCCACTATGCCCCGGGTTGCAATATGGGCTGTGTTGTATCTTACCTCGGGTGGTGTGGTGGGGTTCCGAATTGGCGTCATCATGTGGGTGCTCAGAGGGTAGGCAATGTCCCCTGGGGAGGTGATGATGGGTATCATTAGTGGGGCTGTGACATTACTCAGTATCTGACATGCATGCATGTGCAGGGGCATTAATACTCACCAAGCAGCCATGTATCACCATGCCGCCCAGCTTCTAGGTGCCGGTTTAGGGGTGACATTCTGAAAATGAAACTGTCATGGGTGGACCCTGGATAGTTGGCATATACTGAGGTGATGATTCCCTTGGCATCACATACTACATGCACGCTGATGGAATGCCAGTGCTTGCGGTTTCTATAGATATGCTCAGTTGCCCTGGGAGGATGTAGAGCCACATGGGTGCAATCAATGGCACCTAGCACTTTGGGGAAGTGTGCCACCCCGTAAAAGTCCTGGACAGCAGCCTGCCTTTCGGCAGGTGTTCTGGGCATCTATATGTGCCTGCGGACTGAAGAGCGTGCAGTCATGATGGCCAACACCTGGTGTAGGCAGTGTGACTGCATGGCCTGTGCCACCCCCCCCACTATGGCACTTGTCTGCTGAAATGAACCAGTGGCCAAGAAGTGCAGTACATTGAGCCCCTTTTCCAAGGGGCTAAGTGCTTGGGAGCACAGGGTGAGTGATGTGAGGTCATCCTCCCACCACTCACCAGGTCGAGTATTATGTGTGGTGGGAACCTGTACCTCCCATACACCTGGTCATCAGGCATCCCAAAAAGGCTGGTCCTGTGTAAAAATTCTGGGCCTGGCTATCCTCCTCCTCCTCCGATGTCCCACGACCACTGTTGCGAGGAATGGTATATTCATCGTAGCGTCTGAGCTTGTTTGTTGTTTGCGCGCAGTTTTATGCTGCACGGGGCCGTGTACGCCTGCTTCCTGCTCTTTTTTGGCGCACGCGTTTCCCCTGTTCGATTCCATGATCGCGCGTGTGGGCGTTCCGCGCATTTGTCTCCTGTACTTCCCCCATAACGCCCACATTTTCACACGTTGTTCCCCATTCCGCGTGTTACGCCCCGTGTTACGCCTACTTTTGTTGTGTGCACCGCGCTATATGCGCTTTCGCTGTGCGCATAGTGCATGCTGTTTGATGATGTGTGTGCCCGCGTGTACCACGCAGGATTTTAGCACACATCCCAGGATTTACACGCGCACGGACTTCCATGAATCGATGTGCGTGGCTTTCGCACACTTGCACTGCGATTTTCTCGCTTGCGCTGCAATTCGCACACTTGCGCGGTGCACATTAATTCCATGAATTGGCTCGCTAGTAGGGCCTGTAAAGAGGTCGAGCAGGGGGAACCAGTATATTTTGAGTGTGGTCTGTTTGATGTCAAAATGGATAGAGTGTATTCCTGCACCAGATTGTAGTGCGCACACAGCAGCTACATTACTGGTGAATCATCTATTTTCAAGATTTGGGTTACCACAAAGAATAGAATCAGACAGAGGAAGTCATTTCACAAGCACTCTAATGAGTAAGGTATAGCAAATACTGGGAGTGAAAAGAAAATTACACATTGCATATAGAGCTGCTTCTTCTGGGGAAGTTGAACGCTATAATAGGTCCGTTGTGGACATATTAAAGAAGTTTGTCGCAGAAGCAGGCTCCAGCTGGGATTTACGTTTACCTGTGGTTTTGATGGCAATCAGATCAACTCCTGCCAAAGCAACAGGTATTAGCCCCAATGAAGTTTTGACAGGTAGGAAGATGGTGTTGCCGCAACACCTACTATACAGAACACATGAGCAGACACTTGTAAGTGCATCTACAGTTCATGAATATATGGATGAGCTGAGGAAGCATTTACAACATGCATTTGCTTTTGTGTAGCAAAATCGAGAAAGGGTTGCTGACAGTGCAAAGTCATATTATGATAAAAAAAAGACATTGGTGAAAGAGTATTGTGTGGGGGATCATGTATACAAATTTCATTTTGAAAAAGTAAACAGAAAAATTCAAAAAATGTTGGCAGCCTGGCAGAGGCCATTTCGAATTATAGATAAGATTTCTCCTGTGGTGTACACAATTTTGAAAACTGAAGGTGAAATAGCAACAGAACAGTTTGTTCATGTAAATCAAATTAAACCATGACACCCCAAACATGAGGTAAAGAAGCTTGAGCGTGTAGAAACAGATAAAGCCCCTTAATTACATGAAAGAGGATACATGAGTCTAATTATAGGGGAGTGACAGAGAAATCAAAGTGGAAGTGATTGTTGCAATGGAATAGATGTGAACAAAAAAGACTATGGGCCTGATCACGACTTTGGCGGTAACCCTTAAATCTGGCGGTAGCGCTAATACCGCTGGATTTAAGGGTCTGCCAAATCAGGACTTTGGTGGGAAATCCGCCGGCGGTAAGAGCGCAAATTTTCCCCATTGAGCCCAATGGGGAATGGGGCATTCCCGAATGGGCTCAATGGGGAATTACATTACTGCCGTACTCGTGATCCAGCGCTATTAGCGCCAGGGAGTTCGGCGGTAGGGCTAATACCGCCGGTGGTAACCGCCAAAGTCGTGATCAGGCCCCATTTGTGATGATCATTAAAAGAGGGTTGAAACTGGTTTTATTTACAAAATTGAAATGTGTTCAATGTTAAATGATGCTTTATGTATGTTTGTTTTCTCTCTAACATGTGCTTGATTTCAGAAGGTGAAAAGAAAAGGGCGAAGTGTTTTACAAAGTGCATGGATATTTTCTTTTTGGCAAAAGGGTGAAGTTAGTATTGTGCTATATTCTTAATTTGTTTCTTTTCTATTTGATTTAGAATACTAACAAATATTTGGTCGGAGGTCACGGGACCGGAGGGCACGGGAGACGATGGAGTCCTGGAGTCCCCTGGATGAAGATCAAGTGATGCCTACCTACGAGTGGAGGTGAAGACAAAGTAACCGGGATGCCAAAAGAGATGACTCCCATGGAAAAAGCATCCAAGAGTGCCAAGATGAAAGAGTGCCCCAAATGAACCAGATGATGGAATGTTGCTGATCGGGACGTCTCAGAGACAGACAACAGTAGAAGAACAATGAACATGCAGCATTGTTGGTGCATGAATTCCGATGTGTCTTGGAGTATGAAGTTCCACATCTTTATTGTTTTAATTAGTTCTTTTAATTTGTTATGTTAATTCTTTGTTTTAATTATTTATTTTATTTTATTGTTTTACAATTTACTTCAAGTATAAGAAAAAGACAATGAACTATAAACACTTCAATTGGGAAGATATATGTAAAATATTTTATGAAGTCTGATGGACTCAGAGATGAATTTTGATATTACGATGGTTAAACTGTGATTTATTGTGAAATGTGAATATTCATTTTGTTGAATTGCTATGATTTAAAAGAAGAAAAGGAGCAAGTTGGGTTTCTTCCAATTGTGGCTTGGACCACTGCAAAATTCTCAGAAAAAGGAGGGAATGTAGTATATTTTATTGTGTTTTGGAGTACAGCTCCACTGAATGTGATAATATTATTGCCAGCAATAATGTGACACATATAGCCAGCCCTATGTCGCTAGTGTAACATATGGGTATGCAAATGGAGACAGGCTGCAGATTTAAAAGCACCAGAATATATACATATATTTTCTTTTCTTTTTTCTCTTATTTGAAATGCCTCCTTTACAGGAGACTACATTAGCTGTCTAATTGACTGACTAATTAACAAATGTTAACACTAGTACTAACTCAATAACATTATAATGTGCTCTCCATGTGGAAAACGAGGCAGAAAAGACATGCTCTGAGAGTCATTTTAAACGTGCATTTAGATGATTTTTTTTCTTGCTCTCTCTGTTCACTGTGTTTGCAGGAAGCAAAATCTGCATGCCAGGAAATTAGTTTAGATACAGTTTCTTACTGTAAAAGTTGAGCTATTGTAGAAGGAAGGAGGAAACAGTCTTTTGAATTTGATTGGTGCAGAGTGTCTGCAGTGATTACACATAGGCATAGGGGGATGCAAGAGAGTTCTGCTGGACAAGCTCTGACAGAACTAAATTCAGATCGCTTTGGCTGAGCTGCTGTGAGGCAGGTCCAGTCTTACTTGGCACTGGCTTGAGAACTGCAGATTACTACATGTTCTCGCTGTGCGCTTCAAACTTCAAGATTACAAGGACGACCCTGGGCCCATTCCTCTGAGGAGGCGAGTGCAGGTAGGTTGCACGTGGGAGAGCTGCAGATAGCTGGTAATTATCCAAGTGAATTGAGGTTGTATGGTATGGATGTCCTTCTATAAATACCAGGCAGGGAGAATGGCAATAGGGAATCCCTGTGCTTATTTGCCACGTTATAATGTTGCAAAGTGAATGCCATGCTGTTGCTGTATTTTTATCTTCTCCTTGTTACAGATGATGTAAAGTGAATTGTGTTCTGTTGCAGTGTGTTTTTCTTCTGTTTATTACAGAGAAGTCTGTAAAAAAAAGAGGGTAAGATGTCGAAAAGCAACAGTTTATAATACAAGTGTAATATACACAAATTGTGTGGAGTGTTCTTGCTTTTGTCCTTTTTTGGTTCATTTAGAATAATATTTTGGGAGAAAGGGAAGATTTTTAGGTAATACATGTGGCATATTTCCCATACAGATGGAATAATATCACTAGCCATGAAAAATAGCTGTGTGCATGTTTCCACTCAGTGTGTGTGGTTTCTGAGTGGAATATAATACAAAAGATTTTGCTGGGCGTAAATTAATCAGCAAAGAGGCCTATGGAACACAGATCACTAATGTATATAAATTAGTGATAGTACCACAGGTTATTGAGAATGCTATATATGAAATTGTGGTATTTCTGAATGTAGGTCCAAGGCCTCTATAGATCACACGAAAAGCCTAAGAAAAAGAAGGATTTTGTATGTTGGGGCCACAAATAAAACAGAAAAAGTATGGCCACCAAAATACCACCAACAAAAATGTATACCACTAAATGATCCTGTGTACTGTAATAAGGAATGGTCCCTGAAAGGAAATAAGGCCAAATCCAATCTAAATGCAAGGAGTAGTCTTTGCCAAATTAGCATTATCTTTGGTGGTAAGAAAATACTGCCAGGCCCCAAATCTACACAAAATATCCTACAAGAGGAAGTGCTTGATAGCTACCAGCTTAAAAACGTTATTAAGTATTCTTTCCGTGTACATAAGTACCTCTATGCACCTATTTGCCAAAGAATGGCAAACAGAAGTTAACAATGTTATGGGTTTAGCTGGGATAACACAAGATGTACTAATAACAAACCCAACGTGACCAAAAAGAAAATGGAAACAGCCAGATTGGATTAACACCCATCAAAAATGTCTAAAATATGTAGACTTTCAAGAAAACCCATTACATCATAAAAGATACATTAGTCCGGAAACTTACTTGATAACATTTCCCTCCATACTGTACAGAAATGCTTTCATGCGCTTTAGGTTTAATCTATGGCCGACAAATGATTTGCTAGCCAAATGGAAAAAAATACCAAATGAAGCAAATATTTGTCGATTCTGCCAATTACCAACTCAACCAGAGACGGTGAAACACCTAATAATAGAATGCAAATCGCTGGCTAACAAACAAACGTACTACTTGAAAGAATACTGTGAGCAACTAAATAATCAGGATTGCAATAGTCAAATATTTGATGTCCCTGGATCTACAAAATGTACACTAATGATTGAGACGTGAATACTAGAGAAGCGAAACACCTTTAAAAATGTAGTAGCAAGATAAAATACCTGAAATGAGATCAAGCAGAAAGTGAAAATAGAAAAAAATAGAGTTGTAAAATGCTAATAAATGTGCAGCAGCTGAAGCGGTGTCAATATCATATATTTTAAACGTATGTTTTCTTTTTGTCTCTTGGTTTTTATCAAGTGCAGTTCATCTTTTCCCTTCTTTCTTGCATGTTTGTTTAAATTGAAGATGACAATGTAACTTTTTAAATTAAGACCGATCATACATTTTATTTTGAAATATTTAATATGAAATGTTTTATATATTCATTTAATATGGAAATAACACACATTGTAATATTGTAATAGTTTACATTGAAAGGTTGATGTGTATTTGTTTTACTTTTTCAAGCATACAAAAAAGCAAAGTTCTTTAATCGTGGCTGAGGGACAGGGATCATCGTGATAGAAGGTGGCTTTCAGATTTCCCATTAATGCAGTAAGTCTGTCATCATCTGCAAGAGTAAAATTATCCCAATAATTACTTGTTTTACAGCCCACCTGGCTTAAGTCCACTGAGAACTTAATCCATATTGCAACAATTAAATTAAAGACAATGATGTGTTATTTATATAGCACCTTAAACCAAAGCACCTTACAGCAAACATATTTACATACATTTATCATCCCAACCCAAGTTGGTACTCATTTATTGACCTCGGAAGGATGAAAGGCTGAGTTGGCCTTGCCGGGATTCGAACCTGCAGATCACACATAGATTGCAGCAGTGTGCACTGAACCCGCTGAGCTATTTTACCGGCATTTAGAGAAAATGGTAGCACATTCTTGACATCTCTGTTTGAAAGTAGGGAGTTTATTGTGTAGAAAATGAATGTCATTGTATAGTAGATGTTACATAGGGTAGTGAACATATGTAAAAAAAAGTAGGAATATTAAGGACCGGGGAGCGCTTATGGGGGACTGTTAGGTAGGTTAGATGTTAAGCATACTTGCCAACATTCTGTGACCAAAAAGATGTAGGATTTTTCAAGTTTCAAAAATAATACTTCGCATAACAATGACATTGCAGGGAAATACAAAACATGCATTGTTGGCACCATTGAAGCATTCTAAAATGCACAACATGGAAAGGTGTTCAAATGTTAAAAATGTATAATTCTGAATGGTAAGTTAACACCAAATTCAGTTACCTAACTTCAGAGAAGTTAATCACACAGAGCTGGTAGGCAGCGTTTGCCACTACTCTGTAGCAGCAGCCTGGGCAATACATATATTTCCGGCAGTGCAGGTTGAACACTGAACAACATGGAGACTGATACCCCCCTCAGTCTGATAGGCAGATGCTGTGTGATGGGCTTACGGTCTGCCACTTGCCTACACTGGTAGTTCACCTAAGGGTTGTACTGGCAAGACTGCAGGACAGAACCATGTAGCTGTCGGGTCAGAGGATTGGTCTGAGCCCAACAAAGTAATCATCTACCACCCCACTGTACAAACAGACTAATTAGTGTGTTGCATGCTTTGTGCTGGATCTTGTCTCAGACTCACATCAATTACTTGCCACTGTATAAAGCAGTAGGGTCTGTCACTGGAATCTGTAGGCGGTAGGACTGCTTAAAAAGCAGTAGCCTACTGTTTAAATCTGTAGGGTTGGCAAGTATGGTTAAGTAGGTGTATGCATAAAGCATATTTAAGGGAGTGGGGGAAAATGTTAAAGATGTTAGAGCAAGTAAAGACCCTGGCGTGAAGATAGTGATGGAAGTGGTAGGCTGCCTGATGCCTCCTAAGTGGGTGGGACCACCCATGGAACCCACCCTCTGTCCTCAACCATTATTGGATTATCCCAGGCATTAGGCCGGGGTCTGTTCTGTTAGTCTCACCCTTTGACAGATTTCCCCCATTTGGAGGAAACTCACACATGAGGAATTATAGGAAGGGAATAATGAGCACATTATTAGAAATGTTTAATAAGGGAATGCGTGTTTTTACAATAAAGCGGGGTCACCGTTCAGATCGCTATACAATCATTGGGGAAGTTGAGGAATAATGCACACTGTGGCAGTCATTGCAGCCACACATTGTTCTGCCTCTTTTACTGCACTGCAGGACTGCTGATGGCATATACAAGGTATGTATGTTCTATAATTGTAATGGAAAGATGCATCGTTAGTAGAGGAGACTTGCAATATACAACTCTGATTTACATTTGTCCTTAAATCAATTTTCCAAATTAGAGCCGCCTTTTCTCTATGATTCAGTTGCAAGATTTGTCCAGAACTTGATGACTCGGGAATGTGGAAAATAAATAAAAGCACATTTCCCAAAGTGTAATTAGCAGAGACAATTCGAGTGCATTGTGTTAATAATTACCATTCTAAAGAATCATGGTGATATAAAATATTTGCAATTAAGACGGAATTTAAATAACATATGAATAAGAAAATATATCCCTGGGTTGCTTTTGTTGACATTTTCTCAGAAATATTCTCACTAGTGAATACATGGCTCATGTTGCAGCCGGTTTCTTTATTACCTTTCACGTCCGCACATTAAACAAATCAGTTCAAATTGTATGAGCCCAGGGACTGTGGCAATGTGGCAATATGTATTTGTCCCTCCTGAACCATTAATCATACAAATTATATACTGCACATCTTGCAAATTAGAAAAATGACAAATTTGAAAGTGTCACCAGCCTCTGCTCTGAAGTGATCATTTTAATAGTTCTGCTGAAATCAAGCGAGATTACTTTGGTCAGGTGGCAGATGGGAGCATTTCGTCTGTGGCAGTGAGAGTGTATGAGCCGTGAAGATATATTACGTTGTGCGTGTTTAGATATACTCTGCTTGTAAAAATACCTTTATTCTTCTGGACTAATAATTGCGAGGTCTTCAAAAGCAGACCCGTTGATCTCAACTGTGTTATTTCTATGAAATGAAGATATGCACATTAGTATAATATGGGAAAATAGAACAAGCTAAAATCACAACCAAAACAATTTCAGGCCCGGGGTAATGTGTTCCAATCAAAGAAGCCAATACTATCACACTAGGCGAATTATAAATGTAGAAACACGTGTCAATATGGAGGAGAAAACATTCCATATATTTTAAATATTGGACAAACTTAATAGCCTGCATTCTTGTGTCTACGTTCATGTTTTTTTTCTGCTTGTGTGATGCATAACAGTGTGGTTTAACTGTATAATATTGAGGTTTCCACTTGAAAAGAATCAGTTACCTGTGATGTGACGAGTGCCTTTCATTGAACTATTGCATTTTAACTAAAGCATCATTTTCACGAGCACCATCTTGCAATCACTTGACAATGCTATTGCTTACTTTTGTGTGTCATCTCCGTGGTAACATTTCTATTCAGTCTGTGTTTTTCTTGTGTCTCACAACTTTAATCTCTGGAGTGCAAATATACAGAATGTTGACTGAGTTGATGCATCATAAATTGCAAAACACAACTCTACGTTGAAATGGTGCCACATAATTCAGTGCACTACAATGAACCTAAAAGTAAAGTTGTAACAAACAAGCAATGCACAACGCAAACATGTTAATTTATAATAGTGCAATTGTTGTCAAAGTTTTTCAAAGTTGCTGATAGAAGGTGTGTGATATTTCTTAATATGTTTAATGCAGTGTTATTTGCTCGTCAGCCTATTGTGCTGCAAATGCTTATTATAGAGAACACCATTTCTGACCGATATCAAAGTTACAGTAACCATGATCTGTTCTAAGAATGGTCAAACCTACCAACTCAACATTTTGTAATCTATTGTGTGTGAGAATATGGCATGCTTTACAGGAAGAAACCACAGCATCAAATGCAAGAAACAGGCATATATGGGTAAGTCAGAAGACGAAGGCAGTTGTTGTTATGATATGATATGATATGATTTGGCATTTATAAAGCGCCTATACACACGTGTTTCAAGGCACGATGAGGCAAGGGGGGGGAACAGAGGGAAGACAGAGACAACGATCTTTCTAGACCAAGTGACATTGAGATTGTGCAAATGCAGAGAGGGGGTGGGGGGAATTGCAGGGGGAAACAGGGGCAGTGCAGTACATAAGTAAATAAAGTTGTGGCAAGTGCAAGGGTAAGTGCAGGCATCAGGTGTCAAGTGCTGGTAGGGGACCATAGGGATACATAAACAGTCCCAGAGTGCAAAGGTTGCCAGGGGGGCAGTGCAGGCGTGCAACTGGCAGAGAGCTCTAGAAGGAAGATATTTAGGAACAGACAGTTCAAGGTATTGAGGCCCCAGGCCTCAGAAGGCCTAGTGGACAAAGCAGAGGGTTTTGAACGTAATTCTCGTCGCCACTGGGAGCAAGTACAGATATTTCAGTCCTGGAGAGATACGATCCCTGGGCTTGAGGCCAAGGACAAGTCTTGCAGTCCTGTTTTGGATGAGTTGCAGAGGGCGGAGAGTAGAGGCAGGCAGATTTAGAAAGAGGCTTTTGTAGTAGTCCAGCCTAGTGAGAACCAGTGCTCTAGAGACAGTGAGCTTCTGGGGCAAAGAGAGGAAAGGAAGAATACCCCTGAGGAGGTGCAGCTGGTAGTGTGACTTCTTAGACAAGTCAGAGATGTGAGGAGAGAAGGACAGTGTGGAGTTGAAGATGACCCTGAGGTTTTTAGCCTCACAGATGGGAGCACGAAGAGGGCCAAGAGAGGCCGGCCAGAGAGTGACAGGCTCTCTGGCCTAAACAAGTAGTTTATTTTAATTATAAGAAAAGGATATTTCTATCCATATTCTATGGGTTTCCCTACCTAAGAAAAAAGAACTAGAGTGATTGTGGTCAATAAAAAAGTCCCAAAAATAAACAGTATGTCCTCAGTTTCAAAGCTAATCTATACTGACCTAACCACTAAGAGGAAACAGCAAAACGTCCAGGTAAAGTCCAGGTGAATGACTCCCTTCTCCTGTATAGGCTGTCTCCAGCCCCAGTAGCTTATTCTTAAATAGTTCTTGGCTATTTCTTGGATTAATTTGTACAGTTTGTCTTGGGGACTTTGCTACCTTTCTGCTATCCCTCTTGTTTTTTTAATTTGACTTCTTCTATTTGCTGTGTTTGGGATTTTATCCCCTTGTACTATGTTTTCTTGAAGTGCCTCTGTAGTCTTCTTGTTCCGTACTTCTGCATAATCAATATGTCGCATATCAAATCCGTCTTGTTCTGACAAATTGCCCTCCTCCTTAAATCCAGTGCAGCAACCAAGCAACTATATTTGTTCCCCTGTTAGGTTCCTGTTTGGTTGTACTGAGGAAGACAGATTGAACTGCTATTTCCCTTCTGATGGGTAGTTTACCCTTCACTGAGACCAGTAGAGTCTCAGAGTTATTCTCACTTTTATAGGCACTTGTCTGTCCTCTCACTTAGTTCTTCCTCATGGCCCAGCAGAGCAAGCATGGAAACAGTCGTGGCATTATTTATGGCCTAACACACTCCACCTACCACTGGCCATGCCACTGATCTCCTGATTCTCCTTCACTCAGGGTTCTCTTCCCCTGCATGGCTCAGCTCTCCACTCTCTCCGTGCCTCCTGGTAACACTCATGAGCTGTATCCTCCTGACAAAGGATCACTCAGCTCTAAGCCGCTTCCATGTCTTGACTGATTCAAACTTACCATTGTTCAGATGCAGGTGCACCGACCACAATGTGAGATCAATTACCACCTGAGAAAGATCACCTAATAGGGAATCAGGCCCTCAGCAGTGATGTAGTGGTCACATTTTTAGTTGAGTAGCTAAGATGTGGCAAAAAATAGAAAACAGTAGTATATTTTATTTTTAATTAACACAGGAAACATTTTGCTTTAACATAAAAGTCCATTATTGCACTATATCTTTGCTTTTTGTCAGTATTTGCTGCACACAACATTGTATTGCTTGCATTCACTGCATCATACAGAGATAACACAGCACACTATTCTTTATGTAGCACATTGCCACATGTGTGAGACCTAAACGTGACATGCAGCACACTGCATGGCACTATACTAACTACTCTTTGCCTGCATGACAGAATTGCAGAAAATGCATGGTGCATGACACCACATTATCACGTGCATCACACCTCATAGAAAAAACACAGCACATTGTGTAGCACACACAAACAGGCTCATAGCCCCACACTTTCGAGTTACATGACAGATGCATAGGACGTATAAGAATACTTTCACCGTCTCACAAAGCACACACACACAGCCCAGCACATTATATTTTCTTTCATTAACAACACATAGGCCCTCATTACAAGTCAGACGTTAAGGGGTTAACGGCGCCGTAAAGAGCGTCAACGCCGTTAAACCCTTAACACCTGATTCACACTTTAACGCCTGCTTTTTGCAGGCGTTAAAGTCCAAGGCGCTAAGCGACCTTGGTGCTAATTACGGCACCATAATTTACGGTGCCGTAATTAGCGCCTTCCCCATCCCCATTATGCCCTATGGGGCAAAAATGGGAATGGGGAAGGGCAAATGGTGAATGGGGAATTACCGCCCCACTCACCTTGGAATGGGGGGATAATTCCGCCATCCACCATGGCGGAATCCGGCATGGACCATGGTGCTAACAGCACCATGGTCCACCGCCTGACTTGTAATGAGGGCATAGTGTAGAACACACAGCACTGCATTATTGCATCTTGTGTTCATAGGAATACTAGGTGCTATGAGCAACAGCTAGTTAGATGTATTAAGTTGCTATTTTATTGTATTGGGCCACAGTTGTTAGTTGGGAGCATTCGATTGAATTTCACCTTGCTATGCAAACAGGCTGAGGGATCAAGGGCAGGTGGGGAGCAACGTGAGGTAATGAAAACATTTCTCAGTGGATGAATGCTCGGTCCCAGACAACACAATCTGACTCATCAGATAGGGAAAGAATACATCATGGTTGCGAAGGCCGCAGTGAGGTTTAGGACCAGTTCTCAAGCAGCCAAAATGTGAAATGAGCTGAATAATATGTAGACATTGGCAGAAATGATGGTCCAGGAGCAGTGTCCCGCATTGGACCTGACACGTTTTTTTCTAGAAGGTTATTCATTGCAGGGAAGCTGCTAGTGGCAGTCAAACTACTGGGAAGGGTGAATTGAGCTCAGAGGAGAACTTCCTTGTAGCAGTGGCCGCAATGAACCCATTGCCCACCAGAGGAGGGTCTGGGACGCTAAGCCAAGTATATTGAGAATCAGAGGAGAACTTCTTCTTTGCAATAGCAGTAACAATACCACTGACCATTATAGAAGGGTATGGGATGCCGATAGAAGTATATTAAATATCTGAGGAAAGCATCCTTGGGACTTTGACAATACCAAGAGTGTCATTCTCCTGATTCTGAAAGTTTGAAGGAAACAAAGTCGTTTTGATCAAGAGTCGACAGGGGAAAGGCGTCATTCCCAATGGATTTAGCATGAACTATATTGGAGTGAGTGAACCATTAGCCGGAGAAGGGAATAATTCTCCTGGTTCTGAAAGTTAAAGAAACTCAGCAGATAGGGAAAGAAAACATAGGAGCTGATTCACAGAGCATTTTCAAATGGGGTTGAACCATTATAAAACGTTTCTGTAAATCATGCTCATAATGTTTGTGAAGGCTGGAGTGACTGCTAGGACCGTTTCTCAAGCAGCCAAAATATGAAATAAGCTGAATTATATTGAGAAATTGACAGAACTGGGAGTCCATGCGGGAGTCCATGAGCGGTGTTCAGCAGTGCACCTGTCACATTTTATTTTCTAGAAGGCCATTCATTGCACGGAAGATGCTAGAAGTAGTGGCAGTCAATCTACTGGGAAGGGCGCATTGAGTGTCAGATGAAAGCTTCCTCATTGCATTTGCTGCAACAAGCCCACTAACCACCAGAGAAGGTTTTTGGATCTGAGCACCAGTATATTGAGCATTGAAAGCGAACGTCCTCTTTGCAGTGGTGGCAACCAGCCCACAGCATACATTTTCAATGTATGTCTGTCTGGATTAAAAATGGTTTGGGACCCACCCTATAACGTTGCCCCTCCTTGACAAAACAACACTGAACATCATGTAATCATTCGGAAGTGGCCATATATTTTTCTTGCTAAGTTTGGTGGGGATTCATCAAACTGCTCCAAAGTTATAAGCCACCCAAAAACTGCTCTTCTTATGGGTTGAGCAACTTAACTGTAACTACAGTGTCGCTACTGCAGACCCTGCAATATGTGTATATTTATATCTATTCAGTGAAAAAATGTTAGTTAAAGGGATGTTGTGGTTAAGTTGCACTAACAATACCTATGAAATTCAATTAAACTACTTTTGTTAAAGAGATGTTATGGTTGCATGGTAAAAGCAAAAACCCAAAGTTTTTCACCAGTTATGGTAAGCTAAGCAACCATCACGCGTGCCACCACCATGCACTGGTAAGATTACACCCAGGACATCAATGATGACATTACAAGTGGCATAATCAATTACATCACTGATGTTGTTTTTGTTCAGTGACCGTAAGAATTGTAAGCAGATGAATTGATGTGGTTATTCTGCATTGAAAACATTGTACAGTATTGCTAGTCTGCAGATGTATATATGGACAGGATGCGTCAATATTACCCAAAATCACAGGTCGACACAATATTGTTTTTTTTCATTTTTAGTAGAAATATTATACGCAGAGCAACAATCCACACAATCGGTACATCCATGTTTTAATTGCTAAATTAAATACAGTTTTTAAAATGATAACACAATATTATTGTTTGTACTACATTTTGAAGAAAATTGCAGCCCATGAGTAATCAGTTCAACACCTGACAGGCACTGAAGCACAGCATTGGTTACAGTCAAGAAGATAATTCCAAATGTTTAGTAAGTAAACAGTACCTTTGCGTTCAATTTATAAACTTGAAGTATGTAATTGTAATGAGTGTGTGAAAATGTTATATAACTCAATATAATAATTATAATAGAAATGGCAAGCACTTTGGAATGGCTAGAGCTGTTTTTCACAAAGGAAGATGGGCCTCATCACGACTTGGGCGGTGACGGTAACGCTATTAGCGCGGGAGGTATTAGCCCTACCACCGAACTCCCTAATAGCGCCGGATCACGAGTTTGGCGGTAATGTAAGTCCCCATTCCCCACTGAGCCCATTCGGGAATGCCCCATTCCGCATTGGGCTCAATGGGGAATCTTCGTGCTAATACCGCCGGTAGATTTCCCGCTGGCGGTAATAGCGCGAATTTTCGGCGGATTTCCCCCCAGCTCAGAGCTGGGGCGAAATCCGCCAAAGCCCTGATTCGGCGGACCCTTAAATCCGGCAGTAATAGCGCTACCACCGGATTTAAGGGTTACCGCCGAAGTCGTGATGAGGCCCGATATAACTGAGGTGAAACCTACTAATGGTAAATTATTTCATATATTCTACAAAACTATACAATTCTATCTACTAAAAACAAGAAGAAATAGAAGAAACTAATCATGAGAAAACGAAAGAGAAACACTTTGGAAATTAATTAGATTACATTGACAGTCAGATGAAGAAATTACGTGTACATTAGAATATAGTTTCAAATCAAATTACAAAACTATGTACATATGTAAAAACATGTAAAATATCATGTCATTCAACATATTTATTTTATTTATTTAATATACTTAAAACCACATGGTTTTGTATATACAATATAGAAACTTTACAATACATATAAAGAGCACAACAAATAAACAATTTAGCAATTAAAAACTTAGCTGGTACATTCCTGATAATCCATTTGATTTTTTTGATTTTTCAAAAGATACGAGCAGCAGCAATTGATGTATACAGTTAACATGTTAAAACCTCATAAGATAGCTGATTTAAAATTGCAATGGTCTTCCAATAAAACGTAACTATAAAAAATATAAAATGTGTGTCATGACCATCCAGAAAATCACACCAGAACATCGATAAATCTTGACAATTAAAATGATTATCATAAGATTTTAAAAAGCTTTCTCAAATAACTGTGAGACTTACACAATTAACCAAAAGATGTTTAAGAGTTTCCAATTTGTGTTCGCCACATATGCAACAGCATCTTTCTCCTCTCGGTATTCTGAGTGTCGCACCTCTAATTTCTAAGGTCTCAGAACAATTGAATTTCATAAGGGTGTACTGATGGAATATCTCCGGACAGGGATATGCTAAAGTATAAATTGGGGCTGAGGTACGTTGCATTCTATATTGCAAATAACAACTGCTGTTGTTAAGAGTGGACAGTTGGAGTATATTAGCTTCAGTATTGTAATCCCTACAGGTGCTTTTCATCCAAGACTTAACCAATGGCGAATACATAGGAACAGAGTTCTCATATTTATCCCTCCAAAATTTGTACATAGACATAATTTTCCCCAGAGTACCCATTTTCAGGCAATTATATATGTCTTGAAATGCAGAAATAAAATTAGCTGCTAGGGTATCATTGTCTAATGTGGACAATCTTTCGTAACACATGGATGCTCTTAGATGAAAATCACTCACAATGCCAAGCAGATCAAATTCGACCAGAATATACTCAACTGGAATACATTGTGGTAAACAGAACAATTTACGCAGTATACATGCTTCAAACGTTTTTTTAACTCAGACAACAAATGATGTCCCCACATCTGAACACCATACAAAAGCATAGATTTTACCCTTGCAGTATAGAGTAGCAACACAGTTTTTGAAGAAAAACCCATATTTCTTCCAATAAAGGCACTGATAGTATTAACTACATTTAAACATTTGAATTTTATTTCCTGCCAGTGGTGCCGCCAACTGAGTTTTCCATCTACATGAATACCTAGATATTTAAATGTAGCTACTTGTTCTAAAGGTTTACGATCGACTGTCCATGTGTGTTTTCTTTTGGTACCAGTACTTCATTTTGCAAAAACCATAATTTAATTTTGCATTTCTCTATGTTTACCACTAAATTATTTGTTTTTTGCATTTTCACCTAGGGCATTAAGAGCATTCTGAAGACCATATGAGGAATGGTCTAATAGTAACAAATCATCAGCATAAGCTAACCAATTTATTGTGATTATCCCTACTTTTGCATGGCATAATGATAAGCGAGTTAGGTCAATGTAGAGATCTGCCAAATAAAGGTTTTGTCGCAACAATGCCACCTTGTTTGACTCCTGAATAGTGGGAATGGATTTGGAGAGTTGTCCCTTCCCTTCGAGGCATACACATATAAGTGTTTGAGTATAATAACTTCAGCATTTTGAGCAGGCCCGTTGGGATATTCCAATTGGTTAGTTTAGCCCACAGCGTGTTCCTGTTTACAGAGTTGAATACTGCGCTAAAATCAATGTATGCACAGTAAATAATAGAGTCTCGCCTCTAACAAAAATATTCTACTGCAAATGTTAAGATGAGAATATTATGAGCAGTAGAGGATTTGACGCTAAATCCTGTTTGATTGGGCAGTAAAGTCTTATTAACACTAATCCAGTTGTTGAGTTCTGCTAAAAACACCTTTGAAAACATTTTGGCCGGTATGTCAAGCATAGCCAGGAGACGGTAATTTACAGGGTTGTTCCATGCTCCCTTCTTGTGTACAGGTAAGATGTTACTCTTCTTCCATGTCGGAGGAATTACCTGCATAAGATCAATTATATTAAACAAAATAAAAAGGGTGTGGGCCCAACTATTAGGTGAGCATTTGATCAGTTTATTACAAACCTCATCTGGGCCCGCTGCATGGGAGCTATTCAAGCATTCTATGATTTTATGAATTTCATGAATCGTTGTTCGACAAGTCCAAATACGATTAGGTGTGTTCACAGCCACTTCATGTGAATCTAGAGTGCCCAAAGTGGATTTAATGTGATTTTCCCAATCGGATTCAATTACGCAATTAATCGGCAGATCTATTTTTTTTGTTCCCCGTATTACGTGCCAGATTTGTGTGTTATTTCTTTGGGTAGCGCAATGTGCAATTTGTTTCCAAATCTCAGTTTCACAAGTTTTGTTATGTTTTCAACCAATTGTTATACAAACACTTTACAGATTTAACATACACAGCAGTCTGTTTGTTGTCATATGCACCTAGTGAGGGACACAATACAGAGGCTATCATAGTATGCATCAATTATTTTGCATCTGCAATTTTTTTATTGTGACGCAACCTTTTATTAATCGCAATAGTAGACCATTCATAGGTCGTCTTATACTTGCGTCTAATGCTACAGCTTTCACTGATTTCCTTCATCATGTTTGCAAATGCATCAATGATCCCATTTTATGTGAGGGAACTGGAGGCATCATATTTCTGAATGAATTGACCATGGTGTCTAAGTGCAGCTGAGTTGTTGCCCTTACAGGCATTGTTTGCTTTCCAATGTATATGATTATGACCTTCATTAAGGAAAATGTTCCCAGTCAGGTCACATTCTGGAGATGGATTCAGTGTATCAATAGACTTGGTTAGGATACACAATGAGAAATTATTCCATATCTAATGTCAAAGATAAACTGGTGGGATTTACAAATACAAAATCAGTTGTGGCACTTTTGCCAGCAGACCAGGTGTAGGCCATGTGAACATTGCCAGGATAGAAACCATTTAACATCTTAAGGTTATTCTCTTCAAAAATTCTAGTCCAAAGTTTGATATGACGATTTATGATTTATTTTTTATGGATTACCAGGGTAGAGGTCATAGATACATCAGAATCAAATACTAGGATTAAAATCTTGCATCAACCACATGGGATAAAGTGAAGAATATTGTTTTATCAAATGGTCTACCGTACTTACGTTAGCTTTTGTTTCAATGAAATTAGGAGGGTCATAGATGTTGACCACCAAAATCTTCCTTTTCTCATTGAAAACAAATGCTGCCTGTATGGTATTGGTATGTTCTTTCACTGCTTCTATATTCTAAGGTTGTTTTACTGACATGAGCAATCCTTTGTGGCAATCTGATGTATTGTGGTTCGTCCATCAAATTGTATCTTCTCTAATAGCCATGTTTCTTGTAGTGCAACTAGCATAAATAATTCAATATTGGTAATTAAAACGTCTTCCCCAAATAGATGGACAAATCCTTGAGTATTCCAGGAATACATCAGGTTGGCATCATTGAGGCTGAGAGGCGAAATGGGCTTTGAAAGCAGAGGGAAGCCATTGTCAGTAACCATCAGCCACTGTGTCTTTCAATTCACCAGTTGCTATATTATTAGCAGCTACAGGCCAAGTCACTTGTATCTTATCATAGCCCATCGCTTGTTTTATTATTTCACCAGCATGTGTTGGTTTTTGTACCAGTGGAACACTGGTATTTGGAGCTATGAAGTTTGATTTTTTGGGAGCAAACGTGCGCCGAAAATCCCAGCGCAAGCAGGCGCAAGGTAGCGCAAGCGAGAGAAACGCAGCGCACGCGCACGTGTGCGATGCAAGGAAGACGCTGCGCGTGTTTCCCGCTGTCCTTGCGCCCAATCCAGCCATGGCGCACGCAGGCATACACGGCGTGCACTACGCGCACAGCAAAAGCGCACATAGCGCGGCGCACACAACCAAAGTAGGCGGAACAGTGGGCGTAACACGCGGAATGGGGAATAACGCGTGAAAAAGAAGGCGTAACTGGGGAAGTATTGCAGGGAACTACACGGAACGCCCACACGCACGCAAACAAACCGTATTCATGGATTCGAATACGGGAAACCCGCGCATGGCAAAAGACGCACACAGGCGTCAACGCGTCCGCCACACGAAGGCAGGCGGATGCGTCTCCGCGCACAGTATAAAAATGCGCGCAAACAACAAACACGTATATACAGCTACGATGAATGCCCCATTTGTCGCAGCACTGATCATGGGACACCGCAGGAGGAGGAGAATAGCCAGGGCACGCATTTTCGCACCACAGACAAGCCTTTTTGGGATGCCTGATGACCAGGTCTATGGCAGGCATAGGTTTCCACCCCACATCATCCTAGACCTGGTCAGGCAGTGGGAAGATGACCTTACATCCCCCACCCTTTGCTCCCAAGCATTGAGCCCCTTGGAGAAGCTGCTCAATGTCCTGCATTTTTTGGCCACTGGGTCATTTCAGCGGACTACTGCCATAGTGGGGGGGGTCTCACAGGCCACGCAGTCACGCTGCCTACACCAGGTCTTGGCAATCATGACAGCGTGCCCCTCAGTCCGCAGGCACATATACATGCCCAGAACACCCGCAGAAAGGCAGGCCATTGTCCTGGATTTTTTCAGGGTGGCACACTTCCCCAAAGTGCTCGGTGCCATAGATTGCACTCATGTGGCCCTACGTCCACCTAGGGCCACTGAGCACATCTACCGAAACCGCAAGCACTGGCATTCCATCAATGTACAGGTGGTCACCTCTGTCTATGCAAACTACCCTGGCTCCACCAATGACAGTTTCATATACAGAATGTCCGCCCTGAGCCGGGCCCTGGAAGCTGGGCAGCATGGCGACACATGGCTCCTAGGTGAGTACAAATGCCCTTGCACATGCATGCATGTCACACACACACATACAAATAAACAAACCACGATAATCACAACCATTTACACCTCCCCAGGGGACAGTGCCTACCCTCTGAGCAACCACATTATGATGCCAATCCGGAACCTCACCACACCACCCCAGGTAAGATACAACGCTGCCCATATTGCAACCAGGGCCATAGTGGAGCGCACATTCGGAGTGCTCAAGTCACGTTTCCGCTCGCTTGACCGCTCTGGCGGGCAGCTACTCTATGCACCACCAGTAGTGTGCAGGATCATTGTGGCAGCATGTGTCCTGCACAATGTTGCAACATGGCAGGGCGTCCCGGTGGACATGGTGGTGCCCCCTCATCCCCAACCACAGGCACAGGTGCTGCTCATGGGAGGGAACAGGGCACTTGGCGAAGAAGCCCGGACCCTGCTTGTGGCCACATTTTTCACCTAAACTCCCACCCCTGCGGAGTGCACACAGGCCTGGCACATACCAGGTGACAATCGATGATGACAAAGAGACAGTCAACTGTCACAACCCTACCACCCTGAGATAGTTGCCATGGAAGTGCCACATTGTCTGCATCCCTAGCTACATAAACACAAGCTATCCCGTGTGACCAAAAGGCACACATATGACATGACGTGATATGGCCTATACACAAGTATTTCAAGGTGCGATGAGGCAGGGAGGGGGGAACAAGGGAAGACAGACAACGGTACTACTAGGCCAGGTGTCATTTAGATTGTGCAAGTGCAGGGGTAGGGGGAAGGGAAAAGTGCAAGGGGAAGGGGAGGGGGGCAGTGCAGTACAGGGGAAGTAGACCAAAAAACAAATACATAGGTCAGCTGGTGGCAACTGCAAAGGTAAGTGCAGACAAGTGCTGGGAAGGGGGGCTGTAGGGATAGAGACACAGTACCGTAGTGCAGGGGTTGCCAGGGAGGCAGTGCAAGTGGAGAGTGGCTGGGCCAGGCACCGAGGTCGTGAAAGTGGCCCAGTTGCAGATCCAGTGCAGTTCCAGTGAAGAATTTTGCAAGGGAGAGGCAGAGAGACAGCAGAAGCAAAGAGGTAGGTCTTGAGGTGCTTCCCAAACCGGAGATGGTTCCCCTCAAGTTCCAGTGATGCAGGAAGGCTGTTCCAGAGGGAGGGCCTTGCCGCGGAGAGAGATCTACCCCCAGCTAGTTGCTTTGAGAAGCGGATGACCCTGACATGCAAGGTGTGCATCACACACACCTGCAAAACAGGCCATGGCCATCACTGTTATGTCACTCAAACCCTCCCAAACCACAACATGACATGGCAAGCAATACCCATACACCAACACAGTAACAATAAGGTACACATTGCCATGTCCAAAATGTACAGTGGCATCAGACAATGATGCCTGACCTGGAATCAGATGAAATGAGTGACCAACAACCTCCCACCCAAAATAAGTAATTTCCAAATGCATTACAAGAGTTGTAGACGTAACATAACAATGAATGCCTGTCTACATGCACATTGTGCATTGCAAAATCAACACTGCAGCTTCTGTTTGCTGTGTCCTACTCCTGCAACACACTGCGCAGCGCACAGCAGAGTGAACAGCCATTGTGTGTGATGCACACCCTGAGCATCACATCTAAGCGACAGACCACATCAAAAAGCAAATTAGGCATGTACAGGATCCATAATTGGTCACAGAACATGTGCTGCAGGGACACAGTGGGCACCAGAAGGCAAACAGTGTACACGTGGATATGCAAGGGTGGGAGTACATGTAGTGCATCAGAGTGCAAGTGTGTGGGTCAGCAAGGACATGCACTCAACATATGCATGTGCAATCAAGTGACCATCAGTGTTCTCTACACATCACATGTGAACATTCACCATGTGTACACCCCAGCATGTCAAACCATAACTATCCCCTCGCACCTGAAAGGTAAACACAACACATGAACAGGCATTGATCAGCAGAACACAACATGTACATAGCATACCACCATTACAATGTCAGGGTTCCCATCACACTGCAGGGCAAGGCAAATATCAACAACAACCCCCCCCCTCCCTCACAAATGGCCATGACCCACTGAACACTTGCACCTGGGTCATGGAGCCTTCAACCCTCAATTCCACCTGGCCATAGGATCACCTTTACCCTTCGTCGCCATCTCCCACTTTGTGTGTAAAAAGGTGCCTGCACCCTCAGAATCCACACTCATTTCCAAAATCACAAAATCCAAGGCATAAAAACGAACCAGAACACCCTCCAGTAGATCACTTGACGTAGCAGTACCTCACAAAGGCCAAGTACTACCACAATGATGCAACAACCAAGGTAGCACAGTAAAACAATGTCACAACAGGATGTGAACCATGTGTGGTACATAACATAGGATGATGCACCATGAACGGATGTGTACTGTCACAGGTCCCGTGTACAGGCGTGGGAGTGTTACGAAACAACCACCCCCACCGTGTTCCGGGTGCCTGCAAGGTCAAACCACACAGGCCCCTGAGACCCTGGTGGGGAAGGAGGTTCAGGGATATGCTGTCGGGACAGGTGTTGGCACACTGGATAACTGGAATGAGTGGCAGGAGAGGGGAGGAGGAATGACACATGAAAGTAGGGAATGCACGAAAATTTACTACCTTCATGAACACATACACAATCCAAACAAACTTGGACATCATTGTCATGGCCTTCTGTAGTCCAGGCTTTGGAGTGGTACGAACCAACCACCCCCTCTAGGGTTTTGGCGCCTGCAAGTTCAGGGCATACACAGGCATCTGCAACCCCAGCGGTGAAAGAGGGTTAGGGAACGTTGCTTGGATAGGTACGGGAAGCAGAAACACCGGGTAGAGGGTACAGGGTTCAACATTGCATAGGATTTTCGGGTGATTAGGGGGAAAAAAACATACCAAATTGAATTACACATACATCCATGCATTAGTGCACCCCCCAGCAAGCCTATGCAGAGCAGTTTGAAAGAAGAACAACAAGACACTTAGCTCTGGTTTTGATTGCTGGCCTCCTGCCTGCGCACTCTCAGGTCTGGTTACAGGAGCACTGCAATGCTGCAAAGAGAGCCACAGTCAACAACCTGTACCTGCCAATTACACAAAAACACACCACCAAACATGCCCCATAGCAACAAACTACTCTACAAACAGACAATCTGGTGTAGATGCTTCGTACCCATATATAACATTACCCCTGCGATGGGTCATACACAGTCAATGCAGTAAGTCAGCCGCCGGTGGGTGCGTGGCAAATGGAACACCAATGTGTTACAATTCACACAACATGCAATGTTCCCTGGGTAAGCAGACAGACCCATATAGCAAGCCATGACTTCAGAGCAAGTTGCGTACCACCATGACTGAAACAAAGTTGGCAGTGCATTTATCATAAAGTACATGGAAATGAAATGCACTGCACCCGAGTATGTCCCTTGCTGTATGTCCCTGTGAGAAGCCCCTTTCCATGTCTCGGAAGGCTACATGGTTGATAAAAGTGCCTCGATGGACCTTGGTGTACCGGAAGGTATGTGCCACTGTCCCTGCAGGTGTCCCAGACAACCTTACAATCAACAGCCATCAGTCCACCAACACATCTGAGCTGCATTGTGTGCTTCAACACCAATATTCGTCCAAGCTCACCCTCAGTGCTGTGACTAAGCCTGCATGTGCAACTCGCCTGGTGCAAGCTTTGCTGAGTTGTGGCCCCCCTGTGCTGCTCACCTTGCCTGGATTTCCTTGGAACATGTCAGCAGTTCTAGGATGTAGGTCTGCAATCCCTGTGCCTCTGCTTGTGCACACATGTGCATGCGGGCACCAACAAACGTGTCCAGAATTCCGTCGTCCAATGGGCCATGTATGCTGGCAAAGGTGCTCTGGAGGCTCATCCCCCTGCAGAAAGGGCATGAAACACATGATTAATGCTTCAAAGTCATCTGTGTGTGTCTCTCCAGGCATCTCATTATGTGACCATGTCAGAGAGTCACATCAAAAATCACACCATCAGTCTGTCTTTCACATCCAAAGTGTGGAACACTATCTACAGCATGAATTGCAACAAGCACGTGTACAGTAAAGATAAGAAACATACTACACAATGCATAGCAATGAATGTACACATTAATCATGAAACACCCCATCTAGCAAAAGCTTAACAGTGGACAATAAGACCAAAATCATCCCCACTAGGGGTGTAAACACAAGACACACAGCACCAGACATGCCACAGATATGACAGTCCAAAGCCCTTGTGTAAAAGTTTGTGACACCGAACCATCCTTGCGAGCCCATGGATAAGGGAGGCAGGAGTGGCATATGTGAGTCAAGGACCCCAAGCAGCAAACACATACACAAGACAAGCCTGAAGGGCCCAGCTGGAACAGACAGTGGATGCCTTCAAAACCAACAAAGCATAGCACCGTCACATGAAAGCACAATAGACAAGCAATTTTAAACTATATTAACTAATTACACTAACTATGGAAAACCTACATTACCTAATTAAACTAACTATCAAACAGAAACTTAACTAACTAAACTAAAAAAAAAAAAATGGCCACATACGACCCGGGGGGAGGGGAGGCACACAGGAGGGGGGAGGTACAGGGTGCTGCTCAACATCCACATGCGATGATGCTGAGCCAAAAAAGAAAACCTCCATGGGCTCAACGCCTGCACAGCCCGACCTATGTGGGAGATAGATGGTTGTCCGAGTCTGGCTCATCCTGGAAAGGAGGACATGGCACAGTAGCCTGGCCACGCCTAGCCGCAGCTTGCCCCTCGTCGGCAGCAAGTCTGCCAGACGGGTGAGCCTGGTTCGGTGTGGTGATGTGACGTAGGTCTGCATGCAGAACCTCACGTGATACACATGCTTCCTCTTGCAAGGTAGCACGTGTAACACGGAGTTCCTCCTGCAAGGCCTGACTGGAAAACCGCTGCACCTCCCGGCAAGCCTGTAGCTCAGCCGAGGTACGCTCAAGCTGTGCAAACCTCTCCTCTGCCTGCTGCCTCTGGGACATCATAAGGACACCTAGAGTGGATCTGAGGGAAGCATACTCCTCCATCAGGACATCCATGTGCGCCTCTGCGTGAGCAGCAATTGCTTGATGCAGAGACGACATTTCAGCCTGGCGTGCCCTGTCTGAGGCCGCCATGCCCAGCCTGAGCGAGCGTGCCGTGGACCGTGCCGCCTGCTGCTGGAGAAGCACCTGCCTAGCAGGGGGAGCACAGATCGGGCCACACGCTCCATGCTCTCAACGATGTTCTCCATTGCTGCCCCCTGCCGTTCTGAATTGGCAGTCATGTCTTGCTCTCACTCAGTATACTGCGGTTGCGCACGGCGACCGCGTTGCCGGGCTTGACCCCTGCGGGACCCAAGGACCGGGGGTCCTCGCTGTGTTGGCACCGCCCGGGGCTGCACGACTACATGCCCCCGTCGACGTGATGGCCCAGGCACATCAGTGACTGGTGTGGAGGGTGACCCTGCGTCCCGATCCACCACGGGCAGAGGAACGAAGACTGTCTGATCCCTAAGTGCAGATGTCGCAGACAGAGGAGTGTCCACATCAGAATCACTCACCCCTGACACATGGACTTGATGCTCATCCAACTCAACATGGACGTCAGAGTCGTCATCAAGGCTGGACTCATAGGCAGCCAGAAACAAGATGGACTGTAGCACTTGGGGGTTTTCGTGGCCTACCACCCCACGACCCCCACTAGTGCCGGGTTGATGTAGTGGTAACAACCCAGTGTCTGGCATGACAACACCATCCTCCGCCTCCATTGCGTCATCACCTGAAAAATAGAGAGAAAAAAGGTCACTACACATGTCAGAAGCACACAACACACACACACACCGACAGCAAACGCATCAGGCAGACATGTGACACACAACATATAACCTGGCATGCATGCTGGGTCAACTTTGAATTGCTTCTGTGATCAGACCTGTTGAAAGGTGGCAGTTTCCATGGAAGTGGGTCTATGCAGTGCAGAAAATGTGTACGCCACTCACTACCTACATGTACAAGGACTCCATGGTGTGTGCCAGGAAATGTGAATGCAGTGCAATGTCAAATTCAGACATCACGTGCATTGTGCATTCAATGTGTACCATATCTAGAAGCCAAGCACCCCTCCACCCCAGTACTAAAGCAGGGATGCCTAGCATGGTAAAAAAAGGCTGACCATATACCTGTGTATTGACAGGCAGTGTTGACTGGCATCAACCGCTTAATGTGATTCAAGTGACAACACTGCAAATGATGCTGGGACAGTAAGCAGGACACATGATGAAAACTCTGGATTCCACCCATGTGTGAAGAAGACACAACAACAGTTGGACAGAGTCATTGGCCATTGAACATGCTGAGGCCTGTGAGCCACACAGATTGTCAGACCCTAAACATGTGTGCAACGCAGGACTGAGCCACAGTTGACATGGGAAGGCTGAGGAGATGGCAGGCAATGTATGTAACCAAGGACTTGCATGACAGTGATCATCCAGTCAAGGACACATAGGGGCATGCGTGCAATGCACATGGAGCATGAATGGGCACTCATGTCCCTGCGGGACATATGACCTATGCACAGTACAAGTGAGATACCCTGCATCAAGTACTAAGGCTGTACCACACGGCATATGTTTGGCAGATTCTACGCTGGAAGTTAGCATTTACACAGAACGCATGAACAAGAAAGTTAACATTGGCAAGATTGAAGAACACCAGTGCAATGGTGGAACTGGGTGCAGAGTGGCAGAGGAGGGGCAAGGGAGCATGCCTACATGGAGTCCCCGCATGCAGGCAGAGGAGACATGCATGACGGAAGCATTGCATTACTTACACATCAGAACCATGTACATGTCACATGTAGCGGCAATCATGCACAACACATCCCACAAGTGAAACACACACGTCCTCAACAAACACGCATCAACACTCACTGGACTGGGCATCAAAGTCCAGCATCTCTCCCACTCCTTCAACCAATTCAGGTGGTATGAACTCTGCAACGAGTGCCTCATGCGGAGTGAGCTCTTCCTCCTCTGGTGCAGGCCCACCGCCAGTCACCAGAGTAAAGTTGTAATTAGAGGCACGCTTAGCCTTAGTGCTGCGTTTGATGTCATTCCAACGCTTTTTGCACTCTTGCGCCGTGCGCACCTCATGGCCGAATGAACTGACATGTTCCGCAACATGCTTCCAGTGGGTGTCACGTTGGGCAGCCATAGTCTGACTATTGGCACCCACTAGCATGTCACGGCTGTGGCCCCGCACCTAGTCCACGAGGAAGTCCAGTTCCTGTTTGCAGAAAGGCTTCTTCCTCGACGTGCAGGAGGTCGTGGCTGTGTGTGGGGTCCCAGCCTGTGCTGCAAGTGCAACCTTCCTCCTCTTGTGGCGCAGACCCTGGCTGGCTAATGCCGCCCTGACCAGTATGGCCAGTGGGTTCGGTGGATTGAGCCAAGGGAGTGGCAGGTGGAGGGATGACCAAAGGCCTGACTTGTGTCAGTGGCAGCTGGGTGCCCACTAATGGACCCTGCGCAGCAACATCAGCTGTGGCAGGTGGCAGGGTCATTGACCGCAACGTTCCTGGTTGGCAGACTCACAACCGGGGTGCTGTTGGGTGCATCTGTTGGGTGCATCTGCCCCTGCACTTGACAACACCCGGCTGTTCGGGGCAGCAGATGATATGACTGCCCCAGGGACACGTGTCTTGGTCTGAGCAGCCCGGCCTGCCCCTATGGTTTCCCTCCTGGCCTGTTGGAGATCTACCAAGGGCTCCTCAAGTACCAACGCAGCCTGCGCTGGCAGACCCTGAGCCTGGGTGGTGGTGTCCACAGCTGCACCTGCAGCTACTACTACCCTTGGGCCCGTGGCAGTCGATGGAATGGACTGCCGGGTCACACGGGCACCAGTGCCAGATGCAGAAGCTGCATCCCCCGGAACCACAGGGGGTGGTGGCATGACTGCACTGACACATGGCACAACATTGTGCTCAAGTGGCGCACCCCTGCCTCTTCCCCCTCTGTGGCCGCCCTGGACACCCTGGAGTCCCCCTACTCCCTGGTCACCACGGCCACATCTCCGACCACGCCCGCCACGAGGAGGACGCCCAGCTGAGGCGCCCCTCACCTTTGGTGGCCTCCCAACCATGGCACAGATGTAGTAGTGCCGGCACAGATGGAGTGGTGCCAATGGGAGGTGTACACCACAATTGACCTAGGCAATTGGGGTGAAGGGGGTGGGAAGCAAGATGTTAACAACCCCCCTGCACCTTCAAGGCTGTATGTGACCCCGGTGATGTAGTGATGGCTCACGCAACGCTCAGGCACCCCAAAACTGCAGTAAAACCGTGCACGCAACCCTGCAGCCTACGTGCGTGGATTCAACCTCCCGCAGTACGCGGTGGCACCCAGTAACACGAATAATGCATACGCGTGGGACGCGAAGGCTACTATGACATCGTAAATGGGTGGGATACACAGGGGCGCCTGCAGTGGGAAAAAGAGCGTGTGCGACTCACCGCCTGACTATCGCGATGCATAAAAACACACGTAGCCAATACCCCCGCCAAAAGAAGAGATACGTCCTTGATAGCTGTGAAGTTGTAATGGCGCGCGAAACAACAGGAAGCAGCAACACACGTCGGTCTCCACGAAAGGCATGTACAGCGAACTGCTGGGCCCGCTCACCTTTAACCCGTGCTGAGGGAAATGCCCGCGCGCGTCACGTCACTTACGCGCATGGGCCCTTTCCTCGTATTACACGCAGACATGCAGTTTTTCACACGCGCTGAAATGCCCAGGCACGTCCGCGCGCGTCACGTCACTTACGCGCATGGGCCCTTTCCTCGTATTACACACGGACGTGCAGTTTTTCACACGCACTGAAATGGCCATGCCCGCCTGTGCGCGTCACGTCACAGGGGCGCTTGCGCTTGAGGGGCCTTCTGTCCAATGAAATTGCGTATGCGTGCAGATGCGCTTAGGTGCTAAGGGCCTTTCCTCGAATTACACGCTGACGTACAGAATTTTCACGTGCCAAATCACTCCGTATGCAGTGGGAAAAAGAGCGTGTGCGACTCACCGCCTGACTATCGCGATGCATAAAAACACACGTAGCCAATACCCCCGCCAAAAGAAGAGATACGTCCTTGATAGCTGTGAAGTTGTAATGGCGCGCGAAACAACAGGAAGCAGCAACACACGTCGGTCTCCACGAAAGGCATGTACAGGGAACTGCTGGGCCCGCTCACCTTTAACCCGTGCTGAGGGAAATGCCTGCGCGCGTCACGTCACTTACGCGCATGGGCCCTTTCCTCGTATTACACGCAGACATGCAGTTTTTCACACGCGCTGAAATGCCCAGGCACGTCCGCGCGCGTCACGTCACTTACGCGCATGGGCCCTTTCCTCGTATTACACGCGGACGTGCAGTTTTTCACACGCACTGAAATGGCCATGCCCGCCTGTGCGCGTCACGTCACAGGGGCGCTTCGCTTGAGGGGCCTTCTGTCCAATGAAATTGCGTATGCGTGCAGATGCGCTTAGGCGCTAAGGGCCTTTCCTCGAATTACACGCTGACGTACAGAATTTTCACGTGCCAAATCACTCCGTATCAAGCTGGCCACGCGTAAGCACACAGAAAACCACGCTCCTGCCCAGAAGGCCGAATTACTGCCCCCCAGAGCCCCAAGCACGCTCCCACCTGCCATCTGCTGCTGCCTGACTGCCTGCTGCCCACGTGCCCTGCCATTTGCTGCCTACACATCAGCCAGGGGTGCTGTTGCTGTGACCACCCCTGCTGGAACCGAAGACTCCCGACTGGGATTCCATCGCTCCACAGCCCAGCCCCAGGACCCAGTTGCCCACCAACTCCTGCCTCTGGGGTTGTCATGTCGGGCACTGCAACATCTGGCACCACTGACAACCCCCGGCCAGAGATTCAGAGGGTCACCAGCTTCAGTGCCAGGGAAGTTGGTGTCCTGGTGGAGCAAGTCCTGGGGCAGTATGATGCCCTCTTCGTAAGTTCCCGCGCCGACAAGGAAGGACAGACTCGGATCTGGACTGCCATCGTGACTGCCATCAACGCGGAGGGGGTTACAGTCCGCTGGGAGGACTTCAGGTCCAGGACCCTGAACAAGGCCCGGCGCCTCTTGAAGGCAGCGGATGCTAAGGGGCGCCGGGGCCACTTGTCGGAAGATCAGATGAGGGTCCTGGAACGCATATCCCCAGCACTCCACGTCCAGGTCCTTGAGATGCAGACCCGTCTGGAGTCGAGCGGTAAGTGCACATGCATCATGATTGTGAGCTGTGCGTGTGGTGATGTTTCAGTAGTGTGCAGGTTGCACATCTGTTTGTATGGGGTCGAGTATGGGTGGGGGTGTACAGGGCCGTGAGGCTAACACATGCAAGGGCTGTAATGTGTGAGACATGGATGGTGCTTGTGTGTGTAGGCTTGCATGCCAAATGCAGTTGTGTGGGCACACATGTTTGGATGAATGTGTATGTAAGTAGACATGTTCGTGATGTCACACATGTATGTTGTTTTCAGCTGCATGTATCAGCACTGTGTACATGTGCATTTGTGTGTATTTGACAAGGGTGCAACAGTGATGCAACATGGATGCATGTGACAGCGGGATGTGGAAGCCTGATTGGCATATGTGACATGGATGCCCATCTGAACACTGCAACACTTGACAGAGGTGTACACATGCATGCAAGTGTGGTGGTGTGTGTACATGTGTGGTGCACTTCCTGTGTTGCATGTGATGTCTGGCTCAGCTTTGCCTGCTCATGCTGTTGTATGTGTATGGATGGTTCTGGCAGTTGTGATATGGCTGTGGTATGGCTCATGTGTGCGAGTTGAAATGACATGTGTGTTGGGGATTGTGATGGCATGTCTGAGGTTTGCCAATACCACTCATGTACAACTGTCATGTGTGTATGTGTCCATTGTACAGTGCCCTGATGCCTGTGTTTTATTTCTCCCTGTCTGCAGCGTCAACTGATGAAGAGGGCGGAGAAGGTGCTGTGGAGCACAGCGGCGGGGATCCCACCGCCAGCCGGAGACGCAAGGCCGGCTCCCCTCCCATGTTGTGATCTCGTCGGGGAGTGAGGAGTCCGGTGCCGCATCCCAGGCCGCAGCTGCCGGGGGGAGGTCCAAGAGGCGGAGGTTGGAGTTGGACTCCTCGGCAGCAGAAGGGGCAGCTGGGACCCCACAGGGCCCAACGGGGGAAGATGGCACGGAGTCATCCAGGTTGGTGGGGGGTTTGGTGGAGGAGGAGGCCATGCAAGCAACAGAGACGGGGTCTGGAGGTGGGGATCCCACTGGTGCTAGTGGTGCAGTGCAGGACCAGGGACAGGAGGCAGCACAGGCCGCCGCTGAGGTGCCTGTGTGCAATCCTGTCCCTGATCCTGTCCCTGCATCATCTTGCACCAGCAGGGATGCCTTCGTCCAGACCTGTTTTCAGGAAGGGGATGAGCTAACGACAACTGGCCTTCCTATGCCTGCGGACGTGGCTATCCGGGTCCGGGTTGAGACTGTCCTGACTGGTGTGGCATTGCGTCAATGGGCCATGCGAGGTGACCTGCAGTCTTTTCATGAGGAGACTGCACGTTGACCGCGTCGGCCTACTGGGCCTACTGGGACAGGTCACCCAAGCCGGATTCCACCGTTTGATGGGGCTTGGTACGACCCCCTCCTCAACTGAACCCCCTATGCGCCTGTCGTCCTCCGTGCCATCTTCCCACCCATCAGTCACCTGGGTGCCCTGTGGAGCTGCCTCTGACGGTGCGGCCAGGCTGGAGTTCTCTGCCCTGACCATTGTGAGGAGTCATCCCTGCCACAGTCGGGAGTCGGACGTCCAGCAGGGGTGGCCACATCAACGACCGCACCCCAGCCGGTGGAGGATGTGCAGGCAGCAGGAGGCAGTGCACGGGCAGAGGCACAGCAGCAGCAGCAACGTGGTGGGAGCCATGAAGGCTCGGGGCCTTCAACATCGGAGGGGCAGGCATCAGCCGGAGGGCAGGAGGACCCAGGACAGAGAGTGTCTTCCATGTGGCAGCGATTGGGCCACGCCATAGATGCGGAGCGGCAGCGGGCGGAAGAGGCACGTCTCACAATGGTCAGGGCAGAGAACTCCATGCGGAGGGCCCTGAGGCGGGCCGAGTGCCTCGAGGCAATCCGCAGGGGGTTGGAGGTGGACACGTTGACGACCCTGCGGACCCTCGGGCCATGGAGGAGGACCGCCTCCGGGACATTGAGCAGGAGTTTGATGATGCCCTGGCCCGGGACATCCAAAAGTGACCCGTCAGACTAGCCCGCTGCCCTTGTACATAGTTATGTAGTTAGTGTTAGGTTTCCTTTGCTTTTGAATTTTTTTGGGACCTTTTGGAAAATGGGCCACATTTTTGTATATAGTTTTTTTTTATTAGTTAGTGTTGTTAGAGAGGTTTCATTTCTTTTGTTGGGATAATGGACCCTGGCTTGTTCGTCTGTACATAGTTCACTGTTGGATTTTCCTTTTCTTTCACAATTTACCCATGGAGCAATGGCTTTCAATTATAATTTTCCATTGGATTTTCTTTTGTGGACTGTGACTTTGGACACCATTCCTTTGGATTATGATTTTTGGTTTTTCTTTTTTTCACGGACATGCTTCTTTTCATTTTTGTACATTCCCATTTCTGTTTCTTTATTTTTGATTAAATTTATGTTTCCTTTAATACATATTTTTTGATCAAACTTCAATGTGTAGTATCATCTCATTGGTTTCATGCATATCATTATATGTGTTTTTTAGATTCACTGACACCCATTGGGTGTATGTGAGGGACATGTGTTTGTTTCCAAACTTGCAATTGGGGTTCTATCATGTTATTGCCATTTCTGAGTGGGTGGATGCAACACTCGGGTGGGTGTTTTGCATTTGGAGGCTGACCGTAGGGACCAGGGATCTAGATTGTGATGACATGTTGGCTGGGGAACATGAGTTGGGGCCTGCTGGCAGGTGCCCCACAGTGCTTGGGGGTGTGGGTGCAGGGGAACATGAGTTGGACATGAGTGGGGGCCTGCTGGCAGGTGCCCCACAGTGCTGGGGGGTGGGGGTGCAGGGGAACATGAGTTGGACATGAGTGGGGGCCTGGTGGAGGCTGCCCCTGCACTGCTGGGGGGTGGGGGCCTGGTGGAGGCGGCCCCTGCACTGATGGGGGGTGGGGGTGGTGGGAGACATGGGTGGTGGCCTGGTGGAGGCTGCCCCTGGTGGCTGGGGGTGATGGGAGACATGAGTGGGGGCCTGGTGGAGGCTGCCCCTGCACTGCTGGCTGTGGGGGTGAAAGGGGACATGAGTGGGGGCCTGCTGGTAGGTGCCCCACAGTGCTGGGGGGTAGGGGTGATAGGGGACATGAGTGGGGGCCTGGAGGAGGCTGCCCCTGCACTGCTGGGTGGTGGAGGTAGTGGGAGACATGGGTGGGGGCCTGGTGGAGGCTGCCCCTGGTGGCTGGGGGGTGGGGGTGATGGGAGACATGAGTGGGGGCCTGGTGGAGGCTTCCCCTGCACTGCTGGGGGGTGGGGGTGATAGGGGACATGAGTGGGGGCCTGCTGGCAGGTGCCCGACAGTGCTGGGGAGTGAGGGTGATAGGGCACATGAGTGGGGGCTTGGTGGAGGCTGCCCCTGCACTGCTGGGGGGTGGGGGTGGTGGGAAACATGGGTGGGTGCCTGGTGGAGGCTGCCCCTGCACTGCTGGGGGGTGGGGGTGGTGGGAGACATGAGTGGGGGCCTGGTGGAGGCTGCCCCTGCACTGCTGGGGGGTGGGGGTGATAGGGGACATGAGTGGGGGCCTGCTGGCAGGTGCCCGACAGTGCTGGGGAGTGAGGGTGATAGGGCACATGAGTGGGGGCTTGGTGGAGGCTGCCCCTGCACTGCTGGGGGGTGGGGGTGGTGGGAAACATGGGTGGGTGCAGGGGAACATGAGTTGGACATGAGTGGGGGCCTGCTGGCAGGTGCCCCTGCACTGCTGGGGTGTGGGGGTGGTGGGAGACATGAGTGGGGGCCTGGTGGAGGCTGCCCCTGCACTGCTGGGGGGTGGGGGTGGTGGGAGACATGAGTGGGGGCCTGGTGGAGGCGGCCCCTGCACTGCTGGGGGGTGGGGGTGGTGGGAGACATGGGTGGTGGCCTGGTGGAGGCTGCCCCTGGTGGCTGGGGGTGATGGGAGACATGAGTGGGGGCCTGGTGGAGGCTGCCCCTGCACTGCTGGCTGTGGGGGTGATAGGGGACATGAGTGGGGGCCTGCTGGCAGGTGCCCCACAGTGCTGGGGGGTAGGGGTGATAGGGGACATGAGTGGGGGCCTGGAGGAGGCTGCCCCTGCACTGCTGGGGGGTGGAGGTAGTGGGAGACATGGGTGGGGGCCTGGTGGAGGCTGCCCCTGGTGGCTGGGGGGTGGGGGTGATGGGAGACATGAGTGGGGGCCTGGTGGAGGCTGCCCCTGCACTGCTGGGGGGTGGGGGTGATAGGGGACATGAGTGGGGGCCTGCTGGCAGGTGCCCAACAGTGCTGGGGAGTGAGGGTGATAGGGCACATGAGTGGGGGCTTGGTGGAGGCTGCCCCTGCACTGCTGGGGGGTGGGGGTGGTGGGAAACATGGGTGGGTGCCTGGTGGAGGCTGCCCCTGCACTGCTGGGGGGTGGGGGTGGTGGGAGACATGAGTGGGGGCCTGGTGGAGGCGGCCCCTGCACTGCTGGGGGGTGGGGGTGGTGGGTGACATGGGTAGGGGGCCTGGTGGAGGCTGCCCCTGCACTGCTGGCTGTGGGGGTGATAGGGGACATGAGTGGGGGCCTGCTGGCAGGTGCCCCACAGTGCTGGGGGGTAGGGGTGATAGGGGACATGAGTGGGGGCCTGGAGGAGGCTGCCCCTGCACTGCTGGGGGGTGGAGGTAGTGGGAGACATGGGTGGGGGCCTGGTGGAGGCTGCCCCTGGTGGCTGGGGGGTGGGGGTGATGGGAGACATGAGTGGGGGCCTGGTGGAGGCTGCCCCTGCACTGCTGGGGGGTGGGGGTGATAGGGGACATGAGTGGGGGCCTGCTGGCAGGTGCCCAACAGTGCTGGGGAGTGAGGGTGATAGGGCACATGAGTGGGGGCTTGGTGGAGGCTGCCCCTGCACTGCTGGGGGGTGGGGGTGGTGGGAAACATGGGTGGGTGCCTGGTGGAGGCTGCCCCTGCACTGCTGGGGGGTGGGGGTGGTGGGAGACATGAGTGGGGCCTGGTGGAGGCTGCCCCTGCACTGCTGGGGTGTGGGGGTGGTGGGAGACATGGGTGGGGGCCTGGTGGAGGCTGCCCCTGCACTGCTGGGGGGTGTGGGTGGTGGGAGACATGGGTGGGGGCCTGGTGGAGGCTGCCCCTGGTGGCTGGGGGGTGGGGGTGATGGGAGACATGAGTGGGGGCCTGGTGGAGGCTGCCCCTGCACTGCTGGGGGGTGTGGGTGGTGGGAGACATGGGTGGGGGCCTGGTGGAGGCTGCCCCTGGTGGCTGGGGGGTGGGGGTGATAGGGGACATGAGTGGGGGCCTGGTGAAGGCTGCCCCTGCACTGCTGGGGGTGGTGGGAGACATGGGTGGGGGCCTGGTGGAGGCTGCCCCTGCACTGCTGGGGGGTGTGGGTGGTGGGAGACATGGGTGGGGGCCTGGTGGAGGCTGCCCCTGCATTACGGGGGGGTGGGGGTGATAGGGGACATGGGTGGGGGCCTGGTGGAGGCTGCCCCTGCACTGCTGGGGGGTGGGGGTGGTGGGAGACATGGGTGGGGGCCTGGTGGAGGCTGCCCCTGCACTGCTGGGGGTGGGGGTGGTGGGAGACATGAGTGGGGGCCGGGTGGAGGCTGCCCATGCACTGCTGGGGGGATGGGGGTGGTGGGAGACATGAGTGGGGGCCTGGTGGAGGCTGCCCCTGCACTGCTGGGGGGTGGGGGTGGTGGGAGACATGGGTGGGGGCCTGGCGGAGGCTGCCCCTGGTGGCTGGGGGTGGGGGTGATAGGGGACATGAGTGGGGGCCTGGTGGAGGCTGCCCCTGCACTGCTGGGGGGTGGGGGTGGTGGGAGACATGGGTGGGGGCCTGGTGGAGGCTGCCCCTGGTGGCTGGGGGGTGAGAGTGATGGGAGACATGAGTGGGGGCCTGGTGGAGGCTGCCCCTGCACTGCTGGGGGTGGGGGTGGTGGGAGACATGAGTGGGGGCCGGGTGGAGGCTGCCCATGCACTGCTGGGGGGATGGGGGTGGTGGGAGACATGAGTGGGGGCCTGGTGGAGGCTGCCCCTGCACTGCTGGGGGGTGGGGGTGGTGGGAGACATGGGTGGGGGCCTGGCGGAGGCTGCCCCTGGTGGCTGGGGGTGGGGGTGATAGGGGACATGAGTGGGGGCCTGGTGGAGGCTGCCCCTGCACTGCTGGGGGGTGGGGGTGGTGGGAGACATGGGTGGGGGCCTGGTGGAGGCTGCCCCTGGTGGCTGGGGGGTGAGAGTGATGGGAGACATGAGTGGGGGCCTGGTGGAGGCTGCCCCTGCACTGCTGGGGGGTGGGGGTGATAGGGGACATGAGTGGGGGCCTGCTGGCAGGTGCCCCACAGTGCTGGGGGGGTGGGGGTGATAGGGGACATGAGTGGGGGCCTGGTGGAGGCTGCTCCTGCACTTCTGGGGGGTGGGGGTGGTGGGAGACATGGGTGGGGGCCTGGTGGAGGCTGCCCCTGCACTGCTGGGGGGTGGGGGTGGTGGGAGACATGGGTGGGGGCCTGGTGGAGGCTGCCCCTGGTGACTGGGGGTGCAGGGGGACATGCATTGGTGGCAGTAGTGCAAGTTGACATGTGGGTTGGCTGGGGGGCATGGCCATGGTGGATGGGGTGCCTGCAGGACATGTGCAGGGTAGGCCCCTGTGGTGTGGGCCACCTGCAGGGGCCGTGGAGGGTGTAGAGGGAACACCTGGGAGGACCCACACGTGCAATTCATGTGTGGTGCTCCCCGCGCACCCCTGTCATGCACGTACCCTGATGGAATCGCGTGTGATACTTTCCGCGCACCCCTGAAATACACGTACCCTGCTGATGTCGCGTGTGAAACTTCCCACGCACCCCGAAATACACGTAGCCAGGACATTTGCGTGTGGAACTTCCCGCACACCCCTGATATACATGTACCCTGCTGATATCGCGTGTGAAACTTCCCGCGCACCCCGAAATACACGTAGCCAGGACATTCGCGTGTGGAACTTCCCGTGCATCCCTGGAATACACGTACCCTGCTGATATCGCGTGTGAAACTTCCCGCTCCCCCCGTAATACACGTAGTCAGGACATTCGCTTGTGGAACTTCCCGCGCACCCCTGATATACACGTACCCTGCTGAATTCACATGTGAAACTTCCCGCGCACCCCTGATGTACACGTACCCTGAGGGAATCACGTGTGGAACTTCAAGCGCACCCCTGAAATACACATACCCAGCTGAAATGACGTGAGGTACTCCCCGCGAACCCCAGTGATACACGTAGCCCGCTTGCCGTGCTGGTACAGGGTTAGCGCAGCCCTTTGCGCTGTATTGGGGATTTTGATGGCTTTTCCCTGCATGAGAGGCGTTCTTGGGGGCGTAACTGGCGCTGCTGCAGGGTCGCTGCGCCACTGTGCGCCACAGCTGGTTTTGGTAGCTGGAATCCATGAATACGCTGGAGCAGGCGGCTGGCGCAGGGATTCGCACGCGCACACTGTGAGCCAGCCGCGTGCGCCACTTGTGCGCTAAATTCTATGAATTACCCCCTTAATGTTCTGCCCAGAGTTTTGTTCGAGGGAGCAACATTACCTTATATACATAACCAGAGTAACTTTTTGTCTTTACGATGCAAAACAAAATCCAGCGTAGAGTTGTTGGCAAAACCATACATTGGTAATGTGTGCTTTTATATTTAAAACTTGGTTGAAATCCTACTATCTTCTGTGGATACTCCACACAAAGGAACATGTGAAAGATACTTGGGACTGCTGCTCTATTCAGAGGTGCATGTGCTTGGATATAAGAGACAGGTTGCAACTGCAATGCTTTATGGACCTCGGTAGTTCGCAAATTCGTGTCTGCAAGTTGCTGGATGACAATAATTGGTTTTACTATGTTTGAAGCCCACATATCGACCAGGTTATTGATATTGGTATTTTATTTCTATCGCGCTCATACACAAGTGTTTCAGAGCGTGGCAAGGGAAGGGAAGGGGAAGAGGGGAGAACAGAAACAAAGATCTTACTAGTCCCAGTGACATTGAGAACGCGCAAGTGCAGGATAGAGGGGGAAGGGGGAGAAGTGCATGGAAGGGGCAACACATGGAGAGTGCGGAGCGAGAATGAAAAAACAAAAATAATAATAAAATAATAAATAAAAGGGCAACAAACAATTGGAGTGCAGCCAGCAAGTGGCAAGTGGCAAGTGCTGGGTTTATGGCAGCAGGCCGGGTAGGTCTGAAAGTGCAGGAAGAAAAGGGGAGGGCTGTATGGGTACAGATACAGACCCTAGTGCAAGGGGTGGCCCGGAGGCAGTGCATGAGGGTGGCAAGATGAGCAGGTACATGGGCCCGGAGGACAGAGGGTGGCCAGGTGCCTGGTGCCGAGGGAGAGTTGAATCAACAGGGGAGAGGAGAGGAGAAGGCAGAAGCAAAGAGGAAGGTTTTGGGGTGCTTCCGGAACCAGAGATGGTTCTACTCAAGTTTTAGAGTTGCAGGGAGGCTGTTCCAGTGGGAGGCCCCAGCCGAAGACAGAGATCTACCCCCTGCTTGTTTCTTTGAGAAACGACTGACCCTGAGGGAGTTAGAGGTAGAGGAGAGGTGTGCTCGAGATGGGAGGTATTTGCAGAGGGATAGCTGAAGGTATATTGGACCCAGGCCCCAGAAAGCCTTGTGGACAATGCAGAGAGTTTTGAATTTAATCCTTGCATCCACTGGGAGCCAATGGAGAGATTTCAGAGCTGGAGAGATACGATCCCAGGGCTTGAGGTACGTGGTACCTGGTTGGTCTGAGTATGTGGTTGGGCCGTCAACATGTTTTTGCCTGTACTTAGTAATTTCGGCACTCCACCACGACTAAATTACTTTCACCATCAGTCAATAGCTTCTTATTCATTTCAGGTATTTCTGTTATCGATGCTGGGAAGGTGGATAGGGCACCTATGGATAGGCCATCCACAACATCCACATCCTTTTCTAGATTGTTATTAGACACAAGTACATTATCTACATTATTCTCAGTAACTGAAACCCGGTCAACTTCTATATAGCGGCCAAACATTTTTTTACAAGTGCCATTTGTACATTTCCGCACATATTGTTTCTTTATGCCTGTGCCACAACTTTAGATTTAGCTTTTTTTCTATTATTTTGATTTACCTCGCCGAATCTTTGGAGGTAAAGAAGTTGAGGGTACAATACAAGACTTGGGGGCAGAAGAAACAGAATCACTATGAACTGGCATGTCTATAGAGGTAGCTACTTCCGTAACAGTTTTATGGGCCTGATTTAAGCATTTCATAAGTAACACAGATTGAACATCAATTTTCTTCTCAAGACTTTTACTTTTTTCTACCAGCATAGTCAGTAGATAATCTAAAACCCAGAACATGTCGGTAGAGGTCATACTAAACATTGCTATCTTTGATATATTAGCATCAATCGCGTCATGTATAAGTGATTTAGAGTGAACTATAGCAATGGTAAGTAGCAGATCAGACATTTCTGCCGGCTTTATATTCTTGCGATCATATGTAATACTTCTATGTACTTTAGGAGACACATCTTGTTTAAACTCTGTTATTTCTTCAAGTGGTGAGGTTAAATAAATGATGCATCCTTTATGTCCAATAGGTGTAGTCAGAGGTCTACTAATGACGGAATCAAGAAATTATGTTCCTATATAACTAAGCAATTGCTAAGTTCTTCCGCTATTTCTTTGGCCGCAATCTCTTCCGATACACAGTCCAATAGAGGTTTTTTCACAAAGAACAGAGCCAACTTCTTAGTTTTAATGTTCACATCATTTTTATTGATTGTCTTAGGTGTACACATTCTGCAGCAATGTCGCATAGCCAAGGGGAGATTATGCAGAGCTGTCTCCTCATTAGTAAGGTTGCTCATCTCTCCAATAACCACCATAAACCCAGTAGCTACTTCCCAAAGGACCGATAATCTCTCCCGTGTAGTGCAGGAAAGTGATGGGGCAAACACGCTTCACCGCACTAACCGGGTTAAATGTGACTTCTAGAATGAGATATGCAGATCAAATGTCTATTAATACATAATATTGTTTATTTGGGGCACTTATCCAGAGGCAACCTCAAGCGTATTCTTGGAGTGTAGAACTCTAGTCTGAAAATGCACCAATAACAGCAACAACAACAACAATATTTTGGGATTCTAGGAATTACACTTCATGGTGCACAGAATGGAAATAATAGAAGGCCACACAACCACAATATTCTATCTTTAATACCGAAGTCGACAAACGAAAACTGCAAGCAACAAACCCAGCGCGGCTGCATGTACATGCTTGTACTGGTCCCAAAGCATGCTATGCTCCAAAAAAGGTGCAGTTGACAAACACGACTGTATGTCAGAAAAATAATGACACCAAAAAATGACAACCCTATTCTGACATACGCGGGTCAACACTTTAAATGTACATCTACTTGCGACTAGGACGAGATGGCCTGCAGTCAAACCCACAAACACGGAATGCAAAGACAAACTGCAAACCACAGGCTGTGAGCCGACGGGGTAACACATACCTACTTGAGCAAGCTTCCAAGCTTCCAAACACACAATACACAGTTACAAATTCTGTTGAAAACTCAACTGATTGGCCAATTAGGAACAGTGACGTCAAGTGTTTACAAGCCTAATCTAACAAACAAAAAGCAACACTCTAGATGTACACTTACACTTTAAGAAGTAATGGCCCACACTCACATCCACAGACATGGAACACGAACAGCTAACATACTTTGCAATGGACTCGCAATGCGCACATGCTAATGCACGCACCACGCTATATTTGAAGCTTGCTGGGTAGGGGGTGGGGCCAATCCTGAAAACCAAGAAATGGGACAATTTATTAAACAAGTCAATAACTTCTGTAGTGTTTAGAGCACGACTAGAGCAATACTAGCATCTATAAATGATGATAGGGTCCAGCTTCTTGTTAAAAATATCTGTACCACAATATTAATTTGCTGCTTGGCTTCGGGGTCCAACGCAGTGAACAGCGAACAGACTTTGCAATGTACCTTGCAATATGTGCGTGCTAATGTGCGTGCCGTGCTATATTTGAAGCTTGCTGGGTAAGGGGAGGGTCCAATCCACAGTATTGATTTGCTGCTTCTTCTTGAATGCCCTCAGGGTCCAATGCAGTAAACAGCTAACAGACTTTGCAATGGACTTCGGAATGACTGTGTGCTAGTGCGTGCGCCATGCTATATTTGAAGCTTGCTTGGTAGGGGGAGGGGACAATCCACAATATTAGTTTGCTGCTTCTTCTTGAATGCCTTGAGGGTCCAACACAGCGAACAACAAGCAGACTTTGCAATGGACTTCGCAATTGATTTTCATTGCCCTACCTGTACCTGTAACCCTTTCTCCCATCAATCACCCCAGTCATTGCAAGATGTTCATGTCGGTACCATTGTATACAGTGATATTCCCTGGTTTGCTGATGGCACACTTTCAAATTACTTCGCAACAGACGTCCCCCAACTTCCCAGATGTTCCTGATCAATTAACGTATACACAATGACGTGACACACTTTTAATCAGTTTGCAAATCTGAGGGCTGTGGTCGTCGCAGCGCACAGTTATATTATATGTAGAGCATGCTGTGTTCACAATATTGGAATGATCAAAATCCATTCTAACAATGCAGATGGCCTCCATGTATGAAGTCATTCTGTCCAGCGTACCCATTCACATTTTAAGATGTTGCACAATAAACCCTACCATGTTTTTTGCTAAACCTGTTGAGGAAGGAGAGGAGGATCATGATTACGTCACTTATGATCGTCCTGAAGATGATTTGGTACGGGCACGGGAAGACGTACTAAAGAGGAGGTCCTTTTCATTGATGGTTTATTTATTATTTATGACATTTATATAATGACTAAACCCTGGGGTATCACTGCATTTCGTACAAGGAGCAGAGGACAGAAGCAAAAGTTACATGCAATGCAGTGCATAATCATACTTATCGAAGAGCCAAGTTTTCACAAGTTTTTTAATGCACTATGCTATTTTTTGCTTCTAATGTCTGCAGGGAGAGTGTTCTGGAGTTTTGATGCAATGACCCCAAAGCTGGTCCTTCCAGCCCTTTTGCTCTTGTAGCGAGGGGCGACCAAGGAGATACTGGAGCTTAATCTAAATGCTCGTACTGGAGGTTTCTGGTAGAAACTGTCATTGAGGTAGGTAGGTACCTCTTTGTAGATGCACTTGTGAGCAAGAGTTAGGGTTTTAAAGTCAATCTGTATTCTGATTGGCAGACTGTGAACCTCATGTCTGATTGCCGAGATGTGGTCAGATCGATTGAGTCCATGGGCATCTTGCAGGGTTTTATTTTGCATTAGCTGGAGTTTTGCTAGATAAGAAGCTGAGGTGCTCATGAGAAGCACAGTATAGTAGTCCAATTTGGATAGAATCAGTGCTTGTGCGAGCATGAAGCAGTTGCTTGGTGCCAAGAATTGTCTGCTCAGTGATATAAGCTGGGATTTGTAGGCCGTGACATAGGATGGTGCATTAATATGCCTGCCACTTCCAGGTGCACCCCCAAGGTTTTGAACTGTTTCAGGACTGGGATGGAGGTGCCATCAATGCAGAGGGAGGCAAAGTTGGAGTCAAGGTTTTTTAGCCAGTAGGGGAAGCCTACAATGAGGAGCTCAGTGTTTTCATCGTTCAGACACAGATTATATGTGACCAACTAGTTTTGAATGGTGCCATATACTGAGTTGATTGTGGTAGTGTCTTGGGTGAAGTTACATGTGATGGGGTTGATTATTTGGGTGTCAGTTGCAAAACTAGTGTAGATGACATCCAAAGAATCAAGGAGGTCAAATAGGGGTTTGGTGTGTGTATTATACAGTGTGGGTAAGAGGCAGGATCCCTGTGGTAGCCTAAGTGGGGAGGGGATAGGATCAGCAGCGGCTTCACCAATGAAGACTCTGGTGGTGCGGTCACTGAGGAATGAATGCATCTAAAAAGTGACGCCCAGTGAAAAATGAAAATGCTGGTTTGAGGTTTTCATAATTGATCAAGAGACTGGCCACAGACACATGGGGCAGCAGTAGTGCGCCTCGTAGATGGGGAATATGAGGTTGTTGTTCAGAAACGATCAACAGCACATTATTCTGCCCAGGCAGCAGAACTGTCTTCATTGAAGCATTGGAAGCATCTCAGGGATGCTTGGTGACCAATTACTCCGATTAGGTGTATGCCACCACCACGGTACATTCAGGATTATCCAGATCAATAAGGAGTGGGTTTTACAGGTCTAAAGGTATAAATGTACAACATGCAGCATTTCTAGAAAGATTAATGTATGCATTGTCTTTCCCCTCCATGGTAGCAGTAGTTGAATGATCCACCTATACTCGAAATACAGATCCTATCTCACTTGGCAACACGGCCACAGACAAGGCCACCAAAGAAGCGATGTATCACAGGGACCCCAATGGCACCGCGTATTCTGAGGTGGTAACTCAACAGTTACAGTTAACTATTCCATACTCTACAGTATTGATTACACAAATAATTGATTTGCAGGGCCAGGCACCCCAAGAGGAGAATGATTTATGGGTAAAGAGTGGTTGCTCACAGTCCCTGACAGACCTGAAATGTAGACAAAACATTACAGGTAAGGTGGTAATGGTTGCTTTTGAACAGCTGCACTACCTGGCCCATATTTCAATGGTGTGTCTCTAACTTGCAAAAATTTCCAACACATTTGTGGCGCAATAAAAACATGCCACCTCTACAATACATTGCCTCGTCCCACTGAGCTACTCCAGGAGCTTCACATTGACTATGTGGATATGTCTAACATGTGCAGCAATTATCATGACCATATTGTTGTGGTATGTCCATTCTCCCGTTGGGTTGAGGCTGGCCCTTGTGCACACTAAGATACAAAATTAGCAGTAACATTTTCAGCACACAAGGTAATTCCTCCTTGAGGGGTGCGTGAGGTCCTACATTTTGACAATGGAATTCACTTTTTTATTGATTTTAATAAGGAGATTTATTAGGAATGTGGAATAAAATGTGCTTTAAATACCACCACAAGCCAAAAGGGTTGTAGAAAAAGTTAACTGATCTTTAACAAGTACATTGTCTAAATTATGTGGAACGTTAAGGAGGAACTGGGTGCAATGTCTACCTTGTTTAGCCTAAAAACGCAGCCCAGCAAAGACCACCACTTGTCCGCACAAGAGATAGTGATGGGGAGAAGGATGCCCACACCTCTTACTCCTACACTCACAACATCAGATGCTCACATGGCTGAAGGAGTTTTGGGGAGGAGTTCCATTAGTATTTGCGTGAATTAACCAAATGCATTAAAGTGCTCTCAGGACAGATTGCTCCTAGAAGAGAAGATGCAGCAGTAACATCAGCAACTGATCAACTGAACTTGCCTCTACAGTTGTTCCCAAGGGAAAACATTAGTGTGTTTAACTTTGTCTGCCGCTTAAACCAGCAGAGATTCCATGGGGCCTTTCACTGTAGTGTTTGCAACACATTTTGCAGTTCTGAAAGCACCCAACACCGCTCCAACTTCTCATGAAGCAGACACAATTATTGATCCAGAAAAGGCTGGATATCACAGTACAGTCCCAATGCCCTATTACAGTTTTTAGAGAACCAGTTTTTGACCCATGATGAGTTGTTATGTGCATAAGGTTCCCTAGGTTTATTGATGTGCACCAAAATCCCTTTCTGACCCAACAGCTCATTTACATTAAAGTGCATCAGTTACTACAGTCCCATTTTTTTATATAATTGAAGCTCATTTCAGTACCTTTTCTATAATAATGGATCTGTGGATGTTTGCATGGATGTCTGCTTTTTCTCTCGCTCTGCATGTGCAACACCAAAGACGTGTAATATGTATATTATGTTGTGTATGTTTTTTTTCTTTGATGTTTCTATGTGATTATTTTATATGGAGGGGACATATAAAGTGGGGATTAGGAGGACTATGGATTGTATTTGAGAACGAAACACACTTGGGGATAGCACGGATTGGGAGTAAAACTGAGCAGGAGATTAGTATAAGGGTGTTATTTTTGACACTGTGGCCAATGTGCACCACCCTGAATTGGGCATGCGGGGATGGAGAGGTCCAATGAGAGCTGCTATGCAGGATCTTTGATACCTCATGCAACAGGCACGCCCAAGTAGTGTTTACCCCAAGAAATGATGCCTCTTATAGCCCAGTGCCTAGTACATTTAATGAGTATGCAGTCTTTCCCAAGGGCACAATGTCCAAGCAGTAATTATTGACAGGGACAATGAAGAATGTGCCAAGAAGAAAGAACAGGTGTGGTGCACAGTGCGAACATTGCTGAAGATGGAAGGAAGATGGAAGGAATGTTGTTGTCTAAATATAGATATGTTTCAGGAGTAGTGAGCTGTGAAACGGGGGCCTGGGTTTCCTCAAGACTTAGCAGCACACGTGAATGAAAATTGTGGCAAAATATGGGTTAACTACATGCTGAAACTGATATGGATGGAACTAAATGAAACACCGGTCAAAATATAAAGGCCAACAGCGTACTCTTGTTGCTTTTGAGGAAATGGCACTGTACCCATAGGAATGAACAGCCATTGCAATAAAACATTATTAATGTCCTATCTGACTGAGGTTTCAGCAGCATTGATCGATGTATACTGGGTGTGTAGACAATATGCACATTTATTACACCTGCTCCATCATGGACAGGTGTAAGCTTGCTGACCACCCTACCATCCGCAGTTCTAGTAGTTCTTGATTCTCATCTATCAGTTATAAATGTGCTAAATGTGCTTAGCCCCCAACCGTTAAGTGTGTGCATCGCACACTGAGAGTTCATCATCAGAAGAGATCTGACTACCTGCCCAAAGACTCCTCCGAGAAACAAAAGGCGACAATGGACCAATACTGGTTGTTCACCAAGACAGAAACCTTTATTGACTCTCTTCTGGTGCCAGGTATCCAGACTGCAGCCAACTCCAAATGCTCTGACAATGGGAATTGAATATGCGCTGTATGGTAGCTGAAAAAATGTGAAGTTCTGTTCTGCTCAAACATAGCTTTGTTTTGGAGCAGCAATGCAGTTAGTACAACAAGGAAAACACACAGATGCATATCATGTCATGAGGGTAGATCTGGTCAAGAGGAGGTGTCTTTCTAGATTGACAAAGGGGTTTGATAAATAAAGGGCTTTGAGACAGAGTAGGCAGGCACTCCTCTTCAAGACTGATGGACGAAGGAGCAGAGTAATGCTGAAGCTATCCTTATCTGGGTTGACCCTGTATAAGGCAGGTAGAAAAGCTGGGGAAGATTTCACTGACAAGCTGAGTCAGGAATATCACCAACAGATTTGGGTAAATATGAGGTTAATTGAGGGGTGAGTGGAGTGAGTGGTAACTTAGCTTAGCCCAAATAGTTCAGTTCATTTTAGGTGCTGTATTAGAGATTCTAATTTCAATGTGCATGTATTACTGTATTCGCATTTCTCAATGTCTTGCTGGTTTTTTTTTAATGAGTATTTTTCTTGCAAAGTTACACAAAGCCCATGCCAGTTAGGCTTTGCACAAATAAAGCGCTGAAAGATAGTGCATGAAGAAATGCACTTGCACTGTGAAGTAAAATGTGGGCATAAGGGTCATTCTGTGTAACTTAATTCTATTTTACAATAAAGAACATATTAAAAAAGTAATTTAGTCTCATTATATTTATTCGGCATTCAGTCCCTTTCATTTGACATGTTAAGAAAGATGCAATATCTCAAAGCAAAATTGCCGCAGTGAGCTGTATATTTAGATAGACAGAATGAATGTGCAGTATTTCAATTGCATGCTTTACATTTGTTGGAGCGCAACCTAAGGGCATAATCTGGTACTGTACATAAGATACCACAGGAGGGCATGAACCATCTATTCAGAGTGTATGAAGTTCAGTATTTGTTTGCTGTTAGTGACCCTGATAAAGATAATTATTAGGCAGTATTCTGAAATCGGTCTCACCACTATAAAAAATACCCCAACAAGTTTACCACTAATAACACCAAATACCACCATAACAAAGATACCACAATAAAATACCATGAAGTAATAGAAATAATCTTAAAATACATATTACAGTACCTCCAGACTGATAGGTGGGATGGGTTTGTTAGGCTAAGGATGGTAAACATAGAGAGGCCTTTGGAACCCCTGGGGACAGTGACCACACCCCTACCAGATCCAGAGAATTATATTGATTGTTGGGTCGATGTAGCAGGAGATGGGGGAGGCTGTTTTATGACTGGCACAACTGAAGAATACGCCTAAGGGGGGCATGAGCTTGTCACATATGTAGAACATTGGCACCCAAGGATGACGAATACAGAAGGAAGGAAGAATGGTTTGCTAATGGAGTATTAACTAAAGAAAATGTTGGTATGCACATAGAGCTCCCCACAAGGAATAGAGGTTCAGGTTGAGGAAAACATACTAGAGAACAACATTGTGGTGTTTCGGACAGCACATACATTGTGTTAGTAAGGTCTGACACATATTCGATACGTAAATATAGCTACACAAAAAGAGCAACACATGCATTAATGTTGTGGTTGAGGTCATATATAGGCCAGTATTATAGGCCCAGTGTTTTAGTTAATGTATTTTAGTGACATATCATAGCATGATGTATGGTAAGGACTGAAATAGGCAGAAGATGGAATCACCAGAGTAGTATGGTAGTATGGTAGTAGCAACGTTTGTATATTAACTTGGCAGATGTGTCACAATTTTAGATCTTAAGGCCTAGTACCTGATGAACAGAAGAGAACACAGGCCTTGGTTTGGGGCTGCGACTCTGGCAGTGCAACTCCAAAAACAAATCCCCTTTCCTGTTCCCCAGCAGAGAGGGCGAGGCCAGAAGCATCCATGGTGCGCAGATACGCACTAATTGTATCCAGCTGCGGGGCCTGAATATGTTGGGAATGGAATGTTAGTTGGAAGAAGAGAAGGAAGGCATGCACCCTGGACAAATTCATCAGAAAAGTGCACAAGGCTCTGTGATGCCAATGAGCCAGGCAAAGATTTAGAACATTACTGCCCTAGCCCAGGGGCAGACACACCATATGAATTACACCTAGATACACAACATAAACAAGCAAATGCTCAAATGTCAGACTCAAGATCAGTGCCCTGGTCACATCATCCCTGGACACCTGGAGTTGGGAGGAGATAAGTGGGAACCATGTCTGGAACATCTTGTGATTACATTTGATACAAGGTTGGGTCGCAACTTGTGTGCGCCATGTAATTTGGGTTAATGAGGAAGCCTATTGTTTCATCAAAATCAGGGTTGGCCTTGCTAAATTACTTTCATCACGTCTGGAACAGGATGATGCACATATCTATTGATAAGAACCCAACAATCATATACCTGGGTTTGACACTGATGATGTAGGGGGCTGAATGTTTAAGCAAATGGGGCTAGTTGTAGATGTGACCAATTGGTCAAGGGACTATGGGGGGATTAGCATGTTCTATAGGTGGCAGCCAATGAGGGTGGTGGAATTATGCTCTACTCATTATTATGCTTATTATTGTTTATTTTCAGTTTCTCTGCTATATAAGATGTAACATCTTGAATTAAGACGAACTCCATGTCACTTTGGTTCTGCAGGACTGTCTGAGTCCATGTGTGCATGTAATGAAATGTGTTTTCCCTTGCAAAGAGGTTCAGTGATTATTTTGGTTGTTTGGATTGTTTGTATTCTCCTTTTTTGGGCTGCCCCCGTTTTAGTATTACAGTGTCTGCAACCATCAGACGTGGACCACTCACACTGCAGAATACATTATGCTCTTGTTTGGGTTAAAAACATATATTCTGCATCTTCCCTTCCACCCCTATCAATTAAAATGACTCTTCCATGAGCAACACAAATGTAAATCTGTCTTTTTCCATTTGGATCACAAACCCAACGTGGCGACTGTCTCAAAATATTTCCAAGCAGCTCACATTTGTTGGTTGAAGATGTGCAATCGCCTTCTTTGTCTGGGTTTCTGCGCATGTAACGGTACAATCTGATTGACGTAGAGGCATTTGCCTAAACTGAATAAGGAAGTGATTCCGTGCACCAGACCAAGATATCACTATTTTTTTTAACCTATTGTTTTGTACATTTAAAAAAATCCACTGGGCATATTAACACCAAATTTGCAAAAGTACACTTCGCGGATCAGGTCGCTGCATCATGCACACATTTGGTGAAAAAACACAGCACACTTTTGCACATTTGTTAATCCGTCCAATAGATTTTTTTTAAATGGCCCAAATGTAGGTCCGAAAAATGAGTGATATCTCCATTCGGTCCATGCACTCACCTCCTGGTTTGGTGTCTGCGGATGCCTTTAGATCAATCAGGGAGCAGCGTAGCAATCACAAACACCATACGTGGCTGCTGATTTGTCCATTAAAAATGTGAAGTGTGTCAAAAAATTTTAAACAGACACCACGTTGGGTTCACAAACTGCTCCTGTAGTACATGAACATTGAGGCAAAAACATATCATGAAAAACAACATTACACTTGTCAAACAAATGAAACAATCTCTGCGAAGGTGAGAGGTGATGAGGATGGGATGGGATCATCTAGCAAAAAAGGAAAAAAACAGGTGTTTTTTCTTCTCGGAAGTCCGTGAAGATGTTCGTGGACATTCTTTGATGTTCGCAAACTTGACAAATGTTCAAGGACATCCATGCATATGTGTGCATTACTGGGTTGATAATTGTATGTCCATTATGATCCCATATGCCAATTTACCTACTGAGTTACCAATGCCTCACCCTATATGCACTAGGGCCCTACTGCCTTTGCGGAGCATTGTTTATGTACACAGTGCTGAAGCCATCCATTTGACTGGGTTTGCCAATGTATTTGTTTAGGCATAAATACATACGGAACTGTCTACTGAACTACACTGCATGGGATATGATGAAAAACCACCAGTTTAGACAAACTGCTTGTGTCTCTACTGCATGCACCCTTATTCATTGTGTTTGAGGGATATGGGTTATAGCCTACTGGGTAATCCATAAATCTGTGCAAGCTGCAAGTTGGACAGGGTTGTCCTGAGTAAACTCAGTCGCTACATTTTGAGCATCGCTGAAGTGAGAGGAGATGAGTGAATCGGAATGGGAAATTGGTGTGCATTATGACTGTCGAAGGTCATTTCTACTAGGAAGGAGCAGACCGAGGTTGGATGCTTATTGGAACTCAAATGTTTATCACAATGACAGTTGCGTCCACCCTAAAGAAAAGTTACCGACAGGCACTCAATGGTTACACGTTTAAGTTCATTTGAAATATGAGTTCAGTTTGCGTTGGCCTGCAACATTAAGATATCAATTTTACAACTTGTTAGGAATGTTACCTGACATGCTATAAATGTCAGACTTGAAAAATGAACTCTATGTATTACAAAAGACATACATGTACAAGAAAGTTTTTAAATGTGTGCGTGGAAGATGCCTCATTGCACCACAAATAACATAATGTGCCATGACACCAGGATTGGTGGAGTGGCTGATTCCTACATGTGGGCAACATGAACATTAGTAATTTTTGCATTTTGATTTTTATTCCCTGTTGTGCTACTATGGCAAATGCCTCAAAAACTCTCTCTGTGCACACATGGAGTCCATTTCCCCTATGTAAGTAGATTATTATTACTTAGCATTTATATAGCGCTACGAACCCTCAGGCATCTGAGCACCGCTTATTATTACCCAAGGTGTGTGGTGCTCATTTATCAACCTCGGAAGGATGAAATGCTCTGTTTGGCCATGCTGGGACTCGAACCTGCATGTGCAGGCTCTACAAAGATGTCAAAGCGAGCCCTCTCCCTGATGTGCTATCGGACTGTATATGATAGTATAGAAAACCATCGAAAATGAAATACAAGTAATTCTGTTTATTGAATATATGTTAAATTTGTTAAAGGGATGTTATGGTTAAGTGGCGCTACTAAAAACCTATGAAATTCAATGAAAAAAACGTTGTTAAAGGGACGTTAAGGTTAAGTTGCGCTATTAAAAACCTATGAAATTAAGTGAAAAAAACTTTGTATTTTATTCGGGGACTTCAACACGGTTCGTAGAACACCCGCGCACATGTGCACCACACGCCTGGATCCTACGAACATCGTGCCTGTCCGTTACTGTCTGCCGCACGTGTGTTGCACTTTTAATTAGACCCAAACACGGTCCGTAGAACACCCGCGCCCATGCGCACAACCGTCCCTGCGCATTTGGTGTCCAGCGGACAACTGTCCCATTTGCGAACGTGTCCGCTACATCATCATGTGACCGCACCCACGCTGAGCGTGTGTCCTGATTTGCGGACACTGTCCGGACCCCGAACATTTAAAAAGTGTTTTTTTAGCAATCCAGGGTCACCATTGCACATGTCCCAAACAATGTCCCTGCCGATCTACATACATTTTGGAAGTTTTGAGCCCTTTCTTGGTGTTCAATGTGTCCGCGACCAGCGCGGGTACCCGCAAAGCGCGCACCAGCACCCCTACAAAAGGCCACACCCCAGAGCTGATCCTCATTCTGCTTTTGGATTTCCAAGATTTTCAACAGGACAATTGTGCAGGTTGCTGTTCCTGGTTCCTGGTTATTAACCTTCCAGATGGCATCCCAAATTGCTTCTGCTGCTACTGCATCAGCATCCCCACCCCCTCCACCACCACCACGTCCCCAAGGGCCTGCAGAGGGGAACTGCCATGAGGATGCAGAGGAGAGGGAAGAAGAGGATGAGCTAGTGGAAGTTCCTACTACTAGCACTCATCATGAGTCTTGGGTGTGGCAGTTATTTACTACTGTTGATGGAAAGGCAAAAGCTGATGCAAGCAAGGTGATCTGCACTCAGTGCCACATTGTGCTGAGTCGTGGCAAGCCTGGTTCGAATAGCTATGGTACAACATCAACGAAGTGACACCGAAAGTCGTTCCACAATCGTAAGGTTGTAAAGGTTGCACCTTGCAATAAACGTAGTATTTGTATTTGTATTTGTATTCATTTGTTTATATAGCGCCTTACACCAAAACGCTGCACAATTGAAGAACTTGATACATAACACATAAAGTAGGTTGAGTTCCTCTGCAGCATCCTCTGTTTCCGCTGCTGTCACCACAAAAGACATTCCTGTGGGACAGCCCATCCCTCAAGATGCCTCACAGGCCATCCATAATGCTGCTGACCATTGCCTTTCGAAGGTGACAATTTTGTGCATGTACTGCAATGCAGTACTCTGCAGGGGGGAGAACCTTCGGAGTGTTTTCGAGACTGCAGTCAAGGAACATCAGAAGGTCTGCAACCTACCTCAATAAGGCCCACCCTACATCTTCCTATCTCCACCTGCCCTTTCTTATCCCTGTGGTTGGTGTCCCTTCCTTACCCTCCTTTCCCTCTTTTCCTTGTGTGTCGTGTTTAAAAAAAATAAAATATATAAAACATCAAAAAAAAATCAAAAGGCTTTTTTTCAGAGCCGTCTTTGACAGTTTAAAAATAGAAGTGACAAATAAATAGTGCAGCACCCTGTGCATTTTTTAGAAGTCTGCGGACAGTCCGCTGACATTTATTTTTTGGGGGCACTGCCCTATCAGAACCATTGCACTTTTCTATAGAGGGAAGTGGTGGCTCTGAAAAGAGCCTTTTTGTGGTGTTTTCTTATGTTTCAAAAACTTCAAATGGTCAACACCTACTGCAAAATGGATTGCTGTAATTCCAAAAAAGGTTGCAATGCATTTTGTATATTTTGCAGAGCAATCTGATTGCTGGCATAAATAAGATGTACTCCATCTCTGCGAAAAATGTGTGTGCTACAAAACATAATGTTTTCATTCTGAAAAGAGGACATACCAACATCTCTCAAAAAGGCATAAACAGCCTTGTTGACATTGTGCCTGCTTTGTGGACCAAATGAAAAACGCAACCACATTTGTCCGTGCGCAATATGGGAAAAAATTACTCTAGAGTTGGGATGCATGTCAATGACTTTCCCAAGTACTTCTTTCATTGCAAATTGCAAATTACAAAGAGATTCCAGACACATGTTTTAAACTGTTCCCACCACAATGAATAATAATAATGCCTGGATGAAGCTGTGTCACCAAAGAAGCACAGAGAGGTACCAAATCCACTGACTCCATTCCACACACTCCATGCCAGTGCACTTCCACATGAGAGAATCCAAGATGTGTAGCCACTCCACAGTAATCTGCTTGCACCTCCAACCAATTTATCCACAAATCTCCCAAAATCCAAACAATCTGCTTTCTGAAACACACAGCCATAGCTATCTGCTCTTCTCTTAGGAAAAAGACCTACTGCCAAGCTCTCTCCTTACACAACACACCCAGTAAACCTTATTAGCCAATCCCTTGTTCTGCTCAGTCTCATTTGCATGCCTCTCATCCCCAAAATCATGTATGTAATACGTGCTGGCTGCGGACAACCGTGCTGTCGGCGGACAAATCGAAAATTCTGCACTTGGGGAATGAAAATTTAAATAGTGTGCCCCATTTCCCCTTTGAGGTTGGCTCTGAAAATAGCCTTTTTTGTTTTTTTTGCAGATGCTTCAGAAACACCTTTTATTTTCTATTTCTTTTGGTTTCTTTTCTAATTTTCCTCCAAGAATCTTCACATTAGCTTCTCCAAAGCAACCCTTATGTTCCAAAACAGCATGACATTTCCCATAAAGATAAGGAAATGCCATCTTCTTTAAAATAAACAGCATTACTGGAATCAATGTTCTCATTATTACAAAAGAACATACCAGCTCTAAGCATGAAAGCAAACATGCCTCGGTTGATTGTACATCTAGCAATATTTTGCTGAGGAAAAAAACAGAACTATTGTCCCATACTGCCCTTGGCATTCTGAAGGACTTTCATGATTGCCTGAACCAAGTTTTGCAGATATTTCAACAAAGTAGGGGCACTGACATAGCCCAAATGCACAGCACCACAGTCCAGGACAACTGCAAATGGACTATTGAACCTAGCCATATCCTGACAAACATCCAAAATTGCCTGCAAATGAAAACCAGGCACAGTACTCCACACCACCTTCAGTCCTTTCACATCAAAATTCTTTGCCACATTCCTACATTTAGCATACTGCTCCAAACAATCAACAAACATATCTCCGAGCACCAAAAGCCTGAATTTCTCCACCTCTGCCATCTTCACTACACAAACCCACTTTCAACACAAACCACAACCTCAACATCTGATTGGCTGATCCCTATATCCCTTTTCCATGCCGGATTTACTGAGAAACCCTGGATGTAGCACACCCTATCCGCGAACAACCACAGTGACCGTGGAGCACGTAACACTGGGGTATCCCTTCTACCCTTTCCACTGCACTCTCTGCACCATTTCCTCATTGGCTACCATTAAGCAGTCACACAATCATCCACCAATCACATTCAAGAACTCTATATCTAACTCTATCATCACAGATCAGCAGTTTAGATTTACTATTGATCACTCCACAAGATTTCTACTTGCAGATTCATGCACATACACATGCATGAACACAGACTACAGGCCTGAATATTTTCTACACAGTGCATATACAGTTATTCTAGGAATACAATACATACTGGGAGCATAACTCAGCGGCAACATGCACGCCTTAGAAGCAAGACGACACGAAGCAACACAGGTTCGATCCCCGGGTCCAAGCTTAGAAACCTCTCTGTGTTTAATCACTTTATAAATACGCAACTAAGACAAAATAATTATGCAACTAAAAAACAAACCATTCCTGTAACAGCGCCTCGATGCCTGCGGGCTGTGTGAGCGCTTTAAAATGTAAAATAAAATAAATAAAAATATAAACAGTAACTGCCACTTACCCTGTATAAACTGTAAAATTAACTTACTGTCATTTCTCCCATCGACTAATTGCAAACCTTTTAGCTCTCTAAATTTTTGTTTACACACACACATATCTAAAAAAATATTGTTTCATATTAAAAGATAGGAGAAAAAATACTATAATTATGAGAAATAATGTCCAGTGTGTTAAAAAATTGCACGCAGCCAGGATGAGTACATGCATCTTCATTCAAGCACACACACAGACAATATCATTAGAAAGGCTCCCAGCTCAAAAACACCCCTGCCTCTATATGAAATCATTCTGCTTTATTTCCCACACCTTCACAAATGCATACATCGCATGTTTTTTCTGTACAATCTCTGCCATTTACTCTGTAAAAATAGCAAAAAATGCATATTATTTTTTCTTCTATCTCCTAACATTAATTAAGATAACATTAAATAAAAAGTGTGCTCTATACGTTTACTATTATATTAATTAGTAAAACATATTCAATTAACAGATTCTAAATAAAATATACAGGATGCACATAGGCAAAGGAAATTGCATGTGAATACTATGCTCAGTTGAAAGAAAACACTACTACTACAAAAAAAATGTCTACATTAACAAAAGTGCTATAAACACACACATTCACTAACTTTTTTCTTTTACAATTGCAGTGAAGAACACTATCCTGAAAAGCACTAGCGTCTGAAGTACGAACAAGGACTTAGAGGAAACCTACTCTTTCCATACAAAAAAGTAAGTACAATATTAATTTAATGTTCTAACTGTACTCAAACATACTAGCATTTTAGTATTGTAGAAAAAACAAGTGTATTAACCCTTTACCATTAGATGTAGTATTAGTGCTTCCCCTTACCAGTTGCATACTTTATATTGTCATCTGAAGCCCAGTATAGTAACACACAAATAGAAGAATAGCCTTTGCAACTTGATGTAGCTCCCCATTGCACAATCACACACCTCCACAATCATCCTTACCATCATACTCAGACACTCATGCACAAAGCACGCATACACTGCACAACAGCCCAACACACACTTTCTTTTTTTCTCCAACAGACCCCAAAGTATGCCTACCAAAAAGCAACTCCGTAGAAAGCAATGCAGAAGTAGAGCAAATCAAAATAAAAGTGTCCAAAATAAGAAACCATCTCTAGCAAATTTTGTACAAAAAGTTCAAACAAAACAGCTAATATAGTCAGTCATTAAGTGAAACAAAACAAGCTCCCAGTACAGAAACTTTCCCTCCACTATCAAAATGTAAAACGCAACAGAAAGTGATTAACAAGACTTCAGCTACCACTACTGCTAACACTGCACCTATAAATCTTGATGTAGTAGCAAGTAACCACAAAAAATATTTTACAAAAAATGTTCCGCCACAGAGTACTTCAGAACCTTATAAAAACAGGAGAGAAATCATGAATAATCCTTTAAACTTACCATAGAAAATTAATCCCAGAAGCTCTGATAGACAGTGCAATCCTTCTCAAAAGGAAGTTATTTATTTTAGTTTTAAACAGAATGAAACCACTAACAATACTAGCTACTGAACTACAAAAAAAAACTTCTCAATAAGCGGAATATCAACAAAAATAGCTTCTTAAACATCTGTGGAGGTGAATGGAGTCACACCATGACCACAGAACCATATTTTAATGAAAAAGCATATAAACAAAAGCAAACAAACCCAATTGCCCTACATAACAGCGGACAAGGGTATGAAAAACTTAATAACACCATTATGGAATAAGAAACTCGGCTCACAAAAATATCACCAGAAAACTCACTTGCCCATTCTACTCAACCAAAACATCCAGTCTACAAATGGCTGTGCACATTAATGTGTAACATTGCCAACAAATATTTCAAATCTTTACGCCAGTTCCTCAATCCGTATGTAAAAAGCAAAGACAAATTCAAAATGAAACTACTACAAAATATGGATGCCTGTCCAGTGCGCAAATACACAACACTACAAGGACATCCATTAGCCTGCATTTCAGGACCTTTTTGCAAAAGCACCTTCCATCATATCAAAATGATATCTACACATCATTCAACTATAAGAAATCTGGTCCGAAAACTCTACTAACAATCTTCTATGTGGTACAGCCAAACAACTACTCAAGGAAATAGAGCATATGCAGAGAAAATATTTTGGAATTGAAAGTCACTGACAACATGCAATAAATATACAACAAACTACCAACTACTGTGCAAATAGCAACCTTTAATTAAACACATATAAAAACAAATACTAAAGTTTAAAAGTACCTCCGCTGAAGTACCAAACTATGTGTGTGTGTGTTGCCGCAAGACTTTTTATAAAAGTAGCACAACAACTGTAGACATAATGTACAAAATAGAAGACAATGAAGATTCCAAATGGTTCCAATTAGCTCTCTGCCTTATAGCAGAAAACAAATACGACATTACCAACTCTTAATACTTTGCAATTACTGCACTGCAAAACTTGACAACAACTAAACACCTTCACATGCTATCACAAATAACTTGGAATTTTTCCCACTACCAGAACCCCTGCAACAACTAAATTTATATGAGCTTCTACTGAGTGAGGAACTTCTTGAGTGGGGATATCATAAGGTGTACTCTCGCGACCCGTATGTTAGTGCTATTAAAGTTGGCAATGGTTTTCTTATTTTATTATTTTATTCTTGTGTCGCAAGGATGTGGGTCAACACGGAGACATAGAGTCCCTCAGCTCCGTTTGTAAAGTAAGCAGTAGTTTGTTTGTGCCTACACCTCTTTGCGCCAAATTTCTGATGTAAATGAATAAAAGTACGTAGTCAAGTTTCTTCAAGTATATTTTCTTAATTTATTTGATATATGTTCTTTCCTTATTTCCTATATGCCCCCGATGCTTGAGGCATGAGCAAGAGAATTTTGTAGGTGGGATTTAACCCTGGAACTACCGTGATACACTTCAACTAAAAACTAATTCCCGGAAATAAGGAAAGGGAGATTCGCATTACATTCAATAAGGCCCGGATTTGAAAAAGGCGCCAATGGAACGCCGAAACACGTGTCATCCATATGGGCAGAACATATATCAAATAAATTAAGAAAATATACTTGAAGAAACTTGACTACGTACTTTTACGTACTTTTATTCATTTACATCAGAAATTTGGCGCAAAGAGGTGTAGGCACAAACAAACTACTGCTTAAATTTATATGAGAGCATCATAATTCAAACAGTGCACCCATTTCAAGCAATAATACGCCTCCAACTAAAAACAGCAAAATGACCTCCCTCTGAATTAGTGAAAGGCTATCGTGGCAAAGTAGTCTATTTACCATTAGATCTCAAAGAAAATGTACACACTCTAGGAGTGCAACGGCAATAGATCAATCTTTAATTGTCTTAGTAAATGGCGTACCTACAAAAGACAAAATAATTTGGCAAGAACTCGTGGACTTACATAAAGTTAGACACGCCCTGCAATATCCCAAAAACAACAATGAATACTACAACAAAATTAATATTGAAGAAAACCTGAGAGAAGCCATTGAAATAATTCAAGAGTCACCCGAAACTGGTCAATTTCAACTTTTAAATCTTGCTACAGAATCCAATATTTTAGACCATTATACAATTCATCCTTTACACTCTAAAGACACTATAGATGATGCACTGCAAATGTACCAAATGCGGCAATCCAAAGATCTCCAATCAGCATATGGGATAAAAATATAGAAGCACGGGCCTTTCCTCTACTCTTTACTACTGGAAAAGGTCAAAGGTACGATGATAGACCCACACAAATAACAGAATCAGATTATCACTCTTTACAAATGTATTTTGATGACCCCAGATTCAGACAAAACGTGGAATACATATTCCACCTTCTCTTTGAAAGTGAACTAGCAACTCTATGCTACGGAGTTGCACACTCATTAAAATCAGGTACCCATTTTCAAAACATGTCAGCTATGCAATTGTAACAAAAAGTGCAAGAAAAAAATGAGGTTTTACAGTCAAGTATTACAATTTTTTTAGCAAACATGCGTGGTACAAAATAATACTGGTTCTAATGTCATGGAGATATACGCTGTATGATAAGAAACCTTGGTCCACCCACTTGGTTTGTTATATTAAGTTGTGCAGAATATGCATGGGAAGATTTACACGGTTTCCTACGCATAGCAAACAAAAACAAAACAAACATAGATATAAAAACACCTGGAGAACTCTGCTCTCTAGATCCTGTAAATGTATCAAGATATTTCAATCATCGCTTCATTGCTATGCTACACTTCATTTGTAATAAGATTGTTCCTCCCCTCAGAGAAGTTCAACACTTCTTTTGGAGAAAAGAATACAAAGCCAGAGGTGCACCACACATCCACATGCTATTATGGATTAAAGATGCTCCTAAATTTGGTCAGGACAGTGATGCCACTGTTTTGCAGTTCATCCAAAAATATGTCACTTGTGAAAACCCTTCAGAAACAATACATAGTGACTTTCATGCACAAATTCACATTTTCAAAGACACAAATGTGGGAAATATTGTCATCGCAAATGTTTAAAAAAAGGGAAATACTACACCAAATGCCTTTTTTGTCTTCACTAGACCAGTTTCAGCAACAGGTCAAGTAAACACCTTCATGTCTTCAGTCTGATATAGTGTCAAAGGTAAATCACCTAAGAACAAATATTACATAAAAAGAACAGAAGAATCAAAATACATCAATGATTACAATGTAATCATTGCCCTCCAATGGAATGCAAACATAGATGTGCAGTACATTGCAGCCAATTCCACTGCAGTTGCACGATATGTCACAGCCTATTTAACCAAAGCAGAAAAAGCAGAGCTTCAGGACCTCTGGGAAGACATATCATCTGAAAAACACAATCGAAGAAATTGTACAACTTAGGCATAAACATGCTCTCTCATAGAGAATGTGGCACCTATAAAGCTGCAGACAGTTTAACTGGTACTGCCTTGTATGGAAAATCTGCCAATATAGTATGGCTAAATCTTGGTCCTGCTAAATCTAGAAAAAGAGTTCTCAAATCATATGAGGACATAGAAAAAATAGCCAAAAATGATCCCAACAGCAAAGACATTTTGAAAATATATTTACTAGACACATACTACCCAAACAGGAGTACCACTTTGGAAACGGTGGGCCTCATTATGAGGTGGGCGCAAAGGGATACCAGGCACTGTTAAGGACATCAGTGCTGGTAATCCCTTTGCATCCTATTCCAAGGTCCCTTAGCGGGAACCGCAAAGGTACCAGGGAGCAAATAACGGTACCGCAAATTGCGGTACCGTTATTAGCTCCCTCCCCATTCCCATTGAGCCCTATGGGGGTTCAAATGGGAATGGGGATTGCCTTTTTCAATGAGGACTTACCGGTGCCTCCAAGGTCGGAATGGACCGGTAATTCCCCATTGAACCAGGTTGGAGTCGGTACCGATATTAGAGGTAGTCATGGTGGAAATAGCACCATGATTACCTCCATACTCGGAATGAGGCCCCATGTTTCTCTACCACGTAGCCCAAAACTTAACATACAAAAATAATATTAAACCAGATGAAAAGAAAGATAGATACAGAGTGGTAAATTGTGAAGGCAGATTAGTGAAACTTACCAAACGCACCTTAATTATATCAAATTGTCATTAAAAACTCCTCAACAAAAATAACTGTACTACATGTCCCTGCTACAACTTTTTAAACCATGGAGAAAAAAAAAGAGTTACTGGATACATATGACTCCTATGAAAACGCTTTCAAAGCAAATGAAAGCAATATAGCAGATGTAAACTTTACACAGTACCAGACAATGTTGCACAATGAACAGCAACACAAAGAAGAACTCCAGGCCCAACTACAAGTGGACACTCCCAACAGTAGTCAACCTTCTGTAACATGATGCCAAGAACCACTTGGACAACCAATAATAGCAAAAGAGGCAGAATTAGCCATGCTAGAAGTAGAAAACACCATGGCCCTCATTACAACCCAGGCGTTAAGGGGTTAACGGTGCCATAAAAGGTGGCGGCGCCGTTAAACCCTTAACGCCTGATTACGAGGTCCCTTTGCGGGTGGCCCTTTAACGCCTGCTTTTAGCAGGCGTTAAAAAACCAACCCACAAAGGGACCTTGGTGCTAAGTACCGTACTTAGCGCCTTCCCCATTCCCATTGAGCCCTATGGGGCAAAAATGGGAATGGGAAAAGGCCATGGCGGCATGGGGAATTACCGCCCCGCCAACCTCAGAATGGGGCGGTAATTCCCCATTCCAGCATGGCGGAGTCGGTAAGTTACCGGCATGGACCATGGTGCTATTAGCTATTAGCTATATATATATAGCTATTAGCACCATGGTCCAACGCCTGGGTTGTAATGAGGGCCCATGTGTCATTATGAACATGCTACAGAAGACTTTGCTGTACTGAATTCACAACTGAACAATGAGCTGCGTAGCATTTTCCAAGAAATAACAAAATAAATTGAACATTGTGTGCAACATGAAAATAAAAACGGTACTTGCCAAGACTACAAACCTATACTGCTGTACGTGAGGGGTGGAACTGGTTCAGGCAAAACATTCTTAATCAAAATCATCAACAAATTCCTTCAACAATTGACAAACAACAACCTGTCAGCTGTTTTAACTGCCCCCACAGGTTTAGCTGCCTACGAATAGGCGGTGTCACTTTACACCGATTACTACTCCTTCCAGTAGAACACCAAAACAAATTAGACTATTACAAACTTTCCACAGAAGCTGCAATGGAACTACGCAGAGTTTTCAAACAGATTATAATGCTGCTAATAGATGAGGCGAGCATGGTCTCCAACATAATGTTGGCTTTGATTCACCTCACATTACAAGAGGTCCTCAAAACAGACTACGAAGATCTCTTTGGACGAAAACACATTATTGTTTTCGGAGATCTTCTTCAATTGACACCAGTGAAAGGTGAACCTATTTTTAAAACCTTAGGGCACAAACTGTGCCGTAAAACTCTTGGCAGCATAGGAAATGTTAACATTTGGCCACATTTTCAATACAGAGAAGTAACAGAAAACATGTGCCAGTCTGCAGACCTCACATACGCCAACATTTTAAAAAATAGTTGTTGTACTATCTCAAGAAGCACAATCAATATTAAAAACCAGGCATATCCATGCACTCTATTGCCATAACTCATGTGCTATTGATGTCATGGAACAATTAGCACACAAAAATGTCAATTTTATGTCTTTGATGCCAACTCTTGCAAGCTGTTCACAATTCAATCAAACAATGTTGAAAAAAGAAATACAACCAATAATTGAAATTTGCGCAACAGATAAACTGTATGTACATGGTATGACTCAACCCATGTGTCAACAAGCCACAACAAGACTAAATACCTTAGAAAACTCTATCTCCAACACAGATGGTTTAGAGAAAAAATTAAAATGATCTTTAAACTGTAGAGTAATGCTTAATCGTAACCTTTATGTGGCGCAAGGACTAGTTAATGGAGCACTTGGTACATTTCTTGGCTTTCAAACATACCCACATGACAACAACATTCAATTTGTCAATATTCTCTTTGGCAAACTATCAGAAGTTAAAAGGATAGGACGCTCAAAAGCCGACTTCCTTCTTTTCAAAGACATGTATGTACGCAGAGAACCATTTTCACTAACTTTATCATATGCAGTTACCATTCACAAATCACAAGGTCTTACCCTAGATAAAGCATTAATAGATATTGGTAGCACAGTCTTTAATGAAGGCATGAGCTATGTAGCACTATCACGTTACGTACATTTGACAGCTATTTCTAATCAACTTTGATGCAAGTAAAGTAAATGTAGATATTCCTAGCATTCTAGAATACAATAAGCTGCGTTCACTCTACACCCCCCATCTAAAAACCTATCCTGTTCCACAAAAAGCAAAACGTTGTAAAAGAAAACTACTTCAAACTGAAACGATACAGGATATAACTGCAATTCCTCCAAAGAAAAAAAAAAGAAACTAATACTTCATCAAGTAACACAACCAAGGAAGAATCTACTGCTCAAAATAACTCAACTACTTCTTCAAATAAGCAACACACACTCCAAACTATTGACTTCCACACAGAACTAACTACTGTCTCAGGGAACACATAAAGTTGCCATTAACTTTATTAGCCTCTGTAAAACCACAGACCCAGTACAAACCATCTTACATGAAGTACTGGAAAGGGTTAATACTTATCCCTTTTTGTCTGTTTCTCTTGGAACATTGCTTTGCTACCTTTTCATCAAGACTTCACTGGTGGCAGTGGTGACTACCCTATTTTTCCTACCGCGGTTATCTTAAATAAGCTTGGTATTGTTTTAGGTAGCCTCGAACTTAAAAGCATTAGACCATATATGTTTTATTACGGTTCCGGCTGGGTTTATTCACCATTTCTTTTTGGAAAAGTCTTTCTCGTTTTTTACTCTGTGAGCAAAACCAGGTTTGATTCCTTTGTTCACCCTCTTTTTCTAGGCTTCTACGCAGAAGCCCTCCTTAGGCGCCTCGATGTCTGGGGAGGACAGGATGTGAGGGAGGGGTTTAGGACTCCCTGCACAGGGTCTCCTTGGAGACCCATGTCGCACTCTGAAATGATTGGCTATGATGACTGTCCCGGCGGGACAGCCACCCTGCTGTATGATTGACAGCCAGGCTGTGTGAATGGGGGAAAACTGCAATAAAAAGCAGGTCTCTGGGTCTGGAAAGGCAGAGTCGCCACTGGAATGAAAGAACCGATGAGGAGCTGATGGAAGAGGACCCCTACCACGACTGAACAGCCCGGTGAAGCCCTGCTGCAGGTCGGAATCCTCGAACTCCAACGACAGAGAAGATCCAGCAGGAATCTTCTTCCCCAGAGCTGGTGGGACCAACCAGATTGCCCAAACTGCAAACCAGGACTCCCTCCTCTGGTCAAATTCACTGTACAGAGCTACAGTGGGCTGGATAACCTGGAAGGTCGGACCCTGCTTGGGTTTTAAGGAGCACGCCTTTTATTTGTTGCTTTGCTCTGCTGCTGGTTTCTTACCTGGGTAGTGCAGGACCCTCCAGTCTTCCTACTTCGTGTCAGTCCGACAGTCGTTTCAGGAACCGTGAGCCTGCAAGAACTACCAGGAGCATCCGCCTCAGCTACATCTTCTTCTCCATTTAAAGGTACTGTGTAATCCAGTTGTGCGTTTCGTTCAGCCGCGGTGAAGGTGTGTGAAACCTTTCTCCAATTTGAGGGCTTGTCCTTCTCTTTAAACTAACTTTTCTGCCGACAACTTCGTCCGGAACTCTTGGCAAAGATTACCCTCGAACTACCCTGAACTGTGTGATCTTGAGCAAAAGACTTCTGTCCTATTGACTTTGACCCTAAGCCTATTTGATTTGATTCCATTACTGTAGTTCCTCTTTCTAGATTGCCCTGCTTAACTACCTGTTTGTGCTGCTCAATTTTCGCCTAACTTTGTTTTTCCCACCCTTTTTTAATTGCTGGAGTGCCCTTTTGCTCATACTTCATTTTGAGTTTAAACTTGTCCAGAATCTATTGGGAGTGGTGTGGTGTATTGGTAACGTGATTTTTCAACTGCTTTACTTTAGTGAAATGTTATACAACTGATGTGTAAATAAATGTATATTCTTTTACTCAGAAACCTTGAGTCAGTGTTTGCTTGAATCATAGTAATTGCTGTCCTTTGTGTAACTATTTGATACTGCTTACTTGCTCTTGAGATAAGTCTGGCTGCTAAGCCATCTCTACCACTTTTACTGTGTAGTACAGGCTTGTACCAAAGGTGAATTTGGACTGTCACTTGTAGTCTTAATTCTGTGTGGTGTTCCCAAATCGTACTGCATATAATTCTGCCTAACATGGAGGGGTCACACTTTTTGGACGGGGTACTCCACCATTTTTCCTGTCCATTTCTGTACTGAGCTATGGAAATAAAAGGTGACTCTCCTTTGATGTCTGGGTTACACATTAACTATATTGCTGGGTTTCCACAACACAATTGACACAGCATTCTGATGCAGATATGTGCGTGTTACATTTCATAAAATTAAATGGAATCACCCATTACTTCATGGAAGTGAAGTGGGTGCATTGTATATTGCTCAAAGTTTTGCCAGCACATGAACACTTTGGATATCAATATTTCCAAGGTGTCTTGGAGGAATCTATGGTCCTCATTATATGTTTGATGGTAATTCAATGATACATCCTTCAAATTGTCGCCAAAGTCGCTTACCTATAACAGCCACTTGATCCTGTGTGATAATCCCAACTTTTTGAGTCCACAGGACTCCATGAGGATTTTGGCGGAACTACTGCACGTTATAATTTGCCATGATAATTCTGCCAATATTTACCCTTAAAGTGGCACATTTGCCTACAACTTTAGACTTAAGGTCAATTCTCCCCTTAAAGGACAAACTCGTAGTTTGGCAGTGTGATAAAGATGACAGTATTTCCATCACCAGCAAAAACAGGAGGTAACAAAATTTTGAAAAGGTTTTTCTTGCAATGCCCAACTTATAATGACGTGCATGTGCTGTTCTTTTGTATATTACCAGTTCAACTTTCATAAGCTATCCAGGTGTTTTATTTCGAGGCATTTGAATGGATTGGCAATTTTAACACATTCATTTTGAAAATAAGTATTAACAGTCAATACATATTTAAGGACATAAAATGCATTCGATATGATGGGCAGAGCAATTGAATGCTTTTCTAAACATCGTTATTAAACATGTATTTCCATTTCAAATGTAAATTGTTCAACATTCTGCTTACCAATGATGGGGCTAGCTGAGTAGGGGAGCAGCGGTTTACCCTCTTTCTCAATGGGCCCCTAGTAATTGTCCTGGGCTTCCACGCTGCCTCCTGCAGGTCTGGCATGCCACTCGCCAAAAGGTTAATATTAAAAGCAAGTTAAAAACTGCATGCACACCAAACAATTTGCAGTGGTGCATGGGCTGCCCAAAAATTCCTAAGCAACCACACTTGTGCTAATGAAAGGTGTCACTCACTGTGTTTAAGAGGCCGATTCATGGAATTAATGTGCGCTGAAATTTTCAGCGCAAGCGTGCAAAAGCGTGCGAATCGCAGTACCAGTGCAAAAATCACAGCGAAACCCGCGCACAGCGATTCATGGAAGTCCGTGCGCGTGGAAATCCCAGGATGTGCGCCAAAATTCTGTGTGGCGCACGCTGGCGCACATGTCTCCAAACAGCGAGTGCTAAGCGCACAGCGAAATCGCACATAGCGCGGCGCACACAACAAAAGCAGGAGGAACAGGGGGCGTGACACACGGAATGGGGAACAACTCGTGAAAATGTGGGCGTCACGGGGAAGTACAGGAGGCAAGTGCACGGAACGCCGACACGCACGTTCAAAACACGTATTCATGGAATAGAACATGGCTAAGGCGTGCGCCAAAAAAGACGCGCTAATCAGGAAACACGTACGCCTGCAGGAAGCAGGCGTAAGTGGACCCGCGCAGCATAAAAGTGCGCGCAAACAAGAAACAAGCAAAGAGCCAGGATGAATATACCGTTCCTAGCAGCAGTGGTCGTGGGATACCACAGGAGGAGGAGGAGGATAGTCAGGCCCAGAATTTTTACACCCAGAACCAGCCTTTTTGGGATGCCTGATGACCAGGTGTATGGGAAGTACAGGTTTCCACCTCACATAATACTCTATCTGGTCAGTGAGTGGGTGGATGACCTCACATCACCCACCCTGTGCTCCCAAGCACTCAGCCCCTTGCATAAGGTCCTAAATGTACTGCACTTCTTGGCCACTGGATTATTTCAACGGACAACTGCTATAGTGGGGGGGGGTGTCACAGGCCACGCAGTCACGCTGCCTACACCAGGTCTTGGCCATTATAACTGCACGCCCATCAGTCCGCAGGCACATATACCTGCCCAGAACACCTGCAGAAAGACAGGCTGTCGTCTAGGATTTTTACGGGGTGGCACACTTCCCCAAAGTGCTAGGTGCCATTGACTGCACCCATGTGGCTCTACATCCCCCCAGGGTGTCAGAGCACATCTATAGAAACCGCAAGCACTGGCATTTCATCAACGTGCAGGTAGTATGTGATGCCAAGGGAATCATCACCTCAGTATATGCCAACTATCCAGGGTCCACCCACGACAGTTTTATTTACAGAATGTCAACCCTAAACCGGGACCTAAAAGCTGGGCGGCATGGCGATACATGGCTGCTTGGTGAGTATAAATGCCACAGCACATGCATGCATGCCAGATACTGAGCAATGTCACAACCCCACTAATGATACCCATCACCACATCCCCAGGGGACAGTGCCTACCCTCTGAGCAGCCACATGATGACGCCAATTCAGAACCCCACCACGCCACCCGAGGTAAGATACAACACAGCCCACATTGCAACCCAGGGCATAGCGGAGCGCACATTCGGAATGCTCAAGTCACGCTTTCGCTCCCTTGACCGTTCTGGCGGTCAGATGTTATACGCACTCCCAGTAGTGTGCAGGATCATAGTGGCAGCATGTGTCCTGCACAACGTTGCAACACGCCGGGGCCTGTCCGTGGACATGGTGGTGCCCCCACATCCCCAACCACATGCACGCCCGCTGTGCATGGGAGGGGAAAGGGCACGGGGTGAGGCAGCCCGTACGCAGCTGGTGGCTAATTACTTCACCTAAAATCACACCCCTGTGGAGTGCACACAGCCCTGGCACATACCAGCTGACAATCAATGATGATGACATAAGGGACAGTGAACTGTCACAACCATACCAGCCTGAGATTGGTCACCTGGAAGTGTTACATTGTGTGCATCCCTACCTACACAAACACCACCAATGGTGTGTCATCAAAAAACACACTGCTATGCTGCAAAAATCATTACCCCCTTTCAAAATACAACATGACAACAGGGCCATGTCACCCAACCCCTCCCCAGCACCGCCACCCAACGCACCATGGCATGTCATGCTATGTGAGAGCAAACAAAGCAATCCTCAAAGCATGACACAAGTGTCAAAGTACAGTGTCCTTAATGGAAACTTCCCACACACAATATGCTCCCAGTAATGTAGAACTAACAACACAAATGACCAAATACTTACCAACAATACAATGCAGCTACACAACCTCAAACATAGCATAAACATGACAGTACTAAGTTAAAGTAGGGGTAGTCTTACAACCTGATCATACCAGCACATCGGCCACTTCCAACTGTACAGTGCTGCTGCCACGCAAATGTCCAAGTGCACTGCTTACAACATGAACTCCATCTCCAAAGTAGACGGCCTTGTGAAGACATGAGGAATCAACCTGCAAATTAGGCGAAAGACATGGATGCACAAGCACATAGCAATACACCATGCAGTGTACAATTCAACAACAATATCCACTAGGAATGTATACCCAGTATTGACTACAGACTGCCCACACAGCTCATGGGAGTCCTACGTCACCGTGTAAGTCAATGTCACTTGGGCACACCCTTTGCAAGCCCATGGAAACGGGAAGCAGAAGGGGTGTGTGTCTCACAAACCCAAGCTTCTAACCCAAACTCAGGACAAGCTTGCATGTGCCCAGCCAGAATACAGTGGATGCCCATGGGAGCCACACAAGGCAACACACTGCAACAACAAAAAAAACAAAAAAATCAAAAATCAAAAATCAAAAATGGCCATGTGGGGGCTAGGGGCGGGGAGGCCACCCAGGAGGTCCGAGGACAGGGTGCGCACCAACACCCACCTGTGTGGATGTTGGGAAAAAAAAACACCTCCATGGGCTCAGGGCCTGCACGGCTATGCCAATGTGGGAGAACTGCTGCTGTCGCTCTCATCACCCTCTGCTGCTGCCACAGGAGGTGGTGCTGCCACAGGAGGTGGTGGTGCTCTGGGAGGCAGCCCACGCAAAGCCCTGGTATGGTCCTCCATGGCAGCAAGCATGCGGGTGTGGAAGGTCTCGTTCTGGAGGATTATATTGCAGAGATCCCCATGCAGCACCTGATGTGATGCCCGGATCTCCTCCCAAGTTGCCTGCATCTCAGCTGAGAGTGAACGTGTGAGCCGCTCTAGCTGCTGTTCTGTCCTCAAGTTAGTGGAAGCCTCAAGGTCAACAAGAGTCTCCCTGAGGTGATGGAGTTCTACCCTCAGGGCTTCCCTGTGGTCCTGGGACTCTATTGATATCGATTGGCGTAGAGTCTCCAGTGCCGCCCGTCTGTCTCTGTTGGACACCAACATGTCCTCCCTGTGTGATTGGCAAATGGAGTCTGTTGCCTGCTGTAGTAGCTCCATCTGCCTTTTAGAGGGGGACAATGGAAGTGGCCACCCTCTCCATTGCTTGAGCCATCATCTCAACTGATGCTGCCTGTTGGGTTGCCATACCGTAAATGGATTGTTCCCATAAGGTATTACCTGGTGGCGTACGGCCACCGCGTCGGCAGGCACCACACCTGTTTGGGGCAAGGCGATCTGCGCCTTGCTGTGCCGGCACTGCCTGAGGCTGCAGGACTGCATTCCCCCTCTGATCTGCTGGCCCAGGAACAGGATCAGATGTTGTGGAGTGTGACCCTGCATCCGTAACCACCAAAGGCGGACTTACCAACACTGACATCCCCATAGAGTGTTCTACCCCTGGTACAGATGGGTTGGACAGAACAGAATCCCTGCCAAGAACACTAACCTGCGACATGACATAGGTCTCATCATCCGAATCAGCACCTGAATAGAGGTCTGGGGAGGTGCACCCAGAGGCACCCCTCGACAGTATGTTCTGCAGCAAGATTGGGTTCTCACCCACCACCACACCACGTCCCCCACTGGTGCCCGGTCGTGCCTGAGATTCCTCCTAGATCTGCACCATCTCCACAACCTCAAGAGCATCAAGTGCGTCATCCCCTGACAAAAAATGGATACAGGCATTAGCACTATAACACACAAATAGGCCTGACAAGCTACAGAACCAGTACATGATTTACACATGTCCGACATGACTATAACCCTCCCATGCATGAACTGTCACTGAGTTTGAAGGGGAGGCAAAAGGCAGACACTGATGACACCAACATGGAAGGGCAACACATTTGCAGCATGCTGGGTAGCACTGCCATCACACATTGGCCTGTGAGTGGCATGTCCAATACACATACATGACACATGCCATCACAGAGATGGCATGTACCATAGCCATGGTACATTCCACAGGTACATACATATGTCAGTGAATGAATAGTGTCAGCCATCCATGTGAGATGGACATGATGAGATGAAAAATGCTACATAGTGTGACAAAATAGGCATGTGCCACACACTGCAACACATCCAGTGTACAAAAATACAGTGATTGCAGGCCGATGTACACATCAATGGTTTGTCACTTCAACATGACAGGAAACAACTATCATGTTCCACATTGAAACAGGCCCCAAAAATTCCTGTGATCAGGCCAATACTCAATTAGCCTGAATGGTCAAATTATTCATCTAACAAGGTAACACATGTGGTCTAATGTGGGGTTCATCAATGACAGAAGCATGTCACAAATGCCACAATAGGGCTGAGGAATGCGTAGCAAAAGTGGGAGAATTGAAACAATCAGCCTGAACAAACACTGAAAAATACAAACAATGTTGTTGCAAGATGCCACTTCAAGGGCAACTGCTGTAATGTTGAGCCAAATTACTAATGTGGGCAGAAAGGATATGTCACACCCAAATCCAAGGCCGCTGAATGTTTTGGATGAAGCACATGGATGACCCATACCACACACGCACACACACCCTCACCTGGCACTCAATCAGAACATGTCACCCAAACAACATTCACATTCATTACACACACATGCATGGGCACTCACCGGACAATGCATCATAATCAGGTAGTCCTCCCACACCTTGGATCTGTTCATCTGTGACAAAGGCCCCAGCAACAGACTCATGTTCAGTGAGTTCATTGTCCTCTTGTGGAGACCCACCGCCAGTCACCAGAGTAGCAGCATGATTTGAGGCCAGCTTGTTCTTTGCTCTGCGTTTCAGGTCATTGCACTGCTTGTAGCAATCATCAGCTGAGCGCCTCACAAATCCAAGGGCACTTATGCGGTCGGCGATGGTCTGCCAGTGTGCCTTACGTTGACCAGGTGTGGTCTTGCACCCTGCAGTCACCAGCATTTTGTGGCTATGTGCCGACACATAGCCCACAAGTGCATCAAGTTCCGGATCATTGAAGCAAGGCTTCCTTGAGGTACCGGAGTGTGTAGCTGTGTCTGGGGTCTCAGCCTGTCGTGCCAGAGCACCCTTCTTCCTCTTCTTTAAAGGTGGAGCAAAGCCAGAGTGGCTTACGCTGCTCTGGTCAGTAGGGGCAGAATCATCGGTGGACTGGGTAGTAGGAGTGTGGGAATGCACAATGACCATAGGTCTTGATGCAGGTATTGGTTGCAGGGTAATGTTGGCAGGGGGAACGTCAGTTTGATGGACTGGGACTGACACTGTCCTGGCTTGGAGAGTCAGAGCTGGGGTGGATGGAGCTGCAGCTGCCCCTGCAGCCTCCCCACCCTGCATACTTGGGGCAGCAGATGACATAGCTGCCCCAGATCCACGTGGATTGGTGACAACAACTTGCACCGCCACACGTGGCCTTGACTTGCTGACCAGGAAGTCAGCCAGGGAGTCATCCTGTGCCAGGTCAGGTGCCACAATGGGCTGGTCCAACAGGGGCTGAGCTTGGATGATGTCAGCCACGTTTTCCTCAACCATGGGGGGGCATGGGTGTCCCTGATTGTTCCTCCACACATGGGGGCGTAGGGGCACCCTGCAAATCCCGGCCACGTCCCCTACCACGCCCACCACGCCCACCTCTTGAGGGTCGGCCACCATTGCCTCCCTTACGGCTTGGTCGCCTCCCAACCATGCACTGATGTTGTTGTGCGTATGGGAGTTGCAGTAAACTATTGTCCTAGGCAATTGGGGGTCAAAGGGGTAGGATACCAGATGGAATTCGTACCCTAGTGTTCTAACAAGGCTGTCTGTGACCCCTGGGGGAAGATGACGGGTCACGCAATGCAGAGGCAGCCCAAAATCAAAAATCAACTTGCACCCAACCCCTCGTAGACCACGTGCGTGAAAAAATGAACCCACACTACGCTGTGGCACCCAGAAACACAAAAAAAAGCATACGCGTAATACATGCAGCCTACAATTACCTCTGAAGGTGAACGCGACACACGGGGCAAGCACAGTTGCTAAGTATGTGCGGAACTCACCGTCTGCCTGGAAAAAGAACGTGAAAAATACGCATGTGTGCGCGTTGGCAACACCCCCGCCAAAAGAAGAATTGTACGCAGTCTGAGGAGACAGGACAAAAGGAGAAGTGAACTCTGTTTGAGGAAACAGGCCGAACAAAAAATCAGAAAAGATCTGTCAGAGGTAACAGGGAGTACGAACTAGAAACGCTGTGAAGTAATCGCGTGTGAACCGACAAGGAGTACAGATTTCACCCACTCGCTCTCCACGAAAAGCACGTACAAGGAAATGGCGTCCTACAAGCAGCTTTTAAACTGGCCCACACGTACACGTCAGAGGCGCGTGTACGCAGGCACTTTCATCCAATTACACGCAATGCCACTCAGACGTGCAGTTTTTCCACGTGTGCTCTGTCATCACGTGCTATGAGGGAAACGCCCGCGCGCGTAATGTAACTTACGCGCTTACGTGCTAAGGGCCTTTGGTCAAATGGAATCACGTGCATGTGCTGACGCACTTACGCGCTAAGGCCCTTTCCTCGAATTACACCCTGACGTGCAAGATTTTCACGTACCAAAACACTCCGTATCAAGCTGGCCACGCGAAAACACACGGAAGACCACGCTCCTGCCCTGAAGGCCATTTTCCTGCCCCCCAAAGCCCCGAGCACGCTCCCACCTGCCATCTCCTGCTGCCTGACTGCCTGCTGCCCACGTGTCCTGCTATTTGGTGCCTGCACATCAGCCATCTGCAGGGGTCCAGTTGCTGTGTCCACCCTGCTGGAACAGAAGACTCCCGACTGGGATACCATCGCTCCACAGCCCAGCCCCAGGACACAGTTGCCCACCCACGCCTGCCTCTGGGGTTGCCATGTTGGGGCAAACACCATCTGAGACCACTGGCGACCCCCAGCCAGAGGGGCAGAGGGCCACTAGCTTCAGTCAGAAGTAAGTTGGTGTCCTGGTGGAGCATGTCCTGGGGCATTATGATGCCCTCTTCGGAACATCACGCGCCAACAAGGAAGGACGGGATAGGATCTGGGACGACTTTGTGGTTGCCATCAACGCGGAGGGGGTGGCAACCCGCAACATCAAGCAAGTCAAGAAGCGCTGGGAGGACTTGAGGTCCAGGACCCTCATAAAGGCCCAGCGCCTCGTGGAGGGGGGCCGGGGCAGCATGAGTACCATCCAGATGAGGGTCCTGGAACGCGTAGGCCCAGCGCTCCATGCCCAGATCCTTCGGAGGCAGACCCGTCTGGAGTTGAGCGGTAAGTGGCCAAGCATTGCTGTGTGAGACAGGGCATGTTGCAGGGTGCTGGTTGTCTGATACTTGCCTGTATGTGTGACATAGGCCATGTACGTATGTGAGTGTGCAGGGACATCATGGTCATGCATGTGAGACCAGTAATGTGTGAACCACATGGTTGGTGCATGTGTTACAATGCAACATGCGGAGCAGCATGCGGAATGCACACATTAATGCATGCCTGTCTCTGTCATTGGACATGGATGGGGTGTGAGAGATGGGTGCTGCTGTCATGGACATGTATGGTGTCCATGTCTGTGTGTCTGACTTGCGTGTCTGTGACTTGTAAATGCCATGGATACATGACACATGTCTGTGACAATGTTCAGATTCAATGATGCAGCCTACTCATCCTTGTATCCACTGTGTCTGGGCTGTACGAGGCCAGATGGATGAAACTACGGTGAAGTGTGTGCATGTGATAGGCATGACCCATGATGCATGTGAGTTTCAAACCAACATTGTATGTTTCAAGAGTCCCTTGGACATGTATGCTAATGTTCATAGCATGTGCCATGCCTGTTACTGCATGTGTTTTGCCTGCACTGACCCATGTGTTGTGGAGGTACATGATGGTGACAGTGCCACTCATCTGCTATTGCTTCCTGTCTAGGGGACCATTGTACAGTACCCTGATGCTTGTGTTCTATGTCTCCCTCTACACAGAGGCAAGTGATGAAGAGGGCGGAGACGGTGCTGTGGAGCAAAGCGGCGGGGATGCCCCCACCGGCCGGCGACGCAAGGCCCAGTCACCCTCCCAGAAATTACCATTGTTCGGGAGTGAGTGGAATGGTGCTGCGTCTGCCACTACGGTTGCAGCAGAAGGGGTGGGTGAGCCCCCACATGGGCTTGCAACGGCGGAAGATGGTGTGGAGCCATCCAGGTTGGTGGTTTCCACAGAGGAGGAGGAGGCCGCTACTGAGCCGCACATGGGGCCTGGTGGCGTGGTACCACTGGTGCAAGTGGTGCAGTCCAGGGGCAGGGGCAGCAGGCAGCACAGGTCGCCGTGGAGGGGCCTGTGCATGTCACTGTCCCTGACACTGTGACTGCACCACCATGCACCAGCAGGGATGCCCCATCCCAGGCCCGTCTGCAGGTAGGGGGATGTCCATGTCATCTGACACTCCTCTACCTGCGGACGAGGGGACCCCTGGCCGTATGGAGATGGTCCTGATTGGTGTCTCGTTGTGCACACGTGACATTCGTGATGACGTGCGTGCTTCCCGGGGATCTGGATTGTGATGACGTGTTGGCTGGGGGACATGTGTTGGGGCATGCTGGCAGGTGCCTGTCAATGCTGGGGAGGTGGGGGGGCTGGGGGAAATGAGTGGGGGCCTGCTGGCATGTGCCCCTGACTGCTGGGGGGTGGGGGTGCTGGGGGACATGTGTCGGGGCCTGCTGGCAGGTGCCTGTCAATGCTGGGAGTGTGGGGGGGCTGGGGGACATGAGTGGGGGCCTGCTGGCAGCTGCCCTGCACTGCTGGGGGTTGGGGGTGCAAGGGGACATGAGTGGGACATGAGTGGGGGCCTGCTGCCAGGTGCCTGTTAGGGAGAATTCTCTGTTTAGGCTGAATTGCCCAACCTAGTGAGTCCCCCAGCAGCTTTGCTGGATTTCTGGAGTTTGTTTTTTTCATCCTGCCAAGAGTGAGACTCTTTTCCTTCCACTCTTGGACATGAATGTGGTTGATTCCTTTGAATGTCAATGTGTTCTATGGGCTATGGGGTCTTTTACTCCATAGGGCCTCATGTGTTTTGCTATGTGTGTTACACCGCACCCTCCGTGCCGTAACACTGGGGTGTCCTAGAGGACCCCCACCATAGACTCCATACCCTGGGACTGACTACTGTCTCCCAGGGCATGTAAAGTCACCATTGGCTTTACTAGACCTACATTTACTAACAGAACTAGTACAAACCATCCTATTGTGGATGTACTGGTAGGGTTAATTCGATTACCCCTGGGTCTGTTGTTCGAGGGGGCACTGTCCTGTCCCCCCTCGTCGAGTTTTGGCTGGTGGCAGTGGATACTACTTTTATATTCGACCACAAATATATTCCTATGGGATTCTTCCCATTGTTGGAGGCTAATACTTTTTCACGTTAGTCTCCAACATACCGCCGGTTTATTTATCATAAATAAATTCACTGGTTGGTATTTTCTGCCAGAACTCGGTTTTTAAAATGGCGTATGTGTTCGCCTCTGTAACTCCGAACCAAAGGTTGAGCCCTTTGTTCCACTTTTGGCGGGCTTCTACACAGAAGCCCTCCAGATTGGTGCCATTCTATCTGGGTACCACAGGGGTGTGGGAGGGGGTTTAGGCACCCTGCACTGAGTTGCCTTGCCAACTCAAGTCGCACTCTGGTGTGATTGGCCCAAGTGGTGAGCCACCTCGCTCACCACTTAGCGTGTTTGAATGACAGCTAAGCTGAATGAATGGGGGTTTTCTGCATAAAAGCAGGGCTTTTGGGACTGGATCTTCAGAAGTCGCCACAGGACCTAAGAATCTGACGAGGGTAAAGCTGAGCCGACCTGCAACAACGACACCTCCGGTGGAGCCCTGCTGAACCGACTCACCACTTCCCAACGACAGAGGAGATCTCCCTGCTGGAGAGTCTTCTTCCCCTGACTGGTGGGAACAACCAGTCCCTTGCTTTTTCTTCGCTTCCAGGACGGCTGGTGGTCGAATTGCCCATGCTGAGCACCCCGGCAACCGGATAGCCACTAACCACTGTACCGCAACCAAAAGGTGGTGCCTTGTGACGGAGCACTCCGCGGCTGGTCTCTTCCCTGGTGGTGCAACGATCTTCAACTTTCCCTCGACGACGAGATCCTCTCATCTTCTGGCAAAGCCCTGACTTGCATCCACCACCAGGAACAACTGCCCCCGCCGGAGCTGTCTCTTCACTCTCAAGGTACTGTGTCCGTCTGACTTCCCTTGTGACGGTTAGCGTGAGGTGTCTTAAATTTTTACCTTTCCATTGGGTCGCCTCCAGACCTTCTTAACTTTTGTTCTAAACCTTTCTGTGACATTTTGCTACAAAGACTTGAAGTGCATTTCCACTATGATACTTTTGAGTGGGCCTGGCCTCTGAACTTTGTGATGTAAAGTAGACCCTGCCTTGCTTGCCTTACATTCGCTGCGTAAAAGTGTTGGTACCGAGTTGGTTTCATACCCTGCCTTTTCTCTCCCTGTCTAACGAATATTAGAGTGCCATCTAGGTTAAAGCATTCACCTCTGTCTGCAAATAAGTGGTGCCGTTGAACCTAGACTTGTCGAAATATTGTTAGGGGATTGATATACTTATAGTAATTGTGATTGAAGTTGTTTGCCGTATTAGTTCCAGTGTGTTTTTCATAGATGTGTTTTTAAATATATAATTATATATCTTTACGCCCAAGCTCTGATCCCTGTCTGCTTGTTCTACTGTGTAAATTGCCCTATCTTGTATACTCCAAATACTGCCTAACTCATCTTGAGAGAGGTCTGACTGCTCAGCCACAGCTACCAGGTAAATCTGGGTGGTACAGACTGCTACCAATTGGGTTTACTGCTAACTCCTGTAGACTTAAACTTTTTGCAGTGGTCCCAGAGGGAACTGCACAGGTTTCTGCCTAACAGTGCCATGCACTGCTGGGGGGTGGGGGTGCAGGAGGACATGAGTGGGGGCCTGCTGGCAGGTGCCCCTCACTGCTGGGGCGTGGAGGTGCAGGGGGACATGAGTGGGGGCCTGCTGGCAGGTGCCCCTCACTGCTGAGGGGTGGGGGTGCTGGGGGACATGTGTCAGGGCCTGCTGGCAGGTGCCTGTCAATGCTGGGCGCTCGGGGGGCTGGGGGACATGAGTGGGGGCCTGAAGGCAGTTGCTCCTCACGGCTGGGGGGTGGGGGTGCTGGGAGACATGAGTTGGTGATCAAATTGCAACGTGACATGTGGCTTGGCTGGAGGGCATGCCCATGGTGGATGGGCTGCCTGCGGGACATGACCAGGGGTTCCGGGTAGTCCCCTGTGGTGTGGGCTATCTGCAGGGGTCGTGGAAGGGGTAGAGGGGACACCTGGGAGGACCCACACTGCCAATTCACGTGTAGGACTCCCCGCACACCCCCGAAATACGGGTTCCCCGCTCTGACAGCAAAATCGCATGTGAAACTTCATGCGCAGCCCAGTAATACATGTACCCTGCTCCTATCGCGTGTGAAACTTCCCGCGTACCCCCGAAATACACGTACCCAGGCCAATCGCGTGTAAAACTTCCCACGCACCCTTGAAATACACATACCCAGGCCAATCGCGTGTGAAACTTTCTGCGCACCCCTGAAATACACATACCCAGGCCAATCGCGTGTAAAACTTCCCGCGCACCCCTGAAATACATGTACCCAGGCCAATCGCATGTGAAACTTCCCGCACACCCCCGTAATACACGTACACCACTCGCACAGGCCCTTTTGCGTGTGAAAGTTCCTGCGATCCCCGTAATACACGTACCCTGCTGAAATCGCGTGTGAGACTTCCCGCGAACCCCATAATACACATACCCTGCTGAAATCGCGTGTGAGACTTCACACGAACCCCAGGAATATTGGCCCTGTGCAAGCGGGGTACATGTATTACGGGGTTCGCGGGAAGTCTCACATGCGATTTCAACAGGGTACGTGTATTATGGGGTTCGCGGGAAGTCTCACACGCGAAAGGGCCCTGTGCGAGTGGGGTACGTGTATTACAGGGTTCGCGGGAAGTCTCACACGTGATTTCAGCAGGGTACGTGTATAACTGGGGTTCGCGGGAAGTCTCACTCATGATTTCAGCAGGGTACGTGTATTATGGGGTTCATGGGAAGGCTCACACGCAATTTCAGCAGGGTACGTGTATTTCGAGGGTGCCAGGGAGTCCTACACGTGATTTGGCAGTTTGGGTCCTCCCAGGTGTTCCCTCTACACCCTCCATGGACCCTGCAGGCAGCCCACACCACAGGGGACTACCCTGCACCCCTGGTCATGTCCCGCAGGCAGCCCATCCACCATGGGCATGCCCCTCAGCCAAGCCACATGTACCTTGCACTACTGATCAACAACACATGACCCCCTGCACCCCCACCCCCAGCAGTCATGGGCACCTGCCAGCAGGCAAAAGAATCCAAAGCTGTGTATTGCTACACAGCCAGCCCAGATGCACTCAAATAGGGAAAAATATATCCCTATATTTCTATTTAAATTCATTAAACATTTGGTGCCAAAAGAGGCGTAAATTTTACAATGTGTTAACAACGTGTGAACTTCTCTTATTTGCAACAGACAGGGTCATTTAGAGCATTTGGCAGTATTATTCAGGATAAAATATACAGTCATAGAGATCAAACCGATAGAACAATCAGAACGAAAACACTAGAGCTGACTTATGGATTTTAATCTTCTGAGTCCAACAAGTCGTACATTAGTAAACAAACAGTAGTACAATCAGTGTTCCCTATTTGCACATGGAAAGGACACTTCTAGGTATTCAATTTAACAAAGGTGAGAGCAACAAGCGTTTACAAAAAAACGCTTGTAAGGAGTAACACAATTGTAAAACTGTATAATAGTTACAGTGCAAACAAACTCTAGATGTATGGATTTGATCATTCAACAGTTCATAAATGAAGTCTCATATTCAGGTGTGACCCGAATAAGACCGACGCGTTTCGGTTCATGGAACTATCTTGAGGGGATAGACTTCATTTTTATTTTCATAAACATTAGATTCTAACACAGTCTCTGTGGGGTAGGAAAGAAAAAAGATATTTCAATAAAAACTCTCTGATTTACTTGAAGTCAATTAACATAGTGAGTCGAGTCAGAGTCACTAACCTTGCTGATATAAGTGCCAGGAAACAGACAGGTAATCCAGACAAGAAACAATGAATAGCCAAAAACCACAGTATGTTGGGGTATCTATAGAGGTAAGGACAAAAGTTAAGCTATTATGCCCACCAATAACGGGCAATCAGTCCATAGTGAAGAGAAAGAGAGATTTAGAATTTAAGTACAGACAGTAAACAATGACAGACTACGACAAATCGTTAGGCATTAGCCCGTGCGAACAAATGCAAGTAAACCGCATGAACAAGGGGAATTAGAACACTGCACAAGTGCAGCAACACATACCGGTAAGGTTTAGTTGTACAGTGAAGTCCAAGGTATATAATAAAAGCGAGTACAATAATATAATACTAAAGTCTCAACCAAGCGAGGTACGTGGACCAGGTTATTGCAACGTGTAACTGGTTTCAGGGAAACCAAAAAATGCATACCTTCCAATGCAAACACGCAATGAACATCTCGCCGCTGCAGTGCGAGCGAAGTAACTGAGCTTCCCAAAACTACAGCGTCGTCTTGGTAACCCCGTGCATGCGCGTGAGAGCACCAAAAGCAACGTCCATCTTGGTGTGGGCACCAACGAGTGCAGCGTTTCCAAGGTAATGTAACAGTAAACAAGAGTGACACACTGAAAGAGACGGGGCGGTCTCGAGCAGTCCGGAGAAAGGGCTGAACATTACAGCTGTTAAATGACAAATGGTCATTAAGAGAAGGGCAGTACGTGTCCAACATAAGACCTAGTCAAGGGGTTAAAATAACGCGCGCGTGGGGGCAACAACCGTAGTTCAAAGGAACTACGGGGTGCCTCCACGGCGCGGCAAGTGATTAATCATGGCGATCGGTCAGCAGAAGCTAACCAGCATCCACAAAGGTAAGAGAAAAGGTCTAAAAAACCCAAAAAGGAACGGAGACAGCAATCGACAACAATGGAGGAGTCTAAACTCCATGGGCAATTCAAGGAGGCCACAAGATGTATGAAAACGTAGAGGAGAACTCAAAGCCCTGGGCGCGAGCAAGCAGCCAACAACAAGGCGGAAGGGAGAGTCAGATTCATGTCAGAACTTGAAGAATAGCTGACAAGGAGACATCACAAGTCGGAGGAGAACTGAGAACATCGGGGAGGTAAAAGGTCAACAGTCTACCTCGATGAGAGGTGAGGAGGAGCTCAACAAAGCAATGGGGTAACAAATGAAAATACATCATGCGATAAGTACCGTACTGGATGGTACATGTTGTCAAATTTAAAACACACAAACAATAATGATCGCAGAGTGTGTGAATGGTGCTAATTGGAGTGACATATTAATACAAGCAGAGCATACTAGTTTTCAAAGAGACAACAGGTTTATACAAAGCACATAAGGTCGAATTCCGTATTCATGCCACGTGGGCTTAGAGAGTCCAACAGTTCAATCCCTAAAATCTCACGTTGCAATAGTTTACGCTGCACATCTCCACCCCTGCTTCCTGCTGTGATTTGTTCCAGATAACACATTTCAATTGAGCAATGGTGTGACGTGCTTCAGAAAAGTGTAGTGATACTGGTGACTTGGGACTCTTAGTGCGGATATTAGATTTGTGCTCAGACCATCTAACTTTGACTTTTCTGGTCGTCATGCCTACGTAGTATAACCCACAAGGACATTTTAATGCATAAATAACATTTTGGGCATCACATGTGCAAGAATGCTTGAGAACAATAGGTTTGCCAGAGTGGGGGTGTGATATGCTGTTGCCTTTAATGATGTTGCCGCAGTGCTGGCAATTGTGACATGGAATAGTCCTCTTAAATGTTTTCTGTAGACTGGACGATGGAATTTCAGCTTTGACAAGGCTCTTACACAAGGACCTACTGTTCCTGTAAGCAAAAGTAGGAGGTTCATGAAACAGTTGTTGTAACTGTGTGTCCATTCTAAACATGCTCCAGTTCTTTTTAATGACCCTTTTGATCTTCATACTCTGCATAGAATAGGTAGTGACGTAGACAAGTGCTTCTCCCGGCTTGGGGGGTTTAGGAGTCAATAGTCATGTCCCACTCATGTCCCCCTGCACCCCCACCCCCCAGCAGTCAGGGGCACCTGCCAGCAGACCCCCACTCATGTCCCCCTGCACCCGCACCCCCCAGCAGTACAGGGCATCTGCCAGTAGCCCCCCCACTCATGTCCCACTCATGTCCCCCTGCACCCCCACCCCCAGCCGTCAGGGGCACCTGCCAGCCGGCCCTCACTCATGTCCCACTCATGTCCCCTTGCACATCCACCCCCAGCAATGCAGGGCACCTGCCAGCAGGCCCCCACTCATGTCCCACTCATGTCCCCTTGCACCCCCAACCCCCAGCAGTCAGGGGCACCTGCCAGCAGGCCCCCACTCATGTCCCACTCATGTCCCCTTGCACCCCCACCCCCCAGCAGTGCAGGGCACCTGCCAGCAGGCCCCCACTTATGTCCCACTCATGTCCCCCTGCACCCCACCCCCCAGCAGTGAAATGCTGATCTCATGACACAAACCAAAAGTCAAAACTATGTACATCAACACATGTCCGTCACCCACATACACTGGTTGGCATTGCTTGTGTAAACCCACATTTTCACATCCATCAAGCCAATGAGCGAATCCCACACATGGAACTAAAAAATGAAAATGTATTATGTACATGAAATCAAAAATGAAATGAAAGCATACCAAAATAAAAATATGAAATGAAAAGCATGTGAAAATGATGATTGAATGAAAATGATAACCAATCCAAATGAATTTGAACGAAAAACAGTCCAAAGTGAGCCTCCAACAACGCAAATCCAAAGGAAATGTAAAAGAAATTCCATTGCTCCATGTCCATAATGCAAAACAAAAAAAAAGGATACATGATGAAACTATATACAATCAATTGTCCAAGGATGTAAAGGGTCCATGATCCCAACCAAACTAATGAAACCTACCTACCTACCTACCTAAAAATATGACTATATAAAAAATTGGGTGGCATTGTTCATTGACCACAAACAAAAGGAAAACATAAAGGAAACCTAACTCTAAAAACTATTTACAAGGGCAGCAGGCTAGTCGGACGGCTCACTTTTGGATGTCCCGGGCCAGGGCATCATCGAACTCCTGCTCAATGTCCTGAAGGCGGTCCTCTTCCATGGCCCGAGGGTTCGCAGGGACGACGACATGTTCTCCTCCAACTCCCTGCGAATTGCCTCGAGGCACTCAGCCAGCCTCAGGGCCCTCCGCCTGGAGTTCTCCACCCTGACCATCGTGAGCCGTGCCTCTTCTGCCCGCTGCCGCTCTGCATCTATAGCATGGCCTAACTGCTGCCACACGGAAGACACTTCCAGTCCTGGGTCCTCCTGCCCACTGGGCGATGCCTGCCCCTCCAATGTTGAAGACCCCGAGCCATCATTGCTCCCACCTAGAGCTTGCTGCTGCTGTCCATGTGCCGTGTCTGATGGTGCCTGCACATCCTCCATCAGCTGGTCTCCAGTTGTGGTGTCCACCCTGCTGGGCCAACGACTCCCGACTGTGGCAGGGATGTGAGCTCCACCAAGCTGGCTGTGTTGGTCGGGCCAGATCCACAGGAGGCCCTGGTGGAATCTGGCCTAGAAGACGGTGTGGAGAACGACTGGCGCATAGTCTCCACAGAGGAGGAGAGGTCCGCCAGAGTGCGCAACACATGTAGCGACCCACCAACCAGGTCAGAGCCCATACGTTCGTGGGACCGGTCGTCTGCAGGTAGTGGAGAGGCAGATGACATGGCACTCTACCCTACCTGTGGACGGGCCTGGGACGGGGCCTCCCTGCTGGTGCATGGTGGTGCAGTCACAGGGTCAAGGACAGCGACATGCACAGGCCCCTCCGCGGTGACCTGTGCTGCCTCCTGCCCCTGACCCTACACTGCACCACTTGCACCAGTGGTACTACCCCCACCAGGCCCCATGTGCGGCTCAGTAGCGGGCTCCTCCTCCTCTGTGGAGACCAGCAACCTGGATGACTCCACACCGTCTTCTGCCATTGGAAGCCCCTGTGGGGGCTCACCCGGCCCTTCCGCCACAGCCATTGTGGCAGACGCAGCACCAGCCCCCTCGATCCCGGATGATGGTAATTCCTGGGAGGGTGGCTGGGCCTTGCGTTGCCGCCCAGTGGAGGCATCCCTGCCGCTTGGCTCCACAGCGCCGTCTCCGTCCTCTTCTTCATTTGACGCTGCATAGAGGGAGACATAGAACACACGCATCAGGGTACAGTACAAAATACCCTAGACAGGAAGCAATAACACATGAGTGGCACTGTCAAATGTCACTTCCATCCTGTCATTCCACAACCCATGGGTCACTGCATACAACACATGCATAAACAGTCCTGGCGCCTGCAATCAACATCAACATCCATGTAGAAGGGCCCCTGTAAACCAAGATGTTGCCTTCAAAGTCACATGCAGCCATGGTGTTTCAAAGTCACACACACACTTCTCTGGCCCACACACACATGTGCACCATACAAGTACATGACATCGGCACCCATTCCTCACCCCCCTTCATGTCCAGGAACAGAGACTGCCATGCTTTCATGTGTGCGTTCCGCATAGAACTCCTCATGTTGCATTAAAACACATGCACCAACCATGTGGTTCACACATAACTGATCTCACATGCATGACCATGATGTCCATGCACACACACATCCATACATGGCCTATGTCACACATACAGGCAAGCATCAGACTAGCAGCACACTGCAACATGCCCTGTCTCACACAGCAATGCATGGCCACTTACCGCTCAACTTTGGACAGGTCTGCCTCCGAAGGATCTGGGCGTGGAGCACTGGGCCTACGTGTTCCAGGACCCTCATCTGGATGTTACTCATGCGTGCCCAGCCCCCCTCCGCGAGGTGCCGGGCCTTGTGGAGGGTCCTGGACCTGAAGTCATCCCAGCGCTTCTTGACATGCTTGATGTTGCGGGTTGCCACCCCCTCCGTCGTCCCAGATCCACTCCCGTCCTTCCTTGTTGGCGCGTGATGTTCCGAAGAGGGCATCATAATGCCCCAGGACATGCCCCACCAGGACACCAACTTCGATGGCAGTGAAGCTGGTGGCCCTCTGCCTCTCTGGCTGGGGGTTGCCAGTGGTGCCAGATGGAGATGTGCCCGACATGGCAACCCCAGAGGCAGGAGTGGGTGGGCAACTGGGTCCTGGGGCTGGGCTGTGGCGCGATGGTATCCCAGTCGGGAGTCTTCTGTTCCAGCAGGGGTGGACACAGCAACTGAACCCCTGCAGATGGCTGATGTGCAGGCACCAAATAGCAGGGCACGTGGGCAGCAGACAATCCGGCAGCAGGAGATGGCAGGTGGGAGCGTGCTCGGGGCCGTGGGGGGCAGGAAAATGGCCTTTAGGGCAGGAGCGTGGTCTTCCATGAGTGTATTCATGGCCAGCTTGATACGGAGTGATTTGGCATGTGAAAAATATGCACGTCAGCGTGTAATTCGAGGAAAGGCCCTTAGCGCGTAAGCGGATCAGCACACGTACGTGATTTCATTGGACCAAAGGCCCTTTGCGTGTAAGCGCGTTTGTGACATGCCGCGCACAGGCGTTGCCCTTTCGTGTGTCAAACTTCACGCGAACACCAGGAATACACGTACCCCACTCGCACAGGGCCCTTTCGCATGTAAAACTTCCCGCGAACCCCAGTTATACACGTACTCTGCTGAAATGGCGTGTGAGACTTCCCGCGAACCCCATAATACACATACCGCGCTCGCACAGGGCCCTTTCGCGTGTCAAACTTCCCACGAACCCCAGTTATACAGGTACCCTGCTGAAATGGTGTGTGAGACTTCCCGCGAACCCCATAATACACGTACCCTGCTGAAATCGCGTGGGCCCTTTCGTGTGTCAAACTTCACGCGAACCCCAGGAATACACGTACCCCACTCGCACAGGGCCCTTTTGCGTGTAAGACTTCCCGCAAACCCCAGTTATACACGTACCCTGCTGAAATGGCGTGTGAGACTTCCCGCGAACCCCATAATACTCGTACCCCGCTGGCACAGGGCCTTTTCACGTGTCAAACTTCCCGCAAACCCCAGTTATACACGTCCACTGCTGAAATGGCATGTGAGACTTCCCACGAACCCCATAATACACGTACCCCGCTCGCACAGGGCCCTTTTGCTTGTCAAACTTCACGCGAACCCCAGGAATACACGTACCCCATTCGCACAGGCCCTTTCGCATGTGAAACTTCACGCGCACCCCAGTAATACACGTTCCCCGCTTGGCTTTGCTGTTTGGCAGCCCTGTAAACTGTCCAGGGTTAGTGCGGCCCGTTGCGCTGAATTGGGGATTTTGATGGCATTTCCTTGCGTGAGGGCATTCTTGGGGGCCTAACTGGCGCTGCTGCAGGGTCGCTGCGCCACTCTGCACCAGGGCTGGTTTTGGAGGCTAAAATCCATCAATACGCTGTGCGCAGAAATCAATTTTAGCGCACGCGGCTGGTGCAGACATTCGCACGCGCACACTGTGCGCAGCCGCATGCGCCAGTTTTGTGCGAAATTCTATGAATTACCCTGTAAGTCTTTTTCGTTGTTCTGGTGCTGCCTGAACTAGTTTGTGCAGCATTACTGCCGTTGCCTGCTCAGTGCCGATTGCCATGTTCCCTTCTTGCCTCAGTGACAGAAGAGAAGACAGACAGGACATGTGAGAAGTTAAAAAAGTATATGTGCTATATGTAAGCATGAGTGTTTGAATTAGTGCAAGATTTGTGAATGATTCTGTGTGGTGGAGCATGTAGCATGTGTATGTTAGTATCTGTGTATATGTGTGTGTGTATCTGAGTGAGCAGACCAGGTATATGCCTGAGTATGTCTACACACATGAATGCAGTGTGTGTATACTTGATGGAACACGTGTGTATGATGGTGTGGTGGGATAAATTAATAAATATATGGATGACTGCACAACCTCATGAAAGAGACATTTGTTGACTATTACTGATGCAGCTAGGTTGTGGCCACACTGCCTATTGCAAAATATTTACTCTGATCATAATTGCCATAGATGGATTGTGGTCATACTGGCTCATGCAGTGATTGTACAGGGACCTGTAAAACCAAACTCTGGTAACTGCACTGCAAACAAGACAAGAGACCAAAAGACGCGGATATGAGTATAAACAATAAAGGTGTTTTCCTTTCAAGTGGACTCGGGTTCTTCCCAGCAACAGCTAGGCAGAAGTGAGCAATTTACAGAATGAAAATTACATCTTTTTATGCGCTCCAGTTTACATGTGTTCTGCTGCCAGTGTGATGTCATAGATGACAGACAGTTTACTGCTCCATGCTACCTACAGGGTTTTCTATGAAACATACACACATTCATTTCTGTGAGTGATTCCATGTTCTTTACATGCTACCTTTCTGAACTTGCAAGACAACAGACGTTCTTATTGAAAGGAAAACCTTCCTACAAATATTATCTGTTGATTTTATAACAGAGGGTTACTTGTGCAGCAGCATGTTTTTACAGTTTGTTTAGGGTGACACTTTCCTGGTAAAAACATGACAGAACAGATGACAACATTTTGATTGCGCGTGTGCAAGCCAAGGCTGTAATAACAATGATCTAATTTCTTTGCTACAGCAAACTCAACACTCTTGTGCAATGATTTCATGCTGCTCCAAATAGGAGATTTTGCAAAATGGAGTGAGAGCATGAAACCAAATTGCAAACGGTTAAGGGTGACCTTAAATAAATACATTTTCACAGACCATTACCTGGAAATATAGGTTGTGGCTGCAGGCTCAAGCGAGGGATTAACAATCGCCAATTCTGACATACATTGGTTCTGGATGCAGTCATGCAAATTATTTACAGTTTCCACTAATGACATAGCTAGGCTGTGGTCTCAGCCTCATGCATAATATTTGCAGTTACCATTACTGGTTCGAATAGGTTCTGACTGCAACCTCACACAAGAGATTTACAGTGATCATCCCTGACTTTGATAGTTTGCGGCTGCAGCTTCATGCATGTGATTTGCAGAGATTGAAAAGGGCAAATATAAATTGTGCACACAACTTCATGCAAGTTATTTATAGTGGCCATTACTAACATATATAAGTTGTGACCACAAAGTCAAAGATGTGATTTTCAGAGATCATTACTGACAAATATATTTTGGCCATGCAGCTTCATGCAGGTAATGTACAGTGATCGATACTGCCATGGATAGGTTGTGACTGAAACCTCGTTCAAGTGATTTATCATTCATATTACTTTCTTTGAAAGGTTGTGGCAGAAGACTATCAGGCGGTTAATTTCATTGACCTTGACTGGCAAAGAAAGGTTGTGGACACAATGTCATGCATGTTATTTGATTGAAAAGATAGATTGAACATGTGGCTACATTCATGTTGTTTGCAATTACCATTACTGCTCCATATAGATTGTGGCTGCAGCTTCATGTAAGTGATGTACAGGGATTATTCCTGTCAAATATATATTTTGCTTGCTGCTTCATAGATTTGATTTTCAGTGATCATCTCTGGCAAACATAGACTGTTCACGAAAATGAATGCATTTGATTTAAAGTGATCATTACTGGCAAAGATACATTTTGGATGCAGCTTCATGCTTATGATTTATAGTGATCATTACTGGCAAAGATAGATTGTGACTGGGCATTCACTCATACGATGTACAGTGATCATCAATGGTAAAGAGAGATTTGGTCCGCAGCTTCATGCAAGTCATTTCCATTGACTATTACTGGCAAAGATTGATTGCAATATACGTGATTTACAGTGACCATATCTGGCAATGGTTGTGGCTGCAGTCTCATGAAATTGTTCTAAAATGCTCCTGTTTGCAACCTCAAATCACTGTTTTTGTCATGTTACCCTTGAGAACCAGTTGTACATTGTATGGACTTTTACCCCATTTCCACCCAAAATTGTGCCCTCAAATGCACCATTTTAGCACATTATTTTATAAGGTTTCTTGGGGGTAGAACCCACCAAACTACTATGTATTTGTTTGGGCTCCTTCTTTACACTTGTTCACTCACTTTCATTTGGGAAACTATTAAGCCCCCTTCACAACTGAATGCAGTGCCACCTGTGACTGACTGTAAATCATTTGTAACACTGGTGTCGGATCAGGAGTACCTCTGCCCCGGCACCAACAACCTCCTCTGCCACTGTTTCTCATGTAGTCTTATCAAATTCAAAGATGTATGGAAAGTTTCAAGAACTGCATAATGGAAACACAAAGACCAGCATATTTGTCACACCCTTAAGTGCTACACAGAGAAAGAAGGCATATTCTAAAGGCAATGACAATGTATGTGAGTTGGTAGCTCTCACAACCATGGAGAACAGCCGACTTTTACCTATTTTATGTTTCATATGTCCACATTTTCAAGAGAAGTTGACCAATTTAGAACATGGAGAAAGTATACATAAAATGTTGTTCCACTTCTAATTACCTTTTTACATTTTTCAACATTATTCTATCACAGCATTTCATTGGTGTACACTTTGAAATGTAATTGATTGCATACATTTGTGAAGCATCTTTGGCAGTGGCGTACCTGCTAAGAATGCATTCATAACTCTTTGACGTGTTACCATGAAAGGTGATCATTGCTACGCTGCGTTTAATAATGCAAGTTTAACTTTAATACACATTTTGTTTTTATAATTTTTTTTTTTATAAACCAAATGCAGTTGTTGGTGTCATGGAAGTAGACAACAATGCAGGTTTGAACTTCACTGCTCATAATTTGAGGAGCAAATAGAAATGTAATCAAAGTCATACAACAACATATTTGAGAGTATATACATTGCACTGGTAAATACAATAACCGATGTATAAGGTTATTTGTTTAAGATTTTTCAAATTTGTAGTGTAAAAGTAATGGCAGGTAATGTTACTACGATATGAAAGCATATATTTTTCATAAATTGACTACGTTGTATGATTTCAACTGCAAATTCATTTAATTACAGGTATACTTACTTATTTAACCAATGCAATATGAGGTTAAATACATTTTAAATGGTAACATTTTTAAAGGCTTTCAATGGCTGTTAGTAAGTTGTTTATTTTATCTTTTTTTAAATGACTATATAATTGCATTAACCACAGTTATTTTCATGTTTGCTATGCTTTCAGTTTTGTGCTCATATACCTGTATTACATTTTCCTCAGGATACTTGTCCTTATCTATGATACGATAGACATATGGCACAGAATTACATTTTGTAATAGTTCTTTTTGTGAAACATGAATATCAGTGCATGTGCGGATTTGTTAAACATTTAATCTATTATGAACACTTATTACGGTACATGAGCAACATATTTGCTCAATGTACTAGATACAAAACTGAGGAAAAGACAGTGGGCCTCATTACGAGGTGGGTGGTAAGGGTTAACGGGCCCCTGTAAAGAGGCCGCTGCCGGTAAACCCTTACCGCCCTATTCCGAGGTCCCTTAGCGGGTCCCGCCATGGGTGCCTTGTTTTAGCAGGCGCCCTTAGCGGGAGCCGCTAAGGGACCAAGGAGCTATTAGCTCCATTCCCATTCCCATTGAGCCTTATGGGGGCTCGAATGGGAATGGGGAATGGTTCTCGGAATGGGGACTTCCTGGGACCCCCAAGGTTGGAATGACCTGGTAAGTCCCTTTTTCGACAACCCGGACCCGGGAGGGTAACGGGGTATCCATGGTGCTAATAGCACCATGGCTACCGCCTACCTCATAATGAGGCCCAGTGAAATGAAGAACTCAGATGTTTCACTTTTATGGTTGGTACATTTTAGGAATGTGCGAATAAATGAAATCTGTTAATAACATTAGTTCAGATAAATATGTTATTGGAGACAAAAAGTAGCATCTTAAATCATCACATTAATCTTTTTTTAAGGATAGTGGGCCTCATTACACGGTATGCGGTAACCATGGCGCTATTAGCGCCATGGTTGCTGCCGGTATTTTACCGTGTCCGCCTTGGTGGATGGTGGAATTACCTCCCTAGTCCAAGGTGACCGGAGGCGGTAATTCCCCATTCACCAAGGCACTTCCCCATTCCCATTTTTGCCCCCATAGGGCTCAATGGGAATGGGGAAGGAGCTAATTACGGTACCGCAAACTGCAGTACCGTAATTAGCACCAAGGTCCCTTTGCGGGTCGTTAAGGTTGGGTCCCGCAAAGGGACCTCGTAGTAAGGCGGTAAGGGGTTACCGGTACCGGTGCCCTTAACGGTACCGGTAAACCCTTACCGCATTCCGTGTAATGAGGCCCAGTGTTTGGTAAAAACTAATGAAAATAATATGCAAATGGCTTTTAAATCCTATGCAAATTACTAGTGTGGCATTATGACACATGAACTTTGTATTTATCAGTTATAACCTACATGTACATGTGATATTGCTTTGCCTTGCTGGTGCCATTTCTGAATTGATACTTATATAATGAAATGTGTGCAGCAGACATGTTTGTAATCACTAGGACACTCCAGTAAGAGTGTTATGGTTCATACAGTGACACATTTGATTGCACAATGGCATTCGATTTAAGTAAAGCAGTGTGGGATTCAATGTCACACTAGTGCCACACAGGTGTCCATTACATACTCAGGTCAATGTGTTAATGAGTTTACTTTATTTGTACTGCATTATGCAAGCACATTTTTGTTTCTAAACATATTGTTTAATATGCACAATGATGTTTAAGTGACATCAGTTTTAGTAACACATTTCTGTTAAACTGTGAATGGCTTGTTCTCATTGGTAGGATTGTCCTTTCTCAGTTCAGCAATAAATTGTACTGTGTGGGTAATGTTGTTATGCCAAGTGTGTATTTAATAAGCCATTCGGCAAGATGTGTGCCCTATGGAATCACAGAAGAAAGGAACACACGGTTGACATGGAAACGCTGACTCTCTGTGGACTGCTAAACTATAATTACCGGAACCATGCAATGGTGACTGGTCTGGCAGAGGCTATTGGTGACAGTCTTTCCAGCTGAGAAATGTAATGTTTGTGGTGTTGTATAGTACCCTTTTGCCACTGTTGTTGTCCTTCATGTGTGTGACTCTGTAAGCAAAAAAGGAGAGTGAGGGTCATTAGTGGGACAGTGGGAAAGGCAGACGGCAAACCTCTGGTGTTGATGGTTGCATATCTGTAGTGCCCAGTGTCTATGTGTCCAACTGCTTTGAATGGATTTGGCAGATAAGCTTGAAAGGCAGAATTGTGAAGGAAGAACTCAAAAGTCCATACATTAGATTAAATAATGTGTCCTTATGAAGTGAAGTTGTCATTCTCCTTGCAGGACGTAGATTGGGCTGATCATGTGGTTTTATTGTTATGTTAAGGTAACTTGTTTAGCGCACTGTCGCCCGGAGACATCATGGCGCTGGAGAGGCAAGTAACTAACACCTAAACAGCAAGTCAGCCAATGAACCACAATAATTAAAATATATATGTTTTTAAGGTTTTCCTAAAAATCCAATGGTTTGGCATTTGTTTCATAGCAAAGGGGAGATCATTCCACAGCTGAGCCGCAGCAATGGAAAACGCCTGACCCCCAACACAGGCTCGACGGAGCTCAATATTACATCAGAACAGGTGGTGACAGTAGGTCAGAGGATAAGCGGCTATTGTAGTAAATAAAATGAGGAATCATTGTGAAACATCTTCTCCCAATGTAAATCGTGATTCAGTTTTCTTTGCTGTTGATGAAGCTGTAGTTAAACTAAAGGATATAAAATTAGGAATAATTAACAGAATTGCGCCCATGGTGAATAAAACATTTTGCAGTAGACCTTCGGCACCATGATTCTCTGTAGAGTTAAGCACCCAGAAGCAAAAGCTTAGGGGCCTTGAGTGGAATTGGCATTTAAACCTGTGTGCTGAAAATGTAACCTCTCTGAAAACTGCACATAGGAAATACTCAGGGAATATTGTAAAAGCAGGTACGTCCATCGGCTGAGTGCATAACTTGAATTAAGAGCCTGCTTGGCTTTTAAAATTATTGTTTCATTTAGCTTGTTTCTATGAGCGGGCGGGTGACTGTACACCATTAATTTAATTTATTTTACTTTAATTTCTTTATTGTGTTCATTTATTTTGCTTTTCACTTTTTAAATGTTCGGTTCCTGGTAGACCGCTACTCGGTATGGAAGTTGCCTAGCTTCCCTGATTGCCTCCTCTGCCTACCCCCGGACAAGACATGCTTTGTGGTCTGTCTTTGCTCTCTTCAGAACAGTGGGTGGGGCTAGACTAAACCAGTACAATGTGCCTACATAGTCAGACATTGACACTGAGGTGCATCAGATGAGCGCAGTGGGGGAGGGCTTTGCGTGTCAAAGCCGCGCCAAAGTCAAGCCCGTCTGAGCTTGTGCGTGCTGTGGGAGTACTGTGGGGGGTCTGCAGGCTGTGGGATTTAGCATCAGCCCACAGGTAATCTCCCATGGGCGGTAAATACAGTATGGCCTGCATGTTTTACACAAACATCTTTGGTGGGCAAGAAGAATGATTATCCTGGCAATCTCTCCTGCTTCTTGCTTAACGCCCACTCTCTGGTTGCGCATGTTTCAGCATTCTATGATTTATTGGACGATTATTCACTGGACTTGCTTTACAGAGACATGGCTTCCCGACCATTCTGGCACTGAGTAGCCCAGGCTATTCCACCTGCTTACAGCACTATTCTGATGGACCCGTCCTCCCCCACTTCTGGTGGTAGGTTAGCATTTGTTTATAAGTCTACTCTGGCTGCATGCGCAGTATCGTGTGAACATGGGATTAAAATGGAAGCTCTACTAGTCCGTTTATCAATCACATCATCTTGTTCTTGTTATGTGTTAACGGTTTATCAGCCCCCTTAGTAGGATTCAGCCTTTTTTGATATCTTCTTAAATTGTATTCCTGAGCTTCGACTTAAATTTAAAAAAATTGGTCATAGTTGGGGATTTTAACTTGAAAATTAATTCTGGAATAGATCAACTTACTGTGCGGTTTGTGTCTGAGATGAGGAACTTAGAGCAACAGCAGCTTGTGTCTGGCCCTACCCATCGGTTGTGTAACACACTCGATCTTATGTTTTCTTTACCCACTTTGGTTTTGGTTTTTCGGCTTTGCAACTGGCTTGTTAGGACCATTCTGTGATACCTTTTTCTAAAATGGATGGGGCCATTCCTGAGGTATGTTCCAAACCCAAAGTGTAGAAGCGTTGTTGGCGGTCTGCTGACACACCCAGGGAGGACCAGCCCATTGCGTCAGGGTGTTTGGCCCTTTCAGCGGGGGACTTTGTGTCTTTGGCTCAAGTATTCACTGAGAAGGCCGATTGCTTTGCCCCTGTTAGACTGTGCAGACAGCGAGCCCGCCAACCTGAGCCATGGTTTGACAATACTCTAAAGCTCCTGCGGCTTAAGAGGCGGCAGGCCAAATGAAAGTGGAGAGGCTCCTATCTTCAGTCTGATCATGTACATCTCCGTGAGGCTACTACCTAGTTTCACAAGGCTATTATGACTGCTTAGGGCAGGTTCTATTAAGGTAGGGTGGCATCTGCTCTTAATCAGCCCTAAGAATTATTTTAACTTGTGCGCTCTTTATCTTCTCCTGTCAAAGCACAGGCAGGGGTCACTCCCTCGCAGGAGTTGTGTGATTCCCTGTCGAGCATCTTCTGCAACAAAATTGTGGGCATTCAAAATATGATTGCGTCATCATGTTTGGGGCCCGATTGATATGCCTAATGGTGTCCCACTGAGTATGTGGTCCTCATTTCCCTCTTTTTCTTCAGAGGAAATAACAAGGGCAACCCTTATGCTTAAATCTCCCTCTGCCTTGGATTCTGTCTCATTAGCTGTGTGCAAGGGCATTATTCCGCCATGGGTGGCCCTGGCTATCAATCATTCCTGCCAGTTAGGGGTTGTCCCTTCATATTTGAAACATGCAATGGTGATCCATCTTTTAAAAATACCTTTTTATGGATCCTTCCTGTCCTGCTAATTTCCATCCAATTTCTTTATTACCTTTCTTTATGAAGTTATTGGAGTCTCTTATTTCTCCTCTTCTTAGTACTTTTCCTGAATCCTCTAGTTCAGTTGATCCTTTCCAGTGTCTGACCTGCCGAGGGCACCGGTCGATCTTGTTGATGACCTTGCACGTCTCTCTGATAATGGTGGTGTGGGTGCTCTGATATTATTAGATCTATCGGCTGTTTTTAACACTGACGACCACTCCATCTTGCTTGGCCATCTTGCCGGGGCAGGGATAACTAGACAGGTATTATCTTGGTTTCAAGCTCTTCTGCGTGATCGTGCACAAACTCTCTCTCTTCCTCCTTTTCGCTCTGTTTCTGTTCCTCTGTCTTGTGGGGTCCCCCAGGGTTTGGCCTTGTATCCTACTCTGTTCAACGTGTAGATCCAGCCTCTTGTTGAGCTCATTCTCTCCGAGAGCTTCGATGTTACCCCTATGCAGATGATACCCAGATTATTCTGCGACTTGATCTATCCCAACCTGATACGGCATCTCAGCTGCAGAGGTGCTTGGAGGACTTGTGTTGTTGGATCGGCTACAAATTGAACAGGCAGAAGACTGGGGTGCCGGTGTCAGGCCCCCCTTCTGCTTGTTCTCTTTGGACTCCTTGTTTTTGGTCTTTGCCTCTTGGTTCTTTCCAATTCCGGTTTCTGTGGTGAAAGATATTGGAGTTAAGCTCTCCTTGTCACAATCACACTTGAATGGAAAGGAAGAGAGATCGACACTCTCCCCCGAACCACGGAAGCCAAATGAACTCGACCCTCCCACCGTGGTTGGCACAGACACCTGATGTATAAAACAAGTTGCCACGTGGCAACCAGTGGGGGGAAGAGGGGTTAGGGAGAGGTTGTGGATAGGATGGGGGGTTTAGGAAGACCGGAAAAAGGGTAAGGAACTCCTACTTTGGATGGGACAGGGGAAGCACCAGGAAAGAACCCTACGCTGTCTAGCATGTAACACTGTCCACAACTAACACCTACTTCCTTCCTAACTAGCACACCTTAATACGTGTACTAACCCTGGCTGGTTCACAAGAAAACACATAAGCAAGCAAAAGCAACAGGATGAAAACAAACATTAGGAAAACTTCACATACTGATTAGACAAGACACATGGCCCTTCGGGCAGCAAAGCAACATATAACATAATGATGTCCCCCTCCACTAGTTTACTGCACCAGTGAAGATTAGTTAACATGGTTAACGTAATTCCCATGTATCATATAGAGTCTTTTGTCCGTGACTATTTCATTGTACATAGACACACATGATTGATGCAGATTAACTATTGATTGATACACCCTGGAATTTCCCAGCACAGCAGTACATGAGCGTACACACTGTGTTTTCCCAGCACAACATTCAAGAGCATTGGTCATTACTTATCTTGAGTCTGGGAGACCCTTGGTACTTCCCAGACAAAATGCGACCGGCTGTAAATCACTCCCGAAAATGTAAGCAATGACCGTGCCTTTCCCCGTACTTATCTTTGGTCTGGGGAGCCCCACGGGACTTCCCAGACATTGACCATAGAGCTGTGATCCTTATCTGCACTCTCCTGCTCCTTCCAAAATGCGGCCGTTTGCAGTTCATGAAGTTCTGATTTCCATCGCTCATTTCTGCACGCAGCCTGCCTGCCTCCACCGCTGAATCACAATAAGCCACACCTGCCTGCTGCCGTTGCCAGTTAATATGCTGTCATTAATCCCAGACAGCTGGCCAAGTGCGTGCGTGTTGAAGTACACGCAGACCCAGAGGATGTTGGGGATTGTAGGATTACCAGTCCTATCCAGCTTAAGAGGCATGTTTGAACACTCCCCGTCTTTGCCAGCCCTGAATCCGGACATTACCTCCCCTTCCAGGGCTCCTCCCAGGACCCGGTTTACCCGGATGGCGTAAATGAAATTGTTTAACCAACCTGGGAGCATGGACATCTCATGCTGGTTCCCAAGAACAATCCTCAGGCCCGTTACCTTCCCACTGGCTCAAATACCACAATTGTTGAGATCTTCTTCTGGAATCCACAATGCGCTTTACTTCGTATTCCGTTTGCCCTTCTCTCACTATGGCTGGAGGTTTTTTCGTTGTCGTTCCTGGAGCTGCAGGTTTAAGCAAAGACACATGGAAAACCAGGTGTATAGGTAGAGTCTTTGGCAAACGCAATTTCATAGCTGTAGATGACACACATGTAACGATTTCATAAGGTCCAACAAATCTAGGAATACATTTACGAGATCCTACTATAGATAGATTTCTGGTTGATAACTAAACTCTGTCTCCTGCCTTATAGCTAGGAATCTCCTGTCTGTGTTTGTCAGCGTGTTTTTCATATATCTCCTTAGCCTGTTCCAAATGCGTGCGCGCTTTCTGTCTGATCTTAAGAAGCAACTGTTTACGGCCTTGTAATACTGGTACATTCTCTACTTCAGGTAAATGTTCTGGTATCTTGTTTTGCTCATGCCCATACAAACATTTATTCGGGAACATACCCAAGGATGTGTGCAGCGTGTTGTTATAGGTAAACTCTGCCAACCATAATGCCTGCACCCAAGACTCCTGGCCATCACCTAAATAGCCGGGTATTGTTCGAGTGTCTGATTTACTCTTTCTGTCTGACCATCAGTTTGAGGGTGATAACTGGTAGATAAGGCACAGTTGATTCCCAACATGCGACAGAAAGCGCACCAAAACTTTGATGTAAACTGTGGTCCTCTGTCCGAGACAATACTCTTGGGCAAACCATGTAGTCTAACCACATGTTGAAGGAACAACTCCGCTAACTTGCCGGCTCCAGGTATTCCTTCACAAGGAATAAAATGAGTTTGCTTGGACAGAAAATCCACCACTACCCAGATGGTGTCAAATTGATTATCGGGTGGGAGGTCTGTAATAAAATCAATTGAAATGTGTGTCCATACTTTTTTAAGTGTGGGTAATGGTTGTAGTAACCCTCTCTTTTTTACATGATCTGCTTTGTTTCGCATGCATTTCTCACATTGTAATAGATATTTGCCCACATCCTGCCTCAAAATAGGCCACCAAAAGTATTTTTCCGAAATGGTTTGCATTTTCCTTTGACCAGCGTGTCCTGCTAATGGAGAATTATGACACCAATATGGGGCTTTTCCCTGTATTTCCTTAGTAGGTAAAAACAATTGATCTTGATGGTACGGCAACCCCTGCCACACCTTCCTTGCCGGATGACTGTCCTGCCACTTATGGATTTGCCGGGGTGGAAGAGCCCTCTTGATCTCATCAATTAGATTTTGTGTAATAGCTCCAATAACTTTTTCTGGAGGAATAATTGCTCTTATTTCACTCCCCAAACTCTTCAAATTTGGCTGCCTAGATAATGCGTCTGCATTGCCATTATTCTTTCCTGGTCTGAATGTTACCACAAAATTGAATTCATTAAAGTATTGTGACCAGCGTAATTGTCTGGGACTAAATTTATGAGCAGTCTTAAAGTATCGCAAGTTCTTGTGATCCGTTACCACCACCACCTGATGCTTCGCCCCCAATAGGTAATGCCTCCATTCTAAAAAGGCTGATCGAATAGCCAGCAACTCCTTGTCTGTTATAGAATAATTATGTTTACACTGTGATAGTTTTCTAGAATAGAAGGCCACTGGGTGCCATACCTCCTCCTTATCCTTCTGTGACAAAATAGCCCCTATCGCCAGATTACTAGCATCTGTCTCCACTTGAAAAGCTTCATTTGTGTCTGAGTGTTTCAACACAGGTGCAGTAGTAAAAGCGATCTTTAATTCCCGAAAAGCCCTTTCTGCTTCAGAACCCCAAATGAATGGTGTTGCTTTTTTGAGGAGTCGAGTAATCAGCATTACTAGTGCTGAGAAATTACTAATGAAACGCCAATAGAAATTGGCAAATCCTAGAAATGATTGTATATCCTTGATGCATTGTGGCAATGGCCAATCTGTCACAGCCTGTACTTTCTTGGCATCCATCACTAACCCCTCTGGAGTTAGTAGAAACCCCAGAAACTCCACTTGTCTAGTGTGAAAAGCACATTTCTCCAGTTTGACACAAAGCTGATACTCCTGCAGCCACGAAGCACTGCCCTCACATGTTGAACATGCTGTTCCAATGAAACTGAATAAATCAAAATATCATCAATGTACACTATAACAAATACATCAATGAAGTCCCTCAAAACTTCTTGCATAAAGAATTGAAATGGCGCAGGAGCATTGCATAATCCAAACGGCATAACCAAGTATTCGAATAATCCAAACTTTGTCCGAAATGCTGTTTTTTCAACTTATTCCCCTCCTTTACTCTTATCAAGTGGTATGCTCCGCTCAAATCCAATTTAGTGTATATTTTTGCTGCCCGCACCTGATCCAGTAATACTGAAATTAGAGGCAATGGAAACCTATTCTTAATGGTTACCTTGTTTAATGCGCGATAGTCAATACAGGTGCATAATGTTCCCTCTATTTTTTGGGACAAAAAACAAAGGAGAAGAGACTGGGGACGTGGAATGTCTAATGAACCCCTTCTCTAACATTTCATCCAGATACTCTCTTAAATGTTTATTTTCCGTCTCTGTAAGGGCATAGATTCTACTGCAAGGCAGCTTCGTCCCAGCCTCCAGTTCAATGACACAATCATAAGGTTGATGGGGGAGGTAGTTGTTCTGCCCCACCTTTGTCAAATACCTTGATGAACTCTCGGTATTGGGGGGGAATTCCTGATTCCACGACTCCCACCAATTGCTCCCTGCTTTCCTGTTTAAACAAACAAGCAGTGGGTCCCACTTCTGGTACCATGTGTTATTTACACCTTTGTTCATCAAACTCTACTGTCTGCTTTTCTCAATCAATCCTTGGATTGTGTTGCACTAACCAAGGCATTCCCAAAATCAAACCAAACTCTGGTGCGGCTATCAAATCAAAAGTAATGTCTTCACTATGACCAGATGTAAATGTCATCCACAACTTTTGTGTTTGTTGTCTTATAGTTCCTGACACTAAAGGAGATCCATCCACTGACTGCACCCCTTCCTTTATTTGTTTGTCTTGTAACGGGAGACCCAATTGTTTGGCCAATGTAATGTCTACAAAATTACCAGTGGCCCGGAGTCTATCATAGCCAATACTGTCTGCTTGGATATTGCCCAACATAATGTCACTAATATGTAAAAGTGAGATGTCTTACTCCCAACTGTATTTGCCACCAATTTGGGGAACTTTAATTCCTTTGGGCCTGTCACCTGAGTTCCCCCTAAGGTCGGCCCAACTCTTTTCCCACCTTCTTTGTGCTCCGTTCCCCTCCTATCTGCCTCTGTGGAGTATTAGGACAAGTGGGTATAAAATGCCCTGCCTTTCCACAGTACAAACACAACTTGTTAAGCTTCCGCTGTTCCTTTTCTGCCTCTGATAATGGCCCTCTTACACTACCAATTTGCATTGGTTTTACCTCACTACTCCTTCCTATCCTACTCCTATCTAATCTCACAAATGGCACAGCTTCTGATTTCTTTTTATCTCCTTTTCTCTCATTCATCCGATGATCCAGCCTAAGAGCCAGATCTATCATGGCCGTACAGGTACTTGGTTGCGGCTCTACTTGCGCAATTGCATCTTTCAGTTCTTCCCGTAACCCTTGGTAAAACAATACCGTCTGTTTTGCCACTGGCCATTCTGTTTCAATCACTAATCTATTAAACTGTGTCACATATGTTACCAAATCTCAGGACCCCTGTCTTAAACCTAACAACTCTTTGTCTTGTGCCAGTGAGACTTCCCGTCTATCAAACAGTCTGCCAAATTCTGATAAGAAATTATCCCAATTATATAACGAAGGATCATCTTTCTGTACCAGAGGCATTGCCCATGCTGCGGCATCGCCTGTCAAATATGATATTACAAACGCAGTTCTGGCTTGGATAGTTTCAAATGCCGCAGGCTTGCACAAAAAATGAAGTCTACATTGGGTAAGAAAGGTCATATATTTTCTAGGATCCCCTGAAAAATGTTCTGGTGCTGCCAGGGGTACGCTACTAGGAGGTTGCACAATGACAGTGGGATTTCTACTAGTGGAGGTGCCCCCAGTATTGGATGTATTAGGACCCTCTAACGGTGTACCTTGTGCTACCAAGCCTTGTACCTGGGCTTTCAGAGTAGTAGATTCCTGCCGAGCATGCGCTAATTCCATTTGGATATCTTGTAATGCCTTTAGCACGTTGGCTAAAGGTGGAGGTGTTGTGTCCATTTGTCTTGGGTGGTTGTGAGTATCCCAATATGGGGGTGGCTAATTATGTCACAATCACACTTCAATGGAAAGGAAGAGAGATCGACACTCTCCCCCGAACCACAGAAGCCGAATGAACTCGACCCTCCCACCGTGGTTGGCACAGACACCTGATATATAAAACAGGTCGCCACGTGGCAGCCAATGGGGGGAAGAGGGGTTAGGGAGAGGTTGTGGATAGGATGGGGGGTTTAGGAACACCAGAAAAAGGGTAAGGAACTCCTACTATGGATGGGACAGGGGAAGCACCAGGAAAGAACCCTACATTGTCTAGCATGTAACACTGTCCACAACTAACACCTACTTCCTTCCTAACTAGCACACCTTAATACGTGTACTAACCCTGGCTGGTTCACAAGAAAACACATAAGCAAGCAAAAGCAACAGGATGAAAACAAACATTAGGAAATCTTTGCATACTGATTAGAAAAGACACATGGCCCTTCGGGCAGCAAAGCAACATATAACATAATGATGACCCCCTCCACTAGTTTACTGCACCAGTGAAGATTAGTTGACTTGGTTAACGTAATTCCCATGTGTCATATAGAGTCTTTTGTCCGTGACTATTTCATTGTACATAGGCACCCATGATTGATGAAGATTAACTATTGCTCGATACACCCTGGAATTTCCCAGCACAGCAGTACATGAGCGTACACACTGTGTTTTCCAAGCACAACATTCAAGAGCATTCGCCGTTACTTATCTTAAGTCTGGGAGCCCCTTGGGACTTCCCAGACAAAATGCGACCTGCTGTAAATCACTCCCGACAATGTAAGCAATGACCGTGCCTTTCCCCGTACTTATCTTTGGTCTGGGGAGCCCCACGGGACTTCCCAGACAATGACCGTAGAGCTGTGATCCTTATCTGCACTCTCCTGCTCCTTCCAAAATGCAGCCGTCTGCAGTTCATGAAGTTCTGATTTCCTTCGCTCCTTTCCCCACGTGGGCTGCCTGCCTCCACTGCTGAAACACAATAAGCCACACCTGCCTGCTGCCGTTGCCAGTTAATATGCTGTCCTTAATCCCAGACAGCTCGCCAAGCTCGCGCGTGTTGAACTACACGCAGACCCAGAGGATGTTGGGGATTGTAGTTACCAGTCCTATCCAGCTTAAGAGGCATGTTTAAACACTCCCCGTCTTTGCCAGCCCCGAATCCTGACAATCCTCCTCCTGTTCTTGGAGGCTCAGGTGGTTGTTGTACGCCCATACGCGCGTCTACAACACGTATTCATGGAATCGAACGGGCTAATGTGTGCGCCAAAAAACACGCGCTAATCCGGAAACACATACGCCAGCAGGAAGCAGGCGTATGTGGACCCGCGCAGCATAAAAGTGCATGCAAACAACAAACAAGCTCAGACGCCAAGGTGAATATACCGTTCCTAGCAGCAGTGGATGTGGGATACCGCAGGAGGAGGAGGATAGTCAGGCCCAGAATTTTTACACCCAGAACCAGCCTTTTTGGGATGCCTGATGACCAGGTGTATGGGAGGTACAGGTTTCCACCTCACATAATACTCAACCTGGTAAGTGAGTGGGAGGATGACCTCACATCACCCACCCTGTGCTCCCAAGCACTCATCCTCCTGGAGAAGGACCTCAATGTACTGCACTTCTTGGCCACTGGATCATTTAAGCGGACAAGTGCTATAGTGGGGGGGGGTGTCACAGGCCACACAGTCACGCTGCCTACACCAGGTGTTGGCCATCATGACTGCATGCCCATCAGTCCGCAGGCACATATATCTGCCCAGAACACCTGCAGAAAGGCAGGCTGCCGTCCAGGATTTCTACGGGGTGGCACAATTCCCCAAAGTGCTAGGTGCCATTGATTGCACCCATGTGGCTCTACGTCCCACCAGAGCATCTGAGCACATCTATAGAAACCGCAAGCACTGGCATTTCATCAACGTGCAGGTAGTATGTGATGCCAAGGGAACCATCACCTCAGTATATGCCAACTATCCAGGGTCCACCCACGACAGTTTACTTTACAGAATGTCAACCCTAAACCGGGACCTAGAAGCTGGGCGGCATGGCGATACATGGCTGCTTGGTGAGTAAAAATGCCACTGCGCATGCATGCATGTCAGATACTGAGTAATGTCACAACCCCACTAATGATACCCATCACCACCTCCCCAGGGGACAGTGCCTACCCTCTGGGCACCACATGATGACACCAATTCTGAACCCCACTACGCCACCTGAGGTAAGATACAACACAGCCCATATTGCAACCCGGGGCATAGTGGAGCGCACATTCGGAGTGCTCAAGTCACGCTTTCGCTCCTTTGACCGTTCTGGTGGGCAGCTGTTATACGCTCCCCCAATAGTATGCAGGTTCATAGTGGCAGCATGTGTCCGGCACAACGTTGCAACGTGCCAGAGCCTGCCGGTGGACATGGTGGTGCCCCCACATCCCCAACCACATGCACGCCCGCTGCGCATGGGAGGGGAAAGGGCACGTGGTGAGGCAGCCCATACGCAGCTTGTGGCTAATTACTTCACATAAAATCATACCCCTGTGGAGTGCACACAGCCCTGGCACATACCAGCTGACAATCAATGATGATGACATAAGGGACATTCAACTGTCACAACCAGGCCAGCCTGAGATTGGTCACCTGGACGTGTTACATTGTGTGCATCCCTACCTACCGAAACACCACCTATGCTGTGTCATCAAAAGACATACATCTATGCTGCTAAATTCATTACCCCCTTGCTAAATACAACATGAGAACAGCGCCATGTCACCCAACCCCTCCCCAGATCCACCACCAAAACACACCATGGCATGTCATGCAATGTGAAAGCAAATAAAGCAATGCGCAAGACCTGACACAAGTGTCACAAAGTACACTGTCCCTAATGGAAACTGCCCACACACAATATGCTCCCAGTAATGTATAACCTACAGCACACATTGGCAAATAATTACCACCAACACAATGCTGCAACACACCATGGAAAAATGCAAAAACATGACAGTACTAAGTTCAAGTAGTGGTAGTCTTACAACCTGAATATGCCAGCACATCGACCCCTTCCAACTGTAGAGTGTTGCTGCCACGCAGATTTCTCAGTGTACTGCATACAATATGAACTGCATCTGCAAAGTAGACGGCCTTGTGAAGACATGAGGAAGGAACCTGCAAATTAGGAGGAAGACATGGATGCACAAGCACCTATCAATACACCATGCAGTGTACAATACAACAACAATATCAACTAGGGACATCTATACAGTATTCACTACAGACTGCCCACACAGCTAGCTCATGGGAGCCCAACGTCACTGTGTAATTCACTGTCACTTGGTCACACCCTTTTCAAGCCCATGGAAACGGGAAGCAGGAGGGGTGTGTGTCTCATGAACCCAAGCATCTAACCCAAACTCAGGACAAGCCTGCATGTGCCCAGCTGGAATACAGTGGATGCCCACGGGAGCCACACAAGGCAACACACTGTAAAAAAAAAATCAAAAATCAAAAATGGCCATGTGGGGGCCAGGGGCGGTGGGGGAGGCCACCCAGGAGGTTCGAGGACAGGGTGCACACCAACACCCATCCGCGTGGATGTTGCGGAAAAATAAATACCTCCTTGGGCTCATGGACTGCACGGCTATGCCATTGTGGGAGAACTGCTGTCGCTCTTTTCATCCTCTGCTGCTGCATCAGGAAGTGGTGGCACTATGGGAGGCAGACCACGCAAAGCCCTGGTATGGTCCTCCATGGCAGCAAGCATGCGGGTCTGGAAGGTCTGATTCTGATTCTGGAGGATTAAAGTACGGAGATCCCCATGCAGCACATCAAGGGTTGCCTGCATTTCTGCACGCATGGCCTTGAGTGATGCCCGGATCTCCTCACGTGTTGCATGCAGCTCAGCTGAGAGCGAACGTGTGAGCTGCTCCACCTGCTGTTCTGCCCTTAAATTACTGGAAGCCTCAAGTTCAACCAGAGTCTGCCTGAGGTTATGTAGTTCTACCCTCAGGGCTTCCCTGTGGCCCTGGGACTGATATTGATATGGATTTGCACAGAGTCTCCAGTGCCGCCCGTCGGTCCCTGTTGGACGCCAACATGTCTTCCCTGTGTGATTGGCAAATGGAGTCTGTTGCCTGCTGTTGTTGCTCCATCTGCCTTTCAGGGGGGATAATGGAAGTGGCCACCCTCTCCATTGCCTGAGCCATCATTTCTACTGATGCTGCCTGTTGGTTTGCCATACCGTACATGGAGTTTTCCCATACAGTATTGCCTGGTGGCACACGGCCACCGCGTCGACGGGCACCACACCTGTTTGGGGCAAGGCAATCTGCACCTTGCTGTGCTGGCACTGCCTGAGGCTGCAGGACTGCATTCCCCCTCTGAACTGCTGGCCCAGGAACAGAATCAGATGCTGTGGAGTGTGACCCTGCAACCGTAACCACCAAAGGCGGACTTACCAACACTAACATCCCCATAGAGGGTTCTACCCCTGGTGCAGGTGGGTTGGACAGAACAGAATCCCTGCCAGAAACACTTACCTGCGACGGCACATAAATCTCATCATCCGATTCAGCACCTGAATATAGGTCTGCGGAGGTGCACCCTGAGACACCCCTGGACTGTATGGTCTGCAGTAACATTGGGTTTTCACCCACCACCACACCACGTCCCCCACCGGTGCCCCGGTCATGCCTGAGATACCTCCTGGGTCTGCACCATATCCTCAACCTCAACAGCATCAAGTGCGTCATCACCTGCAAAAACATGAAAGACAACATATGGAAACAGGCATGAGCACCATAGCACACACATAGGCCATGACAAGCCAGAGATACAGAGTACATGATTTACACATGTCCCACATGACTATAACCCTGCCATGCATGCACTGTCAAAGAGTTGGAAGTGGAGTCAAAAAGGCAGACACTGGGGAGAGCAAGATGGACACGCGACACATTTGCAGCATGTTGGGTAGCACTGGCATCACACATCAGGCTGTGAGTGGCATGTCCAATACACATACATGACACATGCCACCACACAGATGTCATGTAGCATAGCCACGGTAAATTACAAAACTACAGCAATATGTCAGTGAATGAATACTGTCACACATCCATGTCACATCGACATGATGCGAAGATTAATGCTGAATAGTGTTCTAAATATGCATGTGCCACACACTGAAACACATCCAGTGTCCGATAATACAGTCATTGTGGGCTGATCAATGGTTGGTCACTTTAACATTACAGGAAACATGTCATGTTCCACATGCAAACAGGCCCTAATAAAAAATGTATGCAGTCCAATACTCCATCGGCCTGAATGGTGTAATCATTAACATAACTAGGTAAAAATAGTGGGCCAGTGTGGGCTGTAAACAATGACCGAAGCATATCACATATGTTGCAATAGGGCAGAAAAATGCGTAGTAAAAATGGGAGAGTGGAAACAATCAGCCTGAATGAACACTTACAAAATCTGAACAATGTAGTTGCAAGATGACAGTTCTAGGTAAAGTGCCCTAATGTGGGCCTAATTGGTAACTGTGGGCAGAAGGGGTACAGTCATACCCAAATCCAAGGCATGTGAATGTATGGGAGGAAGCAAATGGGTGATCCATAACACTCAGGAGTACACACCCTCACCTGGCACTCAATCAGCACCCGTCACCCAAACAACATACACATGGATTACACACACACGCATGGGCACTGACCGTACAATGCTTTGTAATCAGGTAGATCTCCCACACCTTGGATCTGTTCCTCTGTGACGAAGGTCCCAGCAACAGACTTATGTTCAGTGAGTTCGTTGTCCTCTTGTGGAGACCCACTGTCAGTCACCAGAGTAGCGGCATAATTTGAGGCCAACTTGTTCTTTGCTCTGCATTTCAGGTCATTCCACCGCTTAGAGCAATCATCAGCTATGCGCCTCACAAATCCAAGGGCACTTATGCGGTCCGCGATGGTCTGCCAGTGTGCCCTACGTTGACCAGGTGTGGTCTTGCACCTTGCAGTCACCAACATTTTGCGGCTATGTGCCGACACATAGGTCACAAGTGCATCAAGTTCGGGGTCATTATAGCTAGGCTTCCTTGACGTGCCGGACTGTGTAGCCGTGTCTGGGGTCTCAGCCTGTAGTGCCAGAGCACCCTTATTCCTCTTCTTCAAAGGTGGAGCAGAGCCTGAGTGGCTTGCGCCGCTCTGGTCAGTAGGGGCAGAAGCGCAGGTGGACTGGGTACTGGGAGTGTGCAAATGCACAATGACCATAGGTCTTGGTGCAAGCATTGGCTGAAGTGTGATGTTGGCAGGGGCAAAGTGAGTTTGATGGACCAGGACTGACACTGTCCCGGCTGGGAGACTCAGAGCTGGAGTGGATAGAGCTGCAGCAGCCCCTGCAGCCTCCCCACCCTGCCTACTCGGGGAAGCAGGGGCTGGGTCAGCATGAGTAACATACAGATGAGGGTCCTGGAACACGTATGCCTAGCGCTCCACGCCCAGATCCTTCAGAGGAAGACCCATCTGGAGTTGAGCGGTAAGTGGCCAAGCATTGTTGTGACAGGGCATGTTGCAGTGTGCTGGTAGTCTGATACTTGCCTGTATGTGTGACATAGGCCATGTATGGATGTGTGTGTGCAGGGACATCATGTTCATGCATGTGAGACCAGTAATGTGCGAACCACATGGTTGGTGCATGAGTTCCAATTCAACATGGGGAGCTGTATGGCAAATGCACACATGAAAGCAAGCCAGTGTCTGTTCTTGCACATGGTGGGCGTGTGAGGAATGGGTGCTGCTGTCATGTACATGTATGGTGCACATGTGTGTGTGTCTGAGAAGTGTGTCTGTGACTTTGATACGCCATGGATTCATGACACATGTCCGCGATGATGTGTGCATTCACTCATGCAGTGCAGTCACCGTTGTATGCACTGATTCTATCCACTGTGTCTGTGGTGTGCAAGGCATAATGCTTGACCCTCCGGTGATGTGTGTGCATGGGATCAGTGTGAGCCATGATGCATGTTAGTTTGAAGGCAAGATTTTGGTTAATAGAGGCCCTTGTACATGGATGCTGATATTGATTGCAGGCGCCGTGCCTGTTCATGCATGTGTGTTGCGTGCATTCACCCATGTGTTGTGGAGGGACAGGATGGAAGTGACGTTAGACACTGCAACTCATGTGTCATTGCTTCCTGTCTAGGCAAATATTGTACTGTACCCTGATGCTTGTGTTCTATGTCTCCCTCTATGCAGCGTCAAGTGAAGAAGAGGGTGGGGACGGCGCTGTGGAGACAAGCGGCGGGGATGCCTCCACCGGGCGGCGACGCAAGGCCAAGCCTCCCTCCCAGGACTTGCCATCATCCGGGAGCGAGGGGGCTGGTGCCGCGTCTGCCACTACGGCTGTGGGGGAAGGGTCGGGTGAGCCCCCACAGGAGCTTGCAATGGCTGAAGACGGTACGGAGACATCCAGGTTGGTTGTCTCCACAGAGGAGGAGGATCCTGCTACTGAGCCGCACATGGGGCCTAGTGGGGGTAGTACCACTGGTGCAAGTGGTGCAGTCCAGGGCCAGGGTCAGGAGGCAGCACAGGTCTCTGCAGAGGGGCCTGTGCATGTCCCTGTCCTTGACCCTGTGACTGCACCACCATGCACCAGCAAGGATGCCCCGTCCCAGGCCGGTCCGCAGGTAGGGGAGAGTGCCATGTCATCTGCCTCTCCACTACCTGCAGACGAGGGGTCCAATGAACGTATGGGCTCCGTCCTGATTGGTGTCGTGTTGCGCACACGTGACATTCGTGATGACGTGCATTCTTCCTGGGTGGAGAACGCACGCCATCATGAACAGCAGCGTCGCGAAGTGGCACTTTTGGGACAGGCCATGGTCGATGGGTTCCTACATGTGTCGCGCACTCTGGTGGACCTCTCCTCCTCTGTGGAGACTATGCGCCAGTCGTTCTCCCTGCCGTCTTCCAGCCCAGATTCCACCAGGGCCATCTGTGGACCTGACCCGATCAACACAGCCAGCTTGGTGGAGCTCACATCCCTGCCACAGTCGGGAGTCGGCGGTCCAGCGGGGGTGGACACCACAACTGGATACCAGCTGATGGAGGATGTGCAGGCACCATCGGACAGGGCACATGGACAGCAGCAGCAGCAGGAGCAGGCTGTAGGTGGGAGCATTGATGGCTCGGGTCCATCAACATCGGAGGGGCAGGCATCGGCCAGAGGGCAGGAGGACCCAGGAATGGGAGTGTTTTCTGTGTGGCAGCGGTTTTGTAAATAGTTAGATAGTGTTAGCTTTCCTTTCTGTTTTTGTTTATTTTGGGGCACCACATTTTTGTATATAGTTCTGTATTAGGTAGTCTTTTTTGTAGGTTTCTTTTCATTTGTTGGGCTCATGGACCCTGGATTGGTGATTTGTATATAGTTGAACAGTGGATTTGTCTTTTTTTTCATTTCACCATGGAGCAATGGATTTCAGTTATTTTCTTCCCTTGGATTTTCTTTGTTGGACTGAGACTTTGGACACATTTTCATTTGGATTTCTTTGAATTCTGATTTCATATTTTTTTATTATTTTCGGGACATGCTGCGTTTTATTTCTTCACATTATTGTGTGTTTTCTTTTCATTACATTCATTTTGGGTTCAATACATTTTTGTTTCATACTTCGATGTGTGGTATTCTCTCATTGATTTCATTCTTTTCATGATTTGGGTTTTCACATTCACTTGCACCCATTGTGTGTGTGTGACGGACATGTGTTTATTTACATACTTACCATTTGGGTTGTATCATGTAATGGGCATTTCTATGTGGGTGGATGCAATACTTGGTTGGGTCTTTGGGCTGGGGTGGCATGGGGTGTGATGTGGCTGGCCATAAGGCCCATGATTGAGGATTGTCATGATGTGGGGGCAGGGGGACATGTGTGGGACATGAGTGGAGGCCTGCTGGCAGGTACCCCTCACTGCTGGGGGGTGGGGATGCTGGGGGACATGAGTGGAGGCCTGCTGGCAGGTGCCCCTCACTGCTGGGGGGTGGGGCTGCTGGGGGACATGAGTGGAGGCTTGCTGGCTGGTGGCCCTCACTGATGGGGGGTGGGGGTGCTGGGGGACATGTGTGGGTCATGAGTGGAGGCCTGCTGGCAGGTGCCCCTCACTGCTGGGGGGTGAGGGTGCTGGGGGACATGAGTGGAGGCCTGTTGGCAGGTGCCCCTCACTGCTGGGGAGTGGGGGTGCTGGGGGACATGAGTGGAGGCCTGCTGGCAGGTGGCCCTCACTGCTGGGGGGTGGGGGTGTTGGGGGACATGTGTGGGACATGAGTGGAGGACTGCTGGCAGGTGCCCCTCACTGCTGGGGGTGGGGGTGCTGGGGGACATGAGTGGAGGCCTGCTGGCAGGTGGACCTCAATGCTGGGGGGTGGTGGTACTGGGGGACATATATGGAACATGAGTGGAGGCCTGCTGGCAGGTGCCCCTCACTGCTGGTGGATGGGGGTGCTGGGGGACATGTGTGGGACATGAGTGGAGGCCTGCTGGCAGGTGCTCCTCACTGCTGGGGGGTGGGGGTGCTGGGGGACATGAGTGGAGGCCTGCTGGCAGGTGCCCCTCACTGCTGGGGGGTGGGGGTGCTTGGGGACATGAGTGGAGGCCTGCTGGCAGGTGCCCCTCACTGCTGCGGGTGGGGGTGCTGGGGGACATGAGTAGAGGCTCCCCGCGCACCCCCGAAATTCATGTACCCCGCTCTGACAGCAAAATCTCGTGTGAAACTTCCTCCGAAGCCCAGTTATTCACGTACCCCACTCGCACAGGGCCAATCGCGTGTGAAACTTCCTGTGAACCCCAGTTATACACGTCCCCCAATCGCACAGGGCCAATCGCATGTGAAACTTCCCGCGAAGCCCAGTTATTCACGTACCCCACTCGTGCAGGGCCAATCACATGTGAAACTTCCCGCGAAGCCCATTTATTCACGTACCCCACTCGCACAGGGCCTATCGCGTGTGAAACTTCCCGCGCACCCCAGGAATACATGTACCCCACCTGCACAAAGCCTATCGCGTGTGAAACTTCCCGCGCACCCCAGGAATACACGTACCCCACTCGCACAGGGCATTTCGCGTGTGAAACTTCCTGCGAACCCCAGTTATACACCTACCCCACTCGCACCGGGCCAATCGCATGTGAAACTTCCCGCGCACCCCAGGAATACACATACCCCACTCGCACAGGGCCTATCGCGTGTGAAACTTCCCGCGCACCAAAGTTATACACATACCCCACTCGCACAGGGCATTTCGTGTGTGAAACTTCCCGCACACCCCAGGAATACACGTACCCCACTCGCACAGGGCCTATCGCGTGTGAAACTTCCAGCGCACCCCTGAAATGCACGTTCCCCTCTCCAATCGCGTGTGAAACTTCCGACGCACCCCAGGAAAACACGTACCCCACTCGCACAGGGCATTTAGCGTGTGAAACTTCCCGTGCACCCCCGAAATACACGTTCCCCACTCCAATTGCATGTGAAACTTCCTGCGCACCCCAGGAATACATGTACCCCACTCGCACAGGGCCTATCGCGTGTGAAACTTCCCACGCACCCCTGAAATACACATTCCCCTCTCCAATCGCATGTGAAACTTCCCGCGCACTCCAGGAATACACGTACCCCACTCACACAGGGCTTATCGTGTGTGAAACTTCCCGCGCACCCCAGGAATACACGTACCCCACTCGCACTGGGCATTTCGCGTGTGAAACTTCCCGCGCACCCCTGAAATACACGTTCCCTGCTCCAATCACGTGTGAAACTTCCCGCGCACCCCAGGAATACACGTACCCCACTCGCACAGGGCCTATCGCGTGTGAAACTTCCCGCGAACACCTGTTATACACGTACTCCGCTCCAATCGCGTGTCACACTCCCCATGCAGTGGGGTACGTGTGTTCGGAGGGGTGCGTGGGGAGTTTTACAGGTGTTTTCGTGGTTGGAGCCTGTGCGCCATGTACGGGATTTGTGCGCTGTGCATGGCGCACGGGAGGGGTTGGGGGCGTAACTGGTGCTGCTGCAGGGTCGCAGCGCCACTCTGCGCCATGGCTGGTTTTGGAAGCTAAAATCCATGAATACGCTGTGCGCGGAAATGGATTTTAGCGCACACGGCTGGCGCAGAAATGTGCACGCGCACACTGTGCGCCAGCCGCGTGCGCCACTTGTGCGCTGAATTCTATAAATTACCCCCTGAGTCTGTTAGACAGGGAACAGGGAGCCGTCCTTAAATGAAAAAAAAAAACATGCAACAACTGCACTCCTACCCATGGCCATTTGCAGACAGGTTCCATTCATCTAGCTCATAATATCACCTATGCATCATCCCTCTCTTTCTCGCTCTCCCTCTCTCTCTGTCTCTCTCTCTCTCTCGCTCTCTCTTTCTCTCTTTCTCTATCACTCTGTCTCTGTTAAATATATTCTTTCCCATGAGGAACAAAAACGAGCATTGGCAAGTTGGTATATGTGGAGAAGGGGCAGTCTTGAAAATCCAGGCATTATCATGAGCTACCTGCTAATGGTTATGGGAGGAAAAACCTTTAGTTTAGAGAAAGGGCTGTTCCAGATTCGAGCACCGCTGTCATCCCTTTTTACATCCGTAGTATGTTGGGTGGCAGGCTGAGTGATTTCTCGAACCTCACTCTAGCGTACCCTGGTGCTTTCCTCAGTGGCCTGCTGGGACTTTTGCCCGTTGAAGACATGGTCTATCGAGGCAGGGCTGGTGATTTCCAGTTATTGGTCAGGCTTTGGTCGGGGCAGGAGTCAGAATCTTTGCTTTTCTCTCCCACAGATCTTCCCTGCTGTCTCCCACAAACTGCGAACTCTTCTCACACAGCTAAATCGAGCATTACCCCACTAAACTCCTAACCCCCAATAGCAACAACTCACCAGGTTTGGACGCAACACCAGAACTTTGGTGTCAAGTGATTCTGCAAGCCTGCCAGGGGTCCTTCACAAAGAAGCGAGGAGCAGAAAAGTGTGGACCCCTCAAAATGTGAGGCACCTTGACCCAAAAGGGTGGGGGGTGGGTGCTACAGGATGGTTATAAATAGTATATTGACAGTAATGGTAAGAGGTCTAGAGTGGGGAATAGGATCAGCATTTCAATAACAATACATTCTTGAGATTTCACTGACAAGCAATGTCCTTTTACCCACAGTCAAAATGCAATGATTGGTATTCCATAAAAATAGCATTGCATTTTCAGTTCAATGCTTGGACCTTGCAGAAACAGCAACATATTTAGAAATGTGTATACTTCTAGTAATTTGAGCTGAGAGAGGGTTCTCAGGTGGAAGCATGGAGCAAGCTGCTACCCCACTAACAGATTGCTGACCATGGATCTTAGTGTACTTAACAACCTCCCTTGATTCTTGTGTGTCATTATTACCATACCCTACTTGTTGGTGTCTAACCTCCACCCCACAGGTAGTCGAAGTGTCCACCTGGGTCTGCAGCTGTCTCAGAAGACATTTTTATTTGTTTTGATTGAACTGTTTATCACAGTTTTTACAAAATGTTTCTTCATTTTATCCTAAACAAATGCTTCTTCGTTTGATCCTTTGTTTTCATTGGTGAGGTTTGCTTTTCAGATTGTTGTCAGGTTGTTTCTTCTCTCGTCAAGTTTATGTTCTGAATGAACTGTCCGACCGCAGTTACTGTTTTGGTGTTTTCACCTGACATCAGAATGTTCCACCAGTAATCTTCTTCCATACACCATCTGTTTTTGAATAAGTGTCCCATATGGGTCATTCTTTTTGAGGCCAGTTCAGGGCATGACAGCAAAAGATGCCTCAGGGTTTCCACTGTATCTGTTTTATTACAGAATCTGCAAAGGTTGTTGGAGGCAGAGCCTCTGATGAATAGAATTTCTTTGGTGTGTAGAAGGTTCAGCCTGGCCCTTAGGTATGTCTTTCTAATTTGCTTGCTAGGACCTTTTAGCAAGTAGCTCATAGGCTCGTTTTGTTTTTGATGGTTGACCGGTAGGTCCAAGGCCGATTTGTATTTCGCGGCGTCTTCTAGTGTTTTGATCCAGTCCATTTCCTTGAATTTTTTGACAGTTTTGTTTGGATTACATTCCAATTCTTCCCATGAGCTTCCTATTTCGGCAAGTGTTTCCGTGTTTCTTTGCACCCAAGTGGAAAGGATGGTGTTTGAGCCTTTGTTTAGCTCTTTGTTTAATAGCTTAAAGATCTTCTCAGAGGATAATCTGATTTTCCGATGTAGCATCAGAGTGTTTAAATTGACTCTTCCCTTTAGAGAAAGGACATTGATTTCTCTGCGAATCGACGCCATTGGCGTTGATTGTGGGAGCATCAGAAGTTTCCTCCACAATAGGCCTTCCAGTTTTATCCAGATTCTCTCGGGTATCATAGGCATCGCCTCTGCCCCATGGGAAATAGCAGGCACTGCTTTTGCTGTGTAGAAATTAAGAACTGGTTTCAAGGTGAATTTTCCGAATTTTTTGTCCATGAGTCGTGCTTGTGTCATCATGATTTTTGTTTTTGCGATCATGGATTCCTGCATGGGGATTTCAAAACGGTTTGAATTGATCGTGACTCCCAGGTATCTAAATTATTTTATTTTTTCCAGTCTCTCACCTGCCAGAGACCATTTCGATTTTTCTTTTCGTGTTGTTGTTTTTTCCAATGTCATTATTTTTGTTTTTGTTGAGTTTAGAATCAGGTCATTGGCTTGGAGGTATTCTGAGAGTAAATTGAGTTTGCGTTGTAGACCTATGGCAGTTTGGTCCAGTAATAGAATGTCGTCAGCGTAGAGTAGTCTGCCAACGTTCTCGTCTCCAATGTTCGGTGGAAATGTTCTGGCTGTGGGGTCCCAGTTTTGGTAATCACCAGTAAATGCATTATACAGTGCGGGGGCCAGTGGGCATCCTTGCTTTACGCCTCTATGGGTGTTAATCTCCTCTGAGAGTTGGCCTATTCAGTTGAGTCTGACCCTCATGGAGGTTCCTGAATACAGCTCGATGATTGGGTTCAGGATTGATGGAGGACAGTTCCAGGTCCTCAGCTTCCTCCAGAGTCGGTCTCTGTTGACTGTGTCAAAAGCGTGAGAGAGATCTATGAAAGACAGATGGATCTTTGGACGTCCCTCCAAAACTTTGGCTTTGAGTATACTTAATAGCATTATGTTGGCCATTGTTCCAATGTTTTTTACAAAGCCTGTTTGGAAGTCGTCGTGAGCTTCAGTGTTGAATTTGTCCAGAAGGAAGGCGCCAAACAGTTTGCCAATGGTGTCCAGTAAGGCGATTGGTCGATAGTTTGATGGATTCCCTTTGTCGCCTTTCTTGAAAATTGGAACCACGTTTGCTGTTTTCCAAGATTTCGGCATAGAGCGGGTGTCGGCGCATTGTCGGAATATTCGGTCTATATGGGCTCCCCATGATTCTGTGTTTTTTTTTAAGTCGGCATTGGAGATTCCATCTGGTCCGGGTGCCCGGGAGTTTTCAGTTTCCGTATCTTCCCACAGATTTCCGTTTCATCGCATTCTATGTCCCATCGGTCTTTTTGGGCCCGTGGTATTTCATAAATAATGCTCTTAGGTGAAGCAAACATGTTCGAGAAGAAAGAGATCCATTGCGCCTCTCCAATTGAATTGGCTAAGGCGTCCTTGGAATTATTTCCTTTCGGGTCGATCAGGGCCCAGAAAGCTTTAGGTTTTTTCCGCTTAGAGTCCTTAGCATGTTCTCCGCGTCCTCTTGGTATAGTATGGCACGATGGGATTTCAGACAGTTTCTGTAAGACTTTTTTGCGAAAGTTCTTCTCATTTCTCTTCTTTTTTCCACCAATTGCTTATTGCGCATGTGATTCGGATTCTTTGCAAATGCTTGTGGTTTCCTTTGTTGTTGGTAAGGGATCAGTAGGGGATAATAATCAGATGTTAATGACCCCGCTGGTACGGCAATTGTTCTTTCCTAATTCTTTGTGATTGCTCTTATTGCCTCGCTGGTGAGTCTAAGGGCCTCATTACACGGAAGGCGGTGATCCAGGGTGCTATTAGCACCCTGGACCATGCCGGTAAATTACCGGCACCGCCTTGGCGGAAAGGGGATTTACCGCCCCATTCCAAGGTTGGTGGGGCGGTAAATCCCCCTTCCGCCATTGCCCTTCCCCATTCCCATTTCTGCCCCATAGGGCTCTATGGGAATGGGGAAGGCGCTAATTACGGCACTGCAATTTTGCGGTGCCGTAATTAGCTCCGAGGTCCCTTAGCGGGTTGGTTTTTAATACCTGCAAAAAGCAGGCGTTAAAGCACCAACCCGCTAAGGGACCTCGTAGTAAGGCGGTAATGGTTAACGGTCACCGTTACCATTAACGGTGGCCGTTAACCATTACCGCCTTCCGTGTAATGAGGCCCTTAGTCTTGTCCCTGCACCATTGATGGCAATTGACGGAGTCATTTTCTTTCTTTTCTCCTCCGATTTTGGATCTGGGGCTGACCATGTGGCCGTCAGAAGGTTGTGGTCACTTTTTTCGGTTCTTGTCACTTCGAATGCAGTTATCTTTGAGAGCAAATTTCTGGATACGTATATGTGGTCCAAAAAAGCTTTGAGGTTTCCTTGTTCCCAGGTGGGGATGGGGTTAGATGTGGGTGAAGTCAAGTAGTGAAGATTATGAAGATCAAGTTCGTCCATGAGTGTTTCCCAACACTTGCCTCTCTGATCCGATTCTCGGATTGTGGAAGGATCTTGAGTTACCGATCTAGGATTTGGGTCGCCCTTTTTTGTGTTCTGGCCAATGTTAGCTAGGGTCAGGTTTAGGTCCCCGCATATTATGATGTGATCGATGTCCATCATGTTTAGACTGGATTCTATCATTTGACCGATATTTGCCAGAAGAGCTGCTTCTTTCAACGCTTTTGGATTCCAATATATGTTTATCACTAAGTATGATATTGGCTTGTCCGTGTTTTTGCCTGCTGCAGTCTTCTGTCCGGAAACCAAGGAAGCCAGAATGAATGCGCTACTTACCAGTGTTTGTTTTAGTTGCAGGCCGCTACAGATTCTGACAGCTGTCAGGAGCCCTGAGCTAGGCCTGCCTGTTGTTCCTTGCATTTCTGGTGAGAAATCGATTTTGAAGCCGTCAATTGTTGGCTTCTTGAGGAGCCACGTCTCCTGTTAGCAGAGAAAGTCAAATGATTCCCTTGTTTGCTTAAGAATTTATCCAGGGTGCCCACTGATGGAATCTGGGCCTCTTTGTTCCGATTTGTTGGGGCAGGATGCAAGTTATTTTTTGGTAGTCTGCATGTAAGAAGTTTAGGTTTATTTGTTTTGCCTGGCTTTGATCTGTTTCCCTTCACGGGCGAGTGTTTGACCTTCGTTGGGGTTAAGTCTTTAGGTGACATTTTGTTAGTGTTGAGTGAAGGCTCCTTTTCAGAGATCCTCAGTAGTGTTGCCTTTGAGGTGGATAAAGGGGGCGTTGTGACGTAGTTTATGGAGTTCTCACTTTCTGAGTCCTCAATTGTTGAGTATGAGCAGTCGCCTGACCAAACAGTTTTCAAGTTTCCCATACTGGATGGGGGACTAGCTAAGTCCTCCCTGGCCAACACCAGATGAATCTCAATGTCAATTTTTATTTTGTTTCCCCCACATCTGGGGGTGTCAATGTTGCTCGTTTTTATGGAGTCATTGGCCTCGTTGGAGGTATGTATGGTGGTGGAGCATATGAGATTCCTAAATAGGTCTCTAGAGGGTGCTGGGTCTGGCGCGGCACCCTCTCCTTCCGCTCCAGGGAGAAGTTCTCCGGGGCCCGCTCCAGCCGAGCAGAGCAACGCCGGTGAGCACCCACCCACTCCCCCTTTGCTTGCGACTCCCGGTCCCTCAGGGCAGCGAGGGTGCAGAACGCCCTCGCAAGGAGGCTCCTCTCCCCGTTCACGTTCGCCTCGGGCGGTGGCGGGCGTGAGGAGCGTCTCGTGGGAGAGTCCAAAGCGCCCGCCCTAGCAATGCCCGAGGACGGTCGAGGCAGAGCTCCCAGACCCAGCGGTGAGTGTGGGGACTTGTGAGGCGGGCGATCCCTGTTGCGTTCGTTTTCACAGGTCGCTGCCGCAGCTGGTCGAGCCGACGCTCCCAGATCAGCCGTTATAGTTGAATCAGCCTGCTGATGCGGGGCTGCCTCCGCAGTCTCCGCACCCCGCTCTGTGTCCCCCGGCGGTCGAGCCGACGCTCCCAGGCCCACCGGGGGGTAGGTGGGGGCTAGAGCCGTCCTGGGCTCTGTCTTGTTCCACCGTTCTGTGGGCTCGAGCCGACGCTCCCAGAGTGGCCAGAGAGTGTGGAGGGGTCAGGGGAGGGTTAACTCTCTCAAGCTTGGCATCCTTCTGCGGCGCCACCGCTGATTGTCGGGCAGACCTTCCCGGCCCTCCCTTAGGGAGCAGCGCGACTAGCGGGGACGCAAGGAGGTTGGTTGCATCCAGCTTGGGACCCTCTGTTGGTCGAACCGATGGTTCTGGACTGCCTTGACTTTGGGGGTTTGTCAGAAGTTTGTGCATTTGTTGAGAGGGTATGAGTGGTCTTGCGGCCTGTAGTTTTTTGCTTCTCGAAGGGTTTTTGTGGGGGCTGCGATGCTCCAGCCTGCTGTCTTCACTACGGGTTATTTGGCTCCTTAGCCAGTGCACTTCTTCTTCGGGTGCACGGTTCATGTTGCCAGTGCTGTGAGGGCGGTCCTGCGGTCCTGGCTCGGACTGCCACGGACTGCCTTGACTCTGCAGCCTTGACTCCGCGGCCCGCTCCGCGGATAGATGGGTGTTTTATGGACACACCTTCACTAGGAGCAGCAACTGTAGAGAGATTGCCACGGACTGCCTTGACTCTGCAGCCTTGACTCCGCGGCCCGCTCCGCGGATAGATGAGTGTTTTATGGACACACCTTCACTAGGAACAGCAACTGTAGAGAGACTGCCACGGACTACCTTGACTCTGCAGCCTTGACTCCGCGGCCCGCTCCGCGGATAGATGGGTGTTTTATGGACACACCTTCACTAGGAACAGCAACTGTAGAGAGACTGCCACAGACTGCCTTGACTCTGCAGCCAATAGTGTTGTACGCGATGCAAGGATCCAGCAAGAGTTGGATCTCTCTGCCAACGACAAGAGAAATCTCTATCTCTGAGAACCTAACATGATTATTAGTAGGCAGGTTTTGGAATAGTTTAAAAAACACTGTCCCTCAGACTACAAATTACACACCTCTACACCTCCGAAACAAACAGACACACCCAGCACCAACTAACACACCAAATAATGCAAACACAGCATTTGCACACTGTACCGAAAGCTCTTGGGGACCCCGAAACAACACACCTAGGAAGGATTCACACACGCAGAGTTTATGTTACTTCCGATAGGCACCAACAACATAAAACTCTCAAATATTTCTCTTCACCTACATAGTCAACCCACCCCATATCTTCCAAATCCACAAGAGCTCCTGGAGACCATGAACAAGGCACCAGTCTCTGGTACAAATCCCAACAACATAACCTAATGACACAACTGATGTGGACCTATCCACCACAACATCTAAGAACCAATTAATATTATACCTATGTCAACAATGAACACTAGATGTAATTAATAACTTACCAACAGAGTTATTTTTCACTAATACAGCATGCTTTCCAGGCGTTCAGAAGGCTCTATCCTCACAGCATTAATCATGTGTTGGTTGACTTCAACTGCTCATTATGCCTGAGGTGTAAATGGTTCTCCAATGTCATGCAAGTCATATTATTTTATTTCGATTTTTTACCACCTTCTGGTGCCATCAGCATAGTCTCCATTTATTACAGAGGTTTTTTTTTTTTCTGCAGCTTCAGCCAAGTACAGCCAGATGGTGATCCATTTATGAAAATGTTACTGAACGTGACTGGAAATGCCAAATCACCAGACACAGGTTTCATCCAATGAATCATTTTCACATGCAACCCCTCCAACTCCAGCAATGACAGAGAGAGCAGTTGTACACAATAGCTTTCCTTGGGTTATTTTGCCTTATTCACAGTTTGAGGGGTTGGGTTCCATGTATGATTTGAGGCAACTTTATTCCCTGTTCATGAGTTCTGCATTTCGGCTACCCGAGTCTGGTTTATTGTGGTAGAACATGACCCTGAGTGATACGTATTTTGCAGCTATGGACAAATGGGATAGGTATCTGCCACTTCCCTTCACAGGAAACCTAACTTTCCTTTGTCTAAAATTCTTTATTCGGAATATAGTACTGCCATAACCATGAACATCACTGTAAACTGTAGAAGAACTTTTAAATTTTCAATATACTCCCTGGAAGTATCCAACACCTCACTACTTACATTTAACATGTTTGAACTCTGATCATACCACAGGGATAGAGCTCAGAAGCCTAATATCAAGTGTTTGTTTTGCTTTGTATAAATGTAGGGCTTATATTATATCATCAAATATCATGTCCCCCCACTTTAGATTGTTGTTGCAGTTTTGCTATTTTAAGTGCATCAATTGCAAAGTGTAGTGTGTCCCATCTCGCACACCAGAATGAGAAGATGTACACATTGTTATTAGTTTACTTTTAGTATCGCTGACTTAATGCACATGGGATTATAAATACAGAGCATGTGTGTACTTAACTGTGTCGGCTCTCTATGGCTTAACAATTTCCGGTGTTTGCGAAGAATTGTACGTTACACTAAACACTCGATTTTATTAATATCAGCCCAACTGTTTTATCCTCACTTGCAAGAGAGATTTAAGTTCAGATTTGTGTGTAAAACCTTTGCACATTCATTAAATGTGGGTCCTCAAAACCCTACACAACCATGAAATCCCTCCAAATAGCCAATCCTGGTCTGTGGTGGCATCCTGTAATGTTCTCTTTGAACTCCTGTGTGGTCTTGCCTATAATTTATATTGGTTTATTATCTAAATAATAAAAGTGATTTACACAGTGATGTCATAGCCTATAATAGTAATACCCTCCCAAAACCTGCTGGTAGCTTACTGCATATATTTACATGTGATCAAAAAGCAAAACACAACAATTGTTCCATTTGAACATGTACACATCAACTAATTTCTCTACATTCAATTAACTTTAATAATAGCTAAAATTATTAATCACAATTTAATGTATTCTTATAATGAAGACATGTTGATATTTCCTAGTGATTACTGCATGTAGTTACAATATTCAAGGGCATATACTCATATAAAGTATAACGATGACTTTAATGTCATACACTAATGGAAAGTGGAAGGCCTTTGCCTTTGGGCTTGAGGCCATCACATATATTTACAGGCTGTTTTCAGAATAGTGCTCGGAACAGGCCAGAGTCTATCAATTTTATAAAGCATTTTGTTTATTTGACAAATCTCACGTGATGTGAGTCGTGTTATGAATTTGGAAATGCAAGGACATTTCATTTTTGCCATTAACACAGCCAGCAGTGGTCCAATAAGGGCTCCACCCATGTCCCTCCCTCAGACTTTCAGGCACGATGGATGTGGAATGGGACCAGGGTGCCCCACCCCCTTCCTGGGCCACACACTCAAAGGCATCACTAGCTGAATTTTTCCCAGGCAAATCCATGACCTTATATGGGATTTCCTGAACTGGCAAGGCAGGAAGAAGTCCAAACAGCATTATGGCAAAAGAACAAGCATAAATCTCATGGCAGCGCCATTTAGTGCACTACTCACGTTCAGTAGCCATATGCGGTAAGCTTAAATGTACACACTAGAAAAAAAGCACACATGGTAAAAATATGATTGCTGCCACCAGCTTGGCTTTAGGCACATATAAAAGTAATCAAAAAACCCAGGTGTAAAAGACTAGGGTGGTAGCTCTTTGCACTGTTAAAATGTACCCAAAAAAGTAAAAAGACAAAAGGAAACATAGTTTCCCGGTACTGATAGTCTGAAGGACTGATCAGTTCCCCAATAACAAAATGAGCAAAAGGTAAGGGGAGTGAAGCTGAAGGCTGCTTTCTTCCCTCATCAAACATTACCTCATAGTTTGCATCTCGCAGATCGCTCCATAGTACCCTCCTCCACTCCCGTTAAAATTGAGAAAATACCTGTGCCTCCACCCACCCTAATGTATCTGCTTTGTTCATCTTTGTATACATTCTGCTTCCTCTGGCATGCCCATTTTCAGTTTCAGTGCTCATACAAATGCAGGTCTCCTCACCCTCTGCCTGATGGGTCCCAATGTCCACTTCTTTCGGGGCATAATGTGTCTATGCAGCATTATGAATTCTATGGGGCCATAGGTTTGATGAAATATGAGTTTATGAAGTATGGACGCATAGTTATTGCACATGTCATAATAGTTTATTTGGTTTTCTGTTATTTTACTAAACTGGTGGTGTACCTTACTTTCTGAATCACTATAGTACATTTCCGAACATGGCCACAAGGATGGCTGGATTGACTGGATGTTCTCTCTGCTCATGATTGGTAGCCTCACTTTTGCAGCAGCTTAAGTGCTATATAAGGGTGCAAGAGATTACAAACACATTGCTTCACAACTCATTTTAGACTGGTTTACTGCTGCTTTCCTCGATGAGTGTGGCCATTCCTTCTTTAGATTTGCAGGCTGTCATATGCTGCATTCTTTCTTGCTGTGGCTATATGTACCAGTGGAACATATCTCCATCTGGCCTTCATTCTCCTAATGCCTGTTGTTTTCTGTCTAAAGTGGGAGAGTATCTATTGGGTACTTTGTGTAAGGCAAAGGCATCATTGATCATCCTGACAGATGGGCCTAAGACCCTGACACACAATGTGGCAAGTAAATTCGCTGGAATCAAGACTCCAACACCTTTGTTCTACATGTCCCCTGCTTTACTCAGACACCCTGCATGGGCATCCCTGGCATTCGCCTCACCTGTTAATAAATAACTTTTGGAATACATTATGGTGAGCCTCAATTAAGCTGACACCCAGATTTTAATGTACTCGTTGAACAGTTCGTATATTGAAAACATGGGGTTCGGGGAGGTTCGCAGGAGTGGCAACAAAGCCCCTATATTTAGATTCTAAACCGACTTTGGTAATTACACTTGTTATGCCGTTTTTGCTGTTGTTGTCCTATTCCCAAACATCTCAGCCGTTACCCCTCACAGTAGGCCAATGTATGTGCCTGGTATAGGAAGGTGAAGTACCCAGTCCTATTCTTAACTGTATATGTTCTCTGTGAGACCATGGTTCATTTGTTTTCATTGCTTTCTTTTATTTCTGCCAGCAGCCATTCAAAGAAAATGCCCACCGTGTAAGTATCATTGTGCATTGTTCATTTTGCCTGTCTAGGTTGGTCAGTTACCATGTGCATTAGGTATGGCTTACGGGTCAGACATTTGAATACATCAAAGTGTAATCGATTTGACCTTGTGTTGAGCATTAGACCAAGGCCTATCAAAAAAAGGTGGGCACAACCAGGTAAATGACTGATTTTACGTCAGAAAGAAAATGTCATGCTGGTGTAAAAGCAACTTTTTTTAAGGCAGGGTGCAAACGGGAGGTTGAATATGTAACCCCTGTTCCCGAACCTGCCCTCGACCTTCAAAAACAATGGACATCCCCAGAGTGTGAATACAGAAGAAGGAGTGTGAATACAGAAGAAAACAGAGCTGTTAGGCTTGTCTTTAGTGTTTTCATTTACGCTCCAGAGGATTTGAAAATGAGCCCCAGAAAACGCCACCTTTCTTCATGAAGAAGGTACGTCATTACTAGGGCGCTCAATGCACTGCTAAAGAGGAATATGTCACGAACTGATCACAGATAGTTAGTGATATAGTTTTTTTTTTTTTTTAATTTCTTTATTGGTTTTTTACCATAACAAACAACAAAAACAAACATACAGACAGTTATTACGCGGCATAACTGGCGCATTAGCACATTTCTTGGATTTCATTGTACTTCCGCAGCACCAGGGTCTTCTGGCGGCTCCATCATTCTTGTGCAGCCACTTTGTTGGGTCATCCCAGAGTTTTTGCCTGAATTGTCTCATCATGGGGCCTTGTACCGGGCTTCCTTGTTTTCCTCACTGGTCGTTGGACCCTATGGGGTCGTCGCTGTCTCCTTCTTCCCTATTGTCGAATAGGTCCTGCATCAGGGTGTTCCACGCGGCCAGTTTTTGCGCTGTCTCCCCCTCTCCTCTTTTCACTGCTCTAATCCACACCGCAGTCTCTGCCAGTGCCCACTTTTGAAGGTCTGACCACCATGCTTCTATGTTCGGGCCCTCCCTTGACTTCCATGTCATTGCTATTCTCCTTTTTGCCAGTATAAGTATTAGGTCTTTCATTTTCGCTAGGTGCGACTCATGTCTGCTTCCTCTCGGGAAGAGTCCCAGCAAGTATTTTTCAGGGTGCTCCGCTTGTATTTGAAGTCCACTTTGCGCTATTTTGGTTCTGATCTTATCCCAGAAGGCTTGTATCACTGGGCAGGTCCAGAACATGTGTGTCATGTCAGCTCCCTCCGCCAGGCAGCGGGGGCACCTGTTTAGATGTTCCCTCCCCATCTTGTTCATTCTCTTGGGCGTGAGGTATGCTCGGTGCGTTACGTATAACTGTGCCTGCCTGAACCGTGCGTTCCTTGACACTTTTTTTGGGTATCGTAGCACCCTGGCCCATTCTTGATCACTGAAGGGCCTCTGAAGTTCCTCTTCCCAGCCCCTCCTCGTGTGTGGTTCCTGTAAGTTTTCTGTTTTTAACAGTTGTTCATATAGCCCGGAAGTTGTATGGGTTCCTTCTGATATATCGTACCATGCGTCTAGCTTTGTCATATCCTCCTCCTCCTGGTTTGTCCGCTCTGGCCATCTTTTTTTGATGTTTCGTATCATGCCGTTGTAGAGGATGAATTGGCCTTCATGTATCTCGTATTCCTCCATCATTTCTTGAAAGTCTGCCCACCTTTCCCCTCTTGTCAGGTCTCCAATTTGTGCCACGCCTTTGGCTTCCCAGTGCGCTCGATATGCCACCAGCATGTTTGAATTCGCCCCCAAGAGGCCCGCCAGTGGGATCTGCGTCGAATACGGGTCTTTCTCCCCCTGGAGTCTCCATGCCCTCTTCCATAGTCCCACTGCGATGGTAAGCATGTTCGGGAGGGTCTTGAGCAGAGGTTTATCGAGCCACGGTATTTCTCTCAAGTAGTATCTTTTCAGTGCTGGCTGAAAGGTAATTGTGTCAATTGTTTCGTCTTCCCCCAGCCACCTGACTGCGAACTGTAGCTGTCCTGCCAAATAATATTTCTCAAAGTCCGGTATTCTGATGCCACCTTCCTCATAGTCCTTCTGGAGTGTCCCCATTGCGATCTTGATTCTTCCTCCCCCCCACAGGAAGGTTCGTGTTATTGTGTTTAATTTGTTGAAGAAGGTTTTGGGAATTGTGTATGGGATGTTCGTGAAATAATATAGTAGGCGCGGCAGCACAACCATTTTCAGGAGGGCCGCTCTCCCCATCATCCCCAGTGGTAGTGTTCCCCAGAAGGCCATCGACTTCTGTATCTTTTCCAGCGCCACCAATGTGTTGGTTCTGTGGGTATCGGCTGTATCATGATGCATCTCTATTCCCAGATATTTGAAGGAGTTTGGAGCCCACGCCAGGCCCAGGTCCGGGAGGCCACCCGGGGGGACCTGTTTTAGCCCTGCCAATGGGAAAACCAGGGATTTCTCTTTATTTATTGCTATGCCCGATAACCTTGTGTATGCCCCGATCGCCTCTAGGAGACATGGTAGGTTAGCGGCTGGGTTCTCCACAAATAGCAGCATGTCGTCCGCGTATAGCGAAACTTGGTGGAGGACCCCGTCTATGTCTATCCCGGTGTCCCTATATTCTGATCTAAGAAAGGCCGCAAACGGCTCCAGGGCCAGGATATATAACATTGGCGATAGTGGGCATCCCTGCTTGGTTCCCCTGTGTAACCTCCACTCCTTTGACACAAATCGCCCTGTTTTCACCCTTGCTCTAGGATCATTGTATAGCAGCTTGATCCACCGGAGGAACCCCTCTCCTATCCCATAGTGAGCGAGCACACTGATCAGCCACTCCCAGCGGACCGAATCAAAAGCTTTGACAGTGTCCAGGGACACTATTGCGCTCTTGCCCTGTTTCCGGTTTGTCTCATCAATCACGTGGTGCAGTCTACGGAGGTTCCATGACGTGTTTCGCCCCGGGACATAGCCTGTTTGGTCCGGATGAATCAGAGTGGCCACTACCTGTTTCAGGCGGTTGGCTAATACTGCTGTCAGTATTTTGGCGTCCTGGTTGATAAGGGAAATCGGCCTGTAGGAGGCGCATTCCCTGGGTGATTTCCCTGGTTTTAGGATTGGGACGATTATTGATTGGGACATGCTAGTCGGCAGTTGTCCGCTCTCATATGCACCTTGATATGTGTCAGCTAGCTTCTGGGAGATGGTGCTCTTAAATGCCTTATAGAACTCGACTGGGAGTCCATCCGGGCCCGGGGTCCTGCCAGTGGGGAGCTCCGCAATCACGCCCTCTATTTCTTCTACCGTGAGAGGTGTGTCCAGCAGCTGGGCTTGTTCTTCTGATAGTTTAGGCAGTCTTATTTCTGCCAGTGCGTCAGCAATATCTTCTGGGTCTATCTCTGGGTTTGGGGCATATAGTTGTTCATAGAATTGGGCAAATGAGGTATTAATATGCTCTTGATTTCTGGTCTCTTTTCCCTTGTGGTCCACTAACACTGTAATGGGGTCTGTTTTGGTTTCCTGTCTGGTGAGCCACGCTAGGAGTCTACTGGGTTTATCCCCTTCCGCATGTAGTCGTTGTAGATACCTCCCATAATTCAGTCTCCCTAGCTTTTCCCAGAGCACCATACAGTCTGCTCTTAGCTTCACCAGCTCTCGGGGCTCACCCCCCTCTATCTCTGCCCGTCGCTCCCGTATTTCTATCTCCCTCTCGAGTTCACTGAGCTCCTTCATGGCCGCTCCCGTCAGCCCCCCCATCCTGCCTATTGCCGCCCCTCTTATCACCACCTTGAACGCGTCCCATAACGTGGCGCTACTTTCGACACTACCTTCGTTTTGCTCAAAGTAGTCCTCTATTGATTCTTGGAGGTGTTCCTCCAGTTCGCCCTCTCTCAGGGCCTCTGCTCGGAGCCGCCAGGTTGGTATCGGGGCTGACCTATGGGTATGTGCCCATGTCGCCATTATGGGGGCATGATCGGAGAGTGTACGTGCTTTAATGGTGATTTCTGTGAACTCTTGTAGTGATTCCCTACCCGTGAATATATAATCTATTCGTGTGAATGTTCCATGTGGTGCGCTATAATGTGTGTACCCTCTCCCCTCTCCATGTACCTGTCTCCAGATGTCGACCAGCTGCAGTCCCTCGAGGGTCTTATGTAGTTCTTTGGCTGGGGGTGCCGGCTTCCTGTGCTTGTCATCCGACCTGTCCAGGAGCGGGTTCATGGTGCAATTAAAATCTCCGGCCCAGATAAACGTCGCCTCCCTGTACTGGGCCAGCCTGGGTGCCAGCCTCTTGAAGAATTCTGTTGCGTCGCAATTTGGTGCGTAGGTGTTAACCAGGCACACTTCTCTGTGTTCCAGCATGCCATGCACCAGTACCAGCCTCCCCTCCGGATCTGTCTCTTGCTTGAGCATCTGGAATGGGACCCCCGGGGCAATCCATGTTAGTACTCCCCGCGCGTAGTTCGAATACGTGGCACTGTATATCTGCCCTCCCCACTTCTTGTTCATCTTGATCTGTTTTTCCTTGGTAAGGTGTGTTTCCTGCAGCATTGCTATCTTAACCTTCATCCGGTTTAGCCATGCGTAGATCCTGAGTCTCTTGACATACGCATTAAGACCTCTCACATTCCAGGTTGCTATTGTCATGCCGTCCTGCCCCATGTCCTTTTCTTACGAACTGGCCTCATCGTCCCACCGCCGTGTCTTAGCGCTCTGCCCTCCTCCGCCACCGTATGGAAGTCCCTTGCGTTCCTTTTTTCAGGGCCCTCCTTCTTGATGCGACTGTGTTTATTGTCCCTTGTTTTGCGCTTCCTGTTGCACCTGTCACCTTGTGCTTGTGATTTCCCATGGTCTCTTGCGGTCTGTTTCTTGTTGCCTGCGCTGTATGCCGTCCATTCACACCTCATAACGTCTTTAACCCAAACAGTAACTGGTAAACTAACGCCCAGCCACCCTCCCCCTGCTCGGGCTCCGCCGCTTCTCTCATCGTTCTCCTTTGGTTGGGGCCGACTTGCAGCAGCGTGATGCCTTAAAACTGGCATCTAATCTTGTAGATTGTTCTCTCTACTGGGGCGTCTCCTCTCTCAGCCTACTGTGACTGGAGTGGGGTTGGTCGCTCCCTCGTTCATGTCTTCCGGCTTAGTTGTTGGTCGAATGTTTAGTATATTGTGCTTGGCTGCCTTTTCCTTTTCTCCCCCCTTGTCAGGGTCTGTTTCCGTTATTGTTGGCGCTTCTTTGTCTCAGCTGGGGGATGCCCCGTGCGTCCATCCATCTGTGGGCTTCATCGGTGGAATCAAAGAAGCATGTTTTGTCCTGGTGTATTACCTTGAGTTTGGCGGGGAACAATAGCATGTATCTCACCCCTGCACACCTGAGGCGTTCCTTTGTTGGGCCGAACTGTGCTCTCTGCTTTTGGACCATGGCTGTATAATCCGGATATATAGTAATCTTGGAGGAGTGTCTGGTAATCGTCCCTCCCCCCCTTGAAAATGCCAGTATTTTGTCCCTATCCTTAAAGTTCATGATCCTGGCAATTATCGCTCTCGGGGGGGCCCCGGGCTGAGGCCTTTTTGTTAGTGCTCTGTGTGCCCTCTCCACCACAAAGCCCTGAGACAGTGCTCCTGCCCCTATCTCTTGGAGCAGCATGTTCTCTATGTACTCCGTGGGGTCGTTGCCTTCCTCGCCCTCCGGAAGTCCAATAATGCGGACGTTGTTTCTCCTCGCCCTCCCCTCCGCATCCTCCGCTCTGCGCTCCAGGATCTTGACTCTTTGCAATACTTCTGACATTTGCGTTTGTGTTGTGGTGACCCCTGCCGTGTTTTGTTGCACTTGTTGTTCGATCTCTGCTACCCTCTCTGTCAGGTTCCGTGTGTCCTGGCGAAGGAGGCCCACGTCCACCATCACCGTGTCTAATTTGTTTTCAAGTGATGTCTTCAGGGCCCCTATTGCTGTGTCCATTTTATTCTCCAGAGATGCTGTCATGGCTGCTATTGCTTCCAGGATTGTGCCCTCGTTTGCATTTTCCGCCAGGTGGGGGGTATCAACTACGGCCTTCGCCGCATCCGCCTGCTTTTTGTGCTCGGACGTCTTAGTGAAAGTGTCCATGGTGCTTTGCTTAGCTTTCCCCTCCATTTTCTTGTTTGGCATTCTGTCTGTGTGTGCTCGCCCCACGTGTGGGCTGTCGGTGCTGCGTCCCTCCGGTTATTGTGTCTCGACTCCCGCTTCTCTCCTTACCGGTTCGCGTGATTGTCCTCTCTGCCCGTAACCTCCCGCTATATGTGGGCACACCGTGGGTCAGTGTTCCAGGTACTTCGGTGGCTTCCTGTTCGAGCCTGTGTACCCCTGTGAAGGTGGTTTGGCCGTTGTAGTTAGCCCCGGGCCCCCCAGGCGCAGGCCAGCTCCCCGTCCCAGTGTGGGGGGTCTGGGGAGGCGATCCGCGTCCGCTCCGTTGCGGGGGTGCGCTATTGGCGCTGAAGGTTTCTCCGCTTGTGCCGCTCACCTCTGAGGACCAGGGCCGCCGCCGCTCTCACCGGGCGTGCCTGGCCTCGTGCACATCAGGTCCAGCAGTCTGCGGGTGCCCCAGCCTTCCTCGTTTTCCTCTCGCTTCTGTGGGTTCCGTCCGCTCCTCCGCTGGCTCGATCCCTCCCGGTGTTGCGCCTGCTCTCCGTTGCGCTTCTCACCCCTCGGGGCCCCTGCGTCCTTCTCACTCCTGGCAGCTGCGCACGTCGCACACCAGGTGATTCCTGTGTTCCCCTCCGAGGCTACCGCTGGGGTCGCTGAAGGATCAATTTCTCCCGATGCACGGGCGCCTCCCTCTCTTTACTCCGAGGCCGCGGCTCCGTCCGCCATGTTGGATTTCACGGACCTTCCTTGTCGTCGGACGTTCGTCTGGATCGGCGCTCCGATTTCGCCCCAAATCTCACTCAGCAGTGGACGGATTTTTCTCCTACTGTACCCTGCTTTCGGGTCGTTGCAGCGTTCGCCTGAATGTCACCAAGCCGGATTATTACGCGGATCGTGACGGGAGCTCGGTCTCAAGGCAACCTCACTCCATGGGCTCAAGCCACGCCCCGTAGTTAGTGATATAGTTGATGATCAATATGTTAGTTCTACATAACATCTGAAAATGAATAAAACAATGTATTGTTCTGATGTATAGCTTCTGCTCCCTTTTAGTGTAGGCTCCAGTCACACTTGCATCCCATCAGTGGCTTACACTACAATTGGGGGTCTACAATGTTGTAAAATGAATTGCTCAACTTCCCAAGCCCTGAAATTATGGCAGGGAATTTAATGATGTCGCCAACACACTTTGGCATCACAGTAACAACCTGCCACACACATATTTGGAAATGCAGACTAAAGCAGTTTGGCCACTGTCCCCAGAAATCACCCAGTATACACAAAATGAAGCACATTCAACAGTTTCAAAAGAGGTGGCATTACAGTCTTAATAGTATTGCTGTGGTGTCCAATTAGCACAATCATTTATATGGAAGGCAATATCTCCAGAAATTAGACAACATGATTTCTAGATAAATGATTTCAAAAATGGATGTGCTCAACTGTTAAAGGATTTGAAACTGAGAAATGCTGGGAATGTAGGATTTCTGTTAGAATGAGTGTTGCAAAAGTGTCAGAGTCGTTCTCTCCTGCTTTTTAAAACACATATTTTATCTGGTTGATCGAAAAGGTGTACAATGCCTCCCAATGAATCTTTAAGCCATAGTAATTAAAATATGAAATTGTTTCTTATCTGGTTGTGTAAAGGATCATCACACCCACTGATACAAGGGATAACAGAGCCCCATGACAGATGCAATTAGGCTTTAGTCATGTTAGTAATCGGCCTCTAAACATATTACCATAATGCACCAATGCACTCAGAAGCATATAACATGTGTGTCATTGTGTCTTTTCCTATTTGAAAATCAGTAGGAGGAGTCATGCATACCTTATTTAAAATGGAAGACGTACAACATGCTATATTATTCGAAAAATAATAATAACTTGATTGAGAAGTAGTGATACCAGAAGCATTAGGACTGAAATATGTTGCTCTCCAGCGGTTTTAAACAACAACACCCATTAACCCTAGGCAGCAGTGAGGGACCATATAAGTAGTAGTCCAACACATAGGGAGAAAAATAGATTGTAGGCCCCATGCTGTCCCTCCAGCTTGAATCTGGCATAGTTTGAATTTCTTCCTCTCGGTTACAAAAATGTCTCCCCTTTAATCCTCCTGAAAAGCCTCTTTTGGGAAACAACACTGTATGCCCTTGTGATGTCCTAAACTTCAGAGAGTCTGGATGCCCCGAAGAAACCCTCATCTATTAGCAAGTTTCATAACACAGATACCTGTTAGAGCTGCACTACTTGATTTCACTGTGCATGTCTTGTTTTAGTGTGCTATAGCTTGCAGTTCAATGGGTGAATCTCATTAGGATTCTCATTAGGATTCCCTGTGAAAATACAGTACAGAGTCAAACAACCAAATATTGTGTCCACCAAGGGGGAGTGGCCACAGATTTGGTCACATATGGCATATCCTCTGCATGCCTCATGGGGCATGGGCTGCATTGCCAGAACCAGACACAATAGGATGCTTGAATGATGTATGAATTTCCCAGGATTTGGCAAAAGCTTGAATGAATGCTACCCTGGGACTTTGATCTGAGACAACTCTTTCCAGAGTCCTTCGTAACCGTGTCACTACACCCATATTTCATCAAAATACGTGAACTGTATTAAACCTTTAATGCATCTTGAATCACATAACAAGAAGAAGTCCCACAAAGTCGAATCATGCAGAGTATTTGCTGGACTGCAGCCCTTGGAGACCACTTCCAACCACTCCCAACTGTAAAGCTTTTTTGGTGTTTTTACGAACATTTACGAACATTAGCCTTCTTCCATTTTGACTTGAGGTCATGTGTGATGCTCTCTTCCATTGAACCAGCAAGCATAGCTAAGCCAATAAGTCCCAAAAGATTGCCTGCAGAGAGACTGGAATATGGATTTGCATGGGATAAGGATGAAGAGGAGGACACCTCTCAAAGCATTTGCTCAAACTAATTACTATGCTGGCTCTGGTGAAGAAGAGGTAAGCATACTATAGAAAGAAATATCTGTTTACTGGCAGAGGCTGCAGGTAGCGCAAGGTGCAACAACTTTAGTAATGGATTCTACCAAAGAAGCTGCAACTACTTGAAGATGAATCCACCTACATAAAACTTGATAGTGAAAATTGTTCTCTCTAATCAAATATATTTTAGATGAGGCCATAAATGAGGAATGGATTAGAAAACCTACCAGAAATGTCCTTATAAATGCATTTCCGATTAAACCAGTTTTCTACGCTCTTGCAGAGATTCACAAACATAGAACTCATCCTCCATTTAGACCTACTGTAGCGGGAATGAGTAGTATTTTTGACCCATTAGCGGCCTACCTAGTCTGACTACTTCAACCTATTGTACAAGGCACCAAAATGTACCAAGGAGATTCTACACATTTTTTAAATGTTTAGTACGTTTGAACCTCCCATCTAGTTAATTAATTGTATTCACCATGATTGTGCAAAGTCTCTACACCTCAATACCGCACAACAAGAGCCTAGAAGCAGTAGAATGGATATTGCTTGAACTAGATTATTATCCTGCTAATAAGCAAACAGTGATGAAATTACTTCGTACCATCCTTTTTCACAATTGTTTTGGATATGATGAGAACTACTACTTACAAGCCTCTGGGACTTCAATGGGTTCAGCAAAGGCCCCTTCTATGCAAATATGGTTATGCATTACTTGGAGGTACAATATGTATTGTATAACCCCCTTTAGCTCGACAACATGGTCATTTGGAAGTGCAACATCGATGATATCTTTGGTATTTGGAACAGCACTAATTTTCTAAATGGTATTCACTCAAGAATCAAGTTCACAATGGAAATAGGAACCCCTAGGTTACATTTCTTAGATGCTGAACTATACCTAACAGATGTCAGGTTTCACACCAATATCTTTAAGAAAGATACAGATGTGAAACACACAATACATTTCAACAGTTTCCACCCTAAGTCTTTATTGAAGAATTTACCATATAGTCATGTGTAAGACTTAAACATATCATTAGTGATCCTGTGATAATCAATAAGGAATGTGGTGATCAAACAAATGCTTCATAATTGGAGGTTATCCTAGAGAGATTGTTGACATAGCATGGATTAAAGCACAAACCATAGAAAGAGCAACTCTTAAATAAAGTGTCAATCAAGACACGTTCACCTTTGGTATATCACCTTCTCTGTACATAGTTACCAAATTGCTACAATGCTCAGGAACATATAGAAAACCCTCCATTTTAGCTCTCAAACAGACTATTTCCTAAACCACACTTAATGGCATATGGGAGAGGATGCAACATTTGAGATTCCCTTCTTAAGGCAAAAAAAGGGCCTAAACCTATGCTGAGAACCCTGTTGAAACTTAAAATGGATATATTTCCTTGCCTCACAATCTAGCATCCATACTCAGGCCTAAAGATCAAATTGAGAGACTATGCTACCTGTAATAACGCTAACATTATCTATGCAATTAAATGTCAATGTTGCCTACTTTTTGTGGGTCAAACTACTCAAAGTCAGAGAAAGATGGTTGGAGCACAAATCAAACATTAGAACACGCACCATGAAATCACTGCTAACCTGACATTTCTTGGAAAAGGCTCATAATGTCTCAAAGATGTGTTTTATAGCACTAGAAGTGGTTCATAAACTACTGAGATGTGGTAACCCAGTCAGAAAATTATCCCAACCTGAATAATTTTGGATAGATCATCTGGATACATCAATGCCCTAAGGAATGAATGAAGAATTCAATCTATCCTGTTTTATGGGAAGCTATGAATGTTATATTCCACAGATCTGTTAAATGCAACTCGCTGCTAATGTTAATACGTCTTTGACATCCATGCACTTCCCCAGAGATATCATTCTGGCTTCCCAGGTTTACTGATACATTTACAGTGATAACATGACCTTAATACCTTAATTTAAACATATATTATGCATTTGCTCATTCAACATTCCTTATGATTGACCATGGCAACATGGTGACTGCTTATGATGTTTTTTCTCTAAGATTGGGAGTGAACACTTTTCAGTTCATTCAATATATATATTTTTGATCAATAGTCCTTCAATTATTTTAGAAGATCTCAATGAGTTGGCTCTTCACTAACATTCCCGTTCATGTACACACTTTTTATAATTTCCAGTCTTCTTTTGTTTGTTTGTTTCTTTGTTTGTTTTTTTGTGCATTTATATAGCGCTACGATCCCTCAGGTATCTGAGCGCTGCTTATTTCCCATGGTGTGCTTTCACACCAAGGTGTACTAGCTCTAATTCATGTATGCATTTATCTGTGCGCATAATGATTAATGATTAGCCAACACTCTAAAGCTATCACTACAGTGTACACATTTCAACTTATTTTTACGTTAGTGACATCATCACATCTTTTTATGGTGTTTTTTGTAAATCAGCAATTTTGTGATTCAAAAGGGAGTATCCCATTGCACTCTGCATTTCTGTTATAGTCTACTTATCCATCTAACTATATACACTAGAGGATTGATAAGGCAGTGAGTAATCATTCGATACACCTCCTTGATCTTGTAGAAATACCTTACTGCCTTTATAATCTTTCTAAACCCTTCTTTTATTATTTTCTTTTTTCATCAGATCGGATATTAAACTTGGAAAGGCGGCACCCTCTCCTAACTGTAAACTCACCTTAATATTATTGAAGGTACTTTCTAGTGTTATACTGTTACCCCCTCCTTCTTTCCCTATTTCTTGATGAAGGGATATATTCAGTATTGGGTACTATTTTTGTGTTCAATTGCTCCACACCTTGTAAACTAAAATGTTTCTACAGGTACCCCTTAATTGTTCATAATCATATGAATGACTTAATTTGTAGTCAAACATTTTGAGATACATGAAAAGCACTTCATTGTTCATGACACGATCTTAAAATAATATGTTTTATGTTTAATAACGTTATATATATAATTTTGACATCTGAATTATTAACCTTGGTAATAAATTAAATATTGCATTGTACTGTCTCACACTAATTTATATATTAGTCTAAAAATGTGTTCCTTTCTATATCTAATAGTTGCACACACTGCTCCTTATTAAGGGATATACCTCCTGTAATGTGTTTTACTCAGACTGAATACATTGCATATGTTATATACTACTCTGGAGTTGTTAATTTGTGTATGAATATTTTCATTGTTTTGTATGTGATGGATATTAATTTAATTATCTTACCTTTTTGTTACCTACCGAAAAATACTTCTTAACATATTTAACAACTGACTCATCTCAGTTCAATGGTAGGTAGGGGATCAGGGAACTCTTAAATTTGCGATCCCTTCATTAAACTTCTGCTCTCTTCTATTCAACCAGCAGGCATAGTTAAGTCAATATATAAAAAAAAAATAGTTGCCTCTACAGGGGCTTTCTGATGGATTTGCATGGGATAATGATGAAGAGGAGGATTCATCTCAAAGCCCTTGCTTGTACTATGCTGGCCCTTGTGATGAGAAGTACGTTTACGTTAACAAGACATATCTCTCATCTGGTAGAGTCTGCAGGTAGTGGTTACATACACATTCAGGGTGGAGTTGTCAAGTACACCTGTTTTGCAATCAAATCCCCTTAAATTCATGGACATATTTGGATCACAGAAAGTTGCCCATGCTGGTCCCTATGGAATTATAGCATATTGGTTGATGTCAGAAAGATTTGCCTAATTGATCTCAATTCATTTCTGTATCCACCTTTCACTTTTCTCTCAACGCCTTGATAAGGTTATGTATGTAACTTCTCTGTGTGATCCTTAGGTAATTGCAATTAATATTGAATTACCTGTACTCATGCCTGCTCGCAGTCCCTACTATGTGTTGACCTTGACAGCCTTAATACATCTACCAGAAAGGGTCCAATGGAAAGTGCAAGAGAGCCCAGTTGCTTTTATTAGAATGTGATCTTATACCTGGAACACGGGGCTCTGTGGCACCACCCAAACAGTGACATTCCTCTCATGTGAGAGCAATGCTAGTTAGATTAGTATTGAAACTGAATGTACAAGATTACACAAGTGTCTTCCTCACATTTGAGTTGTTCAGCTGATTTTGGATGGGGCAAGATCATTTTACTTTCTCTATAGAAGGAAGATGAGTAAACATGGACCAAACAGATTGATTGAGTAATCTCTTCAATTTTGGCTATCAGCAGGGCAAAAACTATAACCAATATGTGATGCCACTACAGATGTTCAATACAAATTCATTGCAGATCAATTCAAACAGTCTTTCACAGAACCAACCCTCAACATGTGTTCTGCTTAAAAGGTTCCCCTTAATTGCATGTACTCAAATGTAGTGTATTCTACTTCACTGTCAATATTAAACTCACCCACTGAACTGTGTAATCCTTTTTCAAAGGGAGTTCTTATGGAAAGGGGCAGAATTTGTTCTGCACAGTTCTAGTAAAAGATGGATATTAATAAGGAACAGCTCCGTCTCAAAGTACCCATCAATGGAACACCACATCATCAAAGCCTATTCTCATATGCATCATAATGTCCAGATATGGAACCAATAAAGCAAATAACTCTCTATTTTGTTTCCTGTAATTTTGACCAATACATGTTTGCCTTATTGCCTGCCAACACAAAGGTCGACAGCAGTGAACTAATTGTTCTGAAAACATTTTAAAAATATGAACCAGTAGCATAGGCAGTGGTTGAAAGAAAGCAGAGCTACCCATTATTATAATGGTATTCGGGATATCCCAACAGCTTGATGTCAAAGGAAATACATTAATACAAATCATATTTAAACTTTATAACACACTTTGCACATTCCAAGGGTTCCTTAATCTGATTGAGAAACACGACGACGTGCAATATTGGACATGGACACGCAGGAAAGTGCACAGAACAAGGTGTTCACAATCTTGAATTGATCCGAAACACAGTCTGAGCACTAGCACCCGGAGAAAGGGTGCTGCGTCCCATCGAAGAAAAAAGCAAGATGGCTACTGGACCAGAACAAAGGTACGAGCCGACGGGCAATAATAAAGAGGAAAAGTAGCTGTGTCGCAGCCAAAGCTGGAATAGACCTCAGCTAACCCTGATGACGGGATAGGACGGTAACAAGGTACAATCCGAAAGACCTGCACAGTGAAATCAGGCACGGGAATCCCTGCAGTGAATGGAGAATGACCAGTCCTATCGGAACAAAGAAGGAGATGGACAACAAGATCCAAAGTGGATGACACTCCGCAGGAGTTCCCGACACTGAAAGCAGATGCATTGCAGCGAGGAATAATATGCAGGAAGAATATTGGACACCTTCAGACATCGTTGCGCCATTGAGGTTGTGAGCACGCATTTGAAGTTGGATCCAGGGACACCGGAGCACCAGCATTGATAGCGAATACCAACAAATGTGTGGCAGAGAACGAGTGAGAGAACCGCAGTTAGGAGAAGCACAAAGCTAAGACTTCATCATGCTATGCGAGTGGGCCCTACAGTGGAAAAAAGGATTTGTGGCACCAGATGCATTGTAATGAGAGACTGAAGCAGGCATAAGGAAAGCGCAGACCGGGCTTCCAGAATGCAGGTAATTGACTAAATGAATGCACCGAAGCGGATTCCCAAGCTCGTCAGAGACCTGACAAAACACAACATCAGATGACATATCCAAGTGAGAAGAGGATCAGATGAAGCAATGTGACACTGTCTGTACGTCGAGCTTCACAGCTGCTCGATCGCTGCAACCCGCTCAAACACAGTGGGGCACTCTGCACGGAGGAATGGCTTCCAGCATGTACTGATTTACGATTGGAACTGAGACTGACAAATGAGGCAACCATACCTTCAAGAAGCCATTTGGACTTACCCTGGTAGTAGATGGGGCCTGGAAATTATATCAAAGAGTGGGTTGCGCTCTAGTGGCTTGTGATACAAGCCGGCAGGACTAAGAGTGGACGCGAGCAGGAGGACTCACAGCCGAAAGAGAAGTAGAGCAAGAGGTTCTGGTCGGCTGGAGCTGGCACAAGGAAGAGACCAGATGCTGGGACTGTCTGCAAACCACAACAGGACAAACTACAGCCATGGTTCCTGTATAACATGCTGCAATGCATATTGTCCTTAAGGAGTGCACCAACGTGAGTGTTGTAAATACACAGGGTGCTTTTGTCAGTCGAAGGAGGCCTGCGACATCTAGACTATAAGGTGAGCTGAACCACTGGTGGAGGGGTGAGGGTGGTGAGCTGGACGGTACAAAGGCCCCAGGGAAGACCAACAGGACCTAGAGGTGGGCGTAGAGTACAAGCACAGCTTGTAAAAGATAAACACCCCCGAACGGAAAACCCCTGATTTAGAAGGGGTGGATTTTTCAATCCATGGTAGCGGAGGCATTGGGTGCTGACGGGAGGGACTTCTATGACACAGCGCAAGTCCCCAGGAGCACAGAGGGTATATAGTACCACGAGAATGGACCCGCAGTGACTCACGTCATGATCATGACAGAGGAGGGCCCGCAATGGAATTTACTGCATGCCAGAGGCATAGAGGAACGTGAATAAAGAATAACTAGCGATCAGTGGACACCTGAGACTAAAGAAAAGCCTGTGCGTGAGGGGTGACCTATCGTAATAGAGGCATACTATAGGTTCTAACACACACATGTCAGTGGGAACCCGCTACTAGACACGATGCCGGCAGCTGGGGTCACTGCAGGTGTCAAGGAGAACAGAGAGCTCTGGGGTGAGGAGCAACAACAATGGCATCTAAAGCAAATAAAAGCAAAGGGAAGCAGTCGTCCCTAGATGTTTTTGCCAGACCTACTCAAACGACAGAAAGCACTAAGACACAATCGCAAGATGCAAGCGAAGAAGATACACAAGGGAGGATGGATAAGCAAATATTGGGCACCATAGCGTAACTGAAAGCGTCACTGGAGTTCAAAATAGATGCAATACAAATAGACATGAAACTCCTGAGACAAGATGTCAGAACGCTGATAGAGCGCACTAGGGTACTGGAGAAAGAAGTGAAGGCCACTCGAGCAGCTGCAAGGACAACTCCCGGGAGAGCTGAGTTTGAAACCTGGAAAACAGAACGGAGGAGGCAGAAGGCCGAGCTTGGAGAAATAACGTGTGAATTGTTGGACTACCGGAAGGCGAGGAAGGCCAGAACCCGACCAACTATATTGAAGACATGCTCCTACAAGAGATAGGGGCTGGTTCGCTCACCCAGGGGTTCACATCGGAGAGGGCCCACAGAGCCCTTGCGAGGAAACCGCCGCCTGGCGCCCCTCCCCAGCCGGTAATTGCTAAAATAGTGAACTATAAGGACATGGAGAGAATCCTGGAACATTTCCGGAAAGGAGGTACCATCAGTCGGGCATCAGCATCCATCATTGCATAACCAGATTCCACTTTCTTGGTACAAAAACAAAGGATGTGCTATTGGATTGTAAAAAGAAGGCTACGAGCGGTGAACCTCAAGTATATGCTACTGTAGCCAGTGAAGATGAAGGTGCTGCACAAGGACCATGCTCTGTTCTTCGAAACCCCAGAGGATGTGAACAAATGGATGGACTTGCACAATATGCCATCGGAGCAGCATGACCAGAGGGTGGATGAGAATGATAAGTGAAACGGCGATGGGTATTCCAATGTACAATGTAGAGGGGAAGGAACTGATATATGCTTAGTTGGCAGAGACACTGACTATTATGCAACTATGTTTTACGCCCTATTAATGTTAGCGCAATGCAGGGGTATCACGTGCCGTGTAGGAGTGAGCAGTTCTAGGAATTATTCTTACCCCCCATTAGATAGTTAGTTAGGATACTGGTAGTACAGTATCACCCTGCTGCACACTGAGTACTGGTAATGGACTGGGAAAAGGGTGAGACGTGGGGAAGCCTGATATTCAGTTTAGGAGCTAGGCTATTGTCAAGGTTGTTGAGGGGCGTTGTGGGGGGGTAGTATGGGGAGTTATTAGGGGGTTGGCCTACAGAAATGCACTACAAAATAGGAAAAGGAGGGTCGGGTTGGGAAGGAGAAGATAATGATCAAGGATGACGGGTGAACTTAAGATAGCAACCTGGAATGTTAGGGGGCTAAATGGCTACATTGAAAGGAATAGGGTTAGGACATACTTGAGGCGTCAAAAGATCGATATAGCACTGATGCAAGAAACCCATCTGACTAGGCAAAAACAAGACAAAATTGTGCAGAAATGGAAAGGAACAACCTTAGGGGCAGCATACTCGATGAATGCCAGATAAGTCTTGATTTGGATAGCACTGCATGTCCCATTCAAGCTCCTGCAGTCCTCTATAAACAAGGATGGAAGGCTGGTAATGATGCAGGGGCTGGTCGAAAGTAAAGAAATATGTATAATTAATGTGTATGCCCCAAATCAGGATACTGCAGCGTATTTCAGATCTCTATACATGAAGATTGGTCCTTACATAGATGGGGCGATAATCTGGGGGAGAATTTAATTGCACTTTGGAGCCAAAGAAGGACATGGTGGACAATAGGCTAGCTCATCCGACCCTGGCAGCTAACGCATTGAGCACACTGTTGCAAGCCTTTCAATTGGTGGATGTATGGAGGGAGCAACACCCACGAGATTGGGGGTATTCACATTATACTTACCGACAGAAGTTACACACAAGGCTAGATTACGTGTTCACCGGGATGATACAATAAAGGAGATGACACTGGCAGAATATAAAGCTATTGTCCTGTCAGATCATGCGCCTCTGGTTGTAACCTGGCAGGTCTTACCTCTCTGAGCTAAGATCCTGATGTGGAGACTAAGAGTAGAGGCACTTAAAGATGCAGGGTTACGGGAGGACCTGAAGGCAGATGTGAAGGAGTATTTTGAACATAATGCTGGCAGTGTAGATTCAGCTGGGGTGTTATGGGAAGCTTTAAAAGTGGTAATGAGAGGGGCTGCTATGGCCAAGACTAATGGGTTGCAAGAGGTCATAACTCGGGAGTTAAAAAGAACGGAAGATAAATTGGAAAAGACTATGCAAGAGGGGGTAGGATCCCCAGAGGAGGCCAAGATAGCATCCCGATTGCAGCAGAAGTGTAGAGATCACTGGGAAAGGCTGGGTAACATAAGCTATAAGAATTATATTGAGAAGCAGCATGCCGAGGGTGACAAACCAGGGATATTGTTAGCCTGGCTATAAAAAAGTAAGTCCCCTCAGCAAACTATCAGGGTGGTGAAGCAGAAAAATGGTCAGTTGCAGGAAACCCAAGAGGGAGTGAACAAAAGCTTATATGAGTGTTATATGCGGTTATGTGAAGACTCTGGGGAAGGGGAATTATTAGATATACAAGAAGTATTGACTGAGATCACGCTCCCCAAACTGGAGGTAACAGAGAGAGATAGCCTTGAAATTCCCATAACAATAGAAGCATTGGAACACATGATAAAGCAACTACCAACCAGCAAGGCCCCGGGGGCAGAAGGACTCCCCAGTGAATTTTATAAAACATATGGGGTTGAAATATTGCCCCCACTACTAGCGATGTTGAATGAGGGGCTTAGCATGGGTAAACTGCCTGAGTCTCTACGGGAGGTGATCATTGTCCAACTGCTCAAACCAAATAAACCATATACAGAGTGTGGATCCAACAGACCTCTCTCACTACTTAACCAGGATGGGAAGATTCTTAGGGAAGTCATGGCGAATAGGTTGAGACCAGTGTTAGGTAAGATTTCCACAGAACTGGTAAATCTTCCTTTCCTGGTTCAACCCCAGAACTTTTTGTTTTTCTAGTGGGATATTTTTCATGAATACCTCAGTGAGTGGGAACCTTTTTTCACACTCATCTAATCTTTAACTCTTTTTATTGGTGTCATTTGTAAGACTCTCCATAGTCCCTTTTTAAAATTATCATGTTTAGCAACTTATTGGAACTAAGTGCCTGTTGCTGCTGGATTGCCCTAGGGGCTCCCCATTTAATGTTCTTGTGCTAACCTTGCGTGAACTACAGTTCCCAATGGTAGAAAGGATCTTTGGATCCCATTTACATTTTATTCTTTGAAACCAGCACGGCCCACCTTATGTGAAGTGCTGGGGAGATACAATGTATCCCCTTTCACATTAAAACGTTAACAATTATGTTACAGTGACAAGCTAATCTTTAATGGCTGGTGGCAGTGATTCCTTTTACTAATGTTGTGCACCTTAACTGCAGGCTGTGATCACAGCTGCAGTAAAGGCACCTAAGGGTGCTCATTTTACCAAAATGGCCCCTGTCTTCTTTTTCTACCATTTTAGTGTTTCTTGTTGTTTCTTGTTCCTTCCCCTGACATCCAGGGTTGGAAATTCCTTTGTGTGATTTTTGTCTTTGGTGGGAGTCCCCTGAACACCCCACCCAGGCTCCAGTCAGTCTATAAGCACAGGAAGTGTGGGAGGAGTCAAAACTTCCCCATCCTTTGTCTTACGCCTTGCTTCAACTGGGACAAATCCCAGTGGGGGGCTGGCTCTCCTGATTAGACAACCAGGCACCCCTTTCTTATAATATGCAGGGAGAGAATGCAGAGGTTGTGCTGTAGTTCCTGATAAATACTGGAAACCTGGAAGCTAAAGTTATGTCAACCACTGGAAAAGAAAACCGAAGAGGATGATGAAGGAAAAGCAGCAGAGATGATTTCCAGTGACCGGAGAGCCTGCTGTGTAAACAGAGCCTGCTACAGCCCTTCCTTCCAATTGACCTGGGGTCTCCGAAAACATTGATCCGAACCCAGAGCCTGATTAGACCCATTGGACTCAAGAAGACCTGCATTTTGAGCCATACAAAGGGTTGCTGCAACCTTGCGTTCTTGCAATACCCCAATAACCTGGGACATCCAGCCACTGTGCAGTGAACAGTCTTTCGAATTCCAAATCACGCTGAAAATTCGTGGGCATCTTGGTGTATCTCCAGAAACACAAATCAAGTCTGAAAAGTCCCCTCACAAGAGTGCATGATCTTTGTAACAACGAGAATTCAACCACAATATTCTGTCTTCTTCTGTGCTCCTTGAAAAGGTGCCAAATCCGCAGAACCATATTCAACCATGAGGGAAATATTATCTAGAGCCTTCTGCATCGATCCCTGCTACAAAGTCCCTTCTTTGGTCTTGTGTTCAGTCTCCAGGACCGGGAATCCACTGACCGGGTATTTGGCTGCAGACCCTGAAGTCTCCTGCTGCAATCTCTTCTTCATTGCTGAGGTACTGTTTTGACTTGGGTGAATACTTACCTTAAACCTTTTGGGATTTCTGTATAATCCTAGGGTGTTTTCTGTGATTGGGAGATCCCTCGTCAAGTGTACCCAGACCCACTGCTAGAATACTGCTCGGGTGTCTTCTGTGAAGCCCCTGGACCCTATTCTAACTCTAAAAGTAAATTACTCACCTGTTTGTCCAGTTTTCCTAAGGAACTCTGACTTTTGCTACTAAAGAACTTATTCTAACACTGCCTGTTGGTCATGAGTCCTAGTGACCCCCCTTCTGCCACCAAGAACACTCATGCTCCAAGAATAAGTGAAAGACTTTGAAGGGATTGGGACTTCTGCCTAGAAAATAAATCAAGTGCTTTACTTATTTGTAAAGTGTTTGTTGGTAACTGTAATTCTAAGTATGAACAGTTACAAATGTTCTTACTGATCTTGAATGTGTGATGCACTATTCTTAAAAGTATGGTTAACATCTTTTCTTCCTTAGCCACTGTTTTGCCAGTCTAATAGAAAGTAGATGTGAAGTTATTTTACTCTCCTGTGATTAGGTTGTGCCTCTTTACAAAAGTAATGTGTTGGTTTCACCCGATTATTCCTGTAGGGTAATTGTATGAGTGTCCTCCAACTGCTGGTATCACCAGGTTAGTCCTGTTAGGATAACTGTATGAGTGTCACCCAACTGAGGCGTGCTTCCCCTGACTTGCTGATAGTCTCTCCTTATTAAGTCTATATTAGTTTGTTGCCTACCTAGAATAACTATTAATTAAAGTGTGACCTTGGGTTTTACTTTCCCCTTCATTGTGAAGTTAAAGTATGTGGGTTTTACTTACCTTGTGTTAGCTGTGTGCCATCCAAAATAAGTTACCAGAGTTATTGATTACCTCAATCTGGGGTTACCTGATTTCAAAAGCATCTGTAATTGTATATTACATCATTAGGTTTTGCTTACCTGGTATAACTGTGTGTTATGACAAAAGTAGTTATAGGTTTTTACTGCACCTAGGATAAGTGTTTCAATATTCACCAAAAGTATATTGTCCAGTTGAATGTTTAGTTGATTTGTTCCAAGAGTCACTGTACAACTGGAAGGGCCTCCTGCCCTTGTATTACTGAATGTAATCTGAAAGTAACCATTGGTCTTTTACTCCCAACCAATAGTCTTGACCTATACTATATGTGTATAACAAGGTTTTGACTTCCCTAGAACTACTGTTAGATGTTCCAAATAAGGTCTATACTTGCGTCTGTGGATTTCAAGTATAGTGTTTTGCTTTTATACTGTGATTTCTTATAATGTTTTAGTACTTACTTTTCTCTAGATTTATCTGCGCCTGCCGTATTTAAATACATCCTTTATCTTTGCAATATATAGTGTTTCAGTGTTTCTTTGGATCATTTGTATTACAATTTCACTTTTACTGTGTCTACTGCCCTCTCTGCCTCCTAAAATAAGCCTGGCTGCTCTGGCTATGCTACCCTGAACTCAGGTGGTGCAGCATTATACTGTGAGTGGAGTCTTGTACTGCCTCAGTTGAATGGCTTTTCTAAGCATTTAGTTGGACTTCGGAAAAACTGTCTTAACAACCAGTTATAAGCAAACTTATACACCCAGACCAGACTGGATATGTTTCACATAGGAATGTAACCAACAACTTGAGGAGATTACACCATATAACTGATTACACCCAGCGAGGATTGCATGAAGCGGCAGTAAACTCACTCGATGCAGTGAAAGCGTTCGATTCCGTGAAATGCCCCTGGCTGCTGGCGGTATGGGATCGGGCCTACAAACCTGAAGTGGGTGCGATTATTATAGAGTGTTCCGGTCACAAGGGGCAAAACGGGCTCTATGATTTCCGAACAATGGCAACTGGGCAAAGGTACCAGACAAGGTTGCCCGTGGTCACTGATGCTCTTCATACTAGCGTTGGAGCCATTGGTGGTGTACTTGAGGAAGGAGTATGGGGAAGCGGGAATGAGTATTAAGGGGAAACAACACCTGATATCATTGTATGCTGATAACATGCTCCAGTACCTACAGCATCCGGAGGAGAATCTGAAAAATATTTTAGATTTAATGGCAAGGTACGCTGCACTGTCGGGTATAACGGTTAACCCACAGAAGTCAAGCCTATACCCTCTGGGTGCTTACGTTGGGACGCCCATACACAGACTGCTGGTGCTACCGATAGCCAGGAAAATTGAGATGTTCAGATATCTAGGCATAGACATATACCACAACCCTGAGTCGGAACAGAATTGACAAAAATAGTCAGCTCCAATTTGTGGCTAAGTGGTTATCAGAGGAACAGACGCTCAAACCAGGCTGCTGAGTGCTGAGAGCACCCCCTACTCCCTAAACAAGATGATATGGCTACCTACAACACAAGGTGTCGGGGAGGGCCGGTTGCTATGATTGGGAAGGATGATGTGACGTTGGGCCTGTCAGATGATAAACAATCCTACCCCGTGCTCCCCGCAGATACCAGGAGTAAATGCACAGGTTAGGCTGAACGTTAGAAGGATGTGGGAACTGGTTGGGATAGCGATGGTGGGTGACGTGTTGGTAGATGGGAAGCCCAGGGTCTTTGGAGGGTTTGTGGAGAACACAGGATTACATCAAGGACAGCACATCACATAGACCAGACTCCTAAGGATCATAAAGAGCACGTGGCTCAAAGTCAAACTGGCCCTACAGCCGGATATGGTAACAGAAACATTTTATGACGTATCAGAGGGTGGACATAAGGTATCCCGCATATACGAGTTATTGATGTCCAAGGTGGGAAAAGAGGTGGTCCGCATGAGATAGCATTGGGAGGAAGATGTAGGGGAACCAATGTCAGATGGGCTGTGGGGCAGAGCACAAGAGTACCAGAAGAAAGTATCAAGAAATGTGAGGTTGCAACAACTACAACTATATGTAACCCACAGAGCATATTTAACTCAGGATAAAATAGCTCAGTTTAATCCTGCTGGAACGCAGACATGTCCGATGTGTGGGGTGGTGAATGCGTGGTTAGTGCCTATGTTTTGGTCCTGTGCAGAGATTGGTAGATTCTGGGAAGAAGTGGCTAATATTATGGCTAAGGTGGAGATTATATTAGATGTGAGTTCCCCTTGGGGATGCCTTTTACGGGGCTTCCCGAGGCCTCGTAGAGCTAAGCATGTGAGTAAACTAAAATACCTAGCAAACCTACTGGCCAAACATAGAACTGCAATGGGCTGGAAAGCAAAGATGAGACCATCAGCACAAGTATGGTGGCGAGACCTATTGAAATATGCAAATGCGGAAACAGTAGTGTGGCAAGAGGCTTGGGGGAGGAATGCGGATCCAGAGGACGGGGGCTAGATGCCTGGAGACAACTGGTGGTGGCTCTGTCTGTGTTGGACCAAGCCGGCCGGGATGGAAGTTAGTCTAACTGTAGGGTGACACTGAGGTATGGCCAAGGAAATAGGAAGCAGGGTGATGCAGTGTAGGCTAAGTTGGGGGACGAGGAATGGGAGGGGGTTGAAAAGAAATGAAACAAAAGCAGGTAACTGCTTGTTCAAGTTTGTTATGATTAAAGGTCTGTGAAGATGTATGGTTATATACTGAATAAAAATTGTTTTGAAAAATATATATATTGCTTTGGAGACTGTGTTCAGTGCCTATGGCAGTTACTTGCCAATCTAAGCAGAATAAGGTCTCAATTAGGTATCCAGTTTGGATATAGCTATGGTCAGGGTGCCAAGGCACAAGTATTGGCAGTGAATATTGGCCGCCACAAATCACTGTATTACTTGAAACATACTGGGGGTCATTACGAGTTTGGAGGTAGCCATGGTGCTAATGCTGCCTCCAAACCCGGGTCCGGGTCCGGTCTGACTGAATTGGGACTTACCGGGTCATTCCGACCTTGGAGGACCCGGTAAGTCCCCATTCATTAAACCATTCCCCACTCCAATTTGAGCCCATAATAATTTAGATTATTCGAAAATTGAAACAAATCCAGAACACAAACCAGGGGCATAAGAGAAGGTGGTAAAACAATGCACAATATTTTTGTGTGTTTACAAAATTGAATGAAAACAAATTAAAAATAAAATTAAATGGCCCCTGTCCACCTCCCTTTGCCTCTGTAGAAAGCTTTGGAGTCAAGCTCCTACCGAATGGTTCTCGGGAAGCCCAGATTTCTGCCATTTGCATTGCTGTGTTTGGTAGATTAAAGGCCCTAAGGAAAATTCTCCCTTTGACCCTCCCTGGTCAACTTTGGTGGCATCTATAGTGATTAGCTCACTGGATTATTGTAATGACATTTACTTCGTGCAGCACAAGTATCAAAACCAGTGGATGCAAGTCTTGCAGAATGCGGCAGCTCGCCTGGCGCTTGGGGCCCCCCACCTGACTCCTACTTGGCCCCTGTTACGTCACCTGCATTGCCTTCCTGTGGTGGCTCGCATTGAGTTTAAGATGTGTGTTGCTCAGAGTGCTATCCACAATGTGGGCCCACATTTTCTGAAAAACAAATTGCAGTAATATTGCCGACAGAGACACCTATGCTCAGACTCTCATCAGCTTCTCAGGGTCACTAGTTTTTGTCGGGTGGCCTCTCTTTTTCTGTGCTGCGACCAGTTTATGGAATGCTTTCCCACTGGACCTAAGAGCCTTGGTTGACTACTCTCCCTTTAGGAGAGCTGTAAAGACACATCTTTTTCTTCCGCTTTGCTAAGATATTGGTTTTGAGTATTTGAGCATGCCTCATCGTTCTTTTTTAGCTCCTTGATGCCGTGTTTTGGGCCTTAGTTGCGCTTTATACATTTTAAATATAAATATAAATATAAATACATATATCGGAAATACAACTTGTGCCCTGAAAGTAAGGATTAGAGAACATGACAGCACTAAATTCAGTCAAGATGCTAAATACTCCCTGGCCACACACTGGCAACGTCATCATCAAATGGATAACACCAAAGATATACGATTTCTTGGCATTATACAAGTAACCTTTCCACCGAGAGTTGGCAACTGACAACTTAAACTGAGGCAATTCAATTAGAGGCACGTCTGATTTGCGAATACAGGACAGTGCATCACAGCCTTAACAAGAGCATGGATTTTCTGTGTTCTTTTAAACATACAAAGCAAATATGTTCTATATTATTGAGGAATGAGATGTTGTTGTAGAGATTTTTTATATAAAATATGCACAGTATGTAGCACTCAACAGTTACCAAATAATGCCTTAACTGCCTGTAACTGCAAATAGTAACTGTACTGCTTGTAATCCAAATGTACCGCCTGTTACATATGCAGCATGTAAATAGTTATTGGTTTTTGTGATGTTGGGCCCAGGCTAGGCAATATCAGAGCCGAGACAGTGTAAATGCACCTCATGGTTAGAATTAGGTTTCAGAAAATGGAATATGCGGGTAAAATTTGGCTCAACGGCACTGGTCCCTCCTTGGAATACATAGTATAAAGGCATATCTAAATTGGCATATCAGGTAATTCCTGTGATTATGAACCCCTATACCAACTAGCTCCATGAACAATTACTATTCTGTTTTAGTACCATCACCATAGTGATCATAATTTTGGTACCCTCATTTTCAATTATGATTCTGATCAATAACACTGGCAACATGCCAATGCTATCCCTCAGTTATCCCCCCTTTCAAGATGGCGGGCCAAAGTTCCCAAAATAAGCATTTCCGCTTTTCGATCTAGTGATTCTAGTATATGACCACGGTGAGCCAGGCACCTCGGAAAGGTTTGTGGCTGTGTGCACCGATCTGCATGAGACATGATGTGAGTGTACCCTGTTGTACCCTCCTTGGCAAATGGAGACAACATGAAGCCCGTGCCGTGCTGCAGCCAGAGGAGTTGAGACGCGCCATTCTGTGGACCGCCCATGGATCGTGCCAGACTCGCAGACTAGATTAAGTCTACCATCACACGGACCGCCAACTCACTGCGTCCGACGGACGTTCCGATGTTTATTTTCTGTGCACCACAGTGCCACTCTACACTTTCAATCTGAGAGATCCCTTCTCGTTCCCTGGCAGATCGTACGACTAAGATGTGCCGCATCATTGTCGCAAATGTAAAGCCACCTTTGCCTTCATCCTGCAGCGCATTCTCAACATAGAAATTTCTCCCGGGGGCATGACATCACCAACACCAGGCTGAGTATCTGCAACCGGATCACTATTGGGTCATTTCAATCTCACGTATGTCTTTGGTCCTGAGGAAGGCGGCCATTACACCATTCTGCTGAAACGTAGACCCCGAGTTGACTCAACAGACATTATGACCTACTAATAGCAGCATCTTAAAATGTTGTGTTCATCATAATTGATTCCTTATTGGACTATAATTTGTTTAGCCTATAGGACAATCTCTCAACTCCACATGAATGACTTATACAGACGCAATGAGAGATTGGTTGTGTACAGATTAGTTCCTGGTCACAATATGCTGTATTACTTATGCAGATTATGCAATTTGCCTTTTGGTTTGTCAACAATATTGTTTTGAATGTTAGCCTAATTTGCTTTAAACGTTCACATTTCTTTTTCTTCTGTCCCCTTACTTCCTGACTTTGAGTTCAGGTTTTTTCGATCCATTATTGTTTATAAATATTGTGTCTACTTAGAAATTATTATTAATTAAACATCTGTTATAAAGAATAAAACATGTAAAATGTACACAAATGCTAAATATCCATTGCAGTGTGCATTCCATAGCTCCCTCATACCTGAGAGCAAATACGAGGACATACCACTACTGCCAATACTTGTGCCTTGGCACCCTGACGTCTACCACTGTAATACTACACATATTTTTCGTGTTGGGACATCCCCCGTTTGATTGCTAGTTCTACACCTCTGTCCCAGACAGATTAGGGGCTCTACCCTCCAGTTTAACAGTACCCTGTTACAAGAGCAGGCGTGCCTTTTTTCGATTATGTGTGGCGAATCACAGTCATAGAGCTATGTTCCCTTTCTCCTCACCTCGCCACTCCTCTTAATATTTCTGCACTGGAGTTATTATTTCTTCAATCAGGTAAGGGAAACTGCTGCTTAGATGTTTGGATAGTCTTTTAGAATTTGGTCTAAGAACGCATGGCACACAATAGATACAATGTCATGCTCCCTTCCGATTACTCCAGTTACCTTTCTTTCTTCTTTCTCATTAGACCCTTATTCCACACTGGCAGCATTATTTACACTAGCAAGGTAAGGGAAGGTGGTCTCTAACCCGCCTAATAAGCTATCTCAGATCATCCATTTAAGTCATGTTTTAGCCACTAATGACGGATGTTTTTATTTTATCCTAATCTTCTTGTTTAGGTCAAATTTCCCCAAAAGTGGGTTTCTAATACAGAAAACACAGACAGGTAGGCAGTCAACCACTGCATGAATGATGGTCATGATGCTCAACTCTAAAACACACAGGAGCCCCATTAGTGGTATAAATCAATAAAGTAACACAGTCATACACTGCATGTACAACGCATGTGTTATGGTGTTTGGCTCTGATGCAACCCAACGGGTCATCATAATGGATATCATCCATCTTATATTAACTTTGTTATGTCACTCACCTTAATATGAATTATGTGTTGCAGACTCTTTAGAAGATTTTTGTTCTGTTATCATGGTCTCACTATTTTGCCTCACTATCAGGGCATTTCTGCAGTTCTACAGAAAACATTCCGAAGTCGGTGTACAAGAGTTTCATGCACAGTTCAGTCTATATTGTAGACACAGCGTCTGACAATCTGCCCGCCTGGCCTATTTCTTCTCACCATTCAGTTTTGGCAACTTAGGACCTACTAAGAAGTCCTCCCTTATTCGTGAAGTGGTCTGCCCCCACATGATCCTTCCAAGGTTGCACTGACCCTTCTCTCTCCACCTGGAGTTTCCGAATAGGATTTCGCCCCTAAAGTATTCTCCTGATGAATGTTCCATATTAATTTCTAAAGAACAGAATCATGTTGAGACCCCTTTCTCTGAATTGTAACAGAGATAACAAATATTACGAATGAGTTGATACATGTATACAATTAATGAAATGCATTGATACACTAAACATTGTTTTTTTGTTACACAAATCATCCATTGATGTTGACATTTTCCTATGAAACTCATTCTCAAAAAACACACATATCCTCCATCTACATCCTTCACATGAAATCTTGAAAACATGGGTAGAGTCCTTACTATTACATATTGCATTCCCCAAGTCACTTACCCAAACATACTGATAACAGGGTCACTGGGCTACATAGATCAATCAATAAAGTAACAGGGACATGAACAATTAAACAATGTCAAACATCCCTTATTGAGCCACATCCATTACCTGTTACTGACGTATGAACCACCAATACGTACATCGTAATTGACTGTCTCCCTGAAAATAAGAACATACCATTTAAATGTCACTGAAAACGGACCTCCTCCCCTGGTGGAGGGGCCACAGGGTTGGGCAGGGTGAGAGGTGCCAGGGCAGCGGGAGAACTGGCAGCTGCAGGCAATTTACCAAAATCATATAAATCTATCTCCCTTGTCAATGTGACTTCCAACATTTCTGGAAAGCTAGTGTATTTGAGGTTAGCAGGCTATGGGGATTCCACTAGCCTTACTTGCTAGCCTCCAATTTCTCCAGCAGGATATAGTAGCCTCTGCTAGTTGTTGGGCCTGATTTACAAAACATTATTTCAATAGGACTTTCTCATGTTAAAACATTTTTGTAAATAAGGCCCTTTGTGTTTTCGGCGAATGTACCAAGGATTGTCCTCTGAATTGGTGGGTCCCAATGTGGGGATGCTGGCACCCCTTCTGTTTAAATTATATACCAACAATGTTTCACAAGGGGGTTTTAGATGTTCAATAATTGGGAGAGGAGCAGCCAGTTCCACTGTGACGAATCAACTTCCCGGGCAACAGTGGTACAGGGATGAATATTGGTTTCTAATCCATCATTCAGCCCCACACTTCTAGTACACCAGAAGGGTTCCAACCAGATCGTAAACACCAGTAAATTATAAACTCCTTGTCCATTTCTTTGGTATTGTGGACGGCAAGGTCGTGGATCGTTGGTTAGTTGCAACACAGTGAAAATACAATTATTACCCAATGATGAAAGGGACTGTCCAGTCAAGATTATATAAAAATATCTACTTTATTATCATTACAACAGAGAGTACTAGTACACTACAAAATACAATCCAACCTGTAAAGGAACACAGAGGACAGACAGTTTCACAAAGGAAAGGGATGCACTCTGGATACTGACAGGAGGGTAGTTGGTAAAGCAATCAGTTTTAACTGTTCAAGGTTATATGGTTTCAGCACCAAGCGAGAAAGAGGTCATGAATATCAATAGGGGCCTTCGGAGGAGGACCAGGGGGACAGAAGAACAATGTACTTGGTGCTTGGGATGATCTTGATGCTCGACAGCGTCAAGTCGGTTCTTGGATGCTTTGCAGCTCCTGCGACAGAGTTCAAGACGGGAGACAGCTGCAGTTATCAGGCAGCAGGCAGTTCAACAAGCAAGGCTATACGGATGGCAGCAGGCTGGCCTACATGGTGACTCGGGGTCAAGAATTGTTGTCTGTGCTGGTTGGCAGATCTGGAATGCTGGTCAAGGTGTCTCGGATGGCTTTAGTGACTGCAGCTTGACAACAGTCAGTGGCGCAGCCAGTCGCGGTTCGAGAGCTCGACTGCCTTGAAAATGTCCTTAAAAGATGGACACTGGTTGAAGCGTGTTGTGGCACACCTCCTTGCTTCTTCGCAAGGCTTGTGTCGGCTTTTAAGGCAGATGGCCCAAAGCTGAGGTGAGTGTTTACAGACAACGGCTGTGTCCTTTGTTCAGAGACTCTCTGGTACTTCCCACTAAGGAACCAGTTCAGGAGTGGCTGGACGGGTACTCTGAGTCCGGGATCTCCTTTTGTTTGTTATTCTTACTCCTTTCAAAGTCATCAAATGATCTGCTAAGTGAGGAGCTCAGACCTCATTTAAAGCCAAATGGCCACCTGTGATTGGTGCAGGTTAAGCCTACCTTAATGAGCCAATTACTGGTCCCTATCAACAATCTTCAGCTATGTGTGAGGTCAGGACCACAGTGCTTTGCAACAGGAAAGCAAAAGGTGAAAACATGAACTCCTAGTCCCACCCATCTACCTGTCTGTTGTAGATCAAAGTGTCTCTCTGGTTAACTGAGCCCTCTTTGGCTCTTTATCAGAGGTCAGGTCTCCCTTGAAGTTTGTGGTGAGAACAGACTGCTGTCTCCCTCAAATCATGTACTTCTTCCCTCTTAAAGGGGTCAGTTCTGAAGGAGTTTCCTACGGTAAATAGTGGACCCACACATGACATTTACTGTCCTTCAAACAGAGGGGTGAGAACTTGCTTCAAGTTGACACATTGCATATACAAGAGGTGTTAGTCCTGTCTTCCTCTTGCCCATTCTGTGATCAAGCCTGACGCAGGCCAGTTCCAATTAACTCCTATTAGTATGCGCTGCCACTACCAGTTTAGACAATATGAAGGCAGATACATGGAGCCTTTGATATTTTAATTAGGCTGCCTTCCCCCTTCTTGAGATGCTTTGATGTACCCATAGCTGTCACATTCCAGCTGAACATGACAGGGGAGGATGGCGCCTGTAGGCTCTGTCCCCCCTGAGTACAATTGACTCTGCGCTTGGTGTGCGGTGAGAGGGAAAATGTGTGTGGAATGGCCCCACACATTTTCAGAGGCTGATCTCCCATCATTCATTTTCATTTCAAAAATTAAAAAAGCCTTTGGAAGTGCACACTCCCCATTGTGGATGGTCGAAGTCTTCACAGCCAGCCCTCAACGACACATGCAAAGATGTCCTATTGTTGAATTCCTCTAGAATCTCAGTGTTACATTTACTGTTATCATGCCTACTTGCAGAGCACAGAATTGCATATTCCACGAAGATAAGAAGATAAACATTTTGATTGTTGGCAGTAATAGACGCCACGCTCTTTACTGTAGAAAAATGTGAGCATGTGAGGGAATGCATTTATCTTAAAGTTTTAGAGGATTTGCACATATAAAAACAACTCACTGCTATATCTCAGTCCACTGGTGTGATTCTAAACCTCATGAAATGCTCAGGAAAATAATTGGTTGAGACAATTCTGTGTCTGAATTTGTGTGTTTGTGCTAGGCAAAACCTAGGGTTAAGGCAGTGGTTCAGAACTCTGTGTCTGTAAACTGTTTCCTCTCAACAGATAATGAAAGGCTTTTTTTTTTAAACGTATCCAGACGTTTTCCAGGATGAACACCTTATCATAAGAGACTTCGTGTTGAGCTCAAATTACTGTGGCTGTGTAGTTATGGTTAAGTTGCTAATCTCATAGGAAGAACACTTTTTGGGCAGCTTATAACTTTGCTCCCCCTGGACAAATCCTCACCAAACTTTGCAAAAAAGTTTATGGCCCACTTTCATTTCTTTTCCAATTTTAGTGAGGCTTGGTCCAGAGGGGGAAAGTTATAGGGGGGGTCTCAAAATTGCTTTTTCCCCATAGACATAATGGGAAAAATCTTTGTGCACGCCTACAGCTCAAACCGGTGGACGGATTTAAACCAAATGTGCGGCAGGAGCGACAGCTTAGTCCCAAAAGCGTGGTTTTGTTAATTTAGTGTAAATCCATCCAGTAGGTTTTTTTTAATGGCCGAAACCTAAGGCAAAAAAATAGTGATCTCTATGTCCGCTCCGTGGACACACTTTCCTGTTCGCTCTGCAGACAGGCCACCGATTGGATAATCGGCTTACATCATTTCAGCGGACATGCAATGTGTTCACCGATTGGCTGGGGTGAGGCATGAGGCACATCACTTTGCTTCGATGCGCCCACTATCTTGGATCTGCCGACAGCGCAGCGGCGAACAGAGGCAAAATGCAATTTTGGGGAGTGTGTTGGTGTGCAGAAGTGCTTGGGGAGGGTTGAGGAGTAAGAGATGGGTCAAATACTTTATTCTTTTAGGTGGCAGGTGCCCTTGATGTGTTTGTCATGCCCACGGTTGTAGCGGCTGTCCGCGGACATAATGAATGCACTACTAGCTAAGTCACTTTAGTATGATGTTGGTTTTGAGTTGTTAGAACAGCATTGATTATTATTAATATGATCTATAAGCAGCCCACATACCACAGTCAAAATGTTTGGTAGTATAGGTGTGTTATGCTGCGGTGGTTGTGGCCCTGGCCACAACCACCGCAGCATAACACACCCATAATATCAAACACCCATCAAATATGCACAACCCAAAAGTGTGTGCACTATTTCATTTGAAGAGTTTGTATGTGAAGTTTTGGCTAGGTTATGCAGTTAAGATTGACGAGTTTGTAACAAGGATTGCAGTGTTTCTGAGTTTATTTATTGGATACTTACTGGTTGAGTTTGTTGTGGTTGTATGCAGTTTTTTCATGACATGGGTAACTGGACCAGACATACTTTTTCGATCACTTTGATAAAAGAAAAGGTCATATGTTAGAGCAGGTAGTTCATAATGAGTTATTGCATTGCATAATAGACATTTCTGTTTTTTTTTACCCTCATATTTAGTACTTTACAAGTTCTGTAGTTCAAACCAGTGTACTGCACAATTTTCTCAGTTTCTGTGTTTGTTTTCTAAATCATTGGGTAGGTGGGATTGTTGCAGATTTTTGGGGCAATTAGATACTTGTTGGCATATTCTAATGGTTTATTTTTACTTTTATGCTATTCATCTATCTGTTGGGTTGTTGCAGATGCTTTGGGGCAGTTAGGTACCTGTTGGCATATTCTAACTGTATATTTCTTGTTTGATTTTAGTAGTATTTGTTTATCTGTTTGTTTGTTGCAGAATCTTGGGGCAGTTAGATACATGTTGGTGTACTCTGTGCACAGTTTTGAAGTTGAATTTTTGCTTATGTTCATACACAGATTACATATTAAATTTTGGTTTTAAGAATATTAAGTAAGTGTGACCTGCATTGGCATTGCTCCTGCGTGGTAGATTATACCTATTGTTGTGAAGGTTTTCTTACCAAGTGATACTTGACCATGTGTGAATCCAGTCAGTTTACAGTTGTTTTTGGTACAATCTACATTGTAACATGAAAGCATTACTATTAGGTATTTACTATGTATCTGTATTTGTAAGGTGGAGCGATTATCTGAATTGCAGGTAGTGCATAATCTGCCATGGTTTGCATTTTGTACAAGTTGCTGAAATGGAATAAATTCACAGTTAGGTATGGATACATACACACAGCGTTCATTAGAGACTTCAACCTGTGCCACATGGCAGAGAGTGCATGTATGTTTCCACATGTATGAAAACTGAGCAATTTCATTTATAGGTATGTTTTTGTTTTCCGGTACTTTTAGTAAGTACATTAGAAATGTTTGTGGATCTTCTTGTGAGTTTATAGTGAATTTGACCCTTCCAGCACAGTAGTCCAATTCTTGTCATACTCCATGAACACTGTAAGTGTTGTCAGGATTTCTGGTTGCATTTCTTTGAAGGACTAGCATTTGTAAACACAATTGGTCTGTACTGTGTAAGTAAATGTTCTCAATAATTGGTGGCAATTGGAATAGAATATTTATTGCTACATTTGCATAGCAATTTACAGCAGTTACATTTGAAAATTTGAATGGACCTGATAGTTCTGTGTGGAAGTCATTAGTTTGGAGTGTGTGTTGCTTCTTTGAAGAAATAGTTGAGTTACTTTGACCACTAGATTCTTGTTTGATTGTGGTACTTGATGAAGTATTAGTTTATTTTTTTTTTCTTTGGAGGAATTGTAGTGATATCCTCTGTCGTTTCAGTTTGAAATAGTTTTCTTTACAACGTTTTGCATGTTGTGGAACAGGATAGGTTTTCAGATGGGGGTGTGGAGTGAACACAGCCTATTGTATTCTAGAATGCAAGGTAAATCGGCATTTACTTTACTTGCATCAAAGTTGATTAGAAATAGACCGTCAAGTGTACGTAAGCCTGATAGTGCTACGTAACTCATGCCTTCTTTAAAGACTGTGCTACCAGTATCTATTCATGCTTTATCTAGGGTAAGACCTTGTGATTTGTGAATGGTCACTGCGTATGCTAGAGTTAGTGAAAATTGTTCTCTGCATACATACATGTTTTTGAAAAGAAGGAAGTGGGCTGTTGAGCGTCCTATCCTTTTAACTTCTGATAGTTTGTCAAAGAGAATATTGACAAATTGAATGTTGTTGTCACGTGGGTATGTTTGAAAGCCAACAATTGTACCAAGTGCTCCATTAACTAGTCCTTGCTCCACATCAAGGTTACGTTTAAGCATTACTCTACAGTTTAAAGATCATTTTCATATTTTCTCCAAACCAACTGTGTTGGAGATAGAGTTTTCTAGAGTATTTAGTCTTGTTGTGGCTTGTTGACACATGGGTAGTGTCATACCATGTACGTCCAGTTTATCTGTGGAGCAAATTTCAATTATTGGTTGCATTTCTTTTTTCAACATTGTTTCATTGAATCTGGAACAGCTTGCAAGAGTTGGCATCAAGGACATACAATTGACATTTTTGTGTGCTAATTGTTGCATGACATCAGTAACACATGAGTTATGGCCATATAGTGTATGGATGGCCTGGTTTCTAGTATTGATTGTGCTTCTTGAGATAGTACACCAACTCTAATACTTTTTAAAATGTTGGCGTATGTGAGGTCTGCAGACTGGCACATGTTTTCAGTTAATTCTCTGAAATGGAAACATTTAATATGCTACCAAGAGTTTTACGGCACAGTTTGTGCAATAAGGTTTTTAAAATAGGTTCAACGTTCACTGCTGTCAATTGAAGATCTCCGAAAACAGTAATGTGTTTTCTTCCAAAGAGCTGTTCGTAGTCTGTTTTGACGACCTCTGAGGTGATTCAAAGCCAACATTAGGTTGGAGACCATGCTCACCTCATCTATTAGCAGCATTTTCATGTGTTTGAAAACTCTGCATAGTTCCATTGCAGCTTCTGTGGAAAGTTTGTAACAGTCTAATTTGTTTTGGTGTTCTACTGGAAGGAGTAGTAATCAGTGTAAAGTGACACTGCCTATGTTGTAGGCAGCTAAACCTGTGGGGGCAGTTACAACAGCTGACAGTTTGTTGTTTGTCAATTGTTGAAGGAACTTGCTGACGATTTTGATAAAGAATGGTTTGCCTGAACCAGCTTCACCACTCACGTATAGAAGTATAGGTGTGTAGTCTTGGCAGGTACAGTTTTTATTTTCATATTCCACACTTCATATTTAAATTGTGTTGTGCCTTATGGTCGCATCCAGACCACTTTAAATTGTGTTGTGCCTTATGGTCGCGTCCAGACCACTTTAAATTGTGTTGTGCCTTATGGTCGCGTCCATACCACTTTAAATTGTGTTGTGCCTTTTGGTCGCTTCCAGACCACTTTAAACTTATGTTGTGCCCTATGTTCTACATCAATTTCAGGTGCCATGTTATAGGGTGCTGAACCACATGTTGTCCCATACTACAAACAGAGGAAACCACATGATGTCCCATACTACAAACCGCCCTACCCCCAGTTCTGCAAAAGACAATACTACAACTCCTTCATTATCAGGAGCCCTTATTAATGCTAGGTCCCTTATAGCACATAATACTGAAATAGCCAATATACTGGCTATGGACAGCCTAGATATCCTTGCAGTTTCTGAAACCTGGCTCCACGATGCAGCCGGCCCAGCCCTCATGACTGCCATTCCAGACGACTACAACATCCTAAGAGTCGACCGACCTAACTCTAGAGGAGGCGACCTGGCTATCATAACCAAAACACAGCTAGCTGCTGGACTCATCCCACACCCAACAATTACATTGTGCGAACTTCTCTCAGCTAAAATACCTATCTCTAATAATATCACTCTAACGATACTTCTGATATACAGACCACCAGGCCCACTAGGCAACTTCGAGGAAGACCTCTCCAGCCTCCTCACCAACAGTATTAACGACTCCACTCAGCTTCTTTTACTAGGTGACATTAACCTGGGCTTTAACGATGCTGAAGATAAACAAGCCCAGTCTATCCAATCTATTCTAGTCAACCACGGCATTACCCAAAATGTCCTAACTCCTACACACACAAAAGGACGCACACTAGACTGGATAGCCAACTACAACTGCGACATCACCATCTCTAGTGTCTTACCTCAAATATGGACAGACCACTATCTGATATGCTTTACAGCCAGCATCGAGCCTCCCAAACCTAACAAGAATAAAATAGCACCCCCCTTGCCAACGAGAACCAAAAAAGAAATCACAGCTGAAAAACTACTCCCACTTCTCCTACCAGATCTCACAATAAACAGCTCCAATGAACCAAACCCTAGCGAGTTAGTTGAATCATTTAACAACTCCATGGCCAAAGCCCTAGACCTGATTGCCCCTATCAAATTCCATATAAGTAAACGTGAAACCCACCTTAACTCCTGGTTCACCCCCCACCTCAAAGAAATGCGTATCCAAAAACGCAAACTCTAAGCTATTTGGAGGCACACTCCCTCTGCTGACAACAAAACCACACTTGCCAACTTTGCCAAAAAATACAAGAAGGACATAATCCAAACTAAAAAAGAATCATTCAATGATAGAATCAGTAAAGCCAACTCAAACTCCAAAGAGCTCTTCACCATTCTCCGGGAACTGGAAAACCCAATAGCCCCTACAGACAATGTCCCCAAGGACAAATCTTGGTGCACTAGCATCCAAAATGCCTTAGCAAATAAAATCACTACCCTTCAATCGAAAATTGCTAAGAAAAAAGCGTCCCTGATCCCTAGCGGAACTCATACCACCCCATTGATAGAGATACCCAGCACATCCACCCAGAGCAACTGTAAACCCTTCAGGTTTACTAATATTTCTATATTAGAAACTGAAAAGGTCATTCTCTCCCTTAAACCGTCCAACTGCCAAGGCGACAGCTGCCCTGCGCAAATCCTCAGGGATGCAGCCAGAGATCTAGCACCTTTTATCTCGAAACTTATCAATGCCTCCTTCAATACGAATACGGTACCTTCTAACCTTAAAGAATCCTGGGTACTGCCCTTACTCAAAAAACAGACACTTGACCCAGCAATCCCCACTAACTACAGGCCCATCACTACAGTCCCATTTCTCCTTAAAATTATAGACAGAGTAGCCTACCTCCAAATCCAAAATTATTTGGAGACACACCAACTATTAGGCTCACGGCAATCTGGCTTCAGACCTCTGCACGGTACTGAAACGGCCCTTATCGACCTCAAGACACAAATCGACGAGTTGAAGGATAAAGGTAGTACAGCTATGCTCCTCCTCCTTGACCTATCAGCGGCCTTTGACCTGGTGCTTCATGCTGTATTATGCAACCACTTAGCGTCGGCCGCCCATTTCTCAAGTGAAGCTATAGCATGGGTACAATCCTTCCTAGCTAACCGGACGATGAGAGTATTCTCCCCAGTAGCGGCAGCGGACCCAATCCAGATCACTTGTGGTGTCCCACAAGGCTCATGTGTCTCCTCGACAATGTATAATATCTTTACTAAGCCTCTCTTCGACAAACTTGACAGATTAGGGGTAACTTACACTAATTATGCGGACGATACGCAGATCCTCATACCACTATCAGGCAACTTTGTCGAAGACACAGCTTTAGTAAACACAATTTACCTCCTCATTCAGGCATTGATGGCCTCCCACGGCCTCTGCCTAAATGACGACAAAACTGAGTTATTGATCCTGGGCTCCGACTCCAACTTAAAAAAACTGAGTCCCAACTATCGCAATTTCAACATAGATGCTAACACAATTAAGGTGGCTACTGAGGTAAAAACCCTAGGCTTCTACCTCGATTCTACCTTATCCCTAAACAAACAAGTTAACACCCTGGCATCCTCCACAGCGTACACCTGTAAATTAATCAGGACCTGTAGACCTTACCGCTCTAAAACCAACTGCATCTTGCTAGCCAACGCATTAGTAATGTCCAAGCTGGACTATTGCAACGCCCTCTATGCAGGTGACAACAAATCCATTATAAATAAAATGCAAATCCTTCAAAATAACGCTCTCAGAGCAGCCCTTGACATACCCCGTAGAGCACACATTTCCAACATCAGAAAAGACCACCACTGGCTTAAAATCAGCGACAGAATCCTGCTCAAGACACTGTCGCTCACCCACAAAGGGCTCAACTACGCAGCACCCCCTTATATTTCGGCTAGACTTACCAGAAAAACCTTTAGCCACCACACTAGGGCTACCAACCACTTCTTGCTCGAAATGCCTAGATTTAGACGATCTAAAGCGGGTGGAGCAAGCTTCCCTGTCAGAGCTGCCCAGGCCTGGAACGCACTGCCACTGCTCTAACTTCAGATGGAAGGTAAAAAACTGGCTCTGGTCCAACGACAATTAACTCACGCGGCACCCTACAACTATGATACCCTTGTACCCTAGTCTAAGACTATGCTGATGCTGCTTTCTCCCTTCTTAACTGGTACATTCTTGTAATACTGTAATATGCTAGCTCTTCACTCCAACTGCTTGTACTGACTTGTATGTATTGTATTGGTTTGATTTTTATCCTATGTATGTAACCTAAGCTTAAGTAACCTTGTACCTGCTGCGCCCGGCTACCCACAGGTTTGATGCGCATTATCAAATAATAAACTAAACTAAACTAAAACTAAACCATGTTCAATTTGTTTTGCTATTTCTTGGAAAATTCTACACTGCTCATTGTTCAGTTGTGATTTCAGTACAGCAAAGTCTTTCGTAGCTTGTTCATACTGACACATGGTGTTTTCTACTTCTGCCATGGCTATTTCTGCCTCATTTGCTATTTGTGGCTGTCCAAGTGGTTCTTGGCTTCCTGTTACAGAAGGTTGACTACTGTCGGGAGTGCCCACTCGTAGTTGGGCCTGGAGTTCTTCTTCGTGTTGCTGTAGATTGTGCAACATTGTTTGGTACTGTGTAAAGTTTACATCTGTTCTAGTGCGTTCATTTGCTTTGAAAGCGTCTTCATAGGATTCATATGTATCTAGTAACTCTTCTTCTTTTTTCCATGGTTTAAAAAGTTGTAGCAGGGCCATGTATTACAGTTCTTTATTTTGAGTAGTTTTAAATGACAATATGATATGATTAATTAAGCTTCATTTGGTAAGTTTCACTAAGCTGCCTTCACAATTTACCACTCTGTATCTACCTTTATTTTCATCTGGTTTAACATTATTTTTGTATGTGAAGTTTTGGGCTACGTGGTAGAGACACATGGTTTCCAAACTGGTTCTCCTGTTTGGGTAGTATTTGTCTAGAAAATTGTTTTTCAAAATGTCTTGGCTGTTGGGATCATTTTTGGCTATTGTTTCTATGTCCTCATATGATTTGAGAACTCTTTTTCTAGTTTCAGCAGGACCAAGACTTAACCATAATATATTGGCCCTCATTACGACCCTGGCGGAAATCGAAAAACGATAGCGGAAATGTAATACCGTCATCGAATACCGCTCGGTGCGATTATGACCCGTCACCGTAAAGTACGATGCCATTAGCGACACCGTAGTGAACGCCAACGCTAACTGCACCAAGTACGCGCACGCGCGCCATGCAAAACTGTAATTACCACCATGGCGCAACGGTACGCGAATTCTGACCCCAGCGGACATTTACTTAACGCCATCAAGCATGGCGGAAAGTACCATTCCGCCATGGTGAGAATTACGGCATCGTGAACCAACCGTAAATGGCCCTACTGAGTGCCTGTACACCACTCCCTGCCCACATTGCACAACTCCTCGTAGGTGCAATGAAGTTACACAATGCAACCAGTGAAATGTACAAGTCACCCATGCATGCCAACGAACAAATGAATGTAGGGGCTCCAAGTGCCTTGTGAGTGGCCATCCATATTTGGCATGTCACCATTGCCGTACTGATGCAGCACAGGCATGTGAAGGATCAAGTACAGCAAAATGAACTGAAATATGAGACAAAACAACAACAGGCCCCCATCGCTTGACACCAGTGTAAGGCAACATTCAAAGCAGTATCCTGAGGGAGACTGCACCAGCCCTGTACTCATGTCAGTAAACAAACCAACCATCAGCATAAGCATGTACCACACAAGTTGGCAGAGTGACTGAGCAGCCAGGCTCATCTCAAGAGGGGCCAATGGGAGCTGCAGGGCACAGATGGCACGAATACAGAAGCTATTCCAATGGACATGACCTCAGTCTCCCTCCAAGAAACGCACGCAAACACAGGCACCTGTGACCAGCCATTTTCTGATAATCACATCATTCCACCAATCCACCTGGCTGACCGGCATCTGTTACACAAAAGCTAATCCCCCGCCCCTGAGCATGACATCATTAAAACAGTCATAATGGCAGCCCCTATCCCTGACCTTACTGGGCTTCGTAGGCAAACGCGGCCAGTACAGTACCACGCAACTATACTCAGAAGCCGGAACCCAATGCAGATCTACTCACAATACATCGCTCCACAAATAGGAATATGCTACATTACTTGCAAAGAATAACGCTACACGGTTAACATCATAATAAAATTTTAATGCACATCAAATTCACCAAGCCCATACAGCTATTAGGTCATAAACCCCAAAATATTTTCAATACTGTGGGCTGCATCCGCAATAAATGACCAGCTACTCCTTGTGTGACGCCCTGTTCCTTCATGGTACACAGGGGCTACATTCACGTTCAAAAAGGCAACATGGAAGCGCCTAGAACCGCAGGGCCGTCCCATTAGGTAGGCACTAGTCCAGCTGAAAGGTTGATATGTTGCTCCTAGCCACTAGTACTGCGTAAGGGCATGTGGCCCATTGGCGATCGTCCCATAAGATCGTAATGGTGCTCCACTGATTAACTCGAAGCAGCAGGTGTCGGGAGTAAAAGCCATCTGCAGGAGTGGCATACAGATGGCAGCGGCAAAAGGGGAGGAGATACCTGTCACCCAAATGAAATGAAAAAGAATAGTATGGGCATCAGAACTCCATTAGTATTACTCACTTCAATGATCACACTAAATCTACAGCCATATGCATGCTAGCCCACTCAAAAGGATTATTTCCACCCAAAAATCACTTGCCAATCATAACAATATAAATCGAGGTGAAAACACTATTACAAACGAGTGTTTGTGTGCATGCGTCTGTTAAAACAGAATCCATGAGATGGGATTAGTAACGTGCATAGACACAAGTGTTGGAAGGCGCGTCGAGACAGGGAGGGTTCAACAAGGGCAGATAGACGATGGTCCCACTATGGCAGCTCTGCATCACATAGCGCAGGGGAAGGTGATAGATTCCAAAAAGCCATGTACATGGCAAACTCTCAATTAAATCATCTGTCCATGCATCCATACATCATTCCCTCATCCCGGTATAAAAACGCCTGATTATTTACTCACATAACATTTGAAATCTCCATTGAGTCTGTGCGTAATGCAGTCTGCAAAATCCACTGTGCTCCAGGCCGGAATAATAGTGTTGCGAAGTAACATGTATTTGGGAACGTCCTGCCTAATCGTCCACTACGCTATTGCGCATCCCATACTATTCATATCAATCATTGCATTCTCGCCATGGCCCCTGTCCCAAGGACATTAAACAATAGAACGTTATATTTGCAGTCAGACCTGTGGGCGTCTCCTCGCCGCTAGCTGAAAACCGAAAGCGCTGTCCTTCGAATTCCTCATTTGCAACATCACGTCGAAAAGGCATCTGTGACCGCTTGAAATCACAAATTCATCCATGTAGTGCGGCAGTGTGTGAAAATGGCAACTGGCTTCACTCACAAATGGGACGCTCCGCCCGTCGGTGAACCTCGGTACAGTGCTCGCCCAAAGGGGATTGCAGCTGGCACAGGTGGAATGAATCACCACAGGTGGAGGCTACACAGCCTGAAAACACATAAATTGCACACCCAACCCCCTCCCACAACCACACCCACTCCAAAATGCTACCGGCAGGACTAGCGATGTTGGCCCTGGGGGACCTGATAGCACTGCAAGTACTCCAACTTCAAGAAGAAGACGAACACCAACTACTACAACAACCGACCGCACAGAGGAGACGCAGGAGGAGGAGGAGGGCAAGGCAGGGCCAGCAAGGCCCACCAGCACAGCCACTACCACCACGCAGGCAGCCCGCAATCCCACGCCTCCGAGCTCATCCGTTCAACCTCACTGCTGAGCAGATCCACACCCTCTACCGTTTGGACCGGGACACCATAATCGCCATTGTGGACATGACACACGCTGACCTTGTCAGCATGATAGATAGCCCAACCGCCATCCCACCCCTACTGAAGGTGGTGTCTGTACTCCACTTCCTGGCCACAGGCACCTACCAGCACACAGTCGGACAGTTGCATGGCATTTCACAGCCACTGTTCTCACGGACACTATTGCAAGTGCTCGATGCCCTCCTGAAGCACGCAGACGACTACATCTCATTACCACGCTCGGAGCTGGAGATTACAAACACAAAAGTGGGATTCCATGCACTTGCCGGCATACCGGTTTGCATTGGTGCCATCGACTGCACCCATGTGGAATTGGTTGTCCCACATGCCATGGAGGTCCAGTACCGCAACCGGAAACAATATCATTCTCTTAATGTACAAATGGTGTGTGACTCCAACAGGATCTTTACACATTGTTGTGCCCGATTTCCTGGATCAACCCATGATTCTATGGTCTTGAGGAACTCTACAATACCACGCTACATGGAGCGACACGCAGGGAACAGATCCTGGCTACTCGGTGAGTCTCATTCCATGCATGATAATGTGGGGTATGTGATGCGGCAATGACCTGGCAGGAAGGGGGGGGATGCGTACGTAGCAATGTCATTCCACAAACATCCTTTATTGTCCACATACAGGTGATGCCGGGTATCCACTGAAGAGATGGCTCCTTACACCACTCCGGAACCCACAGAACCAGCATGAGGAGGACTACAACCATGCCCACTCACGTACCCGTGTAGTCATAGAACAGGCATTCGGCCTACTGAAGGCTCGTTTCCGCTGCCTCAGCAGGTCTGGCGGGGCACTCCTGTACCGCCATGAGAAGGTTGCAAAGATAGTCATGGTATGTGTCATGCTACACAACATGTGCGTACGTAGAAATGTGCCCATGCCCCCTGACGCAGAACTGCAAGCACCTGAAGATGGTCATGATGAGGCTGGGGATGTGGCAGCACCTCAAGGAGTCCGCGAGGCACAGGAGGCCCGTGAAATTCGTCAGAATATCATAGATTCATGCTTCTAGCACTCACGCCTGGTGGCTGATGCGTGGACACGGGACTTGTGGCACTGTGTGTGTCTGGAACATGCACAATGTGGACTGTACGCCTATAAAGGCCTCGTACACAAAGATCAATGTCCACACATCTCATTGGATGATTATGTAATGTTTATAGCATATGTGAAATTATATTACACACCCCATCGACCCGCCACCCAAGTAAGCCCAACACCCCCCCTCCATCCTCCTACCTCCCCCCCAAACACCAGTGTCCAAAGATGCTCATTGTCAGTGGGCAGACGCTATTGCAAGCACCCTCTCCGGGTATCAGGGGCACCCCTGCCTGTGGAGCGCAGGTTCCTCCCAGATCTACGTTGGGGGCTGCCCTGGACGGAACTTGCAACGGATGATGTCTCGGCCTGCTCACGTCCATGCATGTCCCTAAGGGTTTGTGAGAGCTCAGTGAGCACACGGCGCACAGCGGCAAGTTCACCACATACGTCTTTGGATGTCGCATGCAGTTCCCCCCTCAGGCTCTCGGTGCTTCTCTCCATTTGTACCCTTAGTGTCTCTGTACTTCGCTCCATTTGTGCCCTAAGTGTCTCAGTAGATGTTTCTATGGCTGCCTTAGAAGCCCCACATTCATCAGCATGCTCCTTGAGGAGCGTGGCCAGTTGCTGCTGTTGCACGATCACCTGGTCGAGGGACTGTTGCCTCTGCTGGGCCATGCCCATTTGCGGTGGTGTCACAGAGGGGCTGATCACCTCATGTTGCCTTGCCACAGAGCTTGTGGGGGATGGCCAGTCGTCGTCTTGTGGGTGCCCCTGCATGGTATCCTCATGGTGTACGGGATGAAACAAACAGGGGGATTGAGACAGGTCATGGATGGGTCCTACATCGACAGCACCGTTGTCTGTGTCGGAGCATGCTGGCATTAATGCAGTGTCACCTATGGTGCTGCTGCCATCAGAAGCAGTGCCTTCTGTGGCATCCATTGGGGGGACCTGTGGTGCTGCTGGTGTGGGCATGCTGGCTGCTGGGGTGCCTGTTGAAGTCCCCTCCTGTGTGCTGCCACTTGATTTGTGCTGCTGCCGTGTCTTGATCCGTGCAGCTGAGGTGGAGGGTCTTTGGCCGTTGGTCCTGGCCCTCTTTGCAGGTGTGCTGGTAGGGGTGTCCTGCAGCTCGTCGTTTGAATCGGACCCTGTGGTGGAGTAAAGGAGGGCGAGCGTTATTTATGGGTCTGTGGAAATTGGAATGGCAATGTATCACATGCATTGGGGTGGTACCTGAGGGTGATTTGGGTCAGGGCCTTGGAGTTGGTTTCATTTTTGTGTGGATTGAGGATGCAGTTGTTTTGCAGCCTGCAGTTAGGGTGTGCATGCTACACGTGTAGAGGGTGTTTTTAGGATTTTTGATTGTTAATGTATTTGATGTGAGTTTTAAAGTGCGCTATCAGGCCAATGTATGTGGCTGTTCTCCTGGACATGTGTTTCTGTTGCACTGTGTGGACACATGGTACTTCACATGATTGGACATTGTGGATTTAGCATTGTTTTATTTGGCCCACCTACCTGATTCTTCGGATGTCTGCACTCCTTTCTCCATCCCTCCGACTCCCTCTATACTCTCCATTCCAATGGTGGAGGCACAGATTTCTTCCCAGGGGGTCAACTTGATGGGTGATTCCGATCCTCCCCCGGTAGCTGTGGCAATGTTACGGTTGGCTGATAGTATGCTCCGTACGCGTATCCGCAAGTCGTCCCATCGCTTTCTGCATTGCTGTGGGGTGCGGGGTGCGGTCCCCACCGCACTTACCCGCTGTGCCACCAGGGCCCATATGGCCTTCTTTTTCGCAAGTGCCGTCCTGGTCATTTGCGTCGAGAAGACGACGGCAGCATTCTCCTGGAGGGTCTCTGTGAGCACGGTGAGTTCCTCATGGGAGAAGTGGACCTGCCGCTTGCGGTCGCACGCTTTTTTAGCAACTTTTCCCATTTTGATTGTTTTAACTAGGGTGGCTAACGGGTTGGGATGTGTCTCAGGGTCGGATTTTTGATGGTTGTGTTGGGATTCTGATTTTATAGGTGTATGGCGTGCTGTTTCCCGTTCCGGCCCCATGTTTTTACTTCCGTTTCCATATATTTACGGTCACCGTATTTTGCGATCACCGCTCATTACGGTGACCGCTATGATGGGTGGCGGAATTACACCTAGGGCGCCGTACGACGGCGGTGAGGGGCGTTTTGGGGACATTTCCGCCATCGCGGACTTTGCACTTCCGCCATGGCGTAATGCTCGTGCCCGATGGGTCAGAATTAGCCGCACTTTACTCCATCGTGCAATGGCGGAAAAGCTATTTACGCTATAGCGGTCAGGTCAGTTACTTTCCGCCAGGGTCGTAATGAGGGCCATTGTCAGATTTTCCATACAAGGCAGTACTGGTTAAACGTTCTGCAGCTTCATAGCAGCCACATTCTCTATGAGAGAGCATTTTTATGCCTAAGCTGTACAATTTCTTTGATAGTGTTTTGTCAGATGATATGTCATGCCAGAGGTCCTGAGCTCTGTTTTTTCTGCTTTGGTTAAGTAGGGTGTGACATATCGTGCATTGGAATTGTCTGCAACGTACTGCACATCTATGTTTGCATTCCATAGGAGGGCAAATATTGCATTGTAATCATTGATGTATTTTGATTCTTCTTTTCTTTTAATGTAATATGTGTTCTTAGGTGATTTACCTTTGACACTATGTCTGACTGAAGACATGAAGTTGTTTACTTGACCTGTTGCTGAAACTTGTCTAGGGAAACCAAAGCGGCATTTGGTGTAGTATTTCTCTTTTTTTAAATATTTGCGTCAGCAACATTTGTGTCTTTGAAATTGTAAAATGTGTGCATGAAGGTCACTATGTGTTGTTTGTGAAGGGATTTCACAAGTGACATATATTTGGATGAACTGCAAAACAGTGGCATCATTTTCCTGACCAAATTTAGGAGCATCCTTAATCCATAATAGCATGTGGATGTGTGGTGCTCCTCTCGCTTGGAATTCCTTTCTCCAAAAGAAGAGTTGAACTTCTCTGAGGAGAGGAACAGTCTTATTACAAATAAAGTGTAGCATAGCAATGAAGCGATGATGGAAATATCTTGATACGTTTACAGGATCTAGAGAGCAGAGTTCTCCTGGTCTTTTTTATATCTATGTTTGTTTTACTTTTGTTTGCTATGCATAGGAAATTGTGTAAATCTTCCCATGCATATTCTGCACAACTTAATCTTACAAACCAAATGGGTGGGCCAAGGTTTCTTATCATACAGCGTACATCTCTGTGACATCGGAACCAGTATTCTTTTGTACCACGCATGTTTGCTAAATGATTGATAATACTTGACTGTTGAACCTCATCTTTTTCTTGCACTTTTTGTAATAATTGCGTAGCTGACATATTTTGAACATGGGTACCTGATTTTAATGTGTGTGTAACTCCGTAGCATGGAGTTGCTAGTTCACTTTCAAAGAGAAGGTGAATCTGGGAGTCGTCAGAATACATTAGTAGAGAACGATATTCTGATGCTGTTCTCTGTGTGGGTCTATCATCGTACCTTCCTCCTTTTCCAGTAGGAAAGAGTAGCAGAAAGGCCTGTGCTTCTATACTTTTTTCCCATATGCTGATTGGAGATCCGTTGGCTTGTCACATTATTACATTTCAAGTGCATCAACTATGGCGTCTTTAGAGTGTAAAGGATGAATTGTATAATATTGGATTCTGTAGTAGGATTTAGAAGTTCAAATTGACGAGTTTCTGGTGACTCTTGAATTATTTCAATGAATGGTTTCTCTCAGGTTTTCTTCAATATTAATTTCTTTGTAGTATTCATTGTTGTTTTTTAGATATTGCAGGGCTTGTCTAACTTTATGTAAGTCCACGAGTTGTGTGCCATTTTTTTTTCTTTTGTATGTACTGCATTTACTAAGACAATTAAAGATTGATCTATTGGCCGTTGCACTCCTAGAGTGTGTACATGTTCTGTGAGATCCAATGGTAAATAAGCTACTTTGCCACAAATACCTTTGAAATATTCAGAGGGAGGTAATTTTGCTGTTTTTGGTTTGAGGCGTATTATTGCTTGAAATGGGTGCACTGTTTGAATTATGATGCTCTCATATAAATTGATTTGTTGCAGGGGTTTTGGTAGTGGAAATAATTCCAAGTTATTTGTGATAGCACGTGAAGACGTTTGGTTGTTGTCAAGTTTTGCAGTGCAGTCATTGCAAAGTATTAAGGGGTCAGTAATGTCCTATTTGTTTTCTGCTATAAGGTAAAGAGCTAATTGGAACCATTTTGAATCTTCATTGGACCTCATTACGAGTCTGCCGACCCAGACTTAACGCCACCGGTAAAACCATGCTGTCATTTCCGTGACCGTGCAATCACGACCCACGGACCCGGAAAAACCACCACCACAAACCGCCGCCGAGGAGTTAAGGGATCCGTAGAATGCGTCGTCGGCGAAACCACCCATTTACCGGCAAAACGAAACACCATGGGCATCACGAGTACCACAGACATGGAAACACTGCCACAAAAATGGCAGAAAAACCGTGGCCACGGAGGCGTTATCGACGCCACCGCAAACATGACATTAAACAGTACCACGTGAGGTGAATCAGGCCACAGGTGCCCCATATGAGGCCAGCCGGACCCAGCAGGTCAGTGGGAGGCTACAAAAGGGCCACACCCACACCCAGACCAACTCCAAACACACCAATGCAGGCAGCAGCAGCATTGGGACTGGGATTATTGAACCTACAGGCAGCAGCGCACATGGTGGCAGCAATGGTGCAGAGGAGGATGAGGCGGAGGCGGAGGATGTGCAGGCGTCATTTAGCAAACCCTGCACCCATGTCAAACCCAATTGCGCAGCCGGCACAACCCCGCAGGCAGCCTGCAATACCCTGCATCAGGGCCTCACCCTGGAACCTGACCCCAGGACAGATCCACACATTATACCGGCTGGACCGTCCAACATTCATGTACATCACCGCCATGATTGAGGACGACATCAGCAGCCACATTGCCATCTCAACCACAATCCCCCCTCCTGAAGGTGGTGTCAGTACTGCATTTCCTAGGCACCGGAACTTATCAGCACACAGTTGGTGAGCTGCACGGGCTCTCACAACCCTGTTTTTCAAAAAGATTGGGACAGGTACTGGACGCTCTGCTGCGCCATGTGTCGGAACACATCGCCCTACCCCGTACACTTTCAGAGGTCATTGCAACCAAGTTGGTATTCCATGCCATTGCAGCCATGCCAAATTGCATAGGTGCATTAGACTGCACCCACATAGAGCTGACAGTACCACGTGCAATGGAGATAGTGTACCACAATAGGAAACAGTGCCACTCACTGAATGTACAGATGGTATGTGATGCCGGACAGCTGATTACGCATTGCTTCGCACGTTTTCCGGGGTCAACACATGACTCAATGGTCCTGCGGAATTCCACATTGCCACGCTACATGGAACGCTATGTTGGACAAAGCACATGGCTATTGGGTGAGTACAACTGCCAATGCATAGGCCCTGTTGAAGTGTGTTGAGTGCCCAGGCCAATGACCTGTGTAAGTGGGCTGCTACAACTGCACTTGCATCACCCCCTCGCCCATGTAAATGGATGGTCAGCATAACCCACACATCACATATCTACACATGACCGGTTGCCACAGTACACACCCTGCCTAAGGAGACATACGACCAAAGCTACCAACAGGCCATACAAGTTGATCCACTCAATCCAGCCACCCACACTTAGGACCACTTCCCCCCAAAGCAGATGACAGCTGCGCATGAGACATCCTGCAACAGCCAAATCATCACAGGCCATGGAATGACTCCCCCATGTGTGCTTGTCATTGCACAGTGCCTTACTTACCAACCACTATCATGTATAAGGTCCACTTCATATGCACAGCAAGTAATAGTGCAATGTCCAAATGCCACCATCTACAACAATTACCCATGGATGGCAATCAACCCCCCTTCCGACCACGGCTAGGCCCATATGGATGAATGTATGATGACACAATATTGCATGGCATCAGAGCGTGAGATGAATCACAAACACTGACATGTCCCACACATTTACATCCCATGTAGATGATGCTGGATATGCACTCACGCCATGGCTGATGACACCTGTACGGAGGCCAAGGAACAGGCATGAGGAGGCGTACAACAGGGCACAAGTGGCATGATTGAGAGGACATTTCGCCTACTGAAGGCCATGTTCTGCTGCTTGAGCAGATCTGGAGGATCACTGCTCTACAACCCAGTGAAGACGGGTAAAATTGTGCTTGTGTGTGCCATGCTGCACAATCTGTGCTTGCGCAGGAACATTCCGCTGCCCCTAGACGCAGAAGATGAAGATGCAGATGGAGATGGGGATGGCGATGGGGATGGGTTGGCAGCACAACCTCCCAGGGGTGCGCAAGATGGCCAACAAGCACGGGATGCCCTCATTTGAATTTACTTTTGAGAGACTGCACATTGACAGCAAAGCATGAATATGACTATGCCAGTGAATACATGATTTTTGTCTGCTGATGAAATGACAGATGTCCACTCATTATGGTAGTTTTCAAAGGTTTTGTATTGTCAATTAAATAGGGAAGAAAGTGCATTGGGTAGGGAAGATGTACAACCATGCCCACCCACCACCCAAACTACCCAAACGTTCCCACCCCCAACCAGGCCCCTAACAACTAACAACCTAATGGGCAACCCCCACCACCCAAATGTTCCCACCCCTCCAACACCCATGGTGTCCCCAAATGTCATGTTGACTGGCATCCCCACATGCCACTATTTGCGGGGGTGCTTGTGCGCAGGTGTGTCCTTGCTAGTGGATCCAGTCAACTGACTTGAATGCCTCTGTGGGCTGCCAGTGGCAGAGCTGGATGGGGTGGTGCTGGCTGAGGTGACTGTCGGTGTAACTATGGGCAAGCGTCCTTGGAAAGCCTGCTGGGCTACCAACATTGACTCGGCAATGCTGGACTGCACACTGTTCCCTTCCCTGAAATGGCGTGCCAGGGTGAGAATTGTGGCTGCAAATCGTCCAATCGACCTGGTGAGCCGACGCACCGACGTGGCATTGCTCTCCCGCTGCAGCCTGGCCTCCTCCCGCTGCAGCCTGGCCTCCTCACGCTGCAGCCTGGCATCCTCCCGCAGTTGCATGGCCTCCTCACACTGCAGCCTGGCCTCCTCCAGCTGTCTTTCCACCAGCTGCGTCAGGGTGGCCTGCTGTTGCTCAATGTGCTGCAATCGTGTACAGAGCTTGCCCATGGATGGAGTTGGAGAGCGCATGGGGCTGTGCAGTTCTGGGGGGCTGAACTGTAGGCCATGGATGGGTGACAGGCCATCCATGGTGTCCCCCTCACCCTGTTGTACTGCTTCGGCCTGCATGGCCGGGGCACTCCCATCACTTTATGCAGCCTCCTCAGCTGTGCAGATGGGTTGCGAATCATCATCCAGTGCCAGGGTGGGTGGCTGCATGGGGATGGTGTCATCTGCTGGTGTGCCTGCTGCAGCTGGTGTGCCTGATGTTGCCGGTGTGCCTGCTGCAGCCGGCGTGCCTGATGTTGCCGGTGTGCCTGCTGCAGCCGGTGCCTGTGTGCCAGATCAGCTTGCATCATCCTCCTGGACATGAGTGCTGCGTTGTGCGCCTGCAGGTGGCCGCTGCGTAGCCTCTTGTCCATCGTCGCTGTCACTTGTCACGACTGTGGGGATACAGAGGGCATGCGGTTAGTTGTGTGGTGTTACGTAATGTGTCCATCACATGCATCAAACATCACAATCCATGTCCACTTGAAATTCAACACTTTTGACTATTGATACACACAGGTGTGTGTCTCTGCTTCCAGTCAGGCACGGACTGTGTGAATTTTGAGGGATTGTGCTTTTGGGATGTGATACTCGTCGTTTGCCTGTCAGTGGGTCCATTGGGTCACACCTGCCCTGTTTGGGGGGGCAGCATTGGGAGTGGGTCCATTGGGTCACTCCTGCCCTGTTTGGGGGGGCAGAATCGGGAGTGGGTCCATTGGGTCACTCCTGCCCTGTTTGGGGGGGGCAGCATTGGGAGTGGGTCCATTGGGTCACTCCTGCCCTGTTTGGGGGGGCATTGGGAGTGGGTCCATTGGGTCACTCCTGTCCTGTTTGGGGGAGGCAGCATTAGGAGTGGGTCCATTGAGTCACTCCTGCCCTGTTTGGGGGGGCAGCATTGGGAGTGGGTCCATTGGGTCACTCCTGCCCTGCTTGGGGGGGCAGCATTGGGAGTGGGTCCATTGGGTCACTCCTGCCCTGTTTGGGGGGCAGCATTGTGAGTGGGTCCATTGGGTCACTCCTGCCCTGTTTGGGGGGGGGGAATTAGGAGTGGGTCCATTGGGTCACTCCTGCCCTGTTTGGGGGGGGGCATTGGGAGTGGGTCCATTGGGTCACTCCCAATCACAAGTATGGCTTTGTACTCTGTGCACTTACCAGCATCTGCATGTGGGCTCACTCCTGCCTCTGCCTCTCCTATGGCGCGGATGCCTTCGAGGTTCATGACACTGCTGCAGGTGATCCTGAGTTTTCTGGGGATATTTTTGTGAGCTTCTTGTTTCTTGTTCCATAACGATGTTATTACGTTTCTCATACCCTCGTCCACTGCTATGTATGGCAATTGGGTTTGTCTGCTTTTGTTTATATGCTTCTTCATTAAAATATGGTTATGTGGTCGTGGTGCGACTCCATTCACCTCCACAGATGTTTAAGAAGCTATTTTTGGTGACATTCTGTTTATTGAGAAATCTTTTTTTGTAGTTTAGTAGTTAGTTTTGTTAGTTGAAGTCTTGTTAATCACTTTCTGTTTAGTTTTACATTTTGATAGAGGAGGGAAGGTTTCTGCACAGAAGCTTGTTTTGTTTCGCTTAATGACTGTATTAGCTGTTTTGTTTGATCTTTTTGTACAAAATCTGCTAGAGATGGATGCTTATTTTGGACACTTTTATTTTGATTTGCTCATCGTTGCGTTGCTTTCTACGGAGTTGATTTTTGGTAGGCATTCTTTGGGCTCTGTTGGAGAAAAAATGAAAGTGTGGGTTGGGCTGTTGTGCAGTGTATGCATGCTTTGTGCATGAGTGTCTGAATATGATGGTAAGTATGATTGTGGAAGTGTGTGATTGTGCAATGGGGAGGTACATTGAGTTGGGAAGGCTATTCTTGTATTTGTGTGTTAATATACTGGGCTTCAGATGACAATAACAGTATGTAGCTGGCAAGGGGAAGCACTAATACTACATCTAATGGTAAAGGGTTAATATGTTTGTTTCTTCTACAACACTAAAATGCTAGTGTGCTTGAGTAACAGTTAGAACATTATGTTGGTTTTGTACTTACTTTTTTGTATGGAAATAGTAGGTTTCTTCTAAGTCCTTGTTCGTACTTCAGACAAAGCTGTTTTTCGAGAGACTGGTGTTCACTGAAAGTGTAAAAGAAAGAAGTTAGTGCATATGTGTGTTTACAGCACTTTTGTTAATGTAGACATTGTTTTGCACTTTTCTTTTTCTATGTGCATCCTGTATATTTTATTTAGAATCTGTTAGTTGAATATGTTTTTTTTCGAATGAGTATAATAGTAAACGTATAGAGCACATTTGTTTTTTTAATGTTATGTTAATTGGTGTTACGAGATAGAAGAAATATTCATATGCATTTTGTGCTATTTTTATAGGGCAAATGGCAGAGATTGTACATAAAAGCATTCAATGTATGCCTTTGTGAAGGTGTGGGTAATAAATCAGAAGGATTTGATATAGAGGGAGTGGTGTTGTTTGATCTGGGAGCCTTTCTAATGATATTGTCTGCGTGTGTGCTTCAATGAAGATGTATGTACACATCTTGGATGTGTGTAATTTTATAACACACTGGGGAGTCTTTTTTATAATTGTACTGTTATTTTTCACATCTTATAATATGAAACAATATTTTTATAGATAGGTGTGTGTGTGTTAATAGAAATTTGGAGAGCTGACACTTCATCATAGCAGATGGGAGAAATGACAGTAAGTTAATTTTACAGTTTATACAGGGTCAGTGGAATTTACTCATCGAGGCACAGATACTGGAATTGTTTGTTTTTTAGTTGCAGAATTATTATTTTTTAGTTGTGTAATTATAACGCTTTTAAACACCCAGACGTTTCTAAGCACCGACCCGGGGATCGAATCTGTGTTGCTTCATGTTGTGTTGCTTTCAAGGTGGCACGTTGCCGCTGAGCTATGCTCCCAGGATGTATTGTATTTCTAGAAGAGGTGTAGAAAATATTCATAACTTTAGTCTGTGTTCTTGCATGTGGGTGTGCTTGAATCTGCAAGTAGAAATCTTGGGAAGTTTTATAGTTGTTGTTGCTGTAGGTCCTTTGCAGTGACAGCCTAATTGTACTGAGAGTGATCAATAGTACATCTAAAGTGCTGATCTGTGATGACAGAGTTAGATGTAGAGTTCTTGGATGTGATTGGTGGATGATTGTGTGACTGCTTAACAGTAGCCAATGCCGAAATGGTGCAGAGAGTGCAGAGGAAATGGTAGAAGGGCTGCCTTTAGTGTTACTTATACACTCCGCGGACAGCGCAGCTGTTCGCAGACAGGACATGCTACATCCGGGGGTTTTGAGCATGAAGTGGGAGTGTATTTTGAGGATTAGCCAATCAGATGTTGATATTCTGCTTTGTATTGAGAGACGTTGTGTGTAGTGAAGATGGCGGAGGTGCAGAACGTCAGGGTGTTGGTGGTTGGAGATATGTTTGTGAATGGTTTAGAGCAGTATGCAAAATCTACGAATGTGGCTAACCATTTTGAAACAAAAGGAGTGGATGTGGTGTGGAGTATTGTGCCTGATTTGAATTTGCAGGCAATTCTAGTAGTTTGTCAGGATGTGGCTAGGTTTCATAGTCCACATGTAGTTATCCTACACTGTGGTGCTGTGCATTTGGGCTATGTTAGTGGCCCTACTTTGTTGCAAGATCTGCAAAATTTGGTTCAGGCAATCATGAAAGTCCTTCCGAATGCCAAGGTTATTTTTTCTGGGTTGACACCTAGGGCAATATGGGACAATAGTTCTGTTTTTTGTCCTCAGCAAAATGTTGCTAGATGCTTAGTGAACCGAGGAATGTTTGGTTTTATGACTAGATTGGGCATGTTGTTTTGCAACAATGACAACATGGAGTCTGGTAATGTAGATTACTTTAAGGAAGATGGCATTTCTTTATCTTTTATGGGTAATGCCATGCTGTTTTGGAATGTAAGGGTTTCTTTAGAGAAGCTAATGTGAAGATTTTTGGAGGAAAATAATAAAAGAAGAAAAAAATAGAAAATAAAAGTTTCTGAAGCATCTGCAAAAAAAAAAGCTCTTTTCAGAGCCAACCTCAATGGGGAAATGGGGCACACTATTTAATTTTTCATCCCCCACGCTCAGTTTTTTCGATTTGCCCACAGACAGTATAGTTGTCCACGGTCAGCGCGTATTACATACAGGAATTTTGGGGTTGAGTGGAATGCAAATGAAACTGAGCAGAGCAAGGGATTGGTCAATAAGGTTTACTGGGTGTGTTGTGTAAGGAGTTTGTCAGTGGGTCTTTTTCCTGATAGATGAGCAGATAACTATGGCTGTGTGTTTCAGAAAGCAGATTGAATTTTGGGAGATTTGTGGATAAATTGGTTAGAGGTGCAGGCAGATCGCTGTGGAGTGACTGCACATCTTGGATTCTTCATGTGGAAGTGCACTGGCATGGGGTGCATGGAATGAAGTGGGTGGATTTGGTACCACTCTTTGCTTCTTTGGTGACACAGTGTTATCCAGACATTATTATTATTCATTTTGGAGGGAACGGTTTAGGACATGTGCCTGGAATCTCTTTGCAATTTGCAATGAAAGAACGACTTGGGAAAGTCATGGACATGTATCCAAATTCCAGAATAATTTTTTTACTGTATTGCTTAGAGACAAATGTGGCTGCGTTCTTTTTCATTTGGCCCACAAATGGAGAAAGCAAGGCGCAATGTTAACAAGGCTGTTTGTGCCTTTTTGAAAGATTTTGGTATGTCCTCTTTTCAGAGTGAAAACATTATATTTTGTAGCACACACATTTTTCACAGAGATGGAGTACATCTTACTTATGTTGGCAATCAGATAATTCTGCAAAATATACAAAATGCATTGAGACCTTTTTTGGAATAAGAGCAATCCATTTGCAGTAGGTTTTGACCATTTGAGGTTTTCGTAACACAAAAAAACACCACAAAACGGCTCTTTTCAGAGCCACCACTTCCTCCCAGAGAAAAGTGCAATGGTTGTGGAATGTCCGCGGACTTCTAAAAAATGCACTGGGCCTTGCACTATTTATTTGTCAATTCTGTTTTTAAACTGTGAAAGGCGGCTCTGAAAAGAGCCGTTGTTTTTTTTGGTTTTTGTTGTTTTATATATGTAGATATTTTTTGAACACAACACAGAAAGAAAGAAGGGGAAATGAGGAAAAGGAAGGGAAACCAACCACGGGGATAGGAATGGGCAGGTGGAGAGAGGAAGATGTAGGATGGGCCTTATTCAGGGAGGTCGCAGACCTCCTCATGCTCCGTGACCGCAGTTTCGAAAGCAGTCCAAAGGTTCTCCCCTCTGTAGAGTACTGAGTCGCAGTACATGCACAATATTCTGACCCTTGAAAGATAAGGGTCAACAACATCATGAATGGCCTGTGAGGCCGCTGGAGGGATGCACTGTCCCACAGGAGTGCCTTTTGTGGTGACAGGAGTGGAAACGGAGGATGCTGCAGAGGAACTCAACCTACTACGTTTATCGCAAGGTACAACCTTACGAATAGCTCCATCATGGAATTACTTTAGGTGTCGCTTCATTGATGTAGTACCAACGCTATACGAACCAGGCTTGCCACGACTCAGCACCATATGTCACTGAGTGCAGATCACCTTGTTTGCTTGAGCTTTTGACTTTCCATTAATGGTGGTAAATAAACGCCACACCCAAGACTCACAATGAGTGCTAGTAGTAGGGACTTCCACTACCTCATCCTCTTCATCCTCTTCATCCGTCTCCTCTGCATCCTAACACCTGTTCCTCTCTGCAGGCCCTTGGGGACGTGGTGGAGGGGGTGGGGGTGGTGATGCCGAGACTGTAGCAGCAGAAGCAATTTGGAATGCCATCTGGAAGGTTAATAACCAGGAACCAAGAACAGCAACTTGCACAATTGTCCTGTAGTAAATCTTGGAAATCCAAAAGCAGAATGAGGATCAGCTCTGGGGTGCAACCTTTTATAGGGGTGCTGGAGCAAGCTTCACGGACACCCGCGCCATCCCGAACACTAAGTATGTGCTCAAAAAGTTCCAAAAAGTATGTAGCTCAGTTGGGACATTGTCTGGGACATGTGCAAGGGTGACCTTTTACTGTAAAACACCTTGGAATTCTCAAAAAGCACTTTTTTAAATGTCCGGGGACACGGACAGTGTCGGGAAATAAGGACAGATGCTCAGCGTGGGTGTGGACACATGATGATGTCGCGGAGACGTTTGCAAATGGGACGCCTGTTCGCAGGACACCAAATGTGCAGTGCCAGTTGTGCGCATGCACGTGGGTGTTCTGTGGACAGTGTTTGGGTCCCCAAACTAATTAAAAGTGTCCCACACATGCAGCGACAGTTGCAGAGATGCGCAATGTTTGTAGGACCCAAGTGTGTGATGCGCATGTGCGCAGGTGTTCTACGACCAATGTTGAACTCCCTGAATAAAATAAATGTGCGTCAAAACTTTGCGGACAGGCGGACGGAATATCTGTTCTACGGATATATTCATTCTGGTTGTGGACATTACGAACAGCGGGGGTGTTATTAGGACACCCCTATTTTGGGTGAATGCAGACAGGCGGACATCTTGTGTGTTCTAAGGACACCTCCATTTTAATTAAGAACAGTACGATAATGTCATTAGGACGCCGCCATTTTGACTAATTACGGACCGGCAGAAATCTTGTGTGTTCTAAGGACACCTACATTTTAATTACGAAGAGTACGAACAGGTACTATGTCCTTAGGACACCCACGATATTGGTTAATTGAGAACACCCCAGACAGCCACGGTCTCCACGGACACCAAGATTGCCTTTAAAAAAAAAAAATAAGACACAGGCATATACGAAGAACACATTTAAAATGTTATTATTGTTTAACAGTAGAAACATTAGGAAAGAGAGGGGGAGCAGGAACTGAAACAAATACAGGGGAATTAGGGGCTTGGACATGATGTATGGGAGGGGAGGAAGGGATGGGAGTTTCATCGTACCATTTTTCTTGGTGGGAGGGTTTGGGGATAGTTGGCTGGGACATGCAGAGGGGCAACAGGTACACGTGGGACATTGGTATTTAATGTTTTCTTTAATGTGGTCCACAATGCACTCTTTTAGTTGATTTTCAATTCCATTCGTTTGAGAGGATCTTCTATTATCCCTTTTGGTATATTAGTTTTATTGGTTGTCTGGTCTCTTAAAAAAATGTTTTAAGTACATATAAAGTAATGGTTATTAATTGGCTTATATAGAGAAATGTTGTGTCTACCATTATTATCACTCTCTTCACTCATTTCATCTTGTGGGCAAGTCTCTTCCAGCAATTCCAAAGTACTGGACATTTCTGTGTTAAAAACAATGTATTAGTTTTAGTGTACATAATACAGAAAATGTATAAGTATATGAAATACATGTAGTGTACTTACAACTTTTTTTTACAAACTTTTGCTGTTTCTGGTGTGTAAGTATGTTCTTGCTTCTTGCTGTGCAGTTTCTGTGAGGTAATTTAGTTTGAGGCATATTTATTTTGTTTTGGTATATTCCATTATATTGGAAATGTGACTTCAGTGGATGGTTGGTGTCTTAAATATAGTTTCACTTCTTATTTATTATTAAATGTAATGTATTTATGTGGTGCTTTTTGAAAATGTTTGGGTGTTTTTATTGTATGATACAATAATGGAAAATACTCTCTAAGTTTGTGCATCCGCGAACATGCGCACAGTCCGCGGACATCAAAATTACTAGCGGGGCAGGGGATTTAGTATTTTCTATGTTACATTAATGTAAGGTAAGGAAGTCTTAGCAAACATTTGTCACATTTCCATTATCTATAATTATATTCAGTGAAAAAAAACTTGTTATAGGGACGTTATGGTTAAATTGTGCTACTGAAATCCTTGAAATTCAGTGAAGAAAATGTTGTTAAAGGGACGTTATGGTAAAGTTGTGCTACTAAAAACCTATGAAAATCAGTAAAAAAAATGTTGTTAAAGGGAATTTATGCTTCGAAGTAAAACCGAAAAACCCATGAAATTTGCAGGTTATGGTAAGCTCAGCAACCATAACTCGCGCCACCACCGTGCACTGCTAAGACTAACACCCAGGACATCAAAGATGACATCACAAATGAAGTGTATTCTAGTTAAACATCGAGCTTGCTAACAGATAGCTAAAGAGACTGAACACGTATGATGTTTCTATGATACATTCTATGTATTTTTCATCATTTTAATTTGTCACATATGAATTGAACAATGTACTATTCTTACTTTTATGTTATTATTTTGTTATTATATTATACATTTTGTCAGGCTTTTATGCTTTTTGTCTAATTAAATAATTCACTAAATGACTGACAAAATGACAAAATGACATAAGACATTGAACATGTGAGGACGTATTGTGTTATGGCACATCTGTCATATTGAAAGTGCTGCTATGAATGTTACATGAATGATGCCAACAACTGCGATATTGAGAGAACAAAATAAAGGTATGCACTGGGTGTGTGCAAAATGTCCAACCATGACTGGAGAATATTTTTGTAAGGGATATTAGTAACCGGCGAGGGCGCAATCAGAATGAAAGAACCATTCTGATTTACCCTCGCTGAGTCATTACCAGGCCGGGAATCCCTCTGTCTGGATTCCACGGCCTTTGTCCCTGGCGGGGTGGGTGGCAGCCCCTCAGCCAATGAGGATGCTTGAAGCGGGGCCATCCATGCTCCGAGCCTCCCCACGGCTGAGAGGCTACCATCGCCGAAGTGTTTTGGACAAAAAAATAGCTTTTAGTGCCCCGGTCACACAGTTTTTGCCAGCTGGGGTAATAATAGCTATATGCCCCTCACGGCGGTGGCATTTCCAACTCAGGTAATGCCCCCGCCGTGAGGGGCATATTGCTTTAATATAATACCTAAATCCAACCAGTATCATGATTAGGTTCTTGCAAAGTAGTTACTGCAGAACACACAAGCTTTTGTAAAACGTTTTTTTGTCTAACAACATTGAATATTGTTCGCAATGTAATAGTCAGGATTACTTTGGTGATATGATATGATAGGTTATTTATGAAATGCTTAATACCCAGAGGTTTCTAAGCGCCGATCCGGGGATCGAACCTTTAGTGATCCGTATCGTCTTGCTTCCAAGGCCAGCATGTTGCCCCAGAGCTGTCCTCCCCTGGTGCAAAAAACCCTCTTAGTTATGCAGATGTGTACCGCTTTGCACTACTCGGCAGTCAGCAGTGCTTTATCTCCCTGGGTAAAGGGTGCAAAGGAACATAGCAGTGAGGTAGGTATTTCAGTCACTGTTAGCAGCAAAAGTAATGGAGGAACTAGTGCTCTGTTTTTGCATGACATTTGCCAAAATATGAACAGTGTTTGTGGAGGGGGATGGGACGCATGTATGTATGCTCACAATAGACAATCAGGCTAGTTCTATTGATAGTTAGCCCCCTTTACATGGAGAAAGTAGCATCATTGAGGCAGTCAGTGTGTTTGCCCACACGCATGGTTTCGTGCAGGAGAGATAATCTGACTCTTCTTTGGAAACACTTGGCGCCTAGTGAACAGCTTATTTAGAACTTTCAGTGTGCACTGTTCCTGAGTGCCGTGTACTCGCTGTTCTTGGCATGATACAACTGTTTATAAACTTGAACAGCATGACCGTGGTCCCGGCATCCGTAGGAATGTCCACCTCAGCAGCAACGGTTCCCTATTCTCCAGTCAGGAGGCACATTACCTAACCCTGCTTATGAAAACTATTTCCCAACTCTACCGCTACCTCAAAGACAACTATACCTCCTGGGCTATTGGTGCTTCATTGTGTGGAACACTGGACAGTTCCTGCTGGCTTTCTTCGTTGGCTTTTCTTTTACGGGACTACGTCACACACTGGGGAATGCCCAACCCACAAAAGGGACATTCTTGATTATTGTTCCATGTTACTCTGATTTTGTAGCCTCACATGGTGGTGGCTACAGCTTGTTTTGTTTAAAAGAGGAAATGTAAATGAAAAGGAACATCCAATGTTCCTATCAGTGAGTCTTAGTCATGAAGCTGTTGCTCTCGCTGTAGGGGAGCGTGTAATGCTGCAACGTTCATTCACTGCAGGTAACTTAAACACCAACAGTCGTTTTTTGTAATTGCAGGATTAACTTATAAATAAGAATGTAATTGCATTTAACATACTCAAGCATGTCGGTTGATTAAAGAGTAGGACAAAAGATTCCAATTTCTTGATTTTGGTGTTAACTACTCAAAGGACAGTTTAATGCATTTTGGAAGGTCTTGACCTTAGCTGTGGGAATTAGCAAAAAACATTTGATAGTTGGTCGTTACTTAAAACACACCAGACTCTTTTCAATGCATTATTTTAATCAGAGCTAGCCACAGCAATTAAATGACTGAAATGGACAGATTATTTCTACAATAGGACACTACCTCGTTACGTTTACCTATAGGGCCACTATAACATAACAGCATATTTTGTTGCCATACAACACAACTTTCTGCGTTCTGCGTCTGGTACCATATAAATCAACAATATATATTGATTCGGGGGTGGGTGTCATTACCGAGTCAAATGTCCCTCAGTTCATGTTTGCTTTTTTTACTGGAGTCTAGACATGACACACATAAACATTTAATGAAATGACATACATGTTTAATGTATTGCAGTTTAGGGGAACTGACAGAAAGATCTTATCGTTTAATTCATATTGTCACTTGTGTCACACGTTGTGCATATGCATATACATATATCTATTCCAGGAAAAAACTTTAGTTGCAGGAAAGTTAAGATGAGAAATACATTGTAACAAAACCCTTGAAATTCAAGGAAAGACAACTTTAGTTGATGACATCAGTGATGTCATTTTTAATGTCATCAGTGTTCTCATACAATATGTAATTAGTGATGTCATCAGTGATGTGAACTGCGATGTCATCATTGTGCTCATAGGCTGTGCAACAGGGGGCACAAAGTGAAGGTGGCTTTAGCTGAATTTCAGGGGTTTTGTTGCATTATGTTCTCACTTTTATGTCCCTGCAACTAAAGTTTTTTTCCTTGAATTTCAAGGGTTTTGTTACAATGAATTTCTCACCTTAACTTCCCTGCAACTAAAGTTTTTTCCTTGAATTTCAAAGGTTTTGTTACAAAGTATTGCTCACCTTAACGTCCCTGCAACTAAAGTTTTCCCTTGAATTTCAAGGGTTTTGTTATTCCATAGATTTTAGAATGCTTCCAGACCACAAGCATGGTCTTCGGCCATGGTAAGTGGGCATGTACATTCGCTGTGTGCACTGTCCATTTTAAAATGTTACCAGACCACTAGCCATGGCATTGGGATTGCAGACTTTAAGAACTCACAATGTTTTTAGGTAATGCACAGTGAGATAAAATTATTTGCCATGGAGCACATACTTTGGCTTAGCAGCATTCTCCAAACGGTACAACCATTTTCAGCACCACCATTGTGGTACGGTCTGATTTGGCACAGTCATTCCACCGCAGCACCTATTTTGGTGTGCCATTTTCGGCGTGAAAGCCAATACAGCACTGTTTTTTTGCCGTGAGGAATGTTTGGATGTGGCTGACTACGCAGCCACGTCTAAATGCCCTCATGCTAAATAAGATCACATGACTGCACTTCAACAAACCTTGCCACCTCACACTTGCATTGATTTTCTTTTAATTAAATTAAAATAGTTACATTTAAAAAAACATACAGCCTTAAACGCTGGTCTGCCAGAGCTCGAAGCCCAGCATTTAATCACTAGGCCACAATGCCTTGCTGCTTCATGGGGCATAACTTCCATACTTAGCATATAATATACCATGTACAATGATAAAAGGCTAGGTATGAAACTTGTGAAAATCCAAACAATAACATTATTGTAGCATAATGGTTAAGTTCTGCGTCTCAAACTCCATAAAGGAGAAGTTCGCTAAAAAATGGCATTATCCCACTCGTTTGGGCACATATTTTTAAGATGTAAATACTGTAACTGATCTTAATACTGTAACCGATCTTAAAGGAATGCTTCGGTCAAAAAATGTTATTGTCCCTACGGGTCGGCCATGTGTTTTTAAGCCTAAGTTGCACAATTTTAGAAAAATTTCCTATGGACCTTAGCCGAGTTTTCGTCCATTAAACGCACGCGAAAACAGGCACCTCGGCGCTGCCATTTTGTGATAATCCTATCACTTGCCCCATCGCCCTGGCTGACCTGCTTTTGCGGCACTAAATCATATCCCCCGCCCCTGAGCCTGTCATCAGCAGACACGTGCCGCCCATTTCACAACGCCAAAGCACGTCTCGTGTCAACAATCGCTGCGCTTGAGCTAATGACGTGTCACCATGGAAACGGCAGGAAGCCTCTTTACTCAATAAGTAAACAGACCGTTTCACAACACACAGCAGCAGACTTTCCATTCCATTCCTCTCTCGGTGTTACTTTGAGTATTCTGTGACTCATTTCTGTGCTTTGGTCAGCTACCTTTGCCGCTTGTATCCCGTGTGAACACCTGTACCATCGCTATAAATTATTTTAGTTTGTTTACCACACAATGACTACAATAATGCCCTACATGTACGAGCCCGAGTATACCAAGGAGGAACTACTGGAAAGGGAATCACGTGAAAACGATGGGGCTTCGGACGGCAGTTGGCAGGACGAATCAACGGATGAAGACACTGGACCTAGTCGCATGGACAGTGTTTCCAACTGGTGCACATGCTATCGGTGCAAGCTAATGCCAACCGAGGAGGAGAACTGCTGCTGCTGTGAAAACTCGGGATGCGTGGCCTACATCTCGGAAGGTGAGCCACGACCGCAATGCATCACCGAGCTGCCAGACTTCAGGGCAGCCTTCCTCACATGGTCCGTGTTGAGGATAATGATGGTGCTTATGCACGAACTTTGCGCAACTGTTTGTCCTCGAAATCCGAGTAACGAGTAAGTATACTCTGCTTGTGATGCCACTCCTATTTCATGGTCTTCTACTATATCCAAAATTACATATACATATCATGTTAACGCATGAAAGTCGTTCAATAGTGTGCATTTGTCCAAGCAGAATACCATTAGTTACAAGAATTTTCATTGACAACAAATGTTTAATAAACTTATCTTGTTCATTTAAAAACATTTAAAAACAGTTTGTATCATTCTTTTTCACAGGTGGTACCGGCTGGTGGCCTATCGTTCCTTTACATGGTGGCTTCACGGTTCACGGGAGGCTTGGACACCACATTCGAAGAGTAATATCCGCCTGTGCCATTCGTGCCATAAGAGAAACTTTCCCGAGTGACAGCGGTCAGTACAGGTGATTTTCCCCTCGCTGTGCTGCAACCTGACCTGTACAATGTGTAAAGTCTTGTATATTTGTGCCATCAAAATAAACACCACATATATTTCAAAAACGGTTGTTTCGATTTTTTAAATGAATGAAGTGTGTCTCCATTCAAGGATGGACGTCAGGCATCTGTGCTCCGAATGGGTGAGGGTCAGGTCGCTGTGAAGCGGGGTGGTCACTATCTAAGGTAACATAATATATTCTCAATAATGAATGCACTAAATAACACTTGTTCAAAGTCTTTCAGTAGGTTATGTCTGTATAAAAGTCACACATATATCTATACTATCAAAGAACAAACTGGTTGAAGTGTGGGTCTGTGCTCACAAGAATCTCCGGTATGTGTCATTTGTTATTGATAGGCAACGATATACTGTGGTAGGGGTCTAATGTTAGGTGGGGATCTGCTAGGTGGGCATCATGGCGTGGTCAGTGGTCTGGCACATGAAGAGAATACCTTACCGGGACACAGGGTCAGAATGGGAGTAAGTTTCCACTGGCGAGGGTGCGTGGGCAAGGACACGTTTGTGGAGATGAACGAGCTATGTGCTTAGTTCAGGCTGGTTCACATGCAGGACAGTGATCTCAGAGGAAGATTGATGTGTTACATTTATTAGCTGTTGTAAATATCTCCGGAGTTTTCCAGTCAGAGTGGGAACGAGGGTGGGGGCTATGTGCTCTGTGCGCTGTACTATTGCAGTGAGGCCTGGTCATCAAGATGGAGTTGAAAGGGGGTACAAAAATGGATGCCCCGTGTCCTGCTCAGTGGTCCCATATACGCGAATGTCAACCAAAGTTAACATCACATAAGGGCAAGGGGCAAACCCACTACTGGAGGCACTTGGTCCGAGTTTATACTGAGAAGTAAAGGATGAGAGGGGCCTGATGGCCCCTCGCTCCCACACACTTGCTTGCACGCCCACCGGCCCATCCATCCACCCCTCCTCCCCTATCAAAGGCATTTCGCACCCGTGGATGAGCACTGCCATGGTGTGCTGTCAGGGGCGATAATGGCCAAGGTGCCGAACACCATGTACACTTCAAAAGGTATCCCACGCCAAAGGGATATTCACTCACATGGCCTCCTCAGACCCCGTGTCTCCAGGCAGGTCTCCCCTGAGGCAGGCCGCCCCCCTGCAATCCACATAAGTGTGTCTCCATTCAGCAGTCTTCCTGTGCCTTGTCTGCATGCCCACCGGCCCATCCATCCACCCCCCACTCCCTTATCAAAGGCAATTCGCACTCGTAGATGAACGCTGCCATGGTGTGCTGTCAGGGGCGATAACGGCCAAGGTGCCAAACACCATGTACACTTCAAAAGGTACCCCATGCCAAAGGGGCAATCGCTCACATGGCCTCCTCAGACCCCGTGTCTCCAGGCAGGCTTCCCCTGATGCTGGCCGCCCCCCTGCAAACCACATAATACCACGACATACACACGTCATTCATTCACAAACACACCTGTCTCTAATACTTTATAAACCACTTGATATGTCTCCTGAGAACATCTTTGTGCTTTGCAAGTCAACTCCTGAACTTCTACCTGAGAAGCACTGAGATCTATGCTAATCTGCTCATCGTCGTGCCATCTGTGACCGCTTCGAGCAAACTCGTCAGTGTGCTACCTGTGGCCATCTACCTATTCTCCTGCAACATACTGCTCGGTCTGCTGAATCCAACTGTTTGTTGGTCAAGGTAAGGCCATGTATCCTAGTCATATTTCGGTCATTTTTAAATTTCTATCTATTTGCGATTAGAGTACCCAATAGTGGTATGTTCATTTGGCTCACTGCTATTGACTTGAGTTTCACTTTTTATGCTATCGATAGATCTATTTATTTTTATCTGTGTCAATTGTCATCGAATTGCATCCTTCGGTTGTCCAGTCTATAATGTAAGCATGTTTCCTTCTCGTGCAAGACAGAACATCCAAGGGACGAGTCACATGTTCAGAGTTTAGTCACATCATTTACAAATTTTTGCAACTTATGCAAACACTAAGCCGCACATGATGAACTGGTATATTTCCGGCGAGTAAAACAAACTTTGCATTGAACATTGTATGGTTTTACTTTTGTATCACATATTTATTTATCAAGATTGTTTAATAATGTCGATATTTACTTTTCAGAATCTTCAACAATGCCTGCCTGTTCGATTAGCGGTTGCCCTTCGAAGACCCATGCTAAATCTGAAGGCACTACAATGCATGTATTCCCGAAAACTGTTGATCGAATAAGAGAATGGGTCAGACATTGCGGATATCTACCTCATGAGCTTGAAAGTAGAGTCCAACAAGTCTTTGAGAACAAGAGGGGTGATCGATACCGCATCTGCAGCCAGCACTTTCCCTCGAACATGTATGCACACCTTGGGTAACAAAGAAGAATAAACGGCGAACGACACGAAAATTGCTCGCAAACTCTATTCCCACTCTATTCATCCACATTCCGCCACTGGTGAGTCAAGTGTCCGTTTTTAGCTTTAGGCCTTGCGTAAGTGTGTAGGTAGCCGAATGGATTCATTGATATTTTAGGTGTTGTTTCCAATTTGTAATACTTTCAACATTGATATGAGTGTATAGCTTTTTGAATAATGACATTTATCAATATATTATTTTTAGATTTCATAACCCACAAACAAAATCTATATATGGGCACAGGGAACTGTGCTATATTGCACATTTTCAAATGGATTACTCAAGTATTCTGTCTCCTTACATGGCAATTTTAAATATTGGCATTTCATTATCAATCAATAATTTACCTTTACAACTGCTTGACTATCCCTTGAATCTGAAGCAAGAACATTCTACTTCCGTGACGTGCTAGCAGTTATCAACCACTTCTAGCGCGTAGCAGGTAATCTTACTTGGCTATTCCACTACAGACTTGTTTTATGCATGTCAAGTAAGTGTTTTTATGTATCGTGTGATTAGTTTACCAATTGTTTGGTTAGTGCTTTCCAATTGATATACACCTTGGTTGTCGTCCCCTGGTGTCTGTTTTCAGTTATAATTAGTGTTATCCATACTGTCTTTCAGGGAGATGCTGAAGCGTCCACCACATTGACAACAGCCCTAAATGTTCTTCAGCAGCACGAGGTATGGATACTGACAGCTCCATCGACCGTGATCATCAGGACTGTAACACTTGTCGTTTGTTCTACACCATGTTTCATTCGTGGTTAGCCATTGATATGTTCCTGTGTGGTCGACCCCAAATGTGTGTTATGTTTTCAATATTGTACTAATGCAAATACTATGTTTCAGGCAGTTGTTGAAGCGTCAACCCCCGCACTTGATGCAGAGCCTGCCATTCAAGTAATTCCAGGGGAAGTGGAAGCGGGACCATGCGGATACGAATCGGCGCAACAGCTTTCGGAAGTGCGCACTACATTTACAACATCCCTAGATGTTCTTCAGCAGCATGAGGTATGGATACTGACAGCTCCATCGAGCGTGATTATATAACGTGATTCCATTTGCTATACTTTCTTCCCTATTAACGCAAGTACTGTGTTTCAGGGAGACGATGGAGCTTCCACTACAATCACAACATCCCATTTAGATGATGCAGATGTAAAGAAATTGGAGAAATAAGTCGAATAAATCGGATCATATTTAAATATTCCTTGATTCTTTTGGACAAAGCATAATTTGTGGTTATCTCTTTATATGTACCTGGGCCGTTAACCCAAAGTGTGTGTATGTTTACAATATTGAAAACCATACTAACGCAAGCACTGTGTTTCAGGGAGTTGCTGATGCATCTTCTCCAATACAATCATTCATGGCAGTCCATGCAGAGCCAGAGGTATGGATACTGACAGTTCCATCGAACTAGGTCATCAGAGCTCGAATACTTGTCGTTTGATTGTTCTACATAATGTTTAAATCGTGTTTAGCTATTGAGATGTACCTGTGTGTTCGTCCTCACGTGTGTTTTATGCTAACAATATTGTGATACATAGTAATGAAAGTACTGTGTTTCAGGGAGTCGATGGAGCCTCAATCCGTGCTGTCTATGCGGGTACAGAAAATATAGTCTTTGCAGCGCAACAGAAAGGGAAGAGATGCGGAAACGAATCGGAGCTACAGCATGCAGATGTTGAAGGTCGAGTCAAACAAGTTGCAAAGAAAAGAAACAAAAATAAGGTTAGTTACAATCAGTTCATAACTTTAGAAATGTTTTGTGCTGGGGACTATTTTATGTTTTTTTCCAGTCAATTGTACTATACTTTATCTTGTGTTTAAAATGAACATCCCTTTTCCAATCTGTCCTCTAGTTACCCATGGGTGTACGAACTATACATACACAGACAGTGAAGTGACTGAGAGATGTTGCTTGCTAGACCATTTACACTATGGAGGAACTATTAATTCAGACGCCGCGTGTTGAGACTAGAGATGCTCATGTCCAATGGCCAGAACATGAAATGAATGTGTCCGGAGAATCCAGTAAAGTTGTAATGGACCATTGCCACAGTGCGTCTGCAACACCACAAGAAGATGATACTGAATGTATTGAAGATAGCTCTGAAGTAGTCGCAGATCAATTCACACAATCTACACTCGCCAAAAAATTGCCACCAAAAAAGCTGTCGACATTGTTGTGTTCTCCCATCGATGTTGATGTAACAGATGTTGAAATGATGTTGAAATGATGTTGAATGAACCAGCAGCAGCATTCACCGATGCATCAGAACCTGATATCGGCGATATTTCTTTCAATGCTGCTGCTATGTCCTCAACGATGCAGTCCAAAACAGGTGTGATGCCGGATGACATTCTAATGAAAGAGGGCAAATACATAGTATTCGACAGTTGTTTGATGGATATTATAAGTATGCTGAAATGTGGGCATTCTCTCAGAGGGAAAGTATGTTGGAAGCCATTGATTCATGTGACTCGTCAAAAACAAGGCAGTAACGTCACAAAACATGCCGCCTGTAGATTAAATAATACGTTCTCATGGTCTGCACAACCGATGCTGGGGAAACTGCCAGCAGGCAATCTACTGTGTGCAGCTGCATCACTTTTTAGTGGCTCCAGTTTTAGAAAGTTAAAGTCTTTCTTTCAGTTTGTGGGACTCCATTTCATTTCTAAAACACAGTACCACAGATACCAATGTGAGTATCTATTTCTGGCCATTAGTGATGCTTGGAAAATTGAACAATTGTCTCTAGCAAGTACATTCGAAGGCAAACAATTCAGGCTAGCCGCGATGGACAGTGCGACAGCCCTGGATTTTCTGCCAAGTACTGCACCTACTACTTTCAGGACATGGATAGTAATAAAATTGTGAGTTTGGTGGTCATGTAGGTGTCCCAATGTAAATCCTCAGTGGCCATGGAGAAACTAGGATTTATAAAATCAGTGGAATATCTACAATCGAGGGGATTGCACATTGACCTCATAGCCACGGACAGACACGTTTCAATTGCCAAGACAATGGGCCTCATCACGACTTGGGGGGTAACCCTTAAAATCGGTGGTAACGCTCTTAGTGCCGATTTTAAGGGTCCATCGGATCACGACTCCAAATACCGCCGGCGCAATAACAGCCGGCGCAAGGACAGCCGGCTGTACAAGAGCCGGCCATAACAGCGCCAGGAACCATTCGCGCTAAAACATCATCAATCACAAATCCGGCGTAAGCGCTATTAGCGCCAGAAAAGCGGCAGATAATCTGCCAAAAATACCTCCAGCAAAAAGCTGGAGGTAACAGAACACAGGCCACAGCAATAAGGGCCCAGGTGGAAGCAATGCAAATCAGAGGCCTACAAAGGACCCACCCATGCACAACACACTCTCCCCTATCCCATTACACCAGCAGGAGCAGGGAGGAGACAGCAATGAGGGCCCAGGTGGAAGCAATGCAAATCAGAGGCCTACAAAGGACCCACCCATGCAAACACACCCTCCCCAACCCCATTACACCAGCAGGAGCAGGGAGGAGACAGCAATGAGGACCCAGGTGGAAGCAATGCAAATCAGAGGCCTACAAAGGACCCACCCATGCACAACACACCCTCCCCAACCCCATTACACCAGCAGGAGCAGAGATGGGACAGCAATGAGGGCCCAGGTGGAAGCAATGCAAATCAGTGGCCTGCAAAGGACCCACCCATGCACAACACACCCTCCCCAACACCATGCTGCCATTTGGAGCCGGGAGCCTTGATGTCGACTTCTACTAGCTGCGTCTGGAGCTACAGAGGCCAGTCAACCAGGCCAGGGCCCTGGGAGTGCAGGGGGCAGTGGGGATGAGGAGAAGGAGGAGGAGAACAGCACCAGCAAGGTGGCCAGCCATCCCCAGGGTCAGGCCAACACCATGGGCCCTAACTGATGGACAGTTGGTGACAGAATATCGGCTGGACAGGGCAACCATCACCCAGTTGCTGGACACAATCCAGGTTGACATATGCAGCCGCATAGCCACCAGCACGGCGGTACCTCCCCTAGTGAAGCTCATGTCTGTGCTTCAATTACTTGGGACTGGCAGCTACCAACATACCATTGCCATGATGCATGGAATGGCCCAGTCCACATTCAGTGCCATGCTGGGACAGGCGCCTGATGCACTGTTGAATCATGTGAACAAACACATTGCATTGCCAGCCACACAGGCACAGGTGCACCAGCTTAAGGGTCAATTCTATGCCATTGCCCAAGTCCCGAATGTAATAGCAGCCCTGGACTGCACACATGTGGCACTTGTACCACCCCAGGCACATGAGGCTGTATACAGAACCGGAAACAGTACCATTCCCTCAATGTGCAGATGACATGTGGCCCTGACCTCACCTTCAGCCACTGCTGTGCCCGCTACCCATGATCCACCCACGACTCCATGGTCCTACGCAACAGTACCCTGCCAGCGTACATGGAAAGGCACCGAGGCCAAAACACATGGCCACTGGGTGAGTACAAATGTATCCCACAAAGCATGTCAATCCACAACTGATGGTGCCTGTCACAGAATCCATCATTCCCAATAGTCAGCAGCATCACAGCAGCATACACATTCAAGCACCTTGCACGATGAACCTTGGACATGTCCTACACAGCAGAACACACCCATGCAGGATGTAAGACATGTGGCGGCAAAGTGACATATGGAATCCCCACCACAACAAAGCCTCCTGTGTGAGTAGCACCATGGCTCCCAACATTGACACAGTACAGAAATCCCACCCTGGCTATCCGACAGTAATGAAATTCCAAACCATGAGCTGGCACATCCATGAATGCTCCACACATAAGTAGGCCGAGTAATGACAATGCACATCCCACAGTCCCCAAAATGGCCATGGAAATGCATGGAGAACAGTACAGAATAGTGAAGAGCAGCAAATGCAACTGCAGCCAAATGGATTTGCAATGACACATGAGGCAGCCACTTCTGTCAAGCAGAATTAGATGGAAGGGCCCCCTCATCCTGCGACAAGTGAATGAGTACTGTTACATACAGAAACATAGGCATACCAAGTGGAGAGTACCCCATTGATTCAATCGTGCCTGTAGGACAGCACACTCACAATGTTATAGGCCAAATGACAAATATGGCAAAATCACACTGATGACAGGGCTCTGTACACCCACTGGACTTACCTTGTCCCCATACCGGCTTCCTCTCCCCTGCAGGTGATTCCGGATATCACCAGTACACGTGGCTCATGACCCCTGTGCGTCACCCACATACGGGGGCGGAGTGGGCATACAACCTTGGCCATGCCCGTACACGGATCTGTGCGGAGAGGGCATTTGGACTGCTGAAGGCACACTTCCAGTGCCTCGATCGCACGGGTGGGGCAATGATGTATGCACCAGAAAAAGCTGGAAAAATTGTACTGACATGTGCCATGCTGCACAACATCTGTTGTCGCAGAAATGTGCCACTGCCCCCTGATGCAAATGTGCAGCCACCTGATGATGGTAGTGAGGCCAATGAAGTGTCAGAAGGTGTTGCACATGCACAAAGGGTTGGGCAGAGGGAAGGGAGTTTGGCCAGACAGGGATTGATTGATGGATTCCATTAGAAATGGGTAATAGGTAAATTGTGAACATGTCACTTCAACATTCAATTGCATTTGTTAAAATCACTACTGTCCATGCATTGTGTTTTTTGTAACATGATTTATTTTCCCTCCATCAATCCCTCCTCCCCCCAGTGAACACCCAACAATCCCCCCTCCCCCCAGTGAACACCCAACAATCCTCCCTCCCCCCAGTATACAACCCCCAACTGTGCAGTTGCCTCATCAGGCCAACAACAATGTTGCCATGCACCACTAGGATGGGCGCGGGCGCTTCCCTCTCCCAGGACCCTCCGATTTGAGTGCCCTCAGGTGGCGCATGGACCGGCGCCTCAGAGATGGGTCTAGTGAACCCTCTGTGGGTGTTGTGGAAGTAGAAGGTACGGAAGCGCTGGCCATCATGTGCTGGCGCATGAGGTTATTGGCCTCGTGTTGCTATTCTGCCAGTGCTGACTCTGCCTCTGTGAATTTGCGGACTCGTTGCCCAAAGCCTGTCAGGGCAGCAGTGCATTGTTGCACAACTTGCCATGTGCGCGCATTGTCCCGCGCAATGTACCTGCACCCATGCCGGATGGATTTACTCACGGCCTTTATGTGCCGGCTCTGGACCCTTGCCATTGCTTCCAGCCGGGCCTGTTTTGCCTCAATGATATCCATTCGGCCCATGACTGCTTCCCCAGTGACAAAGGCCTCTCCTGGTGCGTCAGGTGGTGGACCGCGAATTGGGCGCTGTGGGGGGGGGGCTGCATGGCGACATGCCACCAGACTGGACTGGGCTGCCTGGCTCAGATCGCTGGCCCTCTGGGCTCCCATAGGACAGAGTGTCCACATCGGGCTGCGGTGTGCTGCAGCGACGCACAGGCACATGGCGACTCCCTGCCTGGTGTCTGCCTGGGGTTGGGCTTCCATGGGGTGTTGACACCCCTTCTCCATCACTACTGCTTTGTGAGTGTAGTGCGGCGGCATGATGCCCACATGGAGGTGTTGCTCCCACGTCGGGCTCCAGTTCAGGCCTCTCTCCCTCGGCATCGGGGCTGTGGATGGTGGCTTCTGGTGAGCTGCCGGTCGCCTCCATGTGGCCATGTGGCTGCCGCTGCTGTCTGGCGGGGCTGCGTTGGGGTGAGGTGGGTGTTCCCCTGTGTTGTCTCACCTGCCGTTGGATTTATGCCAGTCCCTGCCTCCGCTCCACCAATGCCCTCAATGGTTCCGACGTCGATGAGGCCCATCAATTACTCCTCCCATGGTGTGAGGTCAGGTGGTGGCCCTCCTCCTGTGCCCCTGCTTGCACTCCTGTGCTGGGACAGGATGCCTCACACTCGCACGCGCAGGTCATTCAGCCGCTTGCAGGAGTCCTCCCAATCCCGGGGCACACGCCCCACTGCACTGACCCTTTGTGCGACGGATCTCCATATTTGGCCTCTGCGCTGGGCACTGGTTTTACGCTGCTGCAGCTCATTATGGTACATCAGTGCCTCCTCCACAAGTACCTCAAGCTCCTGGTCACTGAACTTGGGTTTTCTGACCCTGTCCAGTGCAGACTTGCCCCTAGTGCGCTCTTGACTCATTTTCAGGGTTCAGATTGCGCGGATGGCTTCCAGTGGCTGTGATTTCCGATGGATTGTGATTTCCAAGATGGCTGCCGCTTTATTTCCCGTTCCGGCCGTGACGCGTTTCCCGCGTGCTATAAGCGTGAGGTGGCGGTAGCGCACGGTGCGCCGGATTTAAGGGTTCGCGCTAACGCCTTGGACCGGGGCACGTGCACGATGACTCGTTATCTGGTGGATTATCCGCCCGGTGCCTTGGCGTTAGTGCTATTTAGGTCCGGCAGATAATCCGCCACATTTACCGCCCAAGTCGTGATGAGGCCCAATGAAAGAGCAGTTCCCACATATTAAACATCAATTTGATGTATGGCATCTTGCTAAATCAATCAATAAGAAAATCTCGGCTGCAGGGAAAAAAAATGGTTTGGAAAGTATTTCACAGTGATCCCAGTCTATCAGAAACCATCTTTGGTGGAGCTCCAAAACTTGTGAAGGGTCAGTGGAAATCCTACTTGAAAAATGGCGGTCACTTTTGCCAGTGTACCAAAGTTCACCGCTGGACAGAAAACCTATATTTCCACCAATGTGAACATGGCCCTTTGTTCCCAGAGGAGGCACGGAAGAAGAAGTGGTTGGTTCCATCTTCACCCACACACAAAGCCATTGAGAAGATTGTTTTCGATAAAACTCTATCAAGAGATTTGAGGGGGCTGACAGAATTCTGTCACACAGGAGGTTTGGAAGTGTTCCACAATATGTGCCTAAAGTACAGACCAAAGCGCTTGCGTATTGCAAATAATAAAACAAACAAACAATAAATCTCACTTTCAACTCAACTCCTCGGGTACTTTATACTTTCCCTGACCTTCCCCCAATAAGTCAATATCCCCATAGTTATGGTTCTGGAGGGCTGCAAAGCTCGCGTACAACAAGGACAAAATTGGGGGCCTTAGAACACGCCAAGCGAGCCGTTGCAGATGGGAGAGAAGCCAGTTCGCATTTTCACATAGAGGCCCAGTACATAGATGGATTCTAAAATTCAAGTTCTCACAGATGGCTTTACCTCGGGATGTTACAAAGTAAGAATATATGCTCATTTCGAGTGAAGGTCAGCGGCTTTGATTTTCAGCTCGCGGCCTGAAGAGGCCCACAACTCGCACTGGCAGTATAAGGTTCTATTGTTTTTTGACCTTGAGAGAGAGGGACCATGCCGAAGAGACTTCATTTGAAGGAGGTGGGCAATAACGTAAGAGACGATAAGGCAGAAAATTCGGAAACTAGATCGAGTTTCATGTTAGTTCAGTATACAAAAAATCGTTGTCACAAGCACAGTGGTCCACAGGTCCACATTCCACATGCATGAAGACAAACAGTCGTTTCTCATTGTGTGTTAACCTCAATTTATTTTGTTAGTTTTCGCATTGATTTTAGAGCCGAACATTCTCCATTGCAAGCAAATAGTTTCTGATCGACGTAATAAATAAAATGAATAATAGTAATAAAGAATGGCTGGCGAAACTATTTATAATTTTTATGTTTTCAAAACAGGTATATCCTACCCTACTGCTACTGACACTAGTTTCAGACCCCGGCAGATGGTTTTTTCAACCGCCAGCTGCAGCTTCTCGTAAACAACTGCACCACTTTGACAATTTTATGGGACGATCGCCAAGGGCCCATATGCCCTTACGCGCTACTAGCGGCTAGAAGCAACATATCAGCCTTTACGCTGGCCTAGTGCCTAGTTGATGGAACATCCTTGCGGTTCACCGTGCGACCAAAGTGCTTCTTTTAATGAAAACCAACACCCTTTGTACCATAAAGGAACAGCGCATGACTCACGATAAAACCGAACAGCATTTGCGGATAGAGAGAAAAGAAAAAAAATCACATTCCGATTTAATATGCCAATTGATGAATATTCTATAAACATTTAATGTCAAATAAATGTACTTTACCGAATGTACCGTGTTGCTGTTTGATTTTAAAGTACATTTTCATATTCCGAATTGTGGCGCGCTGTGTTGTGAGTTGATATGTGTTGGTTTCCGGGTTCTGTGTGAAGTCGCGTAGAAGACGACTGGGTGCGTTTGCCCACGCAGCACAGTAACGTCACAGAGAGAGGTGGGGAATATGAATGTTTTGATAATGTCACGCTCAGGGGAGGGGGATATGATTTAGTGCCGCAAAAGCAGGTCAGCCAGGGCGATGGGGCAAGTGATAGGATTATCACAAAATGGCAACGCCCTGGTGCCTGTTTTCACATGCGTTTAATGGATGAAAACTCAGGTAAAGTGCATAGGAAATTTTTCTGAAATCGTGCGACTTAGGCTTAAAAACATATGGCCGACCCGTAGGGACAATAACAAATTTTGACCGAACCATTCCTTTAACATTTTTTCCTATGCATCTTTCCTTTGTTTTTCTCACTTTTACACGTGCAAAAACAACTGCTTGGTTGCAGCCATCTTGTACTAATATTATCCGTTAATGCATCGTCCCAACTTCAAGTGCACCCGTGGCAAGAATACAGATTGCCCGCCCCTCAAACTGACATCACTAGTCCAATCAATATGCTCCACAAATTTTCATGATGTTCGTGGCCAGCATAGCTCCATCATCACCCACGCATAATGTTACTTAACACAAAACCAGAAAGGTAAACACAAACATCCTCTCACAATGCGTAACTTTTCTTTCTTTTCCCAAATAGGAGAGCAAAACATTTATTTTTAAGAAAACATCAATAGTTTGCAATGTAGCAAGTGCTTTATTTTGCAAAGAATGCTCACAAGAGAAGATTAAGTCCATGATATGAACAATATGTTTTGCAATATAAGTTATAGCTAGCAAATATTGCATTCTTCAAATGTTCTTTATAACTTCCTCATGATACGCTGACTGCGATCAGTGATCGATCAATCCCTCTAGTCCAATTCTTGTGTGTCCTTATGTTACACCACCAAATGTTCTTATGACACACATGGTGTTCTTTTCCTGAAAAAATATGGATCCTTTGCAATTTCAAGTGCAACACTTTTGCTTCAGCAATTTTTTTTTATTAAATCATAAACACTGACAGATTATTCCCTATTGTTGGTACCGCCAAAGTGCAGATTTGTCCCTGTCGTACGTCCCACATAATGGTAATCAAATAAGCACTGTTTATGATTAGTTTCCAATGTTCATTGAAGAATCCATCCAATGGTAGCTGGAAACTATGGCATGTGCAGAACAGTACAATATACCTGAATAGATAACAAAATAAAAGAATATATTTTAGTCCCTGTATTGTAATATAATATAACAAGTTACCATATAATTCAGAACCGGATGAAACCTAATCATAAACACAAGCCACACAGAATGAACACAGACATGACAACATGGGGGAATAGCTGACACCACAACGTGCATGAAAGTTTAGCTGTGTCAGTAGGTATAGTTCCCAATGGGATGGACAACTAGATGCACCCGCTTCACACAGCAGGCCCTACCAGAAAATAAGGACAGAAATAGTAACGTTTAAATTGAACCACAGACCGATGGCATTTCAATTCAATTCAATTCATTTTATTACTTATACATATAGTAGCAAGGCTTTGTATAACACAAGACATACAGTACATGCACAAAAATAAATTGAAGGTTCACATAGAATAGTCACAAAAGGACTCAATACGTATTGAAGACATTTAAAAATGTCATCTAAATGCAAATAAAACTGAAGAACAAAATATACTAAATTAGTATCTTTACCTTGCATAAAAAACAACCATAAAGAAGGTATGTCATTCATATTCATTGCATTATTATATGCTTTAAAAAATGTGATGCGTAAAGAATCTAGGCATTCACATTCGGTAATCAAATGGAAGACTGCCTCATTAACCAGATTGCCACATAGATGACAATATGTGTGACGGTAAAGCAATTGATTACTCCTGCAGTTTGATGATAATAACACAGTCGCATTGAATTTAATTAATAGGTAGGTATGAAAAAATATGCAGGCTAGGATATGCAGTGATGCATTTTGGAGATGTTTGGTTCTCTCATTACAATAATCTCTAGTAGATGACATGTTCCCAATATGAAGCATATTTTCCATAAACGCTGCCATACGTTATTTGCTCTTCAACCAATATGTTAGATCGCCAGAGAGAAATGTGTTGCTACCCTCATGTAACCATTTGTTGTGTGTTTGCATTAAAACACCAATTGTGCCTATCGGTATGTTGTCCTCAAGACCAAAGAAGGCCTTCATATAGGGGAAAATGATCATATCTGTTTGCACAGTAAATAGACGTTCATAGAGTAGAACACATTGGGCAATATATACATACCAAATACCCTTTACATTAAATTCAAGATACAAGTATTCTATACTTATATTGGGGGAGACGAAATAGCCTCCTCAGTAATTTTGCTTCAAACATAATAATGTATTTCTTAAATGTTTGGCCCCAAATTGCTACTGCATAAGACAACATCGCCAGAATCTTAGCATTATATATGGACAAGACGGACAATGCACAGTAGCCATTATTGCGTCCAATAAATGCACTAAGTGCATTGACTGATATCACGCATTTACGTTTCAGGTCGGCCCGATGTAGGTCCCATTTCAGTTTATCGTCGACAATAAGACCTAACTATTTGTATGATGACACTTGCTCAAGTGGTTCAGTAGATAGTATCCAAAGTGATCTTTTGGGTCTGAATTTCTGTGTGAAGACCATGAATTTACATTTGGCAATATTAATCTTAAGGCCATTGGAATCAGAATATAATACTAGGGTTTCATCAAAAAATTGCAAGCCTGTAGGTGTTATAATCCAAAAGAAAAAGATTGTCTGCATAAGCAAGCCAACCTATGGTCACATTCTTGATTTCTAATAGGGTTAGCCACTTGAATATTAAAGGAGGCAAACATGTTGGCTAAATATAAATTAAATAGGATTGCCGCAATCATGCACCCCTGTTTTACTCTGCAGTGGGTGGGCATAGATTTCAATAGATTTTGATAGTTTAGCCTTTGCGTTTAGGCAGACACAAACAGATGTGTCTGCGTAGAGGATCATCAGCATGTGAAGCAGGCCTGGAGGAATACCCCATGCATCCAATTTCCACCACAACCGATTCCTACAAACAGTGTCGGATGCGGCGGAAAAATCGATGAATGCACAATCTACATACAGTTTACGCCGCTGCCAGGAATGTTCAATAGCAGAGCTTAGTATGAGCAGATTGTGAGAAGTGCTTGACTTATCTCTGAAACCTATTTGGTTTATTGGCAGGATCTTGTTGTCAGTGATCCAAATATTCAGTTCATGCAAAACAACTTTGGTGAAGATTTTAGGAAATGCCGTCAGTACCGGCAGCACATGAAAATTTCAATCTGTCAATGATGGCTATGATATCAAGAATCGATGCTTTGCATTCCCATAGGGCATCAGGAATCAATAGGGACGAGGCAGCAGATTCAACTCGACCAAGGGTTGATGCAATATGTTTCGCCCATGTGTCCTGATTGATACAGTTTAATGTCAAGTCGCGTTTTCTGTTCTTCGCGATCAATTGCCATATCCCATTGCCATCACCCAATAGGGCAAGTTTAGCAATTTATTGCCATAAATGCAACTTCAGTTCTTTTTTATGAGTTTTTAGCCACCTTCTATAAGAGCATTTTAGAGCCCTAATTTGGGCGACTATCGTGGGCGCCGGGTTCACACAATTATGGCGATGTACAATGCTTTTGATTTCATGATGCAGGTTTCTTTTAGCGGTGTGAATCATCTTATCATTGCCATTTCTTAAAGGCAAGGAGAAATTAGCTCTTTTCAAGACTGTTTTATATGATCGTTGTTCTATCGCCTTACTTTGAATATCAACCATAATTGACAAAAAGTTGTTAATCATTGCATCACTCGAATTTGAGTCAGAAGTCCTAGATCATATAAAGTCTGGTAGTAATACCCGGGCCATATTACTAGCATCCTGTATGGCATTTCATTGGAAGTTGTTAAGATTAGTGGTTGAAAAGAGAACCACGTACCCACGGAAAAGGTACATCCCCCGCCCCTCTCCCCAACCCCCACTTTATGGTGCACAAGAATGCAAGGGTGACAGCACACCAGGATATCCCACAGGACAAAGCAGTGTAGATATCATTAGCATGCATACAGGTTGTGGTTGGGGGTCTTTGCTGAATAATCATCACAATATGATCCATATGATCCAATATGACCCATCTAACAACCCATATAACCACATAACATAACGTACTGTGTCAATTCTTTTTGTGAAATCATGCATTCGCACACCGTTGAAGTAGTCTTTATGCATACAGCATGCATGCCATTTTTTAATCGCACAAATATTATGTATAGTTCAACTTATATAATTTCAGGAACTTGTTCGCTCTTGAATCATTTGTTATGTTAACAGAATTTGTAGACCACTCATTTGCCCAAAAGGATCATGGCGCTAAAACATACAGGAGATTTCACTAAGAAAAACACTATTGGAATAGTATTGTTTTCAATTTCTGCCGAAAGACGAAGTGATCGACAATCCTCCATAAAATAAGAAGGAGCTCATTCCAAGCTTTGGTGGCCACAATAGAGAAGGCATGCCCTACTGAGTGGGCCAGCCTAAACCAGGAGACAGCTATCAGGAAGGCTGACTCGGAGCGAAGCGCACGAGTGGGAGAATAGCGCACAAATGTGGCTTGCAGGTACTCTGCTCCAATACTGTAGAAGGCCTGATGCAAAATACACATACAATTGAACATAATCCGAGCTGCCACAGGGAGCCAGTGCAGTTGTCTCAAGAATGGGGACATGTGTGTTCCAAGCGGAGGGCAGAGAATGGATCTAGCCGCAGCATTTTGGAGAAGTTGCAGTCGCCTGATCAGGTAGGGAGGCTGCCCCAGATAAAGCAAATTGCAGTAATCTACTACACTCAAAACTAGGGCGCTTACCACTGGGGCTTGGCAGACAGTGGGAATTAAAGGAAGAACCTTCCACAAGACCCAGAGTTTAAAGTGGCCGGTCTTGCAGACTGCAGCCACCTGCTCATCCATGGTCAGGGATGCGATGAATTTTATCCCCAGATTTCTGACTGACAGAACAGGCGAAGGAAGGGGGCCAAGAGAAGGAGGGCAAAAATCAGTAGTCCAGAACAAATGGGGAGTGGTAGTGCCTACAACCAGCACCTCAGTTTTGCTAGAATTGAGCTTGAGCCCGTTAGATGTCATCCAACCCCCTAGCTCCTCAAGGCATTTCCTCAGTCGGACAACTGTCTCAGCCTGATATAGGTCCAGACGAACCAGGTTCTGGGTGTCGTCCGCGTTGGAATAATAGCGGAACCCATGCGACTGGAGAAGGACCAGCAGAAGTCTAATATAAATATTAAACAAGATGGGGGATAATGCCTATCCTTGAGGAACCCCACATACAAGCGAGACAGGAACCCAACGGAAAGGGGAGAGAGATACCAACTGTGAGCGGTTTGTCAGAAAGGACAAGAACCAGTCAAGACCTTGGCTGGATAGTCTGGTTGCAGCCAGCCAGGAGACCAGGGTGGGATGATCGACCGTGTCGAAAGCCGCTGACAGATCGAATAACAGGACGGCATCACCCGGATTGACCAAGCATAACAGGACATCAAGCACTGAATTCAGAAAAGATTCAGTGCCTCTCCCCGGCCGAAAGCCGGATTGAAACACATCAAAATACCGTTGGACAGAAGATGGGATACCAAGGCTTCCAAAACCTTTATCATAAACGGCAGCAGTGAAATGGGCCGACAATTGGCCAGCACTTCCAGGTCCAGAGAGGGTTTTTTTTTTAACAAAGGAATGGCCAGAGTGTGCTTGACTAAGGGTGGAATAAACCCAGTAGCAAATGAAAGATTGATAGCGGAGGTAATAGGAGCTATCATATCACCTGATGATTCCTTTAAGAGGGGCAGAGCTATAGCATCTGCAGGGGAGGCATATTTTAAGTGCTGGATAGCTAAAAGGATATCAGACTGTGAGAATAGAGGGAAAGTGGACCACAACCCCATGACTGGGGGGCATTCAACATGTACCCTGTCAGTGGTTGAGGCATCCGCCTCCTTTTTTATAGTGTCTCTAATAGCAGATATTTTTTTCACAAAGAAAGCGGAGAGAGAGTCACACAGATCTTGGGAAGACGACATCAAAGGGTGACCTGTCTCCGGAGTAGAGAGTGACTGAACCAAGTCAAATAAGGCCTTAGGTTTGTTCAGAGCCTCCTCCACCGTGTGGCTAAAGTAGGCTTTCTTGGCATTAATAATTGCTTTGTGGTAAGAGGTGAGAGCTCTGCGAAAGATGGTTTTAGCTTTGCCTGAATATGTAAAGCGCCATTTCCTCTCAGCCTTCCTGCACCAAAGTTTGCTGGTTCTAACTTCCTTAGAAAACCAGGGTTCAGGAGGATGACTTCTTTGTTTACATAGTTTCATGGGGGCTAATATGTCGACCGTTGCAGTACAAGTTTCCTCCAAAGTAAGCAAGGAGCAGTTCTCCGCCTGACCACAGTGGAATAGTAGAGAGGTAACCAGCTCATGGTTGGCAACCCCTTGCCAACTACGTTTGCAGATGGCTGGTTTGAGAAAAGGAAAGGGAGGGCCTTAGGACAGATAGAAAGGGCACAAAAAATGATCTGAAAACGCCACAGTGCTAGGGGAGGCAATATTGATAAGGGCCTCAGTGCCAAAGATAAGGTCCAGGATATTACTGAGGTGATAAGTTGGCTCGTTAACCCCCTGAGGGAATCCTAAGTCTGACATAAGAGTCATAAAGTTATCAGGTAGCAGGGTTTGAGGGCAATTTAAAGTTGCCAATGACTACCAAGCAAGGGTGAGTAGTTTGCAGATCAAGTACCAGCGCAGGAAACGCTGTGCAGAAAGCACTGTCTATCCCCAGCAGCTGGTATACCAGCAGTACAGGAAGAGTATCATTAAATGGTTAAAAAAATATGAATCAGCATGCATTCAATTTTTAGGAATGCTTGGGGGTGGTACAGAGCACCTTATGTTTGGTTTTATGGATCATGGTCACCATTTGTTTGCTACTTACACTTTTGGCATATATTGCATGGATATTATTATAATTCATGCATGTCCATTCATGCTCCCTTGCGCACCTGAAGCATCCCTCGCTACCATCATGCGAAACAGGGTGCCTTTGCGTGCTTATAGTAAATAGGTCTCCTGTGTGTTCATTATCATGTGAAGATGCCACACAATGCACAAGGTGAATATTTGTACCAAGCACTCTACAACAACATTCTATTTCAAAGCACCACACGCCTAAATGGGACTGCAGGTTTATGAAAAATAATCCCAAAATGGTAAATTACCTTCATGCTCTGACTAGGCCTTGTATCAACCGTCTGTGCTAGTGCCTTGGGGATGAAGGAGGAGACTGTGGGTGTACAAGTGCTGGAGGAGGGTGTTAGGATGGATTTCGAATCTCTGACATGATAGGCAGAAGTTTACGAGGCCAGCCTTGGTTTAGTGAAACAGGGGAACTTTCAGGATGGGCATTAGGCGAGAGCAAAAGGCCTGCAACACTGCTGAAGGGACACAAACATATGTTGATTGCAGGGACAGGGACTTGAAAAGGGGGGTCTGGAGGATCCCTTTGAGTTGTATGTGGTGTTTGGCACCTTGAGCATTCCTGCCTACCCACCAAAGGAGGGGGACGAGGTGAGCATGAAAAGGGCACCAACCATTCTTTCATGACTGTCATAGATGATTGGGCGTGTTCTTGACTCACTGAAAAATTCAAATGAGTATTCATATATGCCCATTTGTATTTTATTTAGTTTGATGATGTCGATGGCTACAAATTGTTTACTTGTTTACTTGAGGTTGCAGCACAGTGTATGAAACTCCCCTTTACTGTCCGCTGTCACTGGGGAATTTGGTGCGAATAGCTCGAACAACACAGGCAGGTATTACTCTTTGAAAACGAAATACAAACCTCCTATGAAGCCACCATGTAAACAAATACTAGGCCACCAGCCTGTGCCACCTGTGAAAGAGAAACATAAATATTTTAATTGAATGAACCAGACAAATGTACCACCTTATTTGAAAATGCATCCTAAATTCGATGGCACAGTTGCCCTTATAAAAGTAAATTTCTGGAAACATGTACTTGGCTTTGAAGTATCGACACAATACAAAAATTAACACATTTGAGCCAGAATGGTTCGGGCCATAGAGAAATATTGTTTTTTTAGTGAAAAGAGAAAGACATATAAGCGATGAACACTCTGATTTGCAACATGTACAAGACATTTATTCAATTTAAATATTCAATTAATTTGTCAGTGATCGATCAATGATATGAAAATGCAGGAGAACAACATGAAATGTTAGTCATCTCAGTGGTCAAAATTACATCACATCTAGAGTATACTTACCCATTACTTTGATAGCGAGGGTGAACTGTTGCGTGAAGTTTGTGACTAAGCACCATCATAATCCTCAACATGGATCCTGTGAGGCAGACTGCCCTAAAATGATGCAGCTTGGTAATGCATAGCATTGGTGTGTCTTCTTTGGCTATATAGGACAAGCATCCAGAATTTTCTTGGCAGCAGCAGTTTTCCACCTAGGTTAGTATGACCTCACAATGATTGCAGGTACACCAGGTGGAAATGTTTTCCATGCGACTGGGCTTAGGCTCAGGCTCCGGTGATTCATCTTCCCAACTATCATTCGATACCCCATTATTTCTGCTTCTTTCTCTTTCTCTTTCAATTAGTTCCTCTTTGGAATATTCTGGCTCATACTGGTATGAAATCCTATTGGAAGCCACCCCCCCCACGCAAACAATGAACAACCAATCACAAAGCAAACACAAACATTCCAACTTCTCTCCTCATTAATCTTACTTCATTCCAAATTCTAACTCTGAACTGACAAGAAGTATTTCGCCATACCACTAGCACAATGGAACAATACATGGAATGGCTGGAGGAGAATTACCATACAGAAGAAGGGATTAGAAAAGAAGACGCTCAAAACAATGCTTCAGAAGAAGATGCACCACAATCAGGACTGTGTAAGTGCTTTCTATACATTCATGTAAAATGTGACTAACAGTTACATTTAAATTAAGAAATATCAGTCACCAAACATATATAATGTATCTACCTATTGTCAAACTATCAAATGTGTATACAACCAACCCACACATTTTGAAAGTGTATTATATCTTCAATTTTTTAAAAATATTTCAAATATTTTCAAACAAAAGAAGAAGTGATTCAAGTGCCTAGAAGATTCACAAAGGAAGCACCACAGCAGAGACCCACCAATCTGATTATGGATTCCTTGATAGAATTAAAACAAATAATGATGAATATACAAAAAGACATGCAAACAATGAAAAAGGACATTGAACATTTAAAAGTAATCATGGAGAGTAAAAATGCAGATAATGTGGCTACAGAACAAGATATATCATGAATTGTAACTAAAATTGAAAGAAAACCCACAACCACATTCCCTCCCAAATAAACTTGTTTTCAACAATCTGTGTTTGGATATTTATTTACCCCTTTCAAGTATGTACACCTAAATGCACTACTATTGATGAAAGCATATTGCGAATGTTACACTAACTGTGTGAAAATACTACACTCAATACACATTTAAAAAAAGGTTTAAAATTTAATTTGTTTGCCCAAAAAAAACTTTAGCTGTGGCTACCAAAATACCCAATCACGCTGCGCCATCGAAATCGCACCTGGGACACCCATGGTCGTTGCTGCAGTTACCCACATCTCCAAATGTCAGTGTCACACTGGGCTGGATTCTAGCCGTGGCTATACACCTATGTTTAAAATAAAATATGATATCCTTCCATCTGAAAAAAAGAAAACAATCAGTTCAATGACACACCCAATAAACATAATTTAATACACACATTTATATGACCCTCATATTTGATATGCTGTGTATCTCATGCAATGTACAACAGATACAACATTACTGCATAGTAGACTGTTTTTTCCCTTTGCACATACTAATCATGTGGTCATTGGGATTTTAAAAAAAAACATACAACAATATAGAAAACTATAAGAACACACTGGTACAAACAACAAACAGGGATATATAAACCGGGTGACATTGAACAAAGAACATGATACCGGTAGCATGCAGAACAAATTATGAGAAGGTTAATAAAACTTGGAGAACAACAGAAAATAGGGTAGGAGAAGGAAGCTTGGAGAACACGAGAAAATAGGGTAGGATAAATAAACTCGGAGAACAAGTAATCAAACAAATATAGTTTATCAAACTACTTTTTTAACTTTTTCACTTTTGGCAGCATTGTCTTTTTCATGTTGTCATTTTCATTGTTTTATATTTTGCTCCATACTAAAATATTCTATCATGTCTGAACAAGTACTGACACGTAATCATTTGGACTAACAATACACATGAATGAAAAACACAGCAGACATCTGGCACTTCTTCAAAGTCAAGGAACACTGTGCAAAGAATGAGGCAGAGGAGGTGCTCTTCACCTTCTACAATGAAACGGTATGCCGTGGACCTTCTAATGTTCCATTGCAAAGTCTAGGAACATCAATGATTAATCCATCATTTAAAAAATTCTTGGGTCCTATTCCTTACATAGACGGAGATCAGCGCCACCTGCAGCCCCTCCATCCACTAAGCAACACCGTCAACAGTGGTATCAAATGCATAGACTCCGCTTTTACCGACCCCTGATTTTTCCAATATGCAAATCATGGGTATATTATGTAAAATCATTAGAAAGGCTAGAAAGATCAATACGAAAGCTTTCCATACATCTACTGCTTCCATCTCCAGCAGTACCACTTTCTTTTGAAAATGGGTTGACTTTTCACAGGAGTTAACCGTACAACATCTAGTGCAAATCCACTGGATTGATGATAACAATGCAGCTACAAGAAAATACAAAAAGAAGCACATTACAAAAATGTACTTGAACAACACCACCAATTGAATTACTCCAAAAAACACTCTCAACCCCTGCAAGTAATGCATACCTCAAAATAGATTAGAAGTACAAGATGTACAATCAAAGAAACCATCAGCCTTAATAACAAATACAAAATCTACGCGTCCACATTTTCAAACTTAAAAAATACAGTGAAAAATACTTGCCACTCAAACACAGCAAATGAAGAAAATTATATTGAACACTGTCTGATTGCAATTTGCACTACAACTAACACACACAACTCTGCAAATAAACTTTCAAATCTGTACATACAGCGTAACACTTTCACATCAGCCAAACTTCTACCATGTGCACTGTGAGAGTTCAGGAATAGTGGCTTTTATACTTTCCAAAACAAACACCAAAAAAAGAGGACTATATACCAATAAAACTACTAAGATGTCTGATACATTTTCATCAAAAAATCACTAAGCTGTACACAAATGCAAAAGTAACAACAACCAATAACAAACAATGAAACTGACACAAACCCTCCTAACATATTTCATAGCCGTGGCTATTCGACACAGATACAGATCTTGATTTGTATCCGTGGCTACATGGAGATTTTTCTGCAAGCCCAAAATCAAGCTAAATTGGCTTTCAAACCTACAAAAAAATAAGTGAACAACTAAGTACATACAAATACACACCTAAATTAAATGATGTACTGTATCATGTACATTAACATATCATTATTGCACAGAAAATTTATATTTATAGTTATAGACACAGCTTTAAATACCCATGGCGCCATCCGCGACAAATGAAACACAGGATAGTAATGACGTGCCTACATACATGCTTTTTATAGACATGAATATACAAGAGCCCCTCCTACACCCATTTTGGGACGCAGTGCATTTGGTAGTGGCAGCTATTCGCACAAACTTTGAATTCAAAATTGCATTTCCACTGCAACAACCTCCAAAAACTGTCCCCAAAATACCAACGAGCTCCACCTCCACTCCTCATAGTCCTCCTCCACTCCCCTAGGTTTATTATAATCCCACAAAACACTCAATACATATAAGAGGCCACCCCACCCAAAATTCTGGGAAGTCACGGCTACCACATGATCACAAATGCACAACGTGTCACTTGCTCTAATATAGCCGCAGCTACAATGGGGGAGGTGTAGCGCAATCGACCAATTAGAAAGTACAACACACATCATACATACCCTGCTCATACAAACTACTAGAAATTCAAACCAGGAAACATTTTCCTGGAAACAGAAATACTGCAGATATCATGGCTGGTTTGAAAACGGTGTGGCTGATTGGAGACAGTTGGCTGTTTTGGTTGCTGGCTTTTTGTGAGAAATTACACATTAACATGTACCTAGGTTTGAGATATTTTTCCATTAAATGGATTGGATTGCAGGGAATGCGTTGGTTCCAGGTTTTACCAAAATTGTTAAGTCTGAGAAGTACAAAGCACCCAGACGTCACACTAATTCATTGTGGAGGCAATGACTTGGGGAATTTACAAGGGGCGTCCCTTAGTTTAATGATGAAACAAGACATGGGAAAACTAATGGAACTATTTCCTCACACCATCTTTATCTTTTCCAATCTCACTCAGAGGCAAACATGGAAATGGACCACCAGATTTAATGGTAAAATTGAGAAATCCTGGAGAAATGTAGAAGAAAGCAGTATCAGCATTCATGACAGACCGCAACCAAGTATGAATTGCGAACAACAACATACAGTGCAGCAGTAAGCAAGAAGTTGAAAGGCCCAAAACCATCATTGCCTAATACATTGCCTGTAGAGATAGGGGACAGTCTGTGAGGCATGGCAGAAGAAAGGAGGGATCATGGAAGGGGTAAGCCAAATGCACTGCGTCCCAAAATCTTAGAAGCAGTCGTCACTCATGGGGAGTTAACAATAGGGTGCACCTTAGAATATAGGCTAACCTCATCCACCGCTTTTGAGAGAATCCTACATTGCGTTCCAGATCCCAATGACAAAGAGACGCGTTTGTCTAGTTCTGAAAGCACTGCTGGTGCTGAGATTGAAAAGTCATCCAAGACTACGGAATTAGCGTCAAGTGAATTTAGGGATCTGGATCTCTCCCGGGGAACACGCTCATTCTCGGCTCTTATGACCCTCACAGATTTTTCCAAATCGTTCAACTCTCTCATAGAGTACAGCGAGTTCTAGCGAGCAGAGCGATCAAATGCAATAGCATGAATCTGCGCATTTGTCACTCTGCATGCAGGTACATCGCCATGCTTTAACGGTATTTTCCCCATTTCAATCTTTGGCGGTAGGAGGAAGACAAGACTCATCAATACGTTCCTCAGGATTAAATGGCAGTTGCACTAAAGTATGCGAGGCAGCATTTGTTACATCGGGTAAGGGAGTATTCCTAGTAGATGCTTTGATGCTTCTGCCACTGCACAGTATCGCACAGCGAACCATACTGCACCCTGATGTTATCTTATTCAATATAGGTCAAATAAACAAGTCTATATCATCACTTCAACTATTTTCAGTTTGAGAATGCAAATGTCAAATTGTCTGCCACCATCAATTCAGCTCAGATTGTAAGTAATTCATTCAAAACACACTGTTCAAGGTACAGAGCTACGTAGAACACTGTAGTAGAGAATCTCAGAGGCATCTGAAGAAATGCACGTTACAATGATCCATAGGCACAGAAACAAAACACTCACCAATTTGTTTCACGATGAAGATCAATAACAGAGCCAAGGCCTAAAAGCCAAACCCTGAGCCCCCAGCCTAACAGTCTAACAATACAACACTTCAGCATGCGCACGGAGATGCACGTGCACTTTGGTCTTTGTAGACTAGCTGGTGGGAAGGGGGCAGGGTCAGGCACACACAGTGAATCTGCATGGTGAAAGGAAACAAAGAATTTAATCTGCGTGGTGTAAGAGCCCTCCCCGTTTTACCACGTGCAATAAGAATAAATGAGACACACCCCAGATGGGGAATGAGGCTAAGAGGACAGGTTGCAAGAGTTCAAAATGTTTTATATAGAATTATATAGAAAGAACTCCTGCCTGAGAGCGCCGTGGCAAACATTTCATTAACACAATATTATAAAGAGAGAAATCATCATAGATGATGTAATTAACATAGGGTACTAAATCAGTGCAGGATTGAATAGGCACTATAGTTCTATATGTCCACAGGGGCACTGTCTCGTCTGGATTGGTCGCTCCTTTGGTGGGAGGGTGAACATCACGTGGTCCGGCCGTCAGCGTCCAGGAGGGGTGAAGGTCAGGTTGCTGCGAAGCGGGGTGGCCACAAACTAGCTAACTTAATACACCTTAGTGAAGCATGCACTAAATAATGATCATTGCAAATCATTGTACACCTATAAACTTCATTCATGTGTTTACATCATTAATAATTGAGGCTTATATAGGGCATCAGGTTAAGGGTCTTGACCAATATGATAACATCGATTGAAGCGAGGGTCTGGACACTTAAAGAATCTAAGGCAGGTTGGCGTTAGTTAGTAGTGAGAGACAATATACTACAACAGAGGTCTAAAGTTAGCTGGGGGCCCGCTAGGTGGGCATCATGGCGAGGTTTCATATCTGGTACATCAAGAGAACACCTTGCAGGAACACAGGGTTACACTGGCAGTAATTTTCCAATGGCGATGGTGAGGGGGCATGAATAGATTTGTGGAGATGGATGAGTTACTTGGCCTGGCTCAAGCCGGTTCACACGTTGGGCAGTGATCTCATAGGAAGAGTGAGATGTTACATTTGTTCTTTGTTGCAATTACCTCCGGCTTGAGCGTGAGAATGGAGCCGCAGAATTTTCCAGACACAGTGAGAGAAAAAATGGGGGCCATGTGTGCGGTGTGTGCGGCGCTGCAAAGGGGAGACAAGCCTTTTAGTATTATCACAGTGAGGCCTAGTTACCAAGATCGAGTCAAGGGTGCACAGAATGGGTGCCACGTGTCCTGTGCAACAGCCCCATCTACGCAAATGCCAGCCAATGCTGGTATTACATAAGGGCGATGGGGGGCACTCCCCACCATTGGAGACACATGGTCCAAGTTTGAACTAAAGGAAAGGAGGGACGGGAGCCTACTGGCCCCTCACTCCCACACATTCCCCCCTTTTGTTACATCTAAAGTAACAAACTATTAGTTATTTTGTTCTCTCTTCGATAATACTCAGCTTCTGCTACTGCTTCGTCCCAGGCTGGTGTACCCTTTATGGGCATCCATGCTCTACATACACTCTTCAGACTGTGCCCTTTCCTTGCATACTCATCAGGGGTGCATGTCATGTATATTCCTCCATCACCATCTAGGTCCACCCACACTTCCTTGTATCATTGTAGCTCCCTTGGTTCTTTTATGGTGGTGTGATATAAATTGTCAACCCTGTCCCCATTCTGGTGGTACACTGCTGTCATGCGATATTTTGGTGGGTCGGGTTCCCCAGTTTGCATTTGTGCATCTATCGTAGTTGTTACCATTGCCTGTCGGCCCATCGTTACCATCATCATAGCTGAATTAGGCATAGATTTTGCACAACATCGGATACCTAGTTGGCACACACAGAAAAATACCATTATGAAGACGATGACAGGAACAAAAATTGTCATCATGATGTTGAACCAGGACGGAATCTAACTGAACATGTTGTCAAACCAAGTGCTTGGTTCTACTCCTCCTTCCTTCGACATCCTTTCTTCCAGGCTGTGCACTGCTGAGATCACATGGGAAAGGGTTCCATTATCTGCATCTTCAGAGGGCACAAATGTGCAGCATGCGCTCCTGATTTTTCAGCAAACACCGCCGTCCATCGCTGGGAGGAGATCTAGGACGTACCGGTTCTGCCTAGTCATTAAGCGCAAGGCACGAAGATCCACTTTTATGACATTGAACCCTTCTTCAGTGTCGTTGGCGAGTTGTATCAGCTCCCAGCGGACGATCTGTAACCACTTGGCGTTTGTTCGGGCCTGGAGCCCTGGTGTTAGGAGCGAAGCAAAGAATGTCTCTGCAGAGTTAAAGAGCTTGAACTTCGCTGGGATCTCAGCAAGGAGGGCAGATGATTCTGAGGACATGTAATTGGATGATCTCCTTTTACGAGTCTATCTTTTAAATCATTTTCTGACAACAGTTCATAAGCTGGGGGCTCTGTTACTGCTGCTTGGGGCGCTGCGATGTGTCAGCCGATTGCCCTGCTGCCGATATGCCAGCTGATCCTCCTTTTCTCCTTGGACATTGTTGCTTTCCAGGATTACCATCAGAGCTGAATGTAGGGTGGCTAGGGCGCAAGTCCCCTTCCATGACGCCGGGAGGTGCAGGTATGCTTGTTTGCCACAGACCCAATACACATCTATGAGGGCCGCTGTTCCTTTCTTCATGTCTGGAATTATGATTGTTTTGTTGCACTGCTTGTTGGCGCGCATGGGCACTTTTCCTTCTCCGTGAAAGCATAGTTCATGTGGTATTTCTTTTTGCGTCTTGATTCGCTATTCTAGCGCAGTGACCCAAGTGAGTTTGGCAATGTGCTGGAACCAGGCAGGGGTACACGTTCCTTTTACCCATTGAAAGTTCTCTTCAATGAGTCCTCTGAGTGCCTCAGCTTTGCACTCAATCGTTTCGTCATGCCCTTTGTTTTCCACGAATCTTGTTCCTTCTATGATGAATAATGTTTTTTTGATGCAAATGACTCCTTGGCATCTGCTTGTGCATGTTCTCTTGTTCTGCAGCATCTCTATTGTAACTGTGTGTGCCTGGAAGGTGCTCCGAATTCTACACAATACAAGATGAATTAAACATTGGGTGTCTGACAAGGGCACCTCTTGTGGCACCAAGATTTTGGGTGTCCCTGAGGCGTGCGGGATGAGCGAGCAGACATAGCAACTCTCATTCATGGCTTGTTTTGCTCTGGCACTCATGCCAGAGTACCATTTATTTGACTGGTCAGGGTGGTGGGGGTCTTCTATTTCATCTAATCCCAGGCCATGGTAGATATCATATCTTTTCCCACCCGCCCCCTTTTCCCTCTCCTCTTTCCCCCCTTGCAGTAACTCCTAATATTTCGGTAGTGTATTGGGAACACCCCTGCCCATGCTGTGTCATTGACATTATTCACAGTGTGTTTAGCTGGCAGTTCTGGTGATTCATGAGTAGCAGCAATTTAAAGTGAGGTAGGGTCTCTGGTTGTCTGTGCATTAACATTTATTTGGTTGAGTTCATCTGGCCAAAAGTAATCCCCATCATACTCGTTTGTTTCATTACCATTATACAAGCTTATAGCAGCAATTGGCAGGAGGGGGAGTCTGTTGTGTCATTAAAGTGCATCATAGTGTGAAATGTGTGGTTTGTATCAGAAGAATAATCATCAGCAGAATAATTATCTTTCCACATCGTTTTTACCCTTGTCAAGATAAGTACTGGCCCTTCTCGTATTAGCTGTGCCCCGCTCCCCCTTTTTTTCATAGCCTGGAAAATACATAGGATGGTATAATACCATGACATAAAGAATAACATCACAGAAAACAACACAGCACAATATCTCAAGGCACACTCAACATTATGGTACTTGTTGGCTCTACTGGCAACCCTATCACTAACATTAAGCCATTATCTGTGAGTGCACTCCTTTCACCATTGTGTTACCTGGAGCAGCGATATAAAATGGTTAAATGACAATCATTCATTAATTCATTTCATCACATTATTCATTACCTTTTGTCAAATTATCCTCATTAGTTTCATGTATATTGCTATGCATGTTCTAGTACAGCTCTTTTCTACTCCCTCTAAAAATTTCTTATAATGAGAAATTAACATCATTTCTTTATATACACCCTTTCTTTTACTTTTTATTGACGTTGATGTAGAGTGTAGAAGGAGATAGTGTAAAGAATGTTATTGACGAAGAAATAAGAGAGAAAGAGAAAAAGAGAGAGAGAGAGAAGCGAGAGAGAGAGAGCATTATGTGAACACATTCATATTTATTGTCAGTTTTTACTGCTTTTGCAAATACTCCTTCATTCCATTGGCAATTTCAGTGTTGCTTCTTTGCTCACACTGAGGGAGTGCACTGTTGCATGCTCTCCTCACATCTGAGAGATGCACCCAATATTTCAGTCCCTTAATTTGAACAGCTGTGGGTGTACAATAAATGACCTCATAAGGTCAATGAAATCTCGGTGAGTTCCACTGCCAAACAAAACTTCGTACATATACATTTCCACCTGGCATTAATGGGCCCTCTGGACTGTCTGGGGCTGGCATTGCAGTGTCTGTCACAGTGTTTTCAGTAAAGGGCAGTGCAATTTGTCGCGCTATGATGCGTACTGCGCGCGTCGACTGGGTAAGATATTCCTTAAATTCCTCCCCCAGCACTGTGGCAGCCCGGTGCGCATCCGATGCTTTTCTTATTGGGGAGAGTGGCGTATGAATACGCCTGCCCATCACTATTTCGTGAGGGCTTAAATGGTGGTCCTTGTTTGGCTGCGTTCTTAGTTGGAACAGTGCTAGGGGCAAGCAAAATACCCAGTTCTTCTTAAGGGTGTTGCACAACTTTGACAATTTACTTTTGAGCAGGACGTTGATCTTTTCCACCATTCCGTTAGGCATTGGATGATAAATAGAACACAGTTTGTGCTTAACCCCTAAGAGCGATGTCACTTCTTTGAAGAGGTCATTCAAAAAATGTGTGCCGTTGTCTGATCTTATTACATCACAAATTCCCCACACCTCCGATACCAAAAACTTGGCAGCACACTTCGCGCCCGGGTGGCGACACGGTCCTGCTTCCACCCACCTTGAGAAGGAGCATACCACCACAATCAAGTACCTTGCCCCATTACATCTTTCTCCCATGTCCGCATAATCGATGTGGAGCTCTCTAAAGGGCCCCATAGGACGCAATAGAGTTCCTCGCAATGTTCTTAGGTTCATCCCTGAACTGTATGTCTGACATGTGATAAATTCTATTTTGAATTTTGATAAATGTTCCTGCAGGTTGGGAATGAATCAATGCTCTTGTATGTCTGCTGCGATATGGTGTTTTGCTACATGGGCCAGGAAATGCAGCTGCTGGAACGCTATTTCTAATAGTTCCACTGGCATCACTACCTTTCAGGTTACTTACAGTCTCCAGATCAGATCTGTTGGTGATTGTTTGCACCCTCGTTTGGCCCACAACTCTTGCTCTTCTATTGGTGCTCTTCTCTGTAGCTCTATTATTTGTGTTATTGGTGTATTGCTATACCCTTCTTCTGATGGTTGTGCGTTGGGTGTTTTGACAATGCATTCGATTGTAGGGGGCACATTGAAATACACAGCGTCTTTCTCCGCTGCTTCTGCTTCCACGTTCCCCAAAGAGATCACGTCCGTATTGTTAGTGTGGGCTTGGCATTTCACCGCTGCCATTACTGATGGTTCCGCTAATGCTTCTATTAGTTCATTCAGTAATGCTGCATGTTGTACTGGCGACCCATCTGCCCTTCGAAACCCTCTTCGTCGCCATTGTGATAATCCTGAATGTACCGTTGTTGTGGCATACGCTGAATCTGAGTATATAGTTACTATACATCCTTTCGCTGTATGCAGTGCTTCTGCCACTTGTGCAGAGTAATGAGAAGGGAGGTGTTTTTGGACAATTATTTCATAGTTCTCTTCTTGCATTCTTACCACTGCCATCCCTACGTGTTTTCCCCTGTTTCAGAATCTAAGGATGCTGACCCATCTATGAAGTATATTTTTCCTTCCTATAATGCATTCTCACTTGCTTTAGTGATATCATCTACTTCTCCTTCATACGTGGCACAGTCGTGTCCCTGCATGTCTTCTACAGTGCATGGTTCAGTAATGAACGTGGCTGGGTTTCCTGTTTTACATCTGACCACATGGACATTTGGGCTGGAGATTATTATTTCGTAAGCTATTGCCCTCTGTGTTGTCAACATTGATTTGGATTTTTCTAAAACCGCAAAGAGTGAATGCTGCGTACAGCGTCACTGTGCAACCCATTACAATTGTGATGCTTTTTTCAATGGCCAAGGCTGCTGCAGCGAGAGCTTTTTCACACATGAAGTGGCCTTGCATTACCACGTCCAGCGTTCCCCTGTGATAGGCCAATGGCTTGTGACCTAGTGACGTTTTCTGTGTCAATACGGCAGTCATTAGTGTGCCATTGCAATGTGAAAATAGGTAAAATTCCCTGTCATAATCTGGGTTCGCAAGAACTGGTGTGTTTGCAATCAGGTCTTGTAACTTGAAGTACTGTGTCATCATCTCATTTGTCCATTTTATTGGGGCATTATTCTTTTGGGACTCTTTTAGTGCTTGCAGCAGTGGGCGTGTGTATGCCACGTAATCAATTATTCATGCGCGGCAGTAATTACACATGCAGAGAAACTTTTGCATGTCTTTGCCTGTTTTTGGTATTATCATGTGGCGTATGGCAGCTGCTCTGTCAGGCAGTATTCTTTTGCCATCTTTAGAGATTAGTTGCCCTAGGTACAGCACTTCTGTTAGGCAGTATTACAACTTTCATTTGTCTACTTTATACCCTTTTGTGGCTAACAAATTCAAGTTACAGAATCTGCTCTACACTGTTCTTCACTTTTGCTGCAAATGAGTACATCATCTACGTACTGTATTATCGTGCTCTCTACATCAATATCTTTGTGTAAGATCCTATTGAAAATGCTGGGGCTTTCACAATATCCCTGCGGTAACCTGCAATGTTTGTATCTGTTCCCCCCTAGCGTGAACGCAGTGAGGTACTGGGAGCTTGGATTGAGTGGGATCGAAAAGAAAGCGTTTTTTCAGGTCCACCACTGTAAAACATGTGGCCTCTTTGGGTATGAGTATACAGTATTGATGCCGGGTTAGGCACTAATGGGAACTCTTTCTGGATCATGTCATTGGGTGGGGATCTTCTATCGTTCTCCACGCCACTCCTTTTGCTTTTTTGATCGGAAACATCGCATTGTTACATGGAGAGTTTGATGGTACTATTATCCCTTGTTTTAGTAGAGCACTTATTGTTTCTCTGATCCCTTCTTCCGCCTCCTTTGATAGTGGGTACTGCTTAACCTTTGGGGATATGGCACCTGGCTTCAATTTTATCTTAATGGGTGTTACTTCATGCAATAACCCTACATCATGGGGACCTGTGGTCCAAATCTCAGGCAGGACCCGTTCCATGTCTTTCTCAAATATTGTGGGAGGCAGGTTGACACTAGCCATGAGTGGATTGAGTATCTCCCTATATTGAATCATGATGTCGCATGGTATACCATTATTATCTCCCCATCACTCTCATTGTCAGTGAACAACTCTTCATCAGTTAAATCGCGTAACATTATGTTTTGGATCTATGCATAGTACTGTTCTCCATTCACATCCATGTGTGCCCAGTCCTATCACTGCGAAACGTTTGCTTGAGACCTGAACTCCCCCTAGATCAATAGACAAAATGGTTCCTGGCACCAGTTCTGTATTTACAATTGGGCGAAAAATAAAATCTGAGGGCACCCTCCATTCCTTTCTTGTTATTTCTGGCACCACTCGAGCAAACACTCTGATGCCGTAAATGAACATGTCCATGTCAATGGGCACCCCCCTTACTGCAACTTCATTTGTCATTGTGTTGATCATCAACATTGCTCGTACAGGGCAAACTCCTGGGGTTGAACACACTATTCCCCGTTCGGTAAAAGAGATCGTCATATTCAACTTACTCAACAAATCGCTTCCCAGTAAATTGATTGGCGCATCTTCATGATACAATAAGGGTGCGTGCACCTTCTTCCCCCCACTGTTATGTCAAGGTCTTTAGTGTAAGGAGCTTTTAAAATAGCCCCAGAGAACCCCTGCATTTCCAAATTTCTTCCCAAGAGCGGAAACCGCCCTTCCATAAGACATGATTTTTCCGCTCCTGAGTCTACCATGAAGAACTGCTTGTTTACCATCTCTGCCCCCTCTAGCGGTTCCTCTTATGCAAGTAGGGTAGTGGATAGTACTGGACAAGCAAGGGCTCGCTGTGGGCTGTCCTAATCAGGGCAGAAGCATCAGATAACTTGAAAGCAGGTTAGGCAATCCTAAGGAGGCTACCAGAGTCTAAAAGCTTATGTCTCAAGACCAGAAGTAGGAGGTTTGCTTCTAGCTTCAGCTCAAGAGGAGGAGGAGAGTGAACCGCTACCTGACCTACTCAGAGGACAGCCTTTAGATGAGAAGGTAGAAGGAGTCAATCTCATTTCTAATCTGACACTGGAACAACAGGAGGAGTGAAAGTTTCTGTTAAATCAGTTTGCCTCCCTGTTTTCACTATCACCAGGCTTGACCCCTTGGGGATAGCATGATATTCTCACTGGTGACAGTTTACCTGTTAAAAGCAGATGTTACAGGATGTCAGATCATGTAAGAACCCACATAAAGGAAGAGGTGAACAAGATGCTTGAACTCGGGGTAATAGAGCCATCTACCAGTCCATGGTCTAGTCAGGTAGTACTAGTGCCAAAGGCAGGGTCCAAAGAGTTGAGATTCTGTGGGGACTATAGAGCTCTTAATGCAGTCACAAAGACTGATGCCCATCCTTTACCAAGAACAGATGAACTGGTGGACAAACTTGGTTCAGCCAAGTACCTCAGTACATTTGATCTCACGGCAGGCTATTGGCAAACTGCATAATCCACCCCAGCAGGCCTCTACCAGTTTACGGTAATACCTTTTGGACTAAATAATTCACCTGCAACATGCCAAAGGATGGTTAATCAAGCTCTGAATGGGATGGATGACTTTTGCATGGCATACTTCAAGGGAGAAGCTATGGCCCCATAGTTCTCTATGAAGTCCCTATAGTAACCAGTGAGGCCTAGGAAGGCTCTCACTTGGGTTTGAGTAGTAGTGATGGCCCAGTTTTGTACAGCTTGTACCTTGCTAGGCAATGGCCTGATTGCACATCCTACCTCATGACCAAGGTAGACCCCTTTACTCTGACCAATTTGAAATGTACTTGCCTTTATGGTCAGATGGGCCTGTTCCCATATCCTAAGTGGTCAGCATGTTCTTTCCTAGGAGTGCTGAACACTGCAATGTCATTCAATTATGCCATGCAGAAGTCCCCCATCCCATTCAGAACTTGATTAAATATCATTTTGAATGTTGCAAAGACATTCTTTGATCCAGAAGGCATCACCTTAAACTGGTAAAGGCCTGCAGGGGATCAAGATGCAGTTTTCTCCTTGGCATGGTCCGTCAGGACTATTTGCCAATAGCCTGAAGTTAGGTCAAATTTACTGAGGTACTTGGCTGAACCAAGTTTGTCCACCAGCCCATCTGCCCTAGGTAAAGGATGGGCATCAGTCTTAGAGGCTGCATTTAGAGCTTTATAATCCACACAGAATATCAACTCCTTGGATCCTGCCTTTGGCACTGGTACAACTGGACTCAACGATGGATTGATAGAGGGTTCTATTACCCCAAGATCAAGCATCTTGTTGACCTCTTCCTTTATGTGTGTCTGACATCCTGTAACCTCTGCTTTTAACAGGTAAACAGTCACCAGTGAGAATATCATGCTGGCCACAAGGGGTCAAGCCTGGTGATAGTGAAAACAGGGAGGCAAACTGGTTTAACAGAAACGTGCACTCCTGTTGTTCCAGTGTCAGATTAGAAGAGAGATTAACTCCTTCTATTTTCTCATCCAAAGGTTGTCCCCATGAGGAGATCAGGTAGAGGTTCACTCTCTTCCTCCTCTGGAGCTGAAGCTGGAAGCAAAGCTCCCACTTCTGGTCTTGAGACATAGGCGTTTAGATGGTTGGTGTGAAAGACACTGGGGACCTCCTTAGAATTGCTTAAGTCCACCAGATAACTGACCTCTCCAGTTTTTGCCACAACCTTGAATGGTCAAATCCATTTGTCCTGTAAGGCTCCCTGTCCAGGCATTGCAGCAGCAAGTTCTTCTTCGGATTCCTTCATCCAGTGGTTCGACTATGCCTTCCAAGCCAAAAAGCCTTGCCTTTTATGCAGGTTTCTCCCATTCATTCCAGCCTAGCTGTCAGTCACCCAGCGGCGTGGCTGTCCTTGCCAGACACCAGCCAGCCAATCACCTAAGAGTACATTCCTGTCTCCTAGGCGACTAAGCACAGGTCGTTTTGGACACCTCCCTTGGTTCCTGCCCCCGCCAGACACCCTGGAGCAAGAGCCGGGCTTCACTCGTGAATCCCACCAAAGACAAAATGAACAAAGGGACCAAATCTGGTTTGGTGCACAGAGTAAATCTCAAGAAGGACTTTTCCACAAAGAAATGCTGAAAAAAAGAAGACCAGGGCCATTTTGACAAAAATGGCACCCATGGGTGCTTTACCGTGACTGTGAACGCAGCCCGCGGTAAAATCCCATAATGGTAGTAAAAAGTAAACCACTGCCACCAGCCATTCAGTGAGGAAAGGGTAACATACAAATGTTACATGAGAAGCTAGCCAAAGGGGATACTAAGTAACCCCTTCAGAACCCTATTGTAAGATAGTGTGTGCTGGGTCTACAAATGTAAGTAAATTCAATTTTACTTTACTGCTCTGGGAAACAGTAGTTCATCCCAGAGAAAGTATTTAAACCATTGGGAAATCTAAAAGACTTCCCTGTGTCACTGCACTGAAGGTGCTGTGTGACACAATGCAAAAGTTGATGCCTATGGAGGTTGTCAGACTCCACAAGCAAAAGGAAACACAGTGTACAAAATCACATTGAAATACATGAGAGAGTGGGAACAAGGGTCTCAATCTCTCTGGGTTAAAAAAAATCAAGTCCTCAAAATCCAGCAAAGTTGCTGGGGGTCTCTAAAGTAGAGGGAATTAGCAAATTTTTGAGAATTCTCCCTAACACTTAGCATAAACCACATATGGTTGACAAAGTTATTTTAAATTTACCTTTCTACATCTATTGTGTCCTTACGGGCCTGTCCTGCAGGTTGTGTACCTTTTAGAGATATATTTTCATCGAAGCAAGTGCCCACTGTACAATAGGTCATTTGTCCTGTTGAATTGGTTACATATCCTAGTGTTTGTCGGTTCACAGTCAAAAAATCTAAAAACAAAAAGTCGAAAGTCAAAATATCGAAAAAAAAGTAAAAAAAAATAAGTCGAATTTCTTTTTTATAACATTTTTTATTCGAAATGGGGGGTTCCCCACCAACCCCCCCTTGTTTTTTTTTTTACCTTGTTTTTTTTTGCATACGAGAGCCAAAAAATAAATATAAATAAAAAAAGAAATTATTTGACTTATTTTTTTGGACATTTTTTTGACATTTTTTTGTCTTTCAACATTTTTTTTCTCGATATTTTGACTGCACACCGTGTTTGTCTGGCCCCAGCCAGTGTTATTCCAACTTAAAAAAAAACATTATTGCCTCTCAGCTTTATATATATACATCACAAAAAAGCAATGTATTGTAGTTATATTACACCTTCTCCTGCCTCATACTTTGTGAGACTTGAAAGGCACTCCATCTCATTTGTGACATGTTTAGCAAAACAAAAGAGGTTATGGGTGGAAGGCTTTGAATTAATCTGAACCTTGGCATTGCTCTAGGCATCCTTCCAGACCATTGCTCTTCATCTGCCAAGCCATTACAGAAAGGGGACCATGTGCAAATCATGCTTGGCCCCACTTTCAAATGGGTAGTCCAACCCAAACTGCTTGGTGACATCCCTTCTGCAAGATACCACAAGCAACCTCAGACATGTTTTGGCCTCACTCAGCATCATCAGTGAAGTGTAGCTTGGGTCTCTTGGTCTTAGGGAGAATGATCATAATGTGCTAATTCCCTTCTCCTTAGAGACCCCCAGCAACTTAGCTGGATTTTGAGGACTTGATTCTTTTACCTGGAAAGAGTGTGAGCCTTTTTTCCCACTCTTTTATGTATTTTGATGTGAGTTTTACTCTTGTGTTCTTTGATTATGGAGTTTTAAGATAACTCCATAGGCATCTTTTCATGTGTGTTACACAGCACCCTGAGTGCAGTGGCACTGGGATGGCTTTTTTAGACTTCACAAAGGTGTAAATACCTTCTCTGGGATAAACTAGTGTTTCCCAGAGAATTTTATGTTAAATTGACTTTACTAGTCATTTAAAATTCCTAGACCCAGCACACACTATCTTCCTATAGAGTGCTGGAGAGGTTACCTAGTATACGCGGTGTCTAGAAATTCATGTAGCAGTCAAATGCTACCCTTTCCTATCGAAATGGCTAGTGGCAGTGGTTTTACAATGAACTACCATGCCTTTTCCCAACCGCAAACATCGGTAGCTAAAAATCGCAGGAGACATGTTTTTCAAGATGGCGCCTTAAGCCCCTTTATTTAAATGGGTCCCGGCCTTCTTTTTTCGCCATTTCTTTTTGGAAAGGTCCTTATAGAGTTTGTCTCTGTGTGCCAAACCAGGTTTAGTCCCTTTGTTTCTATGCCTTTGGCGGGCTTCAGGACTGACGAATGCCTCTGGCGTCTGAGTGTCTTGGATGGGCAGGAAGTGAGGGAGCTGCCAGAAACTCCCTGCGCTTAGTCTCCTAGGAAACCCAAATGCACTCTGGCTTGATTGGCTGACTGACTGTCTGGCAAGGACAGCCGCCCTACTGGGTGAGTGGCAGCTATGCTGGAATGAAAGGGAGAAAACTGTTTAAAAGTCAAGTCCCTGGGACTGGAAAGCAGAGTCGACCACTGGAACGAAAGAGCCGAAGATGAGCTGGAAGAGGATGGCTGCTGAAACCCCGGGACTATTGGTTTGCCCAGTGAAGCCCTGCTGCAGGTCCAAATCACCAAAGCTCCTTTCGACAGAAAAGCCCTTCAAGGATGACTTCTTCCTTTGAGCTGGTTGGACCAATCAACCAGTAAGCCACCTGGATACGTTTCTCTGAGCTGGTTAGGATTAACCAGGGGGAAGGACACCAGCTTGTGTGCTTGATTACAGCTAATCAAACTGAAGTGATTCCATTTTGTCAGCATATTCTGACGATCTCGTGCAGTGCAGGAGCCCCCCGACGTCCTCCTCTTGTCCCCACGACTGAGGCTCAGGAACAGAGAGATCTGCAAGAACTGCCAGGAACCCACATTTTCAGCTGCATCTTTTGCTTCATACTAAGCTACTGTGCCAACCCGATTGAGAGAACACATCTCTCGCAGTGAAAGTTTGTGGAACTTTCCCAACTTGCAGGCCTAATCAGCTTGTGCCTCAGCATATGATTCTTTTTCGTACAAACTACTTCTGAGAACATTGGCGAAGACTTTACCATTGACTTTGGCCTAGGCATATTGAACTGAACCGATTCCTCTAGTGAACTGAAACTATTTGCACTGCCTAAGAAAGTATTTGTGATCTATTCTATTAACTTGTGCCTTTTCACTCCCATAAAGAGTAACTGAAATGTCATTTTGCTCCTATTTCAGGGGAGCCTAATTTACTCAGAAACGTATTGGATTTGTATTGAAGTATATTTGTGTATAATATTAAGTTGCCTTCTTCTAGTGAATGTTTTCTAAAGGACTGTGTAATAAATGATTACGTGATTTACCAAGAAACCCTGAGTGTAAGTGTCTACTTGAATCACTCTGATTGTAAGTCCTCTGTGTAACATCCTTGTACTGCTCACATTCCCTCTTGTGATAAGCCTGGCTGCTCAGCTCGCTACCACAAACTGTATATCATAGACTTATACCAAACGTTGGTTTTTGTCTTACACCTGTAGTCCTAATTGGATGTGGTGGTCGAAGAGGGTCCTGCATGCAATTCTGCCTAACACTGGTGGCAAGCAGTGAGGATAAGTTATAGTTGTTACATTTAGAGTGCTGCTCTTACTTTTGTTCAAATAAACTTACTTCACAAGGCTAAGCACCACTAGAAAAGCAATTGTTTTATAATGCCAAATATGGATATCTTCAAACAGGAAGCCCTGATCATTCTAACAGTAGATCAACTAAAATATGTGTGTAAGGTCAGGTCTCTCTGTTAAAGGCAAGAAAGATGAATTGATTGAAAAGTTGTTGAATCAGCAAAGTCTGAGAGGTAGAGCTATAACCCCTAGCCCCTCAGCAAATGTGGATAGTGTTGATGAGGATGATAATGATTCAGAGTCTAACTTTAATGTTATTGATGAGCTAGAAGAGTCAGAGGAGTCTCAGGATGTGAGCCCCACTGCACCTCTTCCAACTTTAGATCCTCAAGCTATAGCCACAGGGACCCTACCAGGTCCAGTACTAAGTCCAGAATTTGTCTCTCTTGAAAAAATGAGACTTGAGTTAGAGTTCAACAGGCTCCAAATGCAAACTGAAAGAAAACAACAAGAAATGAAACGTGGAGAAATGGAAATCCATCATGCTCTTGAAATGAAGAAATTGTCTCTTGAAAATGGTTCTATCCCAGAGTCTTCTAGGTCTTCTAGTCCTAAGAGGCCTCGCATGCCTAAAGAAGCTGTGAGTATGTATGAGGTGAGATTTGATATTTTGGATTGGTTGCCTGCTTTTGAATATAACTATGGGATTTAGGGTTTCACAGGGAATCAGTTGATTCCTTGGCTTTTGTCTAGGCTCCCCCGGGTTGCAACTGATGCTGTAATGGAGGTGGGGGAACTTGAAAGATTTAAGTATGAAAATGTGAAGCTAGCTTTGATAGCTTGATTTGGGAAAACTCCCTTAAGAGGTTAAGGACCCTCAAAAAGCATGATGGTACCCCTTGGGCTACTTGGGTGTGTGAATGTTTGAAGGACTTAGATGGTTGGTTAAAGGGTTACAGAGTTATCACTTTTGAAGGAATGAGAAATCTATTTTTGTTAGAATCTATTTTTGATGCCTGCTCTCCTGAGCTGAGACAGCACTTGGCTGACTCTCAGGAAATTGATCCAAAGAGGTTAGCAAAGGCTGCTGACTTGTGGGTTGCCAACAGGGCTACTCGCAAGGATTCTGGGGCAACTCAGAAGAAGGATGAGGTAAGCAGCAAAAGAAAGATGCAAATGGAATTCTAATACCTCCAATCCAAAAGAGGGACCCAAACATAAAAAGGGTAAGCCGCAAGAGAAACCAAATCAGGCTAGTGAAACGTCTGGTGCCAAACCAGAGGGAGGTCAGAAGAAACCCATATTTGTCAAAACATTTGGAAAATGTTATGCTTGTGGGTCTACTGACCATGTGAAAGGAGATACCAAATATAAGGGTAAACCTTCAGTGAGTTCACACAGTCTCCTTAGCCTTTTCCCCAGAGGGAGGAGTCCAAATGGCAAGTGGAAACTTTCAATTACTGGCTGAAGATCCCATTAGAGTCTCTGCCAGTGTTTCTTTAGTGTCCCTGGGTCTGTGAGAACAGCATCATTTAGATGTCTATAATTCAATTCCAGATAACAGAAAACAATATTACAAGGACAGTGTACTTCTAAATGGTCAAGAGACCCCTGCCATTAGAGACACTGAGGCCAGCATTACAGAGGTGGATGATTTTTTTTTCAAACCCAAGGATGTTGCTAAGGCACCCAAAGGCCTCACTAATCTTGCTGGAGGCCCTGTCCAAATGCTTCCTAGACTACTAGATTCCATCCAGTGCAACAACATGACTGTCAAAATACCTGTTTTTGGACAATGTGAGGTGCCTGGGAGAGACTTGTTGGGGAATGACTTAAAAACTCTTGGAGTTGTATCAAGTTCCTCCAGGCCTCCCAGCAAAAGGAAACAGGAGCAGACAAGGAAGGCCAGAGAGAGTACTTTAACTGACTCTCTAGTGGATGTTACACAGGAATCTATAACACCCAGTCCACAGGAATTACTAACTCCTATTTCTAAGAAGAATGAGCCAAAGAGGAAACCAAGGTCTCAAAGAAAAAGCCAGAAAACATTCCTGTCCTACCAACAAGGACATCCCCGAGAGGACTGTCGAAGCCACACCTGTGACCTCTCCACCAGCTGAGGCTGAGTGTGAGGAACAACCAGGAAAGGTTGAACGAGCTGCTGAAGATTCAGTGCTGGAGGAAGACCTTACACTTGTTGGAGATCTGTATCCTAAAGACCATCCTGAGCTGCATTCTTTACTGGCAGAAGGTTGTCCCTGTAGGGTAGACTTCAGCAGAGGTCAAAGAGAGTGCCCTACTCTTGAAGGTCTTTGCCAACAGGCAGCTTACCAGCTGGACGTGCAAGATGGCCTCTTCTACAGTGAACCAACTAAGTCTATCCCAGGGGACTACAGAAGACTTGTATTGCTTCTAGAGATAAGACACCAGTTTGTACAGTTAGCCCATGAGATTCCTTTGGCTGCTCACTTGAGTTTCAAGAAGACCAAGGAAAGGCTTTCTCTGTATTTCTACTGGCCAAAGTTGGGGCCTGATGTAGATACATTTTGTAGGAGCTGTCACACTTGTCAGATATCTGGCAAGAGTGGAACCAAGAATGTGGCACCTTTTGTGCCTCTCCCAGTGGAGGGAGGCCCTTTTGAGGGGGTAGGAATTGACATTGTTGGCTCCTTAGACCCTCCAACCTCTTCAGGCAATCAATATATATTGGTTGTAGTAGACCATGATACTAGGTATACTGAAGCTATACCTATGAGGACTGTTACAGCTCAGGCTGTTGCTAAGGCCCTACTTGGTATTTTTACCAGGGTAGGTTTTCCTAAGGAAGTCATCTCTGACAGGTGATCCAATTTTTTGTCCAACTACATGCAGGCCATGTGGAAAAACTGTGGAGTGACTTACAAGTTCTCAACTGCTTACCATCCCCAGACGAATGGGTTGGTTGAGAGATTTAACTGTACTATGAATAGCATGATTGGTGCTTTAGAGGAACCCCTTAGAAGAAAGTGGGACCTTCTACCAGCATGCCTTCTATTTGCTTATAGAGAAGTCCCTCAGGAGGGAGTTGGATTTAGTCCCTTTGAGCTTCTCTATGGTCATCCAGTTAGAGGTCCATTGGCCCTAATTAAGGAGGGGTTGGAGAGTGTTCCTTTTCTCAAGCCAGTGAGAGTCACTGACTATGTGTTAGGTCTCTGGAGGAGAATGACACAAATGATGACAGAAGCATCTGATAACTTAAAAACAGGTCAGGCTCTGGTGAAGAATTGGCATGACCAGAAGGCCAACATGGTTGAGTTTACTCAAGACTAGCAAGTTTTAGTTATGGTACCTACTAGGCAGAAGGCCTTACTGGACAAATGGATATGACCCTTCAAGGTTGTGGGAAAACTTGAAGAGGTCAACTATCTGGTGGACTTAGGCAATCCTAAGGAGGCCTGCTGCAATGCCTGGACCCTTAGTTTGCCTGGTGAAGCCATGCTGCTCTGCTGAAACTCCAAATTTGTATCGACAGAGAAGCCCCTGCAAGGACAACTTCTCCGTTTGAGATGGTGGGACCAATCAACTCCAAAGTTAGCCACCTGGACATCCTCTCGAAGCTGGTCCAGTTTCCACTGCAGTCGCTGCTGGAACTGGATAGCCAGGGAGAGGAACACCAGTTTGTGTGCGTTGCTTTTAAGCTGGCCAGGAGCTCCAGGAAGATCCACTGGACTCCACGGAAGCAGGACTGACCGAGCCTGAGCCCCCTCAACAGTGTGCGGGACCGCAGATGTAAAGCCTGAGAGAACTTACCTCTTGTTGTGCCACTGTGCTTGTCCTCATTGGAGACTTGTCTTGGTTGCATTTGTAGAGGTGATATCAGCTTCTTTACCTCAAAAGCCTAATCAGCTTGTGCCCTACTTTGATTTCTTCTATTCTACCAAGACTTTTAAAACATTGTGAAAGACTTTCTACTTACCTGCAAGAAGTGCTTCAGTTCACATTGACTTTTGCTAACTTAAACATTGGCTGGCCTGGCTGCCTGAATGCCTCTTCTATTTTCTGTTTAAGTGTTTGTGCCTTTGTTAAAGGAAAGGGTTAACTGACTTTGCATTGGGGGGGTTATTGAACGTTTTTACCTGCTTGAGAATCATTGTGTGAATAACTTGTTTTATTTTGATTCCTCTTTTCTTTGACACTCTCCTAAGAAAGTCTGAATGCAAACAGTGATATATTAATGTCCCCAAAACCCTATCAATTGATGTCACCTGAGAGTGTATGTAGTGTCTGTGAGCCATCCCAAATGGGTATCTGCTGATTCAGAAAACTAAGAGTGTGTATTGTTTAGGTATATTTGTGTGTTGCTTAACATTGCTTCCTTCTGAAGAAGGCTTACTATAACTGAATGGTAAATAAATTAATACTTGTTTACTCAAGAAATCTCATGTGAAAGAGTGTATTTGAATACTTGTCACTGTGAATCTCTGTGTAAATCCCCTACAGCTCACATTGACCCCTCTTGAGATAAGCATGGCTACTTGACCACACTACCAACCGGTGTAGTACAGACTTATGCCAAACCTATTGCCAGGAGGTTGGGTTCTTGTAGTGCACTCAAAGGGTACTGCATACAATCTTGCCTAACAGTATGGGTTGGACAAATGCTTATAGGGTCTCCAGGTGCTCTCAGGAACTCAGGATATTGAGCTCTTCCAAAATGAAAATCTCCAACATAATGTTACTGGTCTTTTTTTCCATCTGGGGATACCCTATTCTATTAAACAAAGTGTGAAGTGGAAGGCCAACAAAAAACTGTTCTCCCACACGCCTTATTCTTATTCTGAACAACCTCTTCCTTCAAGCAAGGCCATGGCTCCTGTCTTAAAATATCAGTCTTTCATTTCTCACTTTCGCAGATCTCTTCTGCCCCTCCACTGCCTCTTGTTCATTGTTTCCAAATTGTTGAGGCCTCTTTACAACCTTCTACATGATACAAATAGTACATCTGGCCCGCTCAATCTGGGAATATCAAACAGGGCTGGCAATACTGGTGGCAAATGACATGCAGCTCAGGCCCGGCTACAGCAGAGGAGCCAGGGGGTCCATGCCCCCCAGAGCCAGCCTCTGGCCCCTCTCAGAAAGGAGGCCATGCGCTAGTGGTGTTATATACCACTACTAACCGAGGGAGTGGGGGATGAATGTCATTCTAAACATTCAGCAACAACCTCAGAGACATCATTCTGAGAGGCTGAATTGCAGAAGGCCCGAGCTGGATTCAATTTCCTGCCCTAGACAATTATTTATGCCCCACAACCATAAAAGTACAAATGACCAGGGAGATGGAGGACTATTCACACCTCTAAGTGAGGTAGCACACTTATTCAAGCAGGCTGCCTACACCTATTTTCTCAAACCCAAAATCACAATTTTACTTTCTGTAATTTAAAGTATCTTCATTTTTCGTGGGAATATAGTGGTTTTTCACATCATGCTTAAAAAATGGTTAACTCTATCAAACAATAAATGACAGGTAAAGTTGCTTGAACACAGATTTCTGCAGAAGGTGCGTCAACTGAGTGGGGCCCCTTACAAATTACATTCAAAGTATATATTCTGCTGCACTAACTACTTGAGTATAAGTGAAAAGATAAGGTTGGTAGTAACAAAAATGTAATTCTGGAGGGGAGAGTGTAGTAAAATCAAAAAGTGATAAATACAAGGCTTTAAATTAAACATTACCACTACTGTTGCTCCGCGCAACATTCCATGCCATAATTCTGTAGTATGTCTGTGCGATTAGAGTAGGGGACACAACATTAGCAAATTACTTTTGGTGCTGCCACCAAAAGGTGCAGTTCATTCTCAATTGCTAGGCTGTGTCCCATCTGCTCTGGAACACAAGCAACCATATGAATTTGTAAGCCCTGTGGTCTAGCAGTTTGGGAAGGGCTTCTGATGTTAGTGACAGGGCAAAGGCTGATATGCAAACAATGGTATGGAATGCTGGCCAGAGCAATGATGGTGGTTATAATTTATTCAGAGACTTTTTACCTATTAGGTACAACCAGAATGCATGCTGTGGAGCACAGATAGGATGGCAACAAAATGTGAGGAGAAACACACATCCTATGGGTGTGTCTGGTCTTTTCCCACATAACGACAAGTCGTGGCTATGTCAATGCCTCACCAGCAACAGCTAACCTTTCTAGAACTCTTTGAGCAAGCTCTATCACAAAATAACACCAAACGTGTTGCTTGATAGGGCCTGCCAGTGTTATATCTAAGCATTCTTTTGAGAGTTGAATTACTTAATTGCCACTCTAAATGAGCTCCCGGTGTAGTACAATTCTATTAATGCGTGTCTTCATCTATTTAATTTTATAGGCAACATATTTGTCAATGCCTCTGTGACTTGCACTGAAGTCCTGTCTTAATCAAGCATTTATAAAGCCAGCAGTTTTGGCTTGAGTATATGTATTAGCAGACATTTGACAGGCAATGCCATCATATGCTCAGTTACTGGCACCATTTTCCTGCTGTTCCCATTTTATGGCCAGGTTGTACCCTTATGTCAGTGCTTGGCAAATGCATATCCATGCCTAAGCAAAAGCCCAAGCTGTTGGCTTTGCCAATGCATGTTGGCTTCCGTTTGTCAACCTAAGTTAATGTGTCTATACCCAGATGTGGGTGTCTCTTGCTACACCTAGGGAATCAAGCTGCACCTCACTGAGCTGGTCCAACAAGGCCATACCTGAAAATGATAAGGCTAGGTTGGCAAATATTGACCAGTTTCAGAATGTTCTCATGCATACTTACCAGTGGGGCTCCAACCTAAATAGAATGTATCTTTGTATGGAAGCCTAGTCTACTCTTCCAGAATGTTTCATGATTCAAACTGATAAGTACTGACTTGATAACTTTTAAAAATAAATATATAAGGTTTTAAGAGGCTATTTAAGTGTGAGTGTTGGGTAATCAGTAAGTAAGGGGATACATAACAAGTTGTGTGGAACAATAGCCTTGTCATGCATTTCATTTAACTTTGTAGCTAGATGACATTTTTTGTATGTTCTCATTAATTTCTATGCTGGAGCTTGTAGGCTTCCATTCAGGATTTGGAAATTAAAGCTACAGTGATAGGGGATCATTTTTCAGGTCAAGCTGAGTGGAAGAAGTGGCGCTAAATCCATGTAGCTCCACTTTTTTTGGGGCTGCAGGATTTTGTATGATTTCACAGGTGAAGTTGGAGAGCAGATCAGACTTAACAAGGTCCCCATGCCAAATCCGATTGGTATTCCACCAGCATGTATTCTTACGTTGGCAGAAAACCAATGGATTCCTATGGGTTCTGCCTGACATTTACACGTGGTAAAAGCAGTCAAAAGGAATCCATTGTGGATGGCTCCCACAATCGTTAATTGTGGAAATGATTTACACTTTTTCAGAAAAGCAGTGGTAAAGTAAAGATGAAAGGTGATTTTCGCCTGTGTTTTACTCTTTACTTTTCCAGTACTTGGTTTTTAAGGATTTCTATCAGACAATACACCCTGGTCTCAGCCTAGTATGCAATGCGCACATGAAATACTTATTTTAGTGTGTCTATAGGTTGAATATTCTGAGTGATATACCACTCATATCACACCCCTTCTCAAAATACCCCCAGGTCACAATGGACCAGGAGTCAGGCTGGTTGGCAAAGGTGATATGTATTTATTTATTCGTTTAAAATTCAAATCCAACATATGTTTTAATATATGGGGCAGCAATTACCAAGGTGGCAATACAAACAAGAAAGTAGGTAAGGCAGTTGAATTCATTATTGCAACACAGAATATAAAACACAGGGGAAAGAACAGTTCTGGCTTGTTAAAAAGGTAGCATTTAAGTTAAGATTTCCACCTGCAAATTTCTAATCTCACAAATAAGCAATTCTACACAGACGTAAGGAAGCAGCAGGTATTCAGGAATAAAGAACAGTGTACAGGGTTTGAATGCAATCTTCCATCCCCAAACAAGAGAGAAAAATGGTTTGGAAGTCTTACACTTTTAAAATGACATTTGAAAATGGCTGAGCAAAACAATGAAAAGTGTCCGGAAAGTGCTTAAATTGATGTAAATCTTTGTGGGAGCAACACTGAAAAGATGCTAACAATCATAAGCTTTAGTATGAGCAACAGTACACACTTTGAATCTTTATGGAGGTTTGGAAATAATTGGAATTGTAAAATTACACTTGTAAAACTGAATGCGAATTCCCACCTAAAAATCATTAAAAGGTTATTAAGAAAAACCGGTCAAATACATTGTCTTGGGATGCGGTTCTTTGTGTGGGGATGTAGCTAAAGGTCTTATGTTTAAGTCAGAGTTGAAATGAAGTCTCTAGCTATTAAATGGAGGAAGTTATGCAAGGTTTAATGAAAGGCGTTTTTAGAAAAATAGAACAGAGAAAAGCAGAAAAAGCAGAAAATCGGTTTTAAAATGACAGGTTGATTTTACTTAAACTAGATTAATGGCTAAGACAAAGAGAATGCCACCCGTGGATCTCCACAGTTACACGGCCGCTTGTAACCCTTCACATGGCGGATACCCCATTTCCTTTATGGGAATTACTTTATTTAATCAAAATCACTAATGACTTATGGTCTAGTAAATAAAATGAAGATTATACGCTAACACTCGGAATCACAGACAGAGTTGCAAGAATGGTTCTGACAATATTATAGGTTCTTACGTTAAAGATGGGATAGGTTATAGATTGGGATAAAACAATGTAAAGCAATATATGCCATGGTTTACTATGATTCCAATTGATACTTACATTCCACTTTAATTTAAGATTTTGGACCGCCCAGGGCTCTGGTCATCACGGATTGGGTCTAAGGACAGCAGGGCACTTCTGGCAGAATAAGGTCAGCTGGGCAGTTCTGGTCAACTGGACTGGCACCTCAGACCGGACTGGACTGCACTGGTTACTGTAGACCTGAGATCAGTGGAATGGCGAGTTTCAGCAGGCAACCCTTTATGGTAGCACGCCAAACTGGATCAAATTTCTTCCCTTAGGTTTTGGGATGGGTCAGGTTTTGGGCCTAGCTGAAAAGAGTTCAGCAATACTGAGGCCTTTGCTTTGTAAAGAAATCAGGAACAAGATGGAGAATACAGGAACAGGGCGCCACACAGAAATCAGGATGGAGTCAGGAATCAGTGTGTGTTGTGAGGTTCCCTTATGTATCCTGCCAAATGACATCACTCAGTTTATGGTTGGGGCAGACTTACAACCCATACCCACAAGGCTATGATTGGGCAAGAGCACAGTTCCCGCCTTGCTCTTGGCTGGTTGGATGACAGCAAGGGTTGTCATGTTTTATGATATGATCTGGAAACCTCCCATAGTTATTGGGACCAAAATCTAACTTTCCCACAAATACATATTTATGTACTTATGCCCTCTAAGAAAATCAGATACATAAATTACATATTTTGTGGGTCACATTTACATCCAACTCCCAAGTCGGTGGGACTTGGTTTTGCCTTTCTGTTGAATTTTGGCAATTTTAACCATGAAAGGTTTGGCCCAACATTTACTAATTCTGTACATATATGCACAATTACCCCTAGAACACGGGTAGACAATATTAGATGTGCAACATTAATAGTTTCCGCTGAATTGGTCATTCTTCACAACTTCTGTTCCTTACATAGTAAGAAATCCTACCAAGTTTTCAAATGGCTAGCATATATTCAGATTTGTATGTATGCACCTTTCACTCATTTACTTATTCTTGCTGCCAAGTTAAATGTCTTTAAGTTCAGTGGCAAAATAAGCATTTTAAATCCAAAAATCACATGTCAGTTTTTTTTTTTTTTTCCATTATTCCCAGTGTAAGCAAATGGCAATTCCTTTGAAGTTGAATAAGAAGCCTCTTCCTGGAGAGTGGAGCTGCCTGCCCCTTCCCTGGAAGGATGAGTGTTCAAGCCTGCTATTGTCTTTGCCTGGGGCCCAGATGAATGTCTAATGAAGCCCATTACCATGAGTATGTGGGGCCTCCCAAAAGCAATTAGCCTTTCCTGCCATCCGTGAAGTGTCAACCTTTCCCAGGCTAAAGACTGTCAGAGCAGAATTGTTTTTTTTTCAAATAGTTGATTAACTCAAGACTGGTATTAGCTGTATGTTTCACCTAAATCTTTCATTTAAACATATAAAATGAACATAGTTTATAGGTGGATTTTTACATTAGCAATTCCTTGACATTCTTAAAGAATTAAGCCTTTAAACAAAAACATGCTTTCACAACAAGTGATTTTGCATTTCATTCATGACAAAGCACAGTCCTTTAAATCAGATTTTCCTCTGCAGCACATTCACATTTTAGTCAGCATTAGTTCTTCCCTTGAGTGCTGGGATTGGTTGCAGTCTGGATACATGTATCCTGCCTTTGTTTAGAATGTTTCTCTGCACAGCTGATTCTGTTACTTGTTGCAAGGTTTAGCCTGTTTTTCCTGTGGAAATGAAAACAAGGGTTCCCAGGTTTCATTAGATACATTTTATAGAGCTGTCAGTCAATGAGTCCCGGTTCATCTGAGCCACACTTGATGATCCTGGGCATTGCAGTACCCTTTTAATCTCATTGATTGAATGGAAATGAATGGATCAAGCGCCAAAACAGCACCTTTTAAGGTTGCAAAGCTAACATTTTAAAAGGCATTTTCGGTTTTCAGCACAATTCTGCTGCATTGCTCCATGTTGAATGTTGAATGTTGCAGAGCCCACTGGCATGCTCCTGCAGTGAGAACTCTCTTTTCACCCCCCATGACTGTGTGTGGCGGGGTGTGCATCCTTTTTCTGGTTGTGACCGAAAAGCAATTTTGAAGATTTTGGCACGCACAGGAGTCAGCGTATCCATTTTGGGCTTTTTCTTTCATCATTTGTAAAGTGATGCAGTGTGGCTCATTGGGATGGGTCAAAATATTCCACAGAAGCCACCCCCCCGACTTCAGCTTGACTTCCAGTCATGGGGAAGTCGGGTATGTGGGAATTTTCTTTCTTTACGTGAAGAACACAGGTTTCTTCAGGTGTAAGTTCTTCTTCCATTAGCGAATGATGCAACACGCTCTCCTCGCCGGCTCTGGTTGGAATAGGAACGATACCCCTATCTTCTCTCATGCTTTCTTTTCCGGTGTGTAGCGACACTCTGGATTTCTTTGATTTTTCCTCCCAGGTCCCCGAGGAGATCCTCCTTAGTTGTTAGGTACACTCAGTGCCAATCTATAAAACAGAACACAAACCAGTTATGCAAATATTCAACTACTTCCCTCCAATAGGGATGACAGCCGTGGGATATAAATATGCATTCAGTGGCAATTTACAATATTCCCTGCATGTATTCAATGACAATTTAAAATATTCCTATGTTTCAGAATTCTCTCCATCTGGGTTTTCTGTAGGCTCCTCTATTAGCCGCAAAGTATGCCTTGGATGGCAACTCTTTAGCTGATTGATGTGGACCCACCTTTCTTCTTCTGTCAAGTCGCCCTTGGGGATGCGGATTCTGTAGGCGTCTGGTGAGATTCTGTCCACAATTTCAAAAGGTCCCTGCCAGCTGGGCAAAAATGTGCACTCCTTGGCTTGGTCCCTTTGGAAATTGTACAAGTAGACCCTGTCTCCTACGTGATATTCCTTTTTGGTTGTCTTAAGGTTATCGTGGGTCTTCATGCTGTCTGTAGATCTTTCTGGATTCTGCTGAGCATACGCAAAAGCATGCCCAAGGTGTTTTCTCATATTCTCAACATACTCATGAGTTGTGGAGACATTTATCATTGTCTGCTCTTGTGTTCTATAGAGCAGATGCTTTGGTAGCACCATTCTTTGTCCAGTCATCAGCTCAAACTGAGACATTTTATTTGGGATAGATCTGATGGCCATCAGGACAAGGGGTAAGCGAATATCCCAACTTGGCCCAGAGTCTGCCACAAACTTTTTTAGTATGCTCACAATGGTTTTATTGTACCTCTCAACTCCACCGCTAGATGACTGGCGGTATGCAATGTAAAGTTTACTTTTTACTACAAGTAGCTCCCACATCTTTGTCATCACCTCACTGGTGAAGTAACTACCTCGGTCTGACTCAATCCTTTGGGGTAGTCCAAAACACGAGAAGATGTGATTGATCATCAGGGCAGCTGCTGTTTCTGCCTTGCAATTTGGGGCTGGGACACATACCACACACTTAGTAAAAAAGCATGTTATGGTTACTGTGTACTTGTTCCGCCTAGAGGAGAGAATCACAGGCCCCATGACATCGACTTGCAAATCTGACCAAGGCAAAGTCATCCCCCTCTTTTGGAGGGAAGCACAGTGTGTGAGTGATGTTGGCGGAAATTGTGCACACATAAGACACCCCTTCAAGTATTTGTCGAGGTCCTGCCCAAGTGTTGCCAGTATGCAAACTCTCGCAAGAAATCTAATGTAGTATGAAACCCCCAATGACCGGTTGTGGCTGCATCATGGGCGTGACTTAGCATCAGGCTTCTGAATGAGGTAGGGACCATCCACTGGTCACAGCCAGATATGATTCTCCTCACCAACAAACCGTTTTGGATTTGGAAATTTTTTGGACATTTCATCAACACTCTGAGGTCCTCTTTCCCAATGCAATCGGTATCCGTCAGGGGAACGTTCTCAGGGTCCCCAATGTGTTGATAAAACTTACCAATGATTGAATCCCCTTTTGAGCTGTGATTAAATCAGCATCTGGGGTCTCCTTGCTCCACTTGGCAGTTGAGAGTTCATTGTGAGCATTTGTCTGGGACCTGGTGATAGCAGTGACCTGGATATCCCCCAAAAGGGACTCGATCTCAAGTAGATCCCCTTGGATGGCTCCTGTTTTGGCCAACTGATCAGCTAAGTAATTTCCAGTTTTGTCTGGCCTCTCTATTTTAGAATGACCTTTGATCTTTTTCCAGTAGATGGTCATCCCACTAGAGGTGACCAGATCATCATTATTTTGTATTAGCATGCCCCTGGTCTTCCAATTAACCAGGTGTTCTACGAACCCATTCCGGACATAATCTGAATCGGTGATTATGACCAGTTCATGGAGTTGGTGTTGGACAGCAGTGAGGATGGCCTGATAAACTGCCATCCGGGGCATCATTCACCCAGGCATTCCCCACGCCGGCCACTAGTTCCTTTTCCCTGTTGTTGTCAACATGGTAAGAGCACACATCCACATAGAGAGTGTCCATTCCCTTGCACTTGTCTTCTTCATAGACTTTGTGTGGGGAATTCCAGTACACCTCCATGTTGTCCTGAATTTTAAGACTTTCGTCCTCGAGACAGTTTTCTCTGCACAATCATGCAATTCCACCAGAACTTGCGCCAGGGGACTCTTCTTGTTTTGGCCATATCTGACCTCCACAGGAAAGCCATGCATTGACAGAATCCAGGATGTAATTCTGGAATTACTCACATGTCCAGCCTGGATTCTGTCTGGAGATATTGCAGAGGCTGGTGTGGAGTCTCCACTATGATGTGTTCCCCCTGGATGAACGGGCAGTAATTTGTCAATGCCCACACCGTTGCCAGTAGTGCCTTCTCACAATCGTTGAATTTTTCCTCCACAGAGGATAAAGTCTTGCTTGCGTAGGAGATGACTTTATTGACCTTGTCATGCTTTTGGTATACTACTGCGGTCAAGCATGTATTTGAGAACCCTGTCTCCAAGAAGAACTCCTTGTTTTTGACAGGGTAAGCTAGACAAGGTGCTTGTGAGAGGTTTTTTTTTAGTTGCTTTACTGCCTCAGCTTGTTCTGGACCCCATTCCCACTTGACCACCCCTTCAACAGATGGATCAGGGGACTTGGGATCTCTGCATAATCCTCAATTAACTTTCTGCTATAATTAATCAATCCAAAGAGGCTCCTTAGCTCACGCAGAGTTGTGGGATCTTTTAGTTTCAGGAGTACATCCACTTTCTTTTCCTGGGGACAGAGGCCCTCAGGAGTTATCTCATGCCCCAAGAAATTGACATGGGTTCTGCACCGCTGTGCCGTTTGGAAAGATAGTTTTGCTCCGGCAACCCTCAACTGTGTCAGAACATAACAGATTTCTGCTATGAGTTCCTCCAGAGTTGAGCTTTTGATCAGAACATCATCTACATAGGCCAGGTTACCCCTTTCACCCAAGCTCGGCATGGCCTTGTGTAAGAAGATATTAAATTCATTGCCGGAGTTGATGTATCTGAAGGGAGTCTGGGTCCATGTGTACTTCTGCCCCCCGAAGGCAAAGGCCAGCTTGTATTGGTCCTCCCTACTGATAGGTACCGTCCAGTAACCATTGGGCAGGTCAATGGCAGTGTATACCTTTGACCCCTGGATCTGGAATCGGAAAGTGTGGACCCGTTTGTTTAGCTCGATTAGGTCAGCACAGAGTCTCCGCTGGCCGTTCGGTTTGAAAATCCCCAGCACCGGATTATTAAAGTTTCTGTGGACTGGACGAATTATCCCACGAGACTCAAGATTTTTAATTATTTCTGTGTGGGACTCCAAGGATGCGAGAGGCAAGCAATATTGCTTCACAAACACTGGAGTTATGTCTGGGTCCGTGGGAATTGTTGTTGTATGGATTTCAGTGCGACCACAGTCATATGAGTCCACTGCAAAGAGATCCTGAAAATCTAAGAAAACTTGTTTCAACTTTTGCTTTTGCTCCAGAGTCTCACAGGCATGAGCTAGGTTGACTCTCTCTTCAAACATCTGCCTGAAGCCCGGAGCTGGGCGGAGTAGTCCCTGGTTAAAGTATTGACCTGGACAGAGGGTTTCAGGCAGGGAAGGCAGTCCTTGTGGACTTGGAAGATCACCTCATCCCTCTTGAAGTCGCAGGTCACCTCTTCCTTACCATAAGGGCAGGAATAGTACACCAGGAAATTCCCCTCATGCCGGGTGAAGATCCTGTTCGGTGTTATGTCATTGTCGCTATCACTGTCAAAACAGTCATTGGGGATCGGTCCTATCAGTTCATTACCAAAATCTATGGAAAAATGTTGGTCATCAACCGCCATTCCAATAATGGTGCCTGCACCCAGAGTGATCCTCCTAAGGTCGCTGTTATCCACCAATATTGGAATGGTGTTGTGTTCTATATTGATAATGGTGTTGGGTTTAACCCCAACCCTTGGTGTTGGAGATGGGCGTTGAGGTGAACATATGCGTCGGGATTTTGCAGTTTCTGTCTCTTTTAATTTTCAATTCAATTGGGAATAGTCGTGTCCATCCTGGGATGGTGACTTCCTCTCCAATTTGAACTTCAACTGCACGGCAGCAATTGAGCTGACCGAAATGCTTTTTCTGAATCTTCAAAGTCCATGGGATTACCCCCTAATCGGGACCAGGCTTTGTAGTTTACCAGGTCCAAATTAAAGGCAAAGTGACTGAAAATGTCACTGCCTAAATAGAATGCAGCAGGGACATCTCGCACGACCCAACAGTTATCTACTATGCTTTTCTTGCCTACAGATATTTTGAGCATACACCTTCTACCAATAGGTAGAATTGGGAGTTTCCAGGTCCATTTCCCATTTGCCCATCAATTTTAATGTGGGAATGGCTGGATCTTTTTGGGAGTTTTCGGAACCGGGCTTCGCTGATGAAGCCCTTACCGTTGTTCACGCACACTCGGGCGAGAATAGAGTGCTTTCCCTCATTTAACTGAATAAGGATAAATAACTGTTCTCTAATTTTCTGAATGTCAGCTAAACTTTGAGCTGGTTTCTCATCATTTTGGACTATGGAAGTTGGATTTTCTGATTGTGAATAAGTATGGAATTTCAGAGTATTTCCTTCCAGTGTGGACTGCCACTTGAAACTGGAAGGAAGGTTGATTTTCAGAAATAGAGAGGAATTCTCATCACCAGTATGTTGTCCTACCGCAATTACGGTCACATCAGGGATTTAGTTGTTTGGAAAATGGAACTCAATATGATCCTGTTTTTGTTCAACCATGTCGCATGTGCCGTTTAAACAAACATGGTTTACACAATGTTTCAATTTTATTGGCCGGTTAGTCGTGGTCCAGAGGACTTTGTTCACGCAGTCTATTCGGGGAAGCAACCTTCGCAGCATGTCATTCCGGGTGTTTCACCTTGTGTCAACCAATTTTAATTTACAAATCAGCAGTCCCCTCAACAAGAACTTCCTTCCCATCGAAGTTCTGAAGTTGTTCTGGAAGAGTGGTGAGAACCATCTGGTATCTCTCCCCGTTCCTGAATTCAGCTGATGAAAGGCTCTCTTTGACAGAAGAGTGGCTTTGGATCTAGTATCCACCAGTGCCGAAACTGTACATTGCCCTTGTACTTGGACCGGGGCATAAAATCTTCCCTCCTTCTCCTCAAGGGGGCAAAGGTAATGTGTATTTTGGGCCAGTTGGTTGGTTAGTTTCTTGATTATTGATTCTGACACAGGGGTAGTTTGGGCAGGATTCTGTGTGGGAGCTTGGGGATCTGCAAAAAAAATGTGGCAGTTGGATATTGGGGGAGTTTTGGGCTCCCGTGGGCTGATTCTGGGCTGCCATCCCTTTTTGGAGGCAGTCCCCAGAATAGGTTTGGGCAATGTAGTTTTCTGGATTATCATTCTGGCATTCAATGATGGGCGATCCTAACTCAGTCCCCACATTCCCCCAGTCTTCATTAGGATCTCTTGGGACCCATGTTTCTTTGGGATGAGTTCCCCCGTTCCTGAAGGAGAAGATCTTTTCCCCAGAGTCCTCTCCTTCAAATTGGAGGACACTAACCTCTTCCACAAAATGGGTCTTTTTAGGTCCTTTATTTCGCCTACCCGCTCTCTGTTCCTTGGGTTGCAGACTTTCGGGGCCAGGAGATTTTGGTTCCGGTTCCTGGGTTTCCATGGGCTTTTCACAAGTGGGGTAGGAAGCTTCCTCTAAGGCTTTACACTCCCCTACCCCCGTGCCTCCTTCTTTGGAACAAGTGAGTTGTCGGGGTTCTCTCCCTGTCATTGTGCTGGAGTACCAGACCCTTGGTTTGTGGAGTTCTGAGCCGCCATATTCATCTGAGGGTTCTGCTGAGCCCTCAACATGCAACCCAGATCCTGGGACAAGTTCTGGACCTGGCGCTCCTGTTGGCGCACCCGCTCTGGCTAGTACGGGGTCTCTGGTCCATCCTAGTTGGATCACAGGAAGGGTAACTGTTCCTTCTCCCATAATACCCTGGGTTAGGATAGTTTGGTTAACCCTCCACCATTGGCTGCCCCAGTCCCGGATTGGGCAGTCTGGGTTCAGGAAAGTGGGGAAAGAAAGAAGGGTTGTTTTGTAGGTTGAAGTTTTGAGGGTATATCGGAAACAAACTCAACCCGGTATTTGGGGGATTACTGCCCTCCTAGGGAAAGTTAGGAGGGAAGTTTCTTGGGTTGCTACCTACCTGGTTGAATCCCACCCTTTTGCTGGGGGAGTCCATACATACCCCAGAATGGGTTTGTTACCCTTGTATCGGGGGCAAATGTAATCAGGGGATTTAGTGATCCCATTTGTGGGATTATTTCCCTGGCTACCTGTCTGGGATTGGCCCGAGCGCCTTCTGGTTCCTTGATTGGATAGGTTCTGTAGAGGTATATTTTTAGGCCCTCCCATCACCAGATCTAAAATGGGGCAACCTTCATCTCCACCACCTTAGCAGCAGCAGGGGTGTTGGCTGATTTGGAGTTTTTATTGGTGTTGTTATTTACAGGTTTCTAAACCTCATAAATACGGGTCGCCTGTTCTATGACCCAGTCCAGTGATGTCTTCTCATGAAAGTCCCTCACCAGCTGAGTCATAATGTATTTGGGGAGTGCATGGAAGAAGGTGTTGATGAACTCCCTATTATCTGTGTGCACCCTCCTGGTGGTCTGCGCAAAGGCACATTTGAGTTCCTTCACAAATTCTTGTGGGGCCTGATCTTCCTCACACTGCATGCAGATTGTAGGCCGTCTTGTGGGCCTCTTGGGGATTTCTATGGACAGAGAAGTGTTTTAAGATGGCTGCCCTGTAGGTGGACCATCTTGAGGGGTTTTTATGATACCACAAAGAAACTGGAGTACTCAGGGGAGAATGTCAATTTCACATATTGGATGCAATTCTGACTACCTTTCAGATGAAAAGTATCCATCATCTGTACATCATCATCCATATAATTCAAGGTGTTCCCAGACTGAATACTTGGCATTTTTATGATAGGGAGTTATAGCACTCCTAATGGCTTTGATCTGCTTCAGCGGATCTTTTTGCATAGCTCTCTTGATTTTGTTTGCCTTTTTGGTCTCAGTCACGTGAGGTGACTCATACTCGGACTCTAAGACACTGCTAATAGAGGTAGATTCCTGATCCTCTAGGCACTCCCTGATTCTGCGAGCTTGAGAAGGGCTTGCAGAATGTGGGGGCCCAGTTTCCCTATTCCTGTGGTGCTCAGAAGAGTCTTATGACTCTCCCCTGCTCCCAGGATTGGCTGAGTACCCTCCGCACTGGCCTACCTGGGAAGAGGTCTTTAGGATACCCTTTTAGGGCTTTATTTCCTGGAGTTCCCCACCAAATTTAACAAACTGATCTTTTGAAAGGCGGTAGTTTTGTGGATCCAGTTCCCTGACTCTCCCCTCATAGGAGTCTTCCTGATCAGAGATGTTAGCCCTGACATTTAGGAATCTGTTCATTGACACCTGTCCATCAATTTCTGGGATGCAGTGATCTGTCAGTCCCATCGTACCAATTCTGTTGAAGTCTACCTTCCCCTTGGCCCCTAGTTCATATGCACCAGTGGACATGAAGGTGGCAGAGTTCATTGCATTGAAGGGGTTAGAGTCCCTGAGTACAGGCGTCCTGATGTGATCCTCAGAGGTTGCTCTGTCCCTCTATACCTTTTCTCTTTCAGTCCCTATTCCCCGATGATATGCAAAAATCTGAGACTTTTGTTCCTCTATCAAGGCCTTGCTGGTCTCAATGATTTACTCTTTCATTGCTACTTGTTGGTGTAGCCTATCATTCTTTTCACAGAGAGCCTCATTGTCCCTCTGTGCTTCCTGCCTGGTCTGGGAATACTGGGTCCATTTCTGCTGCAGGAGACTCACCTCCTGAGTTTTAGCATCATTGGTCTGGATGTTCTTCTCCAGAGCCTCCTCCTCCCGTCTGGTGTGCTCTGGTAGCTTCTCATATTCTTTTTTTAATTCATTGAGCTCCTGGAGGGCCAGCTTTCTTCCCGCTAGCTTGGTTTTTAATTGGCTTACTTCCTGGCCTAAGGAGTCTCTCTCGTGACTCAGGATGCCCCTCTGTTCAGCCAGGTCACCCCATCGTTTTTTGAATGCATTGGATTTCTGGCGCTCTTCATCAAATTCTGTTTGAGAGTCTAGATATTTAATAATTAATTTATTATTTTCCTCTTTCAAGGATTCTATGTGGTTTTGTAGGGTGACTATCTGTTCTGTGCATGCTCTATTATAATTTAATTGTTGCACCAGCTTTTGTTGACTCTGTTGCGAGAGTCCACCCTTTCCTGACACTCCTCTATTAGTGTCTGTAATTGGTTATCTTGCTCTGCCTTATCTTGCTGTAGGAGTAATCAGCTCTTCTTTTAATTTTGTAACATACTGTCTCGATTCTGTCTCTAATTCTTGGCTCTTCTGTAGCCTTTGTCCTGCAGAATCTAGATCAGGCTGGATTCTTTCTAGTGTTTCCACTTGATTCTTTGCCAGAACTATGTTCTCAGCATGCTTTTCCTGCATTACTCCTATGTGGACGTATGGGGGTAATTCATGGATTATTTGCGCTGAAAAAAACAGAATCTGTGCGTCATTTTGCTCGCAAATCCCCATTTGTTAAAGAGGGATTTGCGGGCATAATGGCGCACAAATCCCATTTTTTTCCAGCACAAATAATCCATGAATTGCCCCATTAGTCAGGCCGCTATTCTGGCAATTTTACTCTGCGGCCCTCATTCCAACCCAGGTGGTAAATTCCCTACTTTACCACCATGGTGTAAACTCCATTTACACCATGGTGGATGGCGGATTTACCGCCCCATTCCAAGGTGAGTGGGGCGGTAAATCTCCAATCCCCATTTACCCTTCCCCATTCCCATTTTTGCCCCATAGGGCATAATGGGAGTGGGGAAGCCGCTAATTACGGCACCGTGAATTATGGTGCCGTAATTAGCGCCAAGGACGCTTAGCGCCTTGGTACTTAACGCCTGCTAAAAGCAGGCGTTAAGGTGGAAATCAGGCGTTAAGGGTTAATGGCGCCGACGGCGCCGTTAAACCCTTAACACCTGGGTTGGAATGAGGGCCTGCTTCTCTTTCACTTTGGGGGCCATGTACAGTTCACTAAGATTTTGGTGTAATGGGCCTTTGTCCTGCCTTGTATCCAGGTCCATGGCGGTGACCTGTCCTTTGATTTCCTGCAGCCAGACATGCTCATTCTGTTCTGGCCACTCACCCCTGACAAACAGTTTGTGCAGGGGGTGTTCCCTAGCCGTATTGATTTCTACTGGGATCGCCATTTTGGAAACATCAATTTCTTTTTGAATTATTTCAGGGTTGATTTGCTTTTACTTTTACAAATAGGCCTGATTTTTGAGTATTTATTTTGAAAGGTGCTTGTACAGTGTAGCACAGTACACCAACCAAACAAGGTGTCTGTACCCTGCAGGTTAGTCTGCTGTGTTAGACTGTCATGGGTGGTAACTCGAACTCAAAATCACGGCACAAGCCCCCAAATCTGGTAAGCATTTCAATCAGGCAATACACCCTGGTGTCAGCCTAGTATGCAATGCGCACATGAAATACTTATTTTAGTGTGTCTATAGGTTGAATATTCTGAGTGATATACCCCTCATATCACACCCCTTCTCAAAATACCCCCAGGTCACAATGAACCAGGAATCAGGCTGGTTGGTAAAGGTAATATTTATTTATTTATTTAAAATTCAAATCAAACATATGTTTTAATAGGGCTGCAATCACCAAGGTGACAATACAAATAAGAAAGTAGGCAAGGCAGTTGAATTCACTTAAAGCAACACAGAATATAAAACACAGGGGAAAGAACAGTTTTGGCTTGTTAAAAAGATAGCATTTAAGTTAAGATTTCCACCTGCAAATTTCTCAACTCACAAATAAGCAATTCTACACAGACGTAAGGAAGCAGCAGGTATTCAGGAATAAAGAACAGTGTACAGGGTTTGAATGCAATCTTCCATCCCCAAACAAGAGAGAAAAATGGTTTGGAAGTCTTACACTTTTAAAATGACATTTGAAAATGGCTGAGCAAAACAATGAAAAGTGTGCAAGAAGTCCTTACATTGATAATCTGTGGGAGCAACACTGAAAAGATGCTAACAATCGTAAGCTTTAGTATGAGCAACAGTACACACTTTCAATCTTTATGGAAGTTTGGAAATCATTGGAATTGATAATCACATGTGTAAAACTTTTGCAGAAATGCGAATTCCCGCCTAAAATTCACTAAACTTTTTTTAAGACAAACGGGTTAAATACACATTTTTTTGGGATGTGTGCGGATGTAGCTAAAGGTTTTATGTTTAAGTCACAGTTGAAATAAAGAATCTAGCTATTAAATTGATGAAGTTATGTAAGGTTGAATGAGAGGCGTTTTTAGAAAAATAGAACAGAGAAAAGCAGAAACGGTTTTAAAATGACAGGTTTATTTTACTTAAACTAGATTAAAGAAAAAGGGAATGCCACCTGAGAATCTCCACAGTTACACATGGTGGTGGATACCCCGTTTTCTTTATGGGAATTACTTTATTTAATCAAAATCACTAATGACTTATGGTCTAGTAAACAAAATGAAGATAATACCGCTAACACTCGGAATCAGAGACAGAGTTGCAAGAATGGTTCTGACAATATTATAGGTTTTTAAGTTAAAGATGGGATAGGTTATAGAACACGTGTTGGCTTTCACTTTTTTGGCCTGCCAACCCAGGCCTACGTTTGCCTATCAAAAACCAGAACATGAAAACCCTATTGTTGCCAGAAATGATTACTTGACCCAACATGCATGCATCACAGTGACGATTGCCAACAGCCTGATCCAGCGTCATTTCAACCGGGGATCCACAAAACATCAACCTTCCTCACCTCACAGGACTTTAGGAGCTTTGTCCAGCAGGATCCCTGGAACGGCTGCAAGAGCATCTGACCTAATCAAACTATTTAACAGATCAGCACAGGATTCACTTTCCAAAAAGCTCCTTCCTTCCTCATTTGTGGGTCACGTGTCTTTCAAGAGTAAGTATCGATATTGCTTCTCAGATGGGTGTCCAATCCTGGACATCCCATCCCATTTACCCCTCAGGAAGCTCCTCAGGTAGGAGCCGTAGAATCCCAGTCCATGTGGCTATCCCATTCAAATCAATGAATGGGCTGTTCATCCAAACTCGCCTTACACCCCTCAACAATCATTGTTACATCCATTGCTAGTGGCTAGGACCATTTTGTAAATAGAGCAACTGAGGAGCAATGCTCCTGGGCTACAGATTGCATATCACTTGACCATAGTTCATTTTGATAAGAGCTGTTTTTGTATAAGCACACTCCCTCATATCAATGTTATGACAGTCATACGATCACCTGACATTTTACAAATGAGCATACTAGTAAACTAGAAACTATGTAGCATTCTGAGAAAGATAAAATGAGCCGTATGCCATCATGCCTAGCGCAATGTGAGATGAGTCTCACAACACTGCTTTTCATGGACAATTAGCAGACATACCTACATAAGTAAATGTGAGGCAAGGTACCAATAGGGTACCCAAATACCTGGAAAAATAGCATAATGCCAATCCAAGTAGATCTTAATTGTGCATGATCACTGATGCACAGAAGTGTGCTGGGAATAGCTTAGATAGAGGCACCTGTCACTGTAGTTTAAGTGAAGAATGCTGTAGACTTTTCTATGACAGGGCGGAGTGGAAGAGTTTTAAGTTGGCAGAGGCTTCAAGTCACAGGTACCTCAAAAGTATCATTTTTAATATTGTACGGATGCCTCATTAAACTGCATGACAAGTCAAAAGAGCTCAACCAGAGCATTTATACCATATTGCATTTCGGTGCTTGACCCTACACAATGAATGATGTAATCAATATAATGAACTCATATATTGGGGGTCATTATGACCCTGGCGCTAAGGGGTTAACAGCGCCATAAAAGGCTGCGCCATAACCCCTTAGCGCCTAATTACGAGGTCCCTTTGTGGGACCCGACCTGAATGGCTGGTCTGGACCAGCCGTTAAAGTAGGGACCCGCAAAGGGACCTTTGAGGTAATTACGGTATTGCAATTTGCAGTACCGTAATTACCGCCTTCCCCAGTCCCATTGAGCCCTATGGGGCAAAAATGGGAATGGGGAAGGGCCAATGTTCATTGGGGAATTACCGCCCCGCCAACCTTGGAATAGGGTGGTAATTCCCCATTGAACATTGGCGGACTCGTTACAACACTGGCAGCAACAATGGTGCTAATAGCGCCATGGGTTACCGCCGGTGTTGTAATGAGGGCCATTGTATTACTTGCATATTTCTACCAACAGAGCATTTTGTTTCACAATCGTCATATTTCCTAAAATCCACTAGCGGTTCTGGCACAGTTTAGCAATTACATGGCCACATTTTATGGAAGCAAAACTTGTGAAGCAGAGGCTATGAGGAAAACCTGTTTATTCTATATAAACACATTATCATATTTATTTACAAATATGTATGCCATTTGTGAGTTATGTGCTACTGAATTTCATTTGCACTATCTCAATTGAGACATGCAATTCCATTTCTTGGAAACAATAAACGCCAATTAAATCTTTGCAGTCCCTGTTGGGTTTTGTAACAGATAACTGCAGTGCAGATATGTGGCAGTGAGTGACAGGTGTATTCAGATTTACTGAAACAGTTTGCCATATGCATATGATGTGCACTCTGCATTGTAAACAAACATTCCACATGGTTCAAGCACTGTAGTCTACCTGCATGTGTTCATAGCATGTGAAATGCATGCTGCTTCTATAATTGCTTACCCAATAGAAAACAGTTAACTATACCTAACATTGCTACTTAAAACTGCAAAACGTGCAACCCATACTGTGTTCCATGTTCATGTTAGTTAGCAACAATAGAGCGACATATTAATCATTTTAAAGTCAGATTATCCGGGTTGGATTTCTATGAGGGCTTTGATTGACCGTTAACCGTCGGAACTGGTGTTATCTACTTACTCATGAATTAATGAAGATGATGTGGCAAAAGATCAAAACACGTTTCACATTTTTGTAAATAAGTTGATTCATTTAACTTGTCATTAAATCTGATGTGCTGTTATAGGAGCATTCTTTTAGTCAACGGCTTAGTGGAAAGTGAGTACTTCAATCGCATCGCCAGGCTTTAGTCTATCCCAAGTCAAAGCATTCATCTAACTCTCACATCCAGCCCCTACCTGCACTCATTTAAGACAGCACCGATAACCCTGCGCTTAATTCCGACCCCCCTGTACTGCAAAGCCACAAAACCGGCAAGTTGCTATAACTCCCATATCAAACTAAACTTTAAATCGACCTCAAAACTCCCCTGTACAGCCTTCTGCTTAAGCAGCACACGACGCTCAACTGAAGTCCCCACTTTAATCCATCTTGACACATGCCCTGGGAGGATAGATCAAGCAGCAACGTGCTCGCCTTGAAAACAAGACAATACAAAGCAACACGGGTTCGATCCCTCGGTCTGCACTTAGTGTTAGGCAGAATCCCGTGCAGTGCCCTTAGGGACCACTACACACAATTAACACTACATGTGGTGATACAAGTTTTATCTTTGATACCAGCCTGTACTACTATGGGCCTCATTACACGGATGGCGGAGAATGGTTCATGCCGGTAAAATACCAGCACCAATGTTCCCTCTAATTTTTTTGGGCTGTGTGCGCCAAAGAATAGTTGTGTGCGGGCTGTTTTTCAGTCATGTGCGCAACTGAGTGATGCACCGCCGCTGCCAGAACGGGGGTGGTCGGCGCGGCAGCGCCGGCGCGGCGCCCCACTTGGGAGCAAGGCTGCAAAATAAGTGCCAGAGGCTCTGGGTATTAAGCGCGTTATAAATAACCTATCATATCATACCATAATAACATGTAAAGACTCAGCGGTGTCGCTGCAGGTAGTCACAAGATGGCCTTTTGTCATGGGCAGGCAATTAGGTAACCCTGCGGCCCAGCTGAACCCAAACCTCACAGATCTACTCATCCCCATCCCATCCCAAGGACATGCTACTGTCTATGCGTGAACCTGCCCAGGCCTTACGGAACACATATCCTCATGTACAGACTGTGCTAAATTACATTGTTACTCATAGTGTACCTTTTGTACCACTCACTCACTCAAATGAAAACAGGGTTGGTGAAAAAGAGCCAGCCCCCCACACTGCGGTATAAGTGCTGGATTAGCAGGTGTTTTCATTATAGCTCAATGTTTTTCTATGTCCCGTTCTACACCAGTCCTCTGCTAGTCACTTGTGCGTGTTGGGCTAGCAGGGCATACATCACCACACAAGGGATATTGAGCAGCCAGCCCTTGAAGTCGTGCCCCCTGCTACTTTGTGCTCAGGCTGCAGGTCAGTAGGGCCCAGGCCCCCTTCCCCGGAAGCCATACTTAGGCGTGCATTAAGGGCTGGATGGCTGACGTAAGACGTGAAGCTTAAGAACCCGCCATCATTAGTTGCTAGTGCTACTGATGGAGAAAGAGAGCTAGTGTTGGTCAATTGTTCATTAATGCTTATAAAATGGAAGGGGACTCTGCTAGCATCACTTTCATCTGCTCTCACGTAAGAAGAGAAACAAATGGGATCATCAATTTTGGAGCTACAATGTAAGAAATACTTTGTAAGATATTTTTTAAAAAAAATACAAGATAAAGCGCAAACAATTATTTTGTTAAGGAATGTTGTTTCTTATTTTGCCTTTTATAAAATCGGACAGATTAATGTGGTTTTGGATTTCGTGCTGCCATCGGTTTCAAATTAATCTGACAAGCGCAAGCAGTGGCCGCAATAATAATGTAAGGTGAGCGGCAGCCTTGGTCGGACGACCTCATTTTGCAGTATTTGTGAATGGAGCAGGGTCCTGGATTTTAATTTATGAATCCACCTCCCTAATCCGCTCGGTTTCACAACTACAGCCTGTGCCGCATTTTGGGCAAAGATGCCATACATTTGTGGAATACTTGTAACAGCCGCCCACCTTGAACATACATGGCGGAAGGCATTTTGCATATAAAAATGCACAGAAGCACAGTACTGCACGGATTTCAGTGTAGTATTTGCACCTTGGATTGCAATGAAAGAGTGCAATCAGAAGACTATATGCTTCGCCATGCGTGAAATTTACGAGGTGATTCAAAATGCTCCCGCCCCCGATGATGCAACTGGGTGGTCCACTGGTGCGTGTAACTAAGGGAACGTCAGCTTACATTCCATGGAAACCCTAAACATGCCCTGACCATTGAGGCAGACATTTAAAAAAAATACCATTGTGGCCTATTGAACATAATGCCAATGATCGCCTAAATACAATGTGAACACCTATAAGAGCAGCCGTCCATTGACAGCTCAGAGTCAAGCATTCACTTTCAAAATTAGGCTTTCACAATTTAAAATCATAATTGTATTTAATTTGGAAGCTAGTTCGACCAGTTGTGTTCTTTTTCTGCTATTTGCAGCTGTGGCAATGCGCAAGCGCCGTCGGCCTATTCATGTATTTCAGCAGTATGCCTTTCTTCTTTGCAAAATAATAAAGCGTTAAGTTTTAAAAAATAACAATAGTCCTCGGCGGGAACATCTTCGTATGCAGTGCATTCCTCTTCAGATAGCACCACTGGGAAAATAAACAAATGTTCTCCTGAGCAGAAAGAGCCCATTTACATTGTGGACATTGAAAAGGTAAGCAGAGATGATTTTACAACAGTGCCACTCTTAGACCACAACGTACCCCGCTTCAGAGTCTTTAAAGACCGCAGCCAAGCTCCAGCTGGGGCAGCGAAGCTCCATTAGTAACTGTATTTTATCCGGTGTTTCTATGAAGCCGTGTGGGCCTCTGTAGAACCTGCAGTTATGCCGGACTGCTGACTTGTGCCGATGCCCCTGCAGTCAGATCCCTCCTGGTCCAAATCATTTAATTTCCATTCTGTGGGCCCGGGTCCGTGCACCGCTCAGTCAATAAACTGATCGTTTGTGCACCTGCCCTTCCGTGGTTTTCGTTTCTGTTATTGTTTGCTGCTTATTTTGGTCGTGTACGCTCAGAATAGCAGCCTTATCCAATGTCATTTGTGCGCAGGACTCACTGCACCTATGTGGCCCTAGTCCCCCAAAAGCGGCCAGAGAGCGGAGACAGCATTTTTTAAAGAATACATGGCAGCAAAATTGGCTTATTGTGCCCCCACTTAGGGTAACCAGACCATAGTCTGTGGAAGAAAAGGAAAGGGAGAAGCGGGAATATGAAAGGTGTACAGACTAACAAATTGGGAAGTTACAAGGGGGTTTGGCTGTATACATAGAGGTGCACGTCTAATAGTATGCAGTGGCTCAAATGCACGATGGTTACAAGCATTTTCCAGCAATGGCAGTTTTTAGCAGTGGTGGGAAGTGCTAGGATTAGTGAAAGAATAGTGTGATGGTCCAGATATGTACTTGGGGATTCCTTGATGCAGTGAGGCTGGTTTGTGCAGTAGGTTGTTTAGGCACCCAGCCACCCACTGTTTGTGACAGAGCCGAGAATGGGCTGTGTAAAAAGGGTTCTATGTTATTTGCTCGCAGGGATTTCACCGAATCCCATTATACCGTTTTGTTTACCACAAAGAAATGCGAGTAGAGATGAACCAACCTACTCCTCCCCCACTCCCTGCGCATGCACACGTGAGCACACCCACACCAACACACACACACACCTCTCTTTCTAAGTACCTAACCCCAAACCCCATCTACTTGCAGAGAAATGTAGAACACAAACTGCAGGGAAACGTGAGTCGGTGAAACTGGCCTGCAATTAAAATGGGCATTTCCACTGGCCTACAGTATTGATATGGGGAGGACGATCTAATTGAAGAGGTCACATGGTATAATTGCAACGTCAAGTGAACTGACAAATCTTACGGAGATTTTAAAAAGTAATCGCAATCTAAAAGGAGTCACAGATAAAAATTGGATAAATAGGATCAAGGGAATTATTGCATGTAGGACATATGGCCTTTGAGAATGAGTGACGTTAAAAAGATGGTGTGCTTTCTTAATAACATCTATTATTTGAATGGTTTTGAGGGCGGTGACTGAGTAGAAGAATTGAAGACAGCAACAGGAAACAAGTGATTTAGGGCCCTAGCATCTGAAGTGCTGATTCAGTAATTACATCAAAATGCTTATCAATTCAGGGGAAAAGCAACAATAGGGAACGGGGATGCCCCAATAGAGTAATATAAAAATAATACATAAGCGTGCCTAGAAAGACCAGGCGCGTTATAAGTGCCATATCATATCATAAAACAGTGACAGAGGGAAAGAAGGAAAGGGAGGGAAGAAGAAAAACAGTATAGTGGTCCTGTGTGGGGGCTGCTCACTCACCTTTAAAATCCTTGGCACAGCAACAGGATTTGATATGGAGCCCGAATGGAGCACTGCTCAACTGTCTCTGACAGTGAGGTGGTTACACGTGCTTCGAGAAGAATGGATTCTGGAATGTTCCAGTCTGGCTGGGCCCGGGCAAACTCCGACTCCTCCAAACTCAAAACTCCACCTCCTCCACACTTTCTGAAGCAGCCCAGCCCAGGCCCGGGAAAACTCCACCTCTTCCATGACTAGTAGTGCAGCCCAGCCCAGCCTGATCCCGGGCAAACTCCGCCTCCTCCACCCAGCAGGCTCCCTCCTGAAGCCCTAGAAAACAAAGCTAAAATGCTTGCACTGTGCAAGAAGCAGACATATGCTGAGTGCGGACAGGGCCATCCTCCTCCTAGTTATTCTGACCCTAGTTCGGCACATTGCCAGCCCAGACTGCCTAACTGTCTTACAAGGTACCAAATGCATTATCACATTAGTCATGCATAACGTGGCCGTGGGTGTTCTTACTGACAGTGCTGGTGCTGGTGTTAAAGTCTTGAGTCATGTTGGCATATTAGCTACTTTCAACACTGTTACCAAAATATCCTTCTGCCTCATGTCAGCGTTGCTGGAGTTTAAAGTCCGGCACACTCAGGGAAGACTTCCTGCCTCTCTGCCAGCACTCGGATCATGTTTCCTCCCCCAAAAAAACACAACTTTCGTCCCTGAGGCAAATGCCTGTGTCTCGTTTCAACATTTCACTCTCTCACCAGTTTCAATATGTCAAGAATGCCCATCTGTCTGGTCGTCACCCACAGGCCGTAACAATATCACATTATATGGCTGCCCATACTAATAGACATTGGCTGCCCCAGAAAAATGTAAAAAAAAAAAAAAAAAAAAAAAAAAAATATTGGAGCAAAATGATGATTGGAGCAAGTGCGCGGTAAAAAAAGCATTATGCGCGGCTCCCAATCAAAGTTGCGCGGCCGCACAGGCGCGCACCTTACAGGGAACGTTGACCAGCACCGCCTTGGCGGAAAGGGGAATTACCGCTCCATTCCAAGGTTGGCGGGGCGGTAATTCCCCATTCCCATTTTTGCCCGATAGGGCATAATGGGAATGGGGAAGGCACTAATTACGGTACCGCAAATTGCGGTACTGTAATTAGCTCCCTGGGTCCCTTTGCGGGTTGGCTTTTTGCAGGCGTTAAATCCCCCAACTCGCAAAGGGACCTCGTAGTAAGGCGGTAAGGATTTACCGCTACCGGTATTTTACTGGTACCGGTAAATCCTTACCGCCATCCGTGTAATGAGGCCCTATGTCATAGTGGTAGCAGTGGCGGAGCAGCCAGGCTTATCTCAAGAGCATATGAGCAGTGGCAGAGATTACACATGAACCACAATTACTCTGACTCAAGGTTTCAGGTAGAAAAATATAAGTACATTTATTTTTAAACCATTCGTTATAAATATGACACTTCTATTAAACTTCAATAAAAACCACACGTTAAATATACTAAAACTAACCAATTCACTTGCGATCACGAATGCGATCACTTTTTGACAGTTTGGTCTACTAAACACACACGTATCCGTGACATGAAATGCAACCGGGGCAAAAACACACTTCGCACCTGAGATACCCAGAGGGAGTTGGATGCAAAAATCACAGGCAATATTTTGGTTAGGCAGGCAGAATAAAGAAACGCTCAGAGACAGGACTTCAAAAGTCAAAGGGCCGGAGCCAGGGTCGAAGACACCGGGGCCAGTTGCCGAAGATCACACGGTCTAACAGTTCATGATTCAACAGAGCCAAAAGTACTTGGATATTGTCAATGTTCGGAAGCAAAAGTTATAAGAAGGAGGGAGGACAAGGTCAAGCCTTGGAAATGAAGAAAAAAGGATTCACCCAGTTTCCTCAACAGATCACAGTACCTTGTTCCAATGGTGCAGCTGGTGCCCTGGCAGTTGTTCCTGTTGGTTTCCCGCAGACCGACGATTCCTGGAGCTTCGTCGAGAAGTAGGACATCTGAAGGGGGTCTGCACCACACAGGGATGAGGCCGGCAGCAGCGACACGTAATAAAAGGTGCGCTCCTTAAAAACAGGAGAGGCTCTTCAGGTGGCTATCCGGACCACTACAGCAGTGTGCAGCGATTTCGACCACGGAAGAGGATCCTCTGGCTGTAGAAGATGAGCTGGTTATCCCCACCAAGCTGAAGGGAAGAAGACTCCGGACTGGCTCTTCTCTGAGTCGTTGAAGGGCAGATGGCTCAGGACTGTAGCAGGGCTTCACCGAGACGGGGTATTTGAAGCAGCCATCATTCTCTCCACTTCTCTTCGGTTCCTTGTAGTTCCAGTGGTGACTCTCTGACTTCTAGCCCAAGAGACCTGCCTTATATGCGAAAAAAAACCCATTCACACAGCCTGGCTGTCAATCACCCAGCAGGGGGGTTGTCCAGCCCGGACAACTACTCTGGGCAATCATGACAAAGTGCGACTTGGGTTTCCTAGGATACTCTGTGAAGGGGGTGACTACACCCCTCCCTCACATTCAGCCCACCTAGACACCCAAAAGACAGTGAACAAAGAAGGCGAACCTAGTTTGCTGCGCAAAGTAAAACACAAGAAGGACTTTAACAATAAGAAATGGCAAATAAACCCAACCGGAGCCAAAAGAAAGACAATTTGGTCAAGCGGGTTTATGTTCGAGGCTAATATAATAGCCAAGAACAGTACCACATTTATCTAATAGAATCACGGTAGAAAAGATAGGGTAGATACCACTGCCACCAGCCAAGTCTAAATGTTAAAAGAGCAAAACAATGCTCTAGGAGGTACAGATAAAAAAGGGATACGAGTTAACCTTTTCCAGTACTCCATGGAAGATGGGGTGTACTGGATCTGTGGTAGATTGACTAAGTAAAGTTAATGGTAACTATACCCTTTTCTGGGGGACCGTAGTCACCTCAGAAATGGAGTCGAGGGAAGTCTCAAAAACAACACTGTGCCACGGCACTGAAGATGCTGTGTGACACACACAAAGAAGGGGGCTACTGAAGTGGTGTACTTCAGAGTCCACAATCACAAAAACAGATGGAAACACATAGCAAAACAAAGGTAAAAGTGGGGGAAAAGCTCTCACTCTTACCAGGTGGAAAAAAAATAACCCCAGAAGTCCAGCAAAGCTGCTGGGGGACTCACTAGGTGAGGGAAATTAGCCATAAATGGGAATTCTCCCTAACACTCACCCCCCCAGACTAAGGGACAGGAGGATTTAATCAACTCCTGGATGGACCTCATACCTCTAGTCGGTTACAAACACCCTAGAGAGACCATCAGCATTTTGGTGGTGACTCCCTGCTCTGTGCTCAATGGAAAAATCAAATCCTTGCAGGCAGATTGACCATCTGAGCAACTTTGGGTTTTCCCCTTTCATTTGCATCAGCTATCTCAAGGGTTGGTGGTCAGTCTGAATAGTAAAGGTAGATCCAAGTATAGTCTAAACCTCTTCAGTGCCCACACAATAGCAAAGCATTCTCTTTCTATTGTTGCCCACCTTGTCTCAGGATCCTTTAACTTCCTGCTGATGAAAAAATTGGGTGTTCCCTACCTTTCTCATCCAGTTGACTAAGGACTGCACCTATACCTACATTAGAAGCATCAGTTTGTACAATGAAGGGTTGGTGATAGTCAGGAGCTCTTAGAACTGGAGCTTGACAAAGGGCTTTTTTTAGGCCTTCAAAGGCTTGATTGCACTCCTCATTCCACCTGACCTTTTTAGGAAATGTGGGAGAGGAGATGACATTCAAGGGAGAAGCTATAGTCCCATAGTTCTCTATGATGTTCCTATAATACCCAGTGAGACCTAGGAAGGCTCTCACTTGGGTTTGAGTAGTAGGGGTGGCCCAGTTTTGTACAGCTTGTACTTTGCTAGGCAGTGGCCTTATTTCACCTCCTCCTACCTCATGTCCAAGGTAGACCACTGAACTCTGACCAATTTGACATTTGCTTGCCTTTATGGTCAGATGGGCCTGTTCAAGAGCCTGCAATACTTAACCTAGGTGTTCAACATGTTCTTTCCATGTAGGGCTGAACACTGCAATGTCATCCAAGAATGCCATGCAGAAGTCCTCCATCCCATTCAGAACTTGATTGACCATCCTCTGAAATGTAGCAGGTGCATTCTTTAATCCAAAAGGCATTACCTTGAATTGGTAGAGGCCATCTGGGGTGGAGAATGCAGTTTTCTCCTTGGCATGGTCTGTCAGGGCTATTTGCCAATAGCCTGACGTTAGGTCAATTGTGCTGAGGTACTTGGCTGCACCAAGTTTGTCCACCAACTCATCTGTCCTAGGCAAATGATGGGCATCAGTTGTGGTGACTACATTTAGAGCTCTATAGTCCATGCAGAATCTCAACTCCTTGGATCCTGCCTTTGGTACAAGCACAACTGGGCTAGACTATGGGCTAGTAGAGGGTTCTATTACCCCGAGTTCAAGCATCTTGTTGACCTCATTCCTTATGTGGGATCTGACATTGTCTGACATGCTGTACCCGCTGCTTTTGACAGGCAGACAGTCAAAAGTGTGTATGTCATGCTGGCCCCAAGGGGTCAAGCCTGGTGAAAGTGAGAACAGGGAGGCAAACTGATTTAACAGTAACTTGCACTCATCCTGCTGGTCAGATGTGAGACTGGAAGAGAGATTAACTTCTTCCACTTGCTCATCTAAAGGTAAGCCTCTGAGGAGGTCATGCAGAGGTTCAATCTCCTCCTCCTCCTGGGCTGAAGCTAGAAGCAAAGCTCCTATGTCAGGTCTGGAGACTTAAGCCTGTAAACAGTTGGTGTAAAGACTCTGGGAGCCTCCTTAGGATTGCCTAAATCCACCAGATAGTTCACCTCTCCAAGTTTACCCACAACCTTGAAGGTTCCTATCCATTTGCCCTGCAAGGCCCTTTGCCTTGATCGGGCTATAACAACAACACACTGGTCTTGAGTAAACTCAACCATGTTAGCCTTCTGGTCATGCCAATGTTTTACCAGAGCTTGACCAGCCTTCAAGTTATCACTTGCCTCTGCCATCATGTGTGACATTCTCCTCCGGAGACCTATCAAATAGTCAGTCACTCTGACTGGCTTGGGGGAAGGAGCACTCTCCAACCCCTCCTTAATCGGGGCCAATGAACCTCTGACTGGATGACCATAAAGAAGTCTGAAGGGACTAAATCCTACTCCCTCCTGAGGGACTTCTCTACATGCAAAGAGAAGGCATGGCAGTAGAAGGTCCCACTTTCTTCTAATGGGTTCTTCTAAAGCACCTATCATGCTCTTCATAGTTCTGTTAAACCTCTCCACCAGTCCATTGGTTTGGTGTTGGTAGGCAGTTCAGAACTTGTAGGTAATTCCACAGGTTTTCCACATGGTTTGCATGTAGTGGGACATAAAATGTTATACTCTGTCAGATATCACCTACTTAGGAAAACCTACTCTGGTAAAAATACCAAGTAGGGCCTTAGCCACAGCCGGAGTCGTAACAGTCCTCATAGGCATAGCTTCAGGAAACCTAGTGGCATGGTCCACTACAACCAGGATAAACCTGTGGCCTGAAGTTATGGGAGGGTCAAGAGGACCAACAATGTCAATCCCAACCCTCTAAAAAGGAATTCCCACCACTGGGACAGGCACTAAGGGTGCCACATTCTTGGATCCACTCGTGCCAGAGGTTTGGCAAGTGTGGCAGCTCCTGCAGAAGTTGTCTACTTCTGTACCCATCTTAGGCCAGTAGAAGTGCAGAGATAGCCTTTGTTTGGTCTTCTTAAAACTTAAGTGACCAGCCAAAGGTACCTCATGGGCTAACTGCAGAAACTGGAGTTGGCTCACTAGAGGTACTACAAGTTTTCTGTAGTCTCCAGGGGTTGACTCAGATGGTTCACTGTAGAAGAGGCCATCTTCCCAGTGCAACCTATACTTCCCAGGCTCAGTCCCATTGAGCTGAGAAGCCGCCTGTTGGTGAAGACCTTCCAAGGTAGGACACTCTCTTTGTCCCTTACTGAAATCTTCTCTGTTGGGTCCAGCTTCTGCCAGTAAAGACTGCAGCTCAGGATGGTCAACAGGGTCAAGATCTCCTACCACTTAAGATCCTCCTCTAGATCTGATTCCTCAGTATCTAGTTTGACCATAGAGGGTTGAACCTCACACTCAGACTCACCTGGTGTGGGAGTCACATGTGTGACTTTGGACAGTCTCGGAGATGTCCTTCTGGGTACAGGAGTGCTTGCTGGTTTCTTGCAGGCAGACTTAGGTTTCCCCTTTGTCTTTTCTTGTCCTGCAATGGCAGTAAGTAAGTCCTGTTGACTTGGGGTGATAGCTTCCTCTATCATGTCCCCAGGAGAGCCTCTCAAGGTTCTCTCCCTTGCAGACCTCGTGTGCTCCTGCTTCCTTCTGCTGGTGGCGCTGGGGGTGCTAGACACAACTCCAAGAGTTTTAAGGTAATTACCCAACAGGACCCTCCCAGGTACGGTATTTTGCACACTTACAGGTATTCTTAAAGTCATGTCATTACACTGGATGAGAGTTGGTAACTGGGGAACCATTTGCACAGGGTCTCCAGCTAACTTGGTTAAGTGTTTGGGTGCCTTAGCAACATCCTCCACTTTGAAAAAACATTCATCAACCACAGTTATGCTGGCTCCAGTGTCTCTGATGGCAGGGGTCTTCGGACCATTCACAAGAACATTATCTTTATAATACTCTTTAGTATTATCTGGGATTGAGTTATAGACATCTAAGTTCTGTTGTTCCTAAAGACCCACGGACACTAAAGAAACACTAGTTGAGACTCTCATGGGCTCATCAGCTAGTAGCTGAAAGTTTCCACTGGTCATAGGTATTTCATCCACCTGGGAGAAGGCTAAGGAGACAGTGTTGATCCATGAAGGTTTACCCTTACACTTGGGTCCTCCTTTCAAATGTCCAGGCAACCCACAAACACAGCATTTTCCAAATGCTCTCTGAAATGGGGGTTTGCCCTGGCTTCCATCTGGTGTGGAACCAGGTGGTACACTAGCCCGATTCGGTTTGCCTTGTGGATTACCCTGGTTATTTTTGGGGCCCTCTTTTGGATTGGAATTATTGGAATTCTCTGTGTTGTCTTTCTTTGGCTGCTTCCCCTCATCCTTCTACTGAGTAGCCCCAGAATCCTTGTGAGTAGCCCTGTTGGCAACCTACAAGTCAGCAGCCTTAGCTAGTTTCTTAGGATCTATCTCCTTTGAATCAGCCAGGTGCTGTCTAAGCTCAGGAGAGCAGACATCAAAAATAGACTCCAACATTACAAGATTCCTCAAACCTTCATAAGTGTTCACTTTGTAACCCTTAACCCAACCATCTAAGTTTTCAAACATTCACACACTCAGGTAGCCCAGGGGGTACCATCATGCTTTTTGAGGGTACCAAACCTCTTAAGATACTGGGAAGTGGTCTTCCCAAACATAGCTATTAATGCTAGTTTCACACACTCATAATCCTGCTTATCCTGCTCCCCCAACTCCATTACAGCATCACTTGCAACAGGGGGGAGCCTAGAGAAAAGCCAGGGAATCAACTGATTCCCTGAGATACCTTGAATCCCATGATTGTACTCAAACATTGCTAACCAATCCAAAATATTAGGTTTAGTCTCATACATACCAATCATTTCCTTTGGCATACGGGGTCTCTTAGAGCTTGAAGACCTAGAGGACTCTGGGAGAGAAGCATTTTCTAGAGACAGTTTCTTCATTTCTAGTTCATGGTTGAGCTCCATTTTTCTGAGCCTTAACTCTTGATGTTTCATTGCAGTTTGCGATCAATACGTTTCACTTCTCATTCAAGTCTCATTTTCTCAAGTGCAATAAACTCAGGAGTAAGTGGAGGACCTGTGGGGGTCCCTGTGGACAGAGGTTTTACATTCTGAGCAGGCAAGGGAGGTGCAGGGTTTCCTAGCAAGGACTCATCTACTTCTTCACAATTAACACTCTCAGAATCAGAAACATCAAAATCCACATTGGCTGGAGTGGTAGGTCCTTCTGACCCACTCTCCAGACTTTTTCCCATTAACTTTGCAACAAGTTCAGATTTCTTTCCTTTACCAGAGATATTCATATCCCTATACATGGTTCTCAGAACCTCAACAGTATAGAGTAAACGACTTCAGTGTAGTTTTCCATATTTGACATGATTTCTTAGTTAAATAGAATTAGTGATGTTAGCCTTGTGGTTAGTTGAACCCAAACAATAGCAGCACTCTAAGTGTAATCACTCTACTTCCAAATCCTCACCGCTGTACACCAGTGGTAGGCAGAATCCCGTGCAGTGTCCTTAGGGACCACTACACACAATTAAGACTACAGGTGGTGATACAAGTTTTACCTTTGGTACAAGCATGTACTACTATGTCATAGTAGTAGCAGTGGTGGAGCAGCCAGGCCTATCTCAAGAGTATATGAGCAGTAGCAGAGATTACATACAGGGACCACAATTACTGTGACTCAAGCAAACACTGAGTCAAGGTTTCAGGTAGAAAAATATAAGTACATTTATTTTTAAACCCTTCGTTATAAACACAACACTTCTATTAAACTTCAATAAAAACCACACGTTAAATACACTACAACTAACCAATTCACTTTGTACAGTAAGTCTCAAGGTAAGTACCCTGTTTTGAAATTAACAGGTATTAGGCACAAAAACACGTTACCGCGAATACGAATGCGATCACTTTTTGACAGTTCGGTCTACTAAACAAACGCGTATCCGTGGCATGAAATGCTACCGGGGCAAAAACGCACTTAGCACCTGAGATACCCAGAGGGAGTTGGAGGTAAAAATCACAGGCATTATTTTGGTTAGGCAGGCAGAATCAAGAAACGCTCAGAGACAGGAGTTCAAATGTCAAAGGGCCAGAACCATGGTCGAAGACAACGGGGCCAGTTGCCATAGATCACACGGTCTAACAGTTCACGATTCAACGGAGCCAAAAGTACTTCGATATTGTAAATGTTCGGAAGCAAATGTTATAAGAAGGAGGGAAGACAAGGTCAAGCCTTGGAAATGAAGAAACAAGGATTCACGCAGTTTCCTCAACAGAATACCGTACCTTGTTCCAATGGTGCAGCTGGTGCCCTGGCAGTTGTTCCTGTTGGTTTCCTGCAGACCCACGATTCCTGGTGCTTCGTCGAGAAGGAGGACATCTGAAGGGGTCGCCACCACACAGGGATGAGGCTGGCAGCAGCGACACAGAATAAAAGGTGCGCTCCTTAAAAACAGGAGAGGCTCTTCAGGTGGCTATCCGGACCACTACAGCAGTGTGCAGCGATTTCGACCACTGAAGAGGATCCTCTGGCTGTAGAAGATGAGCTGGTTATCCCCACCAAGCTCAAGGGAAGAAGACTCCGGACTGTATCTTCTCTGAGTCGTTGAAGGGCAGATGGCTCAGGACTGCAGCAGAGCTTCACCGGAACGGGGTAGTTGCAGTGAGCCGTCATTCTCTCCGCTTATCTTTGGTTCCTTGTAGTTCCAGTGGCGACTCTCTGACTTCTAGCCCAAGAGACCTGCCTTTTATGTGAAAAACCCCCATTCACACAGCCTGGCTGTCAATCACCCAGCAGGGGGGTTGTCCAGCCCGGACAACTACCCTGGCCAATTATGACAAAGTGTGACTTGGGTTTCCTAGGATACCCTGTGCAGGGGGTGACTACACCCCTCCCTCACATTCAGCTCACTTAGACACCCAGGCGCCTTGAGGAGGGCTTCTGGGCAGAAGCCCACCAAAAGACAGTGAACAAAGAAGGCAAACCTAGTTTGCCGCGCAAAGTAAAACACAAGAAGGACTTTAACAAAAAGAAATGGCGAATAAACCCAACCGGAGCCAAAAGAACGATGATTTGGTCAGGCGGGTTTATGTTCGAGGCTAATATAATAGCTAAGAACAGTACCACCTTTATCTAATATAATTGCGGTAGAAAAGATAGGGTAGATACCACTGCCACTAGCCAAGTCTAAATGTTAAAAGAGCGAAACAATGCTCTAGGAGGTACAGATAAATAAAGGGATACGAGCAACCAGGCCAGTAATACCAAGGTTGTCCTGGAGACGATTGAGCAGGATGGTATGGTTGACCGTGTCAAAAGCAAATGATAGATCAAGAAAAATTAGGACAGAAGACAGATTAGAGTCAAGATTGGAGAGCAAATCTTCACAGGTGTTCAGGAGAGCACTTTCTGTGCTTCTAGCAGCTCTGAAGCCAGACTGGTGGTCATGGAGGCAACCAATAGGACATGGATCTGTCGCATAAACTTGTACATCGGTTCCCAATTGTAGCTCCTTGTCTGTTACTCCAATAGGGTAGGGGTGATGGGGTGTTGACTAGGGAGAATGCATCCACTTATTCCTCTGCATTCAGAATGCTTGAAGTGAGCTGGGTACAGTTAGGATAAAAGGACAGGCAGCGTTTGATTGGTCTATATAAGTGAAGGCACGCCCCTGAACGCTTACACCAGAGAGAATACAACCCGCTAGGGAAGAAAAGCCCAAGTCGATCTTGTAAGGATTACAGGTTTAATCTCACACGCAGATGAGAGCAACAGCAAAGAACTCTGCTGCTAAGAACGTTCTGATGAAAAATAGTACAAGCTAAATCTTATAAAGAAAAACATTGTTTTAAATGATGCAATACATACAGTAAAGACCTGTGCAGCTGATTGAATGGACTCTATACAGGTACCACCTTTATCCATAAGGGATGGCTGTTTATTGGTCCCAGCCCAATCCATCCATCTTCCATCACATGGGTGCTGTAGGGCTTATCTTCTTCTCATGTTGAAGGTCAGAAAACAAATTAGTTATACTATACAGCTTGTTTTATCACTCATACTATGCACTTGGCACGCCTCATGACGGACACGCCGGAGGTTCTGGGGCACTCTAACCTTCATAAACACATTTAACTCACTTCCTTCATGCCATTTATCTCCAAGGTCTCCACCCTCATTTTGTCCTGTAATGAATCCCTCCCGGCACCTTGCAATACAAATCACTCGATTGTCGCTCAACAATGTGACCTGCCCATCCTCTTTGAACATTTCAGGACTTGTTATTTGGGGTTGGCGGTCAAAGGGCACCTGGTGTTTTGGAATTCAGGGATCTTAGGGTTTAGTTAGTTATATGGGCTATAACTTGTGGTCACCCGGGAAAGGGACGGGTCATGCTTTGGCCAATGTGAGATAAAATGCACACCAGGCTCCGGTCTCTGATCGTGGCCTTGTAGGGCACATTACTCGTGGGTGAAAAACACATCTCTTTGCAACACTTTCAAGAACAATGAATAACCAGTGTGGAAGGTGGGGGGCGAACTGTCCTCGTGGGAGTTTGGGCATGACTGGAGATGTATGTGACCTAATGGATTTGGGCCTAGGGAATGTAATGCCGCTTTTGCCACGCAAGCCTTACCTTCTACTTAGGATTGCTAATATCTACGCAAAATGGTAATGGTGCCAGCGCCTTGGGCCACACCATGCAGTTAAACTATAATTGGTTATACTAACATGGGGTCCAGCTGGACGGGATGGTGACCCTCTCACTGTCCCCCTTCCCCCAGGCTCATCACAGTGCCTCAAATGCATCTCGACTCACTTTAAAGCACCGGGGGAGGGGGGCTGCCCCCCCCCCGGTGCTCTGTGACCACCACACACAATTAGGACTCCAGGTGTAAACCAAACCAACCTTTGGTATAAGTCTGTACCACACAGTTTTTGGTAGCCAGCTGAGCAGCCAGGCTTATCTCAAGAGTGAATGTGAGCAGTACAAGTCATTGCACAGAGGACTTTCAATCACAGTGGTTCAAGTAGACATAAAACTCAAGATTTCTTGGTAAAACACTTATTAATTTATTACACAATCATTTAGAAAACATTACACTAGAAGGAGGCAACTTAATATTATATACCGATACACTTCAAAACACAACTCTAAGATTTTGAGACAATTTGAGCACCCCTGAAATAGGAGCCAAATAGTAGTTCAGTTATTTAGAACTGAGCAAAAAGGCATACGGTAAGTAGAATAGATCACATATACTTGTTAGACAGTGCAAATAGTTTCAGTTCACCAAAGAGTTCAATTCAAGTCAATAGGCCTAGGTCAAAGTCAATGGGCTAGTGTTCTGAATAGGAAAGAGCAGTTCTGGTATCAAACGGTAAAGTCTGTGCAAATGTTCTCAGAAATAGTTTAGGCAAAAAGGAATGCTTTGTTGGGTCACAAGCTAATGAGGCCTGCAAGTTGGGAAAGCTTCACAAACTTTCAGTGCGAGAGTGGCGTTCTCTCAATCGGGTTGGCACAGTACCTTAGTATGAAGAAACAAATGCAGCTGGAGTCGTTGGTTCCTGGCAGTTCCTGCAGATCTCACTGTTACTGAGCCTCAGTCGTGGGGACAAGAGGGAGGACTTCGGGGGACTACTGCACTGCACGGGATCAGCGGAAAACGAAAACAAAATGGAGTCACTTCAGTTCCAGTAGCTGTTCTTCAAGCACACAAGCTGGTGTCCTTCCCGCTGGTTAATCCTAACCTTTGTTCTAGTGGTCGACTCTGCTTTCCAGTCCAAGAGACTCACCTTTTAGTCCATTCTCTCCCTTTCATTCCAGCCTGGCTGTCACTCACCCAGTAAGGTGGCTGTCCTTGCCGGACAGTCAGCCAGCCAATCACATCAGAGTGCTTTGGGTCTCCTAGGAGACTAATCACAAGGAGTTTCGGGCACCTCCCTCACTTCCTGCTCAACCCAGACACTCAGACGCAAGATGCAGTCTTCAGTCCTGAAGCCCGCCAAAGGCATACGAACAAAGGGACCCAACATGATTTGGCATGCAGAGACAAACACTAGAAGGACCTTTCCAAAAAGAAATGGCGAAAAAAGAAGACCGGGACCTGATTAAACAAAGGGGCTTAAGACCCCATCTTGAAAAACAAGGCTCATGATTTTAAGCTACCGGTGTTCGCGGTCGGGAATAATCACGGTAGTTTGTTCTAAAACCACTGCCACCAGCCTTTTCAATATGAAAGGGTAGCATTTTACTGCTACATGAGTATTTAGACACATGGGATACTATGCAACCCCTCCAGCACTCCATTTTAAGATGATGTGTGCTGGGTCTAGGAATTTGGAAAGACTAGTAAAGTCAATTTCACTTTACATTCTCTGGGAAACAGTAGTTTATCCAAGAGAAGGTATTTAAACCTTTGGACAGCCTAAAGGCTTCCCTTTGTCTTTTCCCCTGAGGCTGCTGTGTGACACAAATAAAAAATATGATGCCTATCGGCGTGTGACACAAATAAAAAAGATGATGCCTATGCAGTTGTTTAAAACTCCATAACCAAAATAAATAAACACAGAAAACAAACAGAATTAAAACGTACAGAGTCACAAAGTTCAGGAAAAGAGCTAACTGACCGACCCTTTCAGGTACAACTGGGGTCTTTCCTCTCTTCTATCTCTCTCTCTAATTGTGGTGTTCCCCAGGGGTTTAACTTCTCTCCCCGGCTCTTCAACTACTACCTGGCACCTCTTGCCCACCACATTGCTACTTTCTGCTCCACTTTTCAATGTTATGCGGATGACACTCAGCTCTCTTTCGGGCTCCCCTCAGGCCGCAGTTCAGGAATGGTGTGCCGCCAATGAGCTCTACCTTAATGCCAGTAAGACTGAGATCCTCCTCATTGGGACACCCACTCCCTCCTTTCCTCTCTCTCTGGCCTCCCACTATGGGCCCTCTTCCTGCTCCTTCATGTGAGGTTAAGAACATTGGTGTCATCTTGGACTCCACCCTCTCCTTCTCTCCTCACATCTCACATCTTTACAACTTATTCAGAACCGGACTGCAAGTCTCTTCCTTGGCATAAAGCCTAGGGATTGTATCTCTCAAGCTCCAAAATCTCTTCAATTGCTCCCTGTGGCTGCAAGGATCAACTTCAAGAACCTCTGCATTGTCCACAAGGCTTTCAGTGGCCTGGGACTGCTCTACCTCCAACGTTCTCTTCCAAAACATCTTCCTTCTCATGCTCTCTGCTCATCTACCTCCAACTCTCTGAGGGTCAGACACTTCTTCAAGCAGAGAGTTGGAGGCAGATATATCTCTTCGGCTGGGGCCTCCCTTTGGAACAGAATCCCTGCCTCTCTCAAACTTGAGCAGAACCACCTCCGGTTCTAGAAGCAACTCAAGACCTTCCTTTTCGCTTCCACTTTCTCTCTTCCTCTCCCCTGCTGATGCACCTGACTGCTCTGTGCACTGGTCACCTGGTCACTCTCTGAACTCCGGCCCAGGCTCCTGCATGTCTAGATGCCCTCACACTGCCTACGGGCTCCCCAGCACTTAAAGTTCTGTATCTGCAAGCCTATAGTGCCTTCTCTCTGCACTTAAGAGCCACCCACTGGCTGCACTGGTGAGTTAACTGCACTTCCCCCTTCCCCTCCCCATGGTGTTTCTCCCCGTCTGTGTTCCCCGCACTTGCGCGATCTGAATGACACAAGGCCTAGTAACATTGTTATTATCCCTACATGTCTTGCCTTAATGCTAATACTAAACATATATACTTGGAAATAGTAAACCATTTTTAAGTTTACTTCACAATTCAACCATATAAAACTTTTTGGGGCATATTTGAATATTTATCCAGCAATTTAGACTTTTTCCTTGCTTATATTAATTTTAGTTTGAAAGCATATTCTTGGATAAGGTACCTCTTATAAAATACAACATTATGTAAGCAAGGTCAGTCACAAAGACAACTCATGGATGACTTTTTCTGTGTCTACAGAATTATATAAGCAGCATCATATAATTTAAACTCATACATTTGGCATCACATTTTGCCTCATACTGTGTTCGCTCCTTCTTGCAGGAATTCAACTATTAATAAAAATACTCTAAGTTGTTTAGGTTATCTATCACTACCATTTTATGGTATTCTGAGTGCTATGTTTTTCCTCTAATAATCATTAGGCTTAGAAGGGATAAGATAAGAGATTTATGACATTACAAAGGAGAAACCCGATTGTGTTGATCTATTTTATCCTTACACTCCCATTTATATATAATATGGCTACTAAAAAAGGACAACCCAAAGAAATATGTGTGGCGTCTCCCAATACCCTAAAGAGACAGAAGAGTGAATCTCTGACACCCAAAGAAGATATAGCAGACCCAGTTATGCAGACCATTTTAGCAGAAATTAGAGCTTTGTAGCCCTTCATGGAGGATACAAATGCTAAGCTGCAACTTCTTGATAATAAATAGTCTGTTTTTGAATCTCTCATGAATGAAGTCGAAAAGCGAGTTAGGAATGCAGAAGACGTTTCTAATAAAGTCACTAACTTAGAAGTGCAGGTTGCCTTCCTACAGCAACAAACTAAAAACCTTGAAAATAGAAACAGAAGAAACAACGTGTGCATTGTTGGCCTTTGCAAGGAATTGAAAGAGATGATCCTATTGCCTTTTTATACATATTTCTTCCTCAAATTCTTAGCCTACCACCCTCTGTGCAACTCAACATCCAGCGAGCTCATCGAATTGGTCCCAGTAACTCGGCCTCGAATTCTCACAGTTCTCCCAGAACTCTGATTTTAGCCCTTCTTGACTTCACGCACATTACCCTCATCATGCAGAAAGTCAAACAACGTAAACAGCTAACATGTGAAGGTAATACAGTTTTTATTACCCAAGATGTTTCCAAGATAGCGGCTGCAAGAAGAAGAGATCTTCTAACTTTCTGACCTGCTTTAAGGCAATTAAATGCCAGATATGGCAATATCCACCCTGCTATCCTGAAAATTACTTTAAATGGGCACACCTCAACCTTTCAAAACACAATGGATCTAAGACACTATTTTCAATCTCACAAAAGGTCTGATATGGATACTTCAAACCCCATAACATGAACAAATTCTACAAAGATGTGTGTTTCTTCATCTTAAAATTTAACTTGCCTCATCGGAGCGGATAATGATGGGCCGTCCTTTTTCTTTTTTGCACTTCCTTCCCCATTTCTTCATTTTTGGACAAGGATTGGTGTGGCTGGTTCCTGTTAGCCACCGTTCTTTTCATCATTTTTTATACAACTATTTTCTACCAATTTTCATGTCTTTTTTTTTTGTCTTACCCCCTTCCTGATGTCTCACTCCTTTCATGTTATCCCTTATCGTGCTGGATTTTAGTTTATTTTTACATGCTAACAGGTCTTTATGCTTCAAAGTTACTGTTTTATTCATACTTCTGTTTATTTTTGTTCATATGTGCCCTTTTTCGTAAATTATACCTCTCAATATTAAATCTTTGAATGTTAAAGGCTTACACAATTCCATTAAGAGACACAAATTACGTTCCCACCTCAATAGTCTTAAGCCCTCTGTGGCCTGTATACAAGAATCTCATCTTTCAGTTGACAAAGCAGCAAAACTCAAACAACATTGGGTAGGCCAGGTCTTTTCAAGTGCAGATAACAGGGGAAAAAATGGGGTAATCACACTCATTAATAAAACTCTCAAATGTAAAGTTATATCTACAGAAGTTGGGAAGATGGGTTATTCTTAATATATTAGTAGATTCCATAACATATAAAATTCTTAATGTTTATGGATCCGTAGATCCCTCCTTTTGGAAACAACTCAGAAATCATATACTTCTCAGTAACCCCCTCAATTTGATTGTATGTGGTGTTTGACCCATTTATGGATAGAAAATCCGATGTGAGGTACACTAATACTACATCCCATTCACAATGTATTAACTTTATATCTGAAACTGGCCTTAGTAACGCTTGGCGTATCCTACATCCCTCTGTCTACTACTACATTTTAACCTTTATTCTACACACCATAACTCTTTCTCACGGCTTGATTATATCTGTATCCCTAATTCTATAGTTAGTCTTCTACTTGATGCCCAGATAGAATCCATCACAATATCTGACCATGCTCCGGTGCACATTGAAATTGCTACTCCAATAACCTCTCATAACTCTCGCAGATTGAGATTCAATACTAGTCTATTAAATTATGCTTCTTTTGCACATTTTATCACAGACTAACACAATAACTATTTCCTTGAAAATAAAGATCAGGATACTTACAGCCCCAATAATTGGGATTGCTATAAAGCAGTTCTTAGAGGTCATATTATATTGTATGTAGCGAATAAGAAGAAAAGTCTTAACGTTGAATCTGAATCCATTCTCAGATGGCTTAAACCCTTAGAAATTCAATTTGCCTGCACTAATTCCTCCCCAGTCATTAAGGACATTTTGAAATTAAGATTGCAATACAATAAACTTGTCACACAATACTCTTGTACCAATCTACGTAAATATAAAGACAACATATACCAATTTTCCAATAAAACCAGTAAAACTTTGGCTTCATATCTTAAACATAAGTAGTAGAAATCCAAAATTGTTGTTATTAAGGATCATTTGGGGAACGGGAAAATGTCTGATAAAGATATTGTGCATGTCTTTAAGGAATTTGATTCCACATTATACACTTCTGAAGCCCCTCCCAATAATCCCGCTATTAATGATTTTCTATATAACATACCTCGCGAATCCTACCCTCAAATTGATCTCTCTTCACTTAATGCTCCAATTACTGCCCCATAAATACATTTAGCTATTAATAACCCTAATAAAGGTAAAGGCACTGGACCAGATGGCTTCTCTATTGATTTCTTTGCCCACTTCTCAAATCGTTTAGTCCCTAAGATTAGCAAACTTTTCTCTCACTTCATTTCAAGACATGGCCCAAGTCTCTTTTTCAGAAGCTCTCCTAATAGTATTCCCTAAACCTGATAAACACTCCGAACTCCCCCAAAACTACTGCCCAATTTCCCTTATTAATACTGACTGTGAGATTTATGCAAAAATCCTCACCAATAGAATCTTCCCGTTCTTACCTAATCTTCTTAAACAAGATCAAGTAGGTTATGTAAAAGGTAGAGTATAATCATCCCATATTAGACTTTTTTTGGACATTAAAGATATTGTAAACAAATCAAATGATCCCTTTGCTGCGATAGCCCTTGATGCTGAAAAGCTTTCGACAGAGTTGAATGGGACTTTATGTTCCCAACATTGAAGTGACATGGCTTTGGTCCCCCTTTTCTTTCCATGATTAAGGTCTTATACTCTAGTCCTAAAACTGCAATCTTTGTAAATTGACAATCATCCTCCTTCTTACCCTTGTCTAGAGGAGCACGTCAGGGCTGCCCATTATCTCCTATCCTGTTCATTCTAGCATTAGAACCCTTTCTCGAAGCCATGAGACACAATTATTTCATTTTGGGAATTCTATTTGATAATTTACATATTAAAACAGCGGCTTATGTCGATGATGTACTTATATTCTTAAAAAACCTTCCGGTGGGAGTCCAACATTTACTTAATATTATCTCCAGATTTTCAGATGCGTCAGGATACAAACTTAACACTGACAAATCTGGGATTCTTCCACTCAACATACATTGCACCCGGACTCACACTAGCACTCTAGGTATGAAATGGTGTCCGCTAGGATTCAAATATTTAGGTATCCATGTGTCTGTTTATAGTAGTTGTAAACACAATTCAGATAGAATAATAGCCAGAGTCAAAGAATTAGCATCTTCTTGGTCCCCCCTATATCTCTCCTGGTGGGGTAGATTGGAATTGATTAAGATGATGGAGTATATGCGAATACAAAGAAGAATGAACTGACACCCTGGTCAATAACTGTAAATACGCTGAAACACAAGGTAGAAAGAATACTTATAAGCTTGCTTATGTGAGGTATATATTCAACGTTTATGACTACCATAAGAACAAGATGGACCACGGATCATGTCAATCAACCCAGTTACCACAAAAATATGAGCCCCGTATCATACATGTGGAGAGACAATTCAGAAGCTGTTTTTCTTTGTGAAATAGGGGAGTGAATTGGCTTTGAACCAAGATTGCTATTTCGAGAGATGAAGAAAAAGCATGAAGGGTGTCTATGAGCAGACCATGCACACAAATATTTTCTAAATATTAGGAGAAACACAAACATTTACTGATGCCAAATTTTTGATGATTAAAAGGCATTAAGTCAATATGGGATAGAATGAGCAAGTCACTAAATGATAAAAGGAGAAATGCACCCAGCCAAAGCTGAATAAAATAAGGTTAAAAGCACCAACGATATGGACACATTCATGGTCTTGCAACACGTGATGAAGAGTTCTCAAACACGGGCTATTCATTTGGCCTGGAGCTTAGATAGCAGTGCACCTACACTTCCTTGGATGTCCCAATACTGTGCAGACTGGCATGGTCAACCTTCAAACTGAAGACCTGGCATGAGGCCTACCGATGAGAGAGGGTGGCCTAATTGGGAAACAAAGGAGGAGCTGACGGATCGCCAACCACCTGCATTTTGTTTCTATGTAAATAAATAAATAAATAAATAAATAAATAAATAAATACATAAATGCTGCTAACAAGCCGAATGCCCAAGTTTGGATTAGGGTTTCCAACCAATTAGAATAGCCTGCCATGCACTTTTACATACAATGTTGCAAAGTCTTATTCTGCTGCCATATTCTCTGCTATGACAAGTGCCTTACAGCACGTGTATAGAAGTACCTCAGGGTGTGTCTCATAGATAAGAGACCACCAATGAGGAACTAACACACATCTTTTCTATATGCAGAGATGATCCCCTAATCCAATCCCACCCCTTGATATGTTTTTGAAGGTTGCTATGTAGGATTACATCATAGATGACCCATCTAGCATTATACAACCTACACATGACTGAAAAAAACAGCGTGATCCTAAATGAGTCGAATTGATGAGTGTTTATTCGACCTGCTTTACTTCTTGTGATTAAAGCAGTATTTTACCATCTCCTTTGGGTCTGTCCGGTTCTGGGTCTGAAGTATTTTCTTGGTAATTCCATCTAGCACAACAAATGCTTCAAGGTGCTAAAGCACAAGACCATGAGCACATGTACACAGTAGCAGAGTTCCCAGCAAACCAACATAGAAACACCACTATACAGGTAATGTAACAAGTGAACTTGACATATGACTTATTCCCTGGCCATCTACCTTGTGTACTTCCCAGTTCCCACGGAACAGAATGGAATTCTGCAAGTGTATTTATGGCTTCTTCATGCTTTGAATCATCGAAACACGTAAAAGCAAACAGCATAGAAAAGAGGGGCAATTTAGACTGGCCACATATTTTAACAGTGAACATCCAATATACCATCTCAGCTACGAGTACCCATGAATACCATGCAGATGAATTTCTATAGGGCTGCAAGCATTGCCTTTAATAATACAAATAGCAGTGTATTTGGAATCCTGACAATGGTTTATGTTATTGTTTATGTTATGTAATGCTATGTTATGTTGATTTAAACTGCGCAGTGTTACCATTTGCATTGTCGCCAGGTGCTCTTATAGTCAACAGATTGCAGCCAGGCTCTACGACTCCAGCAGCAACCACTCTTACACATATCAGCAATTTAGAGATCAAAATCTGCACCCATGATATAACATACGCATTGTATTTCTGTCTATTATAATGTGCCATTCCTTAAACCCAGAACATATTGTACATGGCTTTACAATGAGCCAAAAACACAGACGTTTTCTTACACCTTGAAAATGTCTACTTAATAACCCCAAGATCACTAGGAATAGTCTAAATCAGAGATCTCCAATCTTTGGCTCTACAGATGTTTTGAACTAAAACTTCCATCACCCTTGGCCAAATAGATAATGGTAAGGGATCGAGGGAGTTGCAGTCCCAACATCTGGAGAGCTGCTGGTTGTTATTTAGTGTTAATTGGCAAAACGGAGTCCAAAGAGGAATGCTGTGTAAATTTACACGAGGAAAGTAACACACTGTTTCTTTAACATATTTGCTTGTGTCTTTATTCTGAAAATGATCATTGTGATAAATACAAACTCTCTCAATTCAAAAACTGAAGAGACTGAAGAGACTTTGCGGAACTATTAAGCAGCTATGAGCAGAACTCCAAAGCTCTCCTAAGTGTGTTGCTACAATAGTGTCATAAATCTCTTTATCTGCATCCCTGGATAATGGCCATTGTCGTACTCTAGGTAATATGGCACCCTACTTCAGCTTTATGTGGACGGCCCCTATGCTATTCAATAAACTTGCATCGTGGAGGTTACTGGCCCACAAGACGCTGGGTACTTTAGCCATGTCTTCCTGTAAATGAGTGAGTACTTCTCTAACAATAAGTGTAGTGTGCATTACTTTTTTTTGTGTGGCAACGTGACCTGTCAAGGGATAGATATTTCAAAAAATAATTGCCCCCTTCTTCGTCACCATCTTCAAACAACTCCTCGTCAGACAATCCCCTTATTGGCTGTGTAGGATCTATACACAAAACTGCGCCACTCACCTTCCTTGTCGGTCCCTATAAATATCACCTTATCCCTTTTGATTAGTGTTGCTTTGAAATCTAGTGTACGGATGGTACCTGGAGCATGCTCTTGAGGGACTGCTGGCCTAAACTAAAAGTCCACTGGCACTCTCCATGCTTTTTCTTTAATTCCTGGCACCCATCTCACCAACACTGTTACTCCATATAGGAACAAATCTGGATGTATTGTCCCCCCTCTGGTAGCGCCATCACTATAAAATGCTTGTATCATCTCAGTGGCCCACGCATAATATATTCCTGGGGTTGAGCACACTACACCATCCTCAGTAAATAGTCTTGTTTACCTGCCCTTGCAGTGAGTGAGGGTACCACCCTCATTACATTGTTTCTGTCCATGTGTGATCAGGGTACGTATTGTGCCCTTCTATGTCCCCTTGCCCGCTTAGCCTATGCAGTTCTCCCTTCTCTCCTGCCTTTTCCTAGAGCCATTCAACCTGCTTGTTCCCTAAGCCTTGTCCCCCATAGGCTCTGTACACTCGGTGTCGGTACTGGTGGAATCTCATCCTCCTGGTCCTGCCTCTTCTGCCTCTCTGCACCCACACCTCTTCCTCCTCTGCAACCTCTCTCTAGCCATTCAAATGGAGTCATAATATATAATGATGGCATGTAATGGATCCTCTAGATGGCCCCCATAATTGGGGCTATGTTCACTTACAGCTACTTTCATGTCCTTATTCACTCTACCATCTATTCAAAACAAAAATATCACCTGCTCTCCATTTGTCTGTGCCTATTGTCACTTTCCATCCATCCCCCTGCACTTGCAATACTCGCACCACCTCTGCCTCTGTACTGTGGAGTGCTGTATCTAATGCTTTCTGTGCCCCATTGTCTACTTCCACAACCAATGAATCTCGGGTAGGATTTGCAATTGGCATTTGCACTAGCAGCGGGAACTACCTGCCTTGGAGTGGGTTCAGGCACATAGCGGGGGTTGGTATAACCTGCTGTGGGTTGCTAGGGGTAACAACCATATGCGGGCGGAGCTGTGGGGACAACACTGGCTGTATGTACTACTACCTTTTGTTCTTTGCTTTCCTCTGGGACATCTTCTAAATCCTCGAACATTCTACAAAGTTCGAGGATACCCTGTTTACTTTACAATGTTCTCCCTCTATACTTCACAGCCAAATATGTATACATATGCCCCAACACATCTGTATTATTCAAGCCCTCTTCGGGCCGAATGATATTTGAGAATCTATTCCTTGTACTGCATTAGCGCGGAGCACATGTACTCAAGTGGGTCACTTATAACTATTCCCACATGTCTCCTTACCAAAAATACTTATTTCTCAGATATCCCGTTCAGCAGCACTATTCTACCCCTCCCTCCCAACACTGCATACCATCCCCACATCCCCTCCCAATATTCCTTCATTCCAAAAATGCACCCTTGTCCCTTCTCGTACCTATAGCAAATCAATACTATGTACACATTAAAACACAATATATACTGAAACACTGTCAAAATAAATAAAACACACTCATTTACACAATAGTTTAGGTCCTTCCTCTGCATCCTTGCCTCGAGATGGGGGGATTTCCCCTATTCATGCCTCCTTGTGCCGTGCAGAGGGGTCCCTGGCTCTCTATATACTGGACCACTACTCTATTTGCGGTGCAGCCTTCGCTCTCTTATGAGGGTATTCCTTTCCCTCTCTTTTCTTCTATCACTATTATACTATGTAGAATGCCCTCTTTCATCTCATCTGAGGAGCTCCCTCGGTCCACTACTATAAAAACCAATATATAATCACATGGTCTATTCTTTCTCCCGGTACCTAGCATTCCCTTCCTAGCTGTTTTGCGCTTTTAAGCTGCCCCCAATTAGCTATTATTGTCTGAAGATGCTTCCCGTGACCTTGGCAGCATAACATCTTTCTGCGGGATGGCCGGACAGAGCTGGAGCTCCACATTAGGCCTGTTTCATATACTTTCACAAACACATCCTATAAGGTCCACTGAAATCCAACATGGCAGAACTCCTGGTACCTTAGCCCCTGGGCCTCGCTTCTACTGCAACACTTCTCTGGCTCCATCTCACATGCCTACCTACGTCTGCTACCTACTAGCACATCTCTTAAAACAGAACACTGCATACTAACACTAAAAACCAAACTCTGTTTTTAACCTCTGCAACCGCTACTTGAATACATTGTTGATCTTTCTATATTGCTATATGGTGCTTCTAATATGTGTCAAAGCTAAATACAACTTAATACATGCTCTTTCTGCCAGCTCACAATAAGAACTGCCAGCCCTAGTCCGCCTGCTAATCTGTTTTGTGCCGCATAAGTCCCTTCACCTACCGTGGATGTTGCACTTGTATATAACAGGTGTCTGCTAAAGTGTAAGCTAAAGTGCACTTTGTTTCCAAAAATAAAGTCAACACCATTTAATGAGATTTTCTTCATAGGGCTAGAATATATTATGTGACTCTCTTAAAGATGTTTCACTGGCAGCTTGCTTTTGTCAACTGCATGTTGTAAACATTGATTTTACAACCAGAAAGAGTAGCAGTTCTACGCCATCTTGTGCGCTTCAAGGCCCATATGCGATTTAGCGCTATATAAAAATTTAAAGCAAAGCAAATCAAATCTTAATCACCTGCACATAATGAATTATGGAGCTTTATTAACACCACGAGATTAGCAGTTATTGAAAATAAATATTTAGAAAGATTATTGAACATCACAAAAAATACCCCAAAAGTCATCCTGCATTTGGAAATTAACCAAAAATGTATAACAGATGTTGTAATGATTAAAGCAGAGCTATGTTCATTGACATTGAGGCCTATTTGTGAAAATATGTAGAAGCCCTTTAGGATCTGTTGTCAATGGATAGTCGATGGGCTCTACCAGGGTGCAAAGTTATACAATTGACCCTGACCTCTTTGGGACATTTACAGGTACGGTCTAATATCCAGTATATGGCAGGAAGAGTGAATTGTCTGCTCAAAATAGCGCGGGATACCTTTGTGCAAGAGGCTTCACAGGAACATTGTGACCACTGAACATTAACCACCACATACTCGGCTTGAAGAAAAGAGTTTGGGTATGAATACTATCTTGACATGTGTAGCCATCATTTGCACGAGCAGTTAATTGTATTAGATTTCGATTCCGGACCCTCCCTTTGACGAGCACATTATATATTTGCCCTAAGAATAAGGAAACTATTGAACAGTTGCTCTTTTTCTGACCGAGATACAGCAGTTTAGATGTACATGACTCTTTTGAAAGAACATTGAGGGCAACGTGTTTACACTTTGGCCCTGTGCAAACCCAAAACAAAGCATACCAAAACCCTCTTAGTAACCACATGTCTAGAGAGGGTATACCTATTAAGAAAGAAATATGAGACATATGATACTGTATCTGCACAGGTTAAATGACAAAATGTCCCTTTTCTGAGAGGAAAAGATATCCTTTTACGCATGATTAATCTATTTCAACTGAAATGTAAGTGTATGATTTTAATGAATTTTTGATTTTGTGGCTGTATGGCATTTGTCGAATAAAGCTATTGTGATAATGATGAACAAAATATAAAAAACAGTTATGTAATATAATTGTAACTGTTCCCGATTTTTGAAAAATAAAAGTCATTTAGCAAAGATAAACATATTGTGATCAAATGGGTACGAAAGAAATGCAAATGTTCATTGTCTTATTCTAATTATAAACGCATGGTGGGCTAATCAAGGACCATGCTTTTCAGATTTAAAGTACATCATTTTGATTTGCATGTATATATACTACTTCTTCAAACCCATGCCAGGTGCATCATAAAGGCTCATTACATTAATATCATATTTAGAACATGCATTTCATGTTTAGGATTACCTGCACTGGAGTGATCCATTCTCTACTGAGGGGTGGCAGTCTGATGGAGTCCACATCACACTGAGGTTGAATTACTAAGAAATTGTGACAGTTGTTTCTGGGCAACCTAAGATGTAGGGATGTCATGTCATAAAAATTACAGGAGTAGCGAAAGTGACATCACCCGACCCTTGACCTCTGAATAGGAAGTGATGTCATTTGACTCCACCACAACGTGGCAACAAGGGAAGCGATGCAACTCAATTGTTCACCCGTTGACAAAACAGGAAGTGGCATCACATAGGATTGTGCCTAAGTACACTATGAAAACTATGGTTATAATATCACTTTAATTAAGCAATAGAACCCGAGCGTCGGGGGCATTAACGACTCAGGTAATGCCCCGGGGCCCATAGGTAAGGACCCGACGCGAGGGCTCTATTGCTATTAGTACACCAGCCTGCACAAATTGCGTGCCCGGGTCACTAAAAGCTTTTTTTTTTTTAAGAAAAAAATAATGAAAAATGGCTGCCGCGCCTCCATGGAAAGGGAAAACGGAGTCCATTTTCCCTTTCCATGGCAGCCATCGGGAGCGGAGTTGGGATTGGGAGGTTGGGAGTGGGGTTGGGAGGTTGGGAGTGGGGTTGGAAGGGTGGGAGTGGGGTTGGGAGGGTAGGAGTGGGGATGGGGGAAGAGGAAAAAAAAAAAGAAAAGGAAACGTACCTGCGTCCCCGGCGGGGGGCGAAGGCAGACTCTCAGCCTCGGGGAGGCTCGGAGCGGGGATGGCCCCGCTTTGAGCCTCCTCATTGGCTGAGGGGTTGCCACGCCCCCCGCCGAGGACAAAGGCCGTGGAATCCCGACAGAGGGATTCCCGGCCGGGTAGGGACTTGTTTCATTCAGATTGTCTCTCGCTGGGTTACTAATGTGATATACATTTCTTACAAGAATCCATATGTATCTTTAGTATCAGTGTGTATAGGTCCATATTAACAAATTACTCTGAATGAAAGCAGACGTCCAAGGCCAAATGTTAATGATGTGTTTTTATATAGCACTTAAGCTTAAGCGCTTTATATAGAGCAAATATGTATACAATGTATACAATATCACCCAACCTGTGTTGGTACTCAATTTATCGATGTCAGAAGGCTGAGTTGGCCTTGCCGGGACTCGAACCTGCAACCTGCAAATCAAACACACATAGCAGCAGTGAGCGCTCAACTCACTGAGCTAACTTACCGGCTATTGTAAAATTAGCAATTACATGTCTGAATGTTCTCAAAGTCAGAAAGCAAATTAAACTCTGTAGTAGATACCATTTAACTGGTAAGTAAGATTTAACAGCAGGCCAGTTCATCTGCAGGTCTATTGCCAATTTGGCAACATATCAAGCCTGCGTGGATCCACTTTTCACGCTTCAGATGTTGGCATTAGGAGGGTTCATAACTGTGTATTAAAGAATTTAGAGTAGTGCAGAGAAAGCAGCACACTCACACAGCATTATGTACTCTGTGCAGACATTACCTCATACATGCGAACAAACATCCTGAATAGCATGCCATGGAGATAAGAAAGATAGACACATTACAACAAAGCAGTAATTGTGGCACGATGAAATCAAGGGCCACTTTTTTTGCTATGCTCTAACATTTCTACACTGTAAACAATCTTTTAGGTACAAGGATTTTGTCAAGTGACCAACGACACCGAGATGGAATGTCTTTTGATGATCGTAACAGAGACAATGGCAGAAAAAAACATGCTATAACTGCAACTTGCGAAAAGCAAAATACATAGTCGGAAATGGATGCTTATTCTACTCTGAAGGCTTTTTGGATGTTTTTGTCTGCATTGTGAGTTTGAGGTTTTTGAGAACTAAGTCACACAAGCGAGACTGACCATTCTAGTAACTCTCTGTGATTCAACATTCCGATCCGTGCTCATGCTCACTGCCTGCAAGCCGGTAAGAACAGTGCACTTGTTAATCTGCAGCCTTGGCCTTTCTCTCCCATTTTGGCTGCATTGTCATAATTCATGAATGCACATTTCCTATGTAATACAGTACCTGCAATTGAATTACTGCACTACCAATCACGACCAGTAACCACATGCTTTTGACCTTGAGTCTCCTATCTCATAACTGTAGTGTTTTCAATCCTCTTCGTACCTTTCCTTCTTACCTCCAATATTGCCATACTATCTTTCGTACTGTACTTGTATCTATCAATATGTGTAGCTGACGCCGCCCACTTTACTGCTCCTAGCCAGTTTGGGGAGTGTAGCTCATGGCATTCGGCTCTCGTTACTACTAACCTCACAACATAGCATTGACTTCACTTCTAGTTGTAACCATGATGATAACATCACTGTATGATTATATGCCTGTTTACCTAAAGGCAGTTCTGCCTGCTTAGTTATTGCTTTGTAAGATCGTCATGCCTACTAGCCTGTTCGTTAACCTCACATAACGTAATATGGTCGTCACTCATAACCACAATTTTTGTGAATATAGTACTGCAAGCCTATTCCGATTAAGGTTGGAACTCTCTGTAATACTTTAAACATTTACCTGGTTCCTATAAAGTTCATAGCCTTAATCTTGACAACTTGCTACCTTAGCCCGCTCCTGCAAGTGGGACATACCCTCTAGTCTATGGCTAAACCCTCACCATCTATGGTTGACAATATTATTGATGCCAATATGGATACCACTGCCATCACTAGATATCGGCCAATATCACAGTCTGATCAAATCAAACCTACATATTTCGTGCCACCACTATTCCCTACCCAGGATAAACCAACTCCACTAGACTGTGCAACCACTACACCATCAAGCCCATTGACCTCCTCCCAATGGATTCAACTATTTGCCACTAGACCTAAACCTAACCAACCCTGCCTAACCAGCCACAGATATTATAGGCTAGGTTCAACAAAACTCCTTCACCTACATCTGCCGTATGTAATATTTCGAACCAACCAATGCCCTGAAAAAGCAAGATTAAACCTAATGTTGATTCCATCGCTCAGTCGATATTCCAACCACAAGTCTGCCTACCTAACTGTCAGTAGAAGAAATAGCCAGTGATTAAAGGCACACTCATTAATGCCAGCTCAATGGTTGCCCATGCTACCGACATCGCTGATGTCATCATGGCTAATCAGTTAGACTTCCTAGCCATCACTGAGACCTGGCTTCACCCAGCAGCTGGACCTTCTGTTTCTTTAGCAATTCCTGATAATTACTCCATCCTTAGATCAGATAGAGAAACCTCCAGAGGCAGTGACATAACCTTCATCGCCAAATCTAATGTGGGATTAAGAATCACACAGCATCCTCTGTTCTCCTCTGGTGAACTCCTGTCAGTGAAATGACCACTGTCAGACTCTCGTACAATCACCATGCACCTCTTATATAGGCTACCCGGTCCCATCGCCACATTCGAGGAAGACATAACGACCTTACTTAACTCCAACACCAAACAAGGCTCGCAAATCATAATACTTGGAGACTTCAAACTTTGCCTGAATGATCCTAAAGATGGCAATTCTATCACCATTGCTAACGCTATCTCAGAGGCAGGCCTTACCCTGAGGGTCAACAAGCCCACTCAAACCAAAGGTCGCACTCTAGATTGTATCACAGACGTGAATTGCACAACTTTTATAACATCCATCAAACCTTGTGCATGGACGGATCACCATTGTAAATCTTTTGCTATTCAAGACAATTTACAAAATAACTCCACTAATCAAATGGCCACTCCAGCCTTAACAAGAAACAAACATAATATAACAGTCAACAATTTACTACCACTTCTCTGTCCTATAACCATCATTGCAGATTTTAGCACAGACTCAGTAGCACTCGTTGAACTCTACAGTTCAACGATTACCCATGCCATCGAAACAATAGTGCCACTTAAACAATGCAAAGAGAAACCACGAGATCACTTGAACTCATGGTTCACTCCTGGCTTTAAAATCACATGCAATGAAAAAAGACACGCAGAATCCCTTTCCAAAAATAACTCATCGGAGAAGAATATGGAAAATCTTACAAAATGCCATATATATACAGGAGATCCTCCAAACTAAGAGAGACACCTTCAATGAAAGAATTACAAAAGCCAACTCTAGCATAAGGGAACTGTTCTCTAATCTAAGAGAACAAGAATCTCTGGCCACCCTAATTGACACCTGTATCAAAAACAAAACTTGGTGCACTAATATCCAAGAGGCCCTATACAACAAAATGTCTATGCTCCAAGATAAAATCACAATAAAAAAAAACGTCCTCCCAACTAATAACTCACAGACACAAGAAGCCCCTGTTAAACAAACTAAACTGACAAATCACATGCATGGGTTTGTCCCCTAGTAAAGAAACCCAATTTAGACCCAAGCATACCTGCAAACTACAGACCGATAACAACTGTACCGTTTCTCTTAAAAAAAATAAATAGACAAGGCTGCATACCTCCAGATTCAAACATATCTTAAGACCAATAATTTGCTAGGTATCTGTCAATCAGGTTTTAGACCGAGACACAGTACATAAATCAGTCTCATTGACCCAAAAAAACAAATGCATGAATTGAAGGATTAATGGGAATTAGCCATCCTTCTCCTCTTGGACCTATCTGCCACTTTCCATTTGGTAGTCCATAAAGTTCTGTGCAATCATCTTATCATGGCTGGCCACTTCTCTGAGGAAGCCACTGCATGGATCCAATCCTTCTTAGATAGTCATTCCGTGAGAGTGTTCTCACCCTCGTCAGCAGCAGAACCAGTACCGGTTACTTGTGGAGTTCCTCAGGGATCTTGCGTTTCTCCCACCATGTACAACATATTCACCACACCTCTATTTGACAACCTCGATAATCTGGGTGTCTCCTACACTAATTATGCAGATGACACCCAGATTCTCATTCCAATCACAGGAGACTACGACTTAGACGTAGCATTAATCAACAAAATGTACCTTACTATACAAGCTTGGATGGCTACACATGGTCTCCGTCTTAATGATGATAAAACAGAGCTGCTACTCATTGGGTCAGCAAACAGACAAATTCAACAACCAATTTAAATCTTTCAGCATTGATGGCCTAAATATCAAAGTATCTAAGGAGTACTATCTAAGTATCTAAGGACTCTAGGTATCTACCTGAACTCTGCATTGAACTTGAACAAACAAGTCAACGCCACTGCCTCAGCCAGCAGTTACACATGTAAACGTATTAATGCCTGTGAACCATTTCTGTCCATTGACCACCAAATGGCTCACCATTAAGGATAGAATCTAATTCAAAACCTTAAACCTCACCTATAGATGTCTCGCCAACCTTGGCTCCTAAATACCTAGTGAACAAATTCACTAACCATACTTTGGAACACCCTATCAGAACTTTGCAGGTCAACAGCCTTAAGGTTCCCAAATTTAAGCTTAAAAAAGTAGGGGGAAGAGCTTCCCAATTATGGCATCCCAGCTATGGAACTCTATGGCCAGTTCCTTAAGAGCAGCCCCATCCTATCTCATATTTAGGAAAAAAAAACAAAAAGTGGCTGTTCCTCCACTCGCACACAAAACATGGAGGGAACACAGGGCATCCAATATCATGAACATGTAATTCAGCGTCATGGTACACTGTGGCCTAATCAATGCTTGCTCCATCTAAAAACACAGACTGAATACTCACAAAAAAATCTTAGCATAGAAGGATTCAACATGTTCTTTATAACAGAAATCTTGTTGCTAGCTGACTATGAGGTACTATCTAACAAATCCATCCCCACCAACTCCATTTATTTATGTTTTATTTATTAAAATGTATATAGCGCACAGCGGCCCTGAGGCATCGTGGTGCTTGTTACAGAAAGCTTATTGATTGCAGGTTTTACAACATACAGCACTTGGTCAACATTTCAAAGAATACAGACAATGGTGCAGGTTCCTTGTTTACAGTGGAACATAGTGAAAGTAATGAGCATGCATTGCAGGCAGTTGAGCATAGTCAATTAGTTGAACAATTTGGTTTTCAACATTTTCCGGAAGACAGTATAGTATTTTCATTTCTGAGTGCAGTGGGGAGGACATTCCAGTTCTTAGGTGCTAAGTGTTGGAAGCTGGCGCCTTCAGCTTTGGCTGTTTTAAAGGAGGGGATGTAAATCTGATTGGTGACATGGGATCTCGTGGGTCTAGATGATGTACAGGGGGTGATCATTTCAGATAGGTAGGCGGGGGGGCATTAAGTGAAAGGCTTTTGTGTGTAATTGCCAGGGTTTTGAAAAGAATATGATCTTTAACTGGCAGCCACTGTGCATCTTTCTTTGCTTTGGAGATGTGTTCCCTTTTAGGAATACTCAAAGCAGCTCTCAGGGCATTGTTTTGAGTTACTTGTAGCTTGTGAATGTTTTCTGCAGAGGTGCCCAGGAAAAGAGCATTGCAGTAGTCAAGTTTAGTGCTGACTGTGGCTATGGCAATGGATAGACAGTTTTTTGTTGATAGGAATGGTTTAACTGTGTTAATGATTTTTGTAGTGAATGCCACAGAGGAGGCTATAGCATTGACCTGGCAAGTTATGGATAGAGACGAGTCGAGATACACCCCTAGTGTTTTTACTGCTGGAGAGACAGTAATGGTGGTGTTGTGCTGTACTGTGGCGAGAGTTTATTGAGTGCTTCTTTCGTGCCAACCACAAGGATCTCTGTTTTGTCTCTGTTGAGACAGAGTCCATTGGCTGCCATCCAGGTTTGGATGGCAGAGTAGATGTTGGTTAGGGCTGTATGGTCTTGTTCACAGAGGCCAGTGAGGGGGAGTAGGAATTGTGTGTCATCAGCATAGTTAGTGTAGGCTATGTCACGACGATCAAGGTCATTATAAAGAGGGAGGGTGAATATGTTGTAAAGAGTGGGAGCAGTGCAGGAGCCTTGTGGGACTCCACAGTTTATGGTGGTAGGCAGAGTCTGAGAAGACTCTCATGAGTCTACCACTGAGGAAGGAATCAATCCACGCTCTGGTTTGTGGTGAAAAACGGGCAGCGTTTTTTTGTTGTTTGCCGAGAATATCATGGTTGACGAGATCTAAGGCAGCTGACAGATCTAGCAGGAGGAGAAGCGCCGGTTTGCCTATGTCCATAATATCTCTAAGTTGTATTTTTAAGTTGAGTAGAGCAGATTCTGTCCCATGACCAGATCAGAATCCAGATTGCCTTTTCCCTAGAATTTTGTTTTCTTCCAGAAATTGCTGTATTTGGGTGTAGGCCTCCTTATCCAGAATCTTGAGCAAGAAAGGTACAGTGCTGATGGGCCTGTAGTTGTTAGCTACCTCGGGATCTAGTGTAGGTGCAAGTGGACATACCCAGGCTTCTTTTAAGCTGTCGGGGACTGTGTTGGAGTTGAAAGAGACATTGATAAAGGTTTTTAGAAATGGAGCTAAGGTTTCAGCGCAGTCTATGATTAGTTTTGCTGGACATGCATCCCCTTTGCAGTTGGATAGTTTGATTTTGTTAACTATTTATATTACTTCAGATACAGTAACTTCCCTGAAGGTGAATGGCTTTATTGTTTGTTTGGTGGTCTTATTGTGGAGTGGGAGGTGAGATTGATGTGTTTTGAGAGGTTTTTGTAACGTTCAGTGATCTTTTTCTGCAAGAGCCCAATGTTGTTTATTAAAGCTGTTTGCACACTCGTGTACCAAGCTTTGACTTTAATGATCTCTTGAGATTTGGTGGCTGGTGTTGATAATTTTCTTTTAAATGGCGAAAAGTTATTTGGATTCAGATGCTGCGTAGGTAATTCTGTTGTTGTAGGAAGAGGATTTAGCTGCAATTATGGCTTTTTTGTAGCGAGCGGCTATGGATTTATAGGTAGACAGTGTGGCTTCATGTGGGGAGCCTAGCCATTTGCTCAGTGATTTGCATTTTAGCGTACAGAGTTCTTTTAGTTCAGTAGAGAACAAGGTGCTAATGTGTTTTTTGTTTAGATTTTTTGTTCTGTAGTGGTGAAATGACTTCTATGGCAGTTTGCATTATAGAGTTGTAGGTTTCCACCAGTACTGATGGGTCTGAGGAAGTAGGGAGGTGGAGCGTAGGAGTGTCTAGGTAGGGGAGGATTCTCTCTTTCGTGAGGTTCTGAGCACTTCTGGCTAGTGCAGGTGGGATGGGGTTGAGATTTTTAGGCGTGGTGGTGCAGGTTGGGATGAGGAAGTAGATGAGGTGATGGTCAGACCATGGAATAGGGGTGTTGGAGCTGACATCTACTTCGCAGTTGTGGCCTATTACCCAGTCAAAGGTGCACCCTTTAGAATGTGTAGGTGTAAGGTTTGTTTGCTGGAAGCAGAGCTCTAATAGTGCATGAGCTAGGGCTTTGGCCGGTCTGTCTTTAAGGTCATTGAGTCCCAAGTTGAAATCACCAAGGAGGACTGTTTTTGAGGATGTTTTGAGGTTTTCACTTAGGAGATGCATGAGATTGTCATGGAAGTCAGCTATAGGGCCTGGAAGGGTAGTAGGCTAGGTGGACGGTGAGTTTTTTGGGTGCAGTAGTCTCCATGTTGTATAATGTTGTGCGCGCGTGAGTGAGCAGGTGGGCCAGCTTGATGAGGACTGTGCGTCTGTGTGTACGCAAGGGAGATGGTGTGCAGAATAAAGGTATCACTGTACCTGAGAGTAGGTGGCGTTAGTCATTACAATGGGGTTACGGTGCATGCAGCGCGGGTTGGGGAGGGGCATTCACTAACAGCGTGGTTACTGGCGCAATGTGGCAGGTACCACAGAGGATCAGCATAGGCTAGCATAAACAGGTACTGACCTTTGGTGCATTCAGTGCAAAGCACGAAATACAGTACAGGCACAACGGGATGATAATTAAGCATTTCAAATGGATTGTAATACGGCTCACATAAGAGTAGAGCTGTAGAGCTAGCAGACATGCAGTTGGAGTACAGTGCGAAATACAGTATTAAGGGTTCAGTGGCATATGAATCAAACATTTAATAGTATACTGTAGTGAGGCTCTTATCCGAGTAAGGTAGAACAATGCTGGTTGTCATAGAAAGGTGAGCGAACAGTGCAAAATGCAATGTGGCATGGGAGGGGACCTTTCATTTAGCATTAGTCTCCATATGGGCACTGCGGATGGAACAAATCTGGTAGATACGCTGATGTGGGCGTGTAACTGTCTGCGGCTTGTGCGGTGGGCTAGAAGTGGGTAGGTAGCAGTGGGGGATAATGGGAGTGGGATGTAGGAAGGTGGGTATGGCAGGACCGTGAGTGGCGGCAGTCATACCTTTATGCTATTGGGCGAAGGGCAATGACGCGGTGGGGGGATAATGATTGGGATGATGCATCTGGATGAGGTGCTGGTGGTATGGAAAGTGGTCTGGCAAGGTATGTGGTAGACTTTGTATAATGGGATGGGTACACTTATCCAGGAAACACTAGCATATAATACAGTCATAAGCAGGTATAGTGCATTTCGGATCTTACCACCTGCAGAACGGAAGGCAGTGGAGGCAGGTTCTTAGTTCTGGGTATGTTGGTAAGTGGGCGTCGTGGATCAAATTTCAAGCGGGAAGGGTGTTGGGCAGCACTCCAGCCCTCCCGGCTCCGACAGGCTCGGGAGAGGGCATTATGCTGGGGGCCTTAGGACGTCTGGGGCCGGCTTCCGCGTATCGGTGTAGGCAGTGTGATGATGTAGCTTCCTGCTACTTAGTTCCCTAGCAACGGCACATATAACATTGCTACGGGATTGTGGGGGCCATTTTAGGTGCTCCTCGCAGCAAAATGCAGCCGAACATATGTTAGGCACGGATGTGCTTTTTAAATACAGATGGGTGCAGCGAAGTTGCGCCAGTATATCGGGGCAGTTTAAACCATGCAATATACTATATGGAATGTGGTAAGACAAAGAGGCATGCAGGAAGGCACTTCTTTAGCTGCAGCACGGTTTCGGCCATATTCATGGAAGTCAACTGGACAAGCAAAAGATGAATGTGTCGGATTGGCTTCAGCCATGCAGGAGTACAAGGATGAAAATGGGCTAAAGTGCTTACTCAGCCCTCACACTTCTACAGACCAAGAGCCAACACAATCATAAAGGTAAAACAGGCAAGTTAAGAGGTGGACATGTGAGCAGGGTGACGTTTATCAAGAGGGGTGTGAATATGGTTAAGTAGCAATCCAAACTGCGAAATCTAACAGGCCGCAATAAAATAATGTCTAATCAAGGTTCTATAAATATGTATACTTTAATTAAACTCATCATATACAATTAGAACTAAATAGAAAACACTACAAAAACCCATTCCTGTTTAAAGAACACAGAATATGCAGATAGCTAGATGCAGCACTCTGGGTAATGAGACAGAGTAAAGGTATTAAAAACCACAATGTTAAAAAGATATGTCTTAAGTTGCAAAAAGCGATTTATGTGACCTAGCCCTTCTCTATGCACCAAAATGGATCATGGGGTAGTTATGAGATAATAATACCTTTTGCAATGTCTTGATGGTTTAACAATCACAAATCAGCAGTCTGATGCTGTTAGAAATGTGGCAGTCAGGGTGGTTCAGAGGCAAGACAGATGTCAAAGTGGGGTCAAACTGAAGAAGCCTGCAGGTCGATTCTTTACTCAAGCATTGTGGATCTTGGAGGTTACCAGGTTCAGTTAAGCGGTCGACTTGGAGGGGCTGATGACAAGATGTACAGAAGAGTTGGTTCGATGCTGAGACTTGAATAATACAGTTTGGGAAAATTACCAGGGTAATTTCTATCAGCACCATGTTTGGGAATGAATACGTTGGCAGTTCAAACAGTGGTTTGAGCAGTGTAGATGCAGTTTCTTCTTTTTCTGAGCCAAGGCAACAAAGCACTTTTGAATGGCACGGTCCAGTGGCCAACTGGTTTGTATATGACGGACAGCATTGCAAAGATCAGTAATAGTCCAAGGAAGCTCCAAATCATCCACATGGTTTGATCTGTGTCAAACAGGCTTGAATAACAGTTTGGTGCCATTCAACAGTGAAATTGCAGAAATCTTAGCGGTTTTGGCTCTCGGAAGCTGTGAGTCCCATTCCAGGGTCTCAGGGACAAGTTTAGTCCCTTTCATGGGCTCCAAAACACATGGGAGGCTGGCACACACATTAAGGTGTTCTTCTACTCAGTGAGGTGCTAGGTAACAGTGTGGCTGGCAGAGGAGCAGACCTTGGTCTAGCAGCAGGTCATCCCCAATGGTCTATGCTGATGATTAGAGGGCAGAGCTTGCCTCTGCTTTGGAACACCTTCCTTCACCTTACAACTGGAAGACTTTACTAAGGACTGCTTTCCCAACATGGTCCAATGAAATCTTCTCAAGATTTTGAAGTCTAGAGGTTATTTAAATAACTGGTGAATGACTCCAATTTTAAAGGCAAACCCCCTCAGGAGATTGGACTGAATCCTGCTGTAGTGTTCCAGTCCCTGTTCTAGGAACAAGTGGACTTGGCCTTCTGACATCTGTGTCTTTTGCTACATGAAGTGGAAGAGAAAGGAAGGAACGATAGAGGGACAGAGATACTAGATGGTGTAACTTTCATCCAGCTATAAAGAGTTCTATCTGTATACACTATCCCATCCCACTTCCTTTCACAATAGGCCTTTTCATATGCAGCATCCTGGTGTGAGGCTTTTCCTTTTGAGGATGGATGTCTCCTTTAATTCCTGTTCCCAGGACACCTACCTGTGGAGTGGCTGTCTGTCTAAGGAAGGTGCTACATACTCTCACAAGGGGCAAAGGAAGGCAATCTCCAAGTCTTCAATCTTTCTAGAAGCAGCAAAGACAGTCTGTCTGAGGAGAATACACATAACCCTTCCACTGCTGAATTGGATTCACAACGTATACATGTGTGATATCAAATTGATGTGACTTGGATAACTATGAGAGATGCTGGCCACCATAACCTACTCCCAGGTATGGTCTATATTTACAGTGGTATGTGCCATCACCTCATAGTTATGCAATTTTGTGAAAAGGGGTGTTGCGTCTGTACTGATATTGGATGTTACGGTAGCTGTCAGGAGGGCACAGGCACACTCTAAACATTCTCTCTGCCACTGGAAAGCAGGTGCTGCAGATCAGAATACTGATTCAGTGTACATTATGCATTTGGCATGGAGCTGATTAGCACATTCCCTTTCAGAGTTGGAATTATTATTATTATTGTTATTATTATTGAAGCCAATCCCTCTAAACCCTTGCCAGAGGACAGTTACTCAAAAGGAAAAGTTGTCACCATAGCAAAAAAAGAAATATTTAACATCTTAACTTCCCATCAAATGTACATCCTGGACTATGAAGGAATCATATCCCACCTCACAATCTGCCACCAAACCAATCTCCCATTCCTGCTTATTTAAAGACCACAATAATGCAACCTGACCTTGCAGAAAACTTTGCAGATGTATTTGCCCACATAGAAATATGTAGCTGTCCTCAGAGTCTTTAATATTTCATTTGAGGAGCAACGAGAATAAAAAAACATAAACATTGGCCAGCCTTCACCTCAAACTAACGGTAAACGGAGCAACACACTCTGTAGGCCACACCGTCAATGCACCCTCAATGCAATCATTTGTGAAGAAGGAGGAATCACCTAATGATTCATTTGAATATCCACATGACAATGTATCCCCTCACAAATGACAAACAACTAACTCCAGGAGAGGCTAGACACTCTAAACCTGGGGTAAATCAAAAGTTGTATGAAAGAGATCAATCCCAACTCCAGTAAACAGGAACACTTAATAGTGGAAGGAATTTTATCAACCCTCACAAACTGGATAACAAAATCACTAGACAACCTTTACCAACAAAAGCAAATCACCCTCTCACAGAAAAGACTTGAGCATGATGGTGCAGACCCCATCAACAAGCACTGAAAAATAAATTGAATACTTGAAAGAATTTAGAGCACTACAAACAATATTACAAAAAGAAAGATCCACTACTACAAAGATGAAATAGTTAAAGTATAGAAATGTTATTATTCTGAATGATTAGATTTACATCACCCAGAGAAAGAAATGTACCAAATCATTAATAATATCAGAAAGCCCACCCGTAGTGCTATCACCTATCCAAACGCTTTGTGATAATTTCACCAACCTTTTCAAAAAATGGAAGCAATTTTCAAACCAAGGTCAATGATATTCAGCCTACAACCCCAAAGATGAACAGCTGCAAACCAATATCCGGATAAGAACTGATATTGATGATATTGATATTTTATTTGTATGGCACTTGCACAAAAGTGTTTCAGAGTGCGACAAGACAAGGGAGAACAAAAACAATGATCTTATTAGGCCAAGTGACATTGAGAATGTGCAAGTGCACAGGAGAGGTAAAGTGCATTGGAGGGGCGAGAAGTGGAAAGTGCGGAGCAAAGAAACAGATAAATAATAAAATAAATAAATAATAAAAGGCAACAAACAGCGATAGCGCAGCCAGAGCAAGTAGTAAGTGCTTGGTTTAAGGCAGCAGACAAGGTTTATCTGATAAGTGCAGAAAAAAAGGGGGGTATGGTTACAGATACAGAGCCCAGTGCGAGGGATTGCCCAGAGGCAGTGTGGTTCGGTGGCAGGGTGAGCAGGTACCTGGGTCCGGAAGACAGAGGGTAGGCCAGGGGCATGGTGATGAGAGAGAGAAGATCAGCAAGGGAGTGGAGGGGTGAAGGCAGAATGCAAAGAATGCAAAGAAGCAGAAGGAAAGAGGAAGGTTTTGAGGTGCTTCCAGAACCGGAGATGGTTCTCAAGTTTCAGAGTGGCAGGGAGGTTGTTCCAGAGGGTGGCCCCAGCCGAAGACAGAGATCCACCTCTAACTCGTTTCTTTAAAAAATGACTCACCCTACAGGTAGAGGAGCGAAGAGCTCAAGAGGTGAGGTATTTACAGAGGGATAACTGAAGGTAATTGGGCCCAGGCCCCAGAAAGCCTTGTGGACAATGCAGAGGGATTTGAATTTAATCCTTGCATCCACTGGGAGCCAGTGGAGAGATTTCAGGGCTGGAGAGATACGATCTAAAAATGATTGGTGAAATCTCATATTCAAAGAGACATTAATAAGGAAACACCAGCTTTATAGTTTCAAAAATGAATTATTATTTGCTTTAAACATTAATTGTACCAAGGATTTCAAGACTGCTATTGTCAAACCGCTTCTAAAAACACCACTGGAGCACCTCCTGGTTCTGTCCTATCTCAAACATATAGTACTGAGCCGGTCCGATAGCATAGTGAGTAGAGCGCTCGTTTGGACATCCGTGCAGAGCCTGCTGACTCAGGTTTGAATACCGGCAGGTCCAAACTCAGCATTTTATCCTTCAGAGGTCGATAAATGAACACCACACACCGTGGTAAGTGTTAGGGAGGTTTCTCACACAAGTGCTAAAATCACTCTACCTTAGAGCCCTCCAGCTCTTTTGCTATATTTTTGGGCTTTGAACTTTTCATTTTCAATGTGTTTTAATTTGATGCTCATGGACTATGGAGTCTCACCCACCTCATAGGCATCATCTTTTTACTGTGTGTCACCCAGCACCTTTAGTGCAGTGTCACAGGGTTGTCTTTTCAGACTTCCCACCGTATAACTCCATTTTCGGGGACTGAATACTGTCTCCCAGAACATATAAAGTTACCATTGACTTTACTAGTCTTTTTAAATTTACAGACCCAATACACCCTATCTTCCAATAGAGTACTGGAGGGGTTAATAGCCCCTTTTGTCTGATTCTCATGGAACATTAGTATGTTCCCCTTTCTCTAAGATCTGGCTGGTGGCAGTGGTATCTACCATTTTTATTCTACCGCAGACTATGAAAATAGCCATTGGAGGCTATAATGGTAGCCTCGAACTTAGACCCAGTAATCCACTTTTATTTTAACTTGGTCCCGGTCGGGTTGTTTTGCCATATCTTTTTGTAAAGGTCTTTTTAATGTTTTACTCTGCGTGCCAAACCAGGTTTGGTTCCTTTTTTGCCGTCCTTTCCTTAGGAGCCTGAGTGTCTGGGTGGGCAGGATATGAGGGAGGAGTTTGAGCCCCTCTGCACAGGGTGTCCTTGGAGACCCAAGTCACACTCTTGTTTGATTGGCTAGGTGGCTGCCCTGCCAGGACAGCCACCCTTCTGTGTGATTGACAGCAGGCTGTGTGAATGGGGGATTTGGTGCATTAAAAGCCAGTCTCTGGGACTGGAAGTCAGAGTCACCACTGGAATAAGAGAACCAATGAGAAGCTGAAGGAAGACGACTGCTGCAACTACTGGACACCCGGTGAAGCCCTGTGGCACATCCGAATTGCCTGAAACTTTGAAGACAGAGGAGATCTGCAAGAAATCTTCTTTCCTTGAGCTTGGTGTGAACAACCAGCTCGCCAAACACTAGACACCGGTCCTCATCCTGGTCGAATTTACTGTGCTTCGCTGCCGAAGATCAGATAGCCAGTGGGAAGAGAACCAGTTTGGGTTTTAAGGAGCGCACCTTTTATTCATCATTTTGCTCCGCTGCAGGCTTCTTCCCTGGGCAGTGCAGGACCCTCCAGCTGTCCTCCTTCTTGTCCCCACGACGGAAGCTTCAGGAACCGTGAGCCTGCAGGAACTGCCAGGAACAACTGCCCCAGCTTCAGCATTCTACTTCTTTAAAGGTACTGTGCAAATTTGGTCATTCGTTTCGTCCGACTGCGGGGAAAGCACAGAAAATCGAAGGCTTGTCCTTCTCTTCTTCTTTAAATAACTTTTCCTCCAACAAACTTCATTTTGGCAAAGACTTAACCGCGAACTACTTTGAACTGTGTGATCCTCTGCAAAGACTCTGAACCATTAACATCGGCCCAGACCTATTGACTTGAATCCTAGTTGTAGTAGCCTTTTCTAGATTGCCCTGCCTATAACCCTTTGGTGTTATTGATTTTGAATGACCTTGTCTTTCTTCCCTTTTAAATTGCTGGAGTGCCATTTTGCTCAAACTTCAGTTTGAGCTTAACTTCTCCAGAATTGATTGGGTGTTGTTGTAGTATCTTAAGACTGTGAGTGTCTGCTGTTTTATGATAGTGAACTGTTTTATAAATGATGGTGTAAATAAATATATATTCTTTTGCTCAGAAACGTTCAATCAGTGTTTGTTTGAACCATAATAATTGTTGTCCTTTGTATAAACTCTTGAACTGCTCACTTTACTCTTGAGATAAGTCTGGCCGCTCAGCCATCGCTACCACTTTACTGTGTAGTACAGGCTTGTATAAAAGGTGAAATTGTACTTACTCTTGTAGTCTTAATTGTGTGTAGTGTTCCCAACGGGTACTGCATATGATTCTGCCTAACAGTAAGAATAAGCAGTGCTCAGATACCTCAGGGTTTGTAGCGTTATATAAATGCTAAATTATTATTCATTATTATCATAGAAATTCTAGAGAGTGATGCTTAGAGCCAAATCCTCAAGTGTGCAGTCTAATATTTTACTAGATCACTCACAAGGCAGTTGTAGACCTATGAGAGGCATGCAATCATCACTAGTTTCCATTTGCCTGAATTTCAAATTGCAGAGGATGACAAAATCACTTTGGCACGCCTACTTCTAAATATCTCAGCAACCTTTGACACTGTTAATAATCAGATGGCTTGAAGAAATAGGACTTTGTAATACAACTGTACAATATATGTGATTATTCCTAATTGACAAGACAGAAATCACCATGCTCCCCCTTTCAGTTTAGCCTACAACCCATTAACTTTGGAGTTACCCATGGTTCAAGCCTCTAGCCAGTCACTTTCAACATCTATATGACTCCCTTTGTCAAAATCAGAAGATCGTACAGGTTCACATGTTACAACTATGCAACAGATTGCACACTACGTATGCTATCGCTCAAAAACACAACTACTTGGGCAACTTTCAAGACACTAATTATAGAAGACCTTATTGCCAACCTAGATTCACTCAAGGCCACATCACATATGGGTGATATTCTCTCTGGCTCGATACTCAAGACCATTCCGACTGAAGCCCTTCTCCCATACCTACCAATCATCAACAGTTCCCTAACTCAAGGAACCTTTCCCTTGAACCTCAAGACCAGACAAATCCTCTGACAATGGACCGGAGAACTTCAGCGACTACCGCCCCATCAACCATATTCCCTTCCTAGGTAAAATACTTGAGAAAGCAGTAGCCACATAACTACCCAAACAAATCAAAGTCAATAACCTCCTTCATTCCTGCCAATCTGGCTTCATATCAAAATGCAGCACAGAAACAGCTACCATCAAGGTGATTGAGGGAGCCCTTAAAATCCTTGATGGCGGCCATTCTTGCATCCTGATTTTCCTGGAGCTCTCATCGGTATTTGACACAGTAAACTACCAGACACTAACCAACAATCTACATTGACATGTGGGAGTTGGCAAGACCATCTTCAGCATGTTCAAATCTGACTTCTTCCAGATGACCAACACTATCAATCACCTGTGGAGTCACACAAGGAGCCATACTGTCCTCTGTGATCTTCAATCTGTACAGTGAACTGCTCTGAATCCTCCTTGAGCTGCACAACATTCAGGTCCACAAATATGCAGATGACACTAAGCTCTATCTCCAGATATCCTCCATAGAAGACATTCAAAAGCTCAAGACCTACCTCAAATCGATCCATTTGTGGATGTCCAGTGCTACCGGAAGCTCAATCCCTCCAAGACTAAATTCCTGCTTCGGACCAACAACAATACTCTCCGGTGTATAGCTCTTTAAAAATGAAAATACATTACAAATACAACTCCAAGCACTCTGACATCAGGACCTGCCTCTCTGCTATTAACCTCAAAGTCTTCAAACCCCAATTGGCCACCTGCACTAAATCCCTTGGGTTCAATATCGACAGACACCTCATTTGTAAACAGCACATAGCAGGAAAGAAACAAATTACTTGGTACCAACTCTCTCCTGAGGAAAATCAACCTCCTCATTCCAGCAAAAAAACTTTAAATCTGTTGTGCATGCCTTGCTCCTCTCCTACCTGGACAGTTGTACAGCCCTTTTCCAATGCATTCTGGGACTAGCCTGACATCCCTGACATGTGTCCTGCATACAGCAGCGCAACTCATCAAAGGACTCATTAAATTCGACCAAATCACCTCGACTCTCTTCAAACTGCACTGGTTCCTGCTGCAAGCCCATATAATCTTCAAGCTACCTCACATGGAAACTCAGCATCTCCGGAGGCCTGTGATCCACCAGAACGAAGGACATGTGCAGACTTGAACTCCATCGAGACTGGAAGGAAACAATCAGCAGACAGGCCTTCTCTGTCTAGGCCCCAAGACTCTGGAATCTTCTTCCTGTCAATGACAGCCCCATAGCTTTTACAATTTAGGAAAGATCTCACAACCTTTCTCCACAACACATATGTCCACACACCCTTGATTCCCTAACCTACCTGAGACTCGGTGACCTGCCCCTCACTCTTTCCGCCCCTGATTGCTTTTAATCCCTTGCACCAATCGCCTGCTCTCCTCTGTTTTTAGCTCCCTGCTCCATTTTACTCTGCTTCCCTCACTGTGTTCTTCCCCGTATGATTGTAAAGCCTTCCTTTGCTTTCTGAAGCTAGGTCTGTGTTCAATAAATACTATAATAATAATTATAGTAACAACTATGTGAATGACACATATGTGAAATAGGGAATGCTGGAAACTCTTGCACCAACCTCAACCATAACTTCTTGCAAATAAGTGAATGGACGATCGCCAACTACATACAACGTGAAACTGGTGAAATTAACTGCCCAAAAGTATCTGAAGTTAGCATGAACCAATGCATTTTAATAGACAATGGAATCATTTTGAAACACCAAGTCAAAGCAGTAGTCAAAAAGTGCTGCTATCATCTCTTCTCATTCTTTCAGATCATGCCTGCCTAACCTGACCTTCACAAAAAGAGTCTGGTTTGTATCTCTGATTGATTCAAGAATCCACTACATAAACATAATTAACCTGTTGCAAGGGTCCAGATCCAACGCTGCCAAGAGGGGCGCACAAACCAGTTACGGAAGTAAAGTGATGATGTAAAGAGTGACAGGGTAGTTGACATTGGGAATCGTAACGTCACTGCACAGGGCTCAGGTAGTATAGCTATAGTTTGTTAAGGCACGGGTGTGGGTACAGCTCTATTTGAAAGAGGGGGAACAAAAAAGGGTGAGTACACATGCCTAGGTGGGAGGGGTGTAAAGTGTTCTGTAGTGTAATATGGTAGGGGGCTGACAGGCTGCTTAAGCAATATGTGAAGAGTAGAGAAGCCATGTTTTGTAGGCCCAGGTTAGAAAAGTGAACTGGAATCTTCCAGCCCTTTAAGATGAGGTAGCAATACCCTCGAGATGGATGGGGATACAGAAGTTACTCAAACATCAATAATCGAAATGACCCAGGTAGTTGGCAAATAAAGTAAGTGTTTTAATATCAATTATCTAAAACAGGGAGTACAATGGACATCAACGGATGTCTCAGCGTAAGATCTCTCAATGCATCTAAAAAAAAGCATTCTTTTATAGCAAAAAATCAGCATAGGAGATGTCAATCTACATATTACTAACGTCATCCTACGCGGCAAACTACAAAAATCTAGTGAAGACAGTAATTGGTTCTCAAGGAACCTCCAAGTATATGATCAATACTTGTCTACAAGAATGAAGGATAGTGATAGGCTTCTTAACATCAGGTGGGGTAACTAAGCCCTCCCCTTAAACAGGTCACTATTAACATCACTAAATACACAACGTCCCATTGGCTACACAAACTATCGGACCTTTAATTACGTGGCCCAATACCATTGGTTGGCACTCTAACCTCTGTCAGTACTTTTCCACCTACATTACCGGCACGCAGACTGGGCTTCCAGGTGCTGGTGAGCTAGTCTCCAACCATAGCTTCCCACCAATTAGCATATTCATCTATCATCACCTCAGTGGTCTGCTGTCAATTAGGGCTTTGAACTTGTCCTTGGGAGTGTTCGTAGCTCTGGAGAATTCAGGGGACCGAAGGCACACTCTGCCCTCATGAGTAGGTGTGACCAACATGTTCGTCCAACTTCATCCTTCTACGTGACTGAAGACCACTAAATCGAGCCCTATTTTAAAATACTATTTTCTAATAGACCTCTGACATCTTTCTTGTTTTTGTCCATGCCTTCTGAAGAGGAGCTCTGTTCTTTCACACGATTTGTATCCAATATCTGCTCACTCCAACCTGATAAGACCTTGGCTTCTTGGCTCATCCAGTCTCGCCTTTCTGAGATTCACATTGTAATTCACTTGTTTTCTAACTGCAACACACTGGAAAAGAGGCCTTCCTTCTTTAGCCCAGTTCTGCTATAGTACGAAGTGGAAACATCCATTCTTTACTCACTTCTATTATGTATGTATATATTAACGCATGCCGCAATCTATTCACTACTTAGCTAGCCTCAAGAATACTTCATCTGCTTGCATTTCTTTGCATCTGTACACGTATAAACTGACTTGCCATCTTCATCAGTTCTGTAGCATAAGTTTCTTCATCTTGATCCCAAGATATCACTTATATCTGATGGTTTCTTGATGCCTTATAGAATATCTGAATTTTCTAGTCTCTGCATCTCTTCCATGTGCATCAGCTCGACTCTGCATGATGTCACCATTCATCTTTGCCATTCATTGGTCCTGCTTCTTCTGACATTTCATTCAAATGGCCATCGTACTGTTGTGTATGCAGATATGATTTTATCAATGGGAACCTTGTCTCCGGGATTCTCCTCGGTATCAGTATTTTCACTGGTACCGCACATGTCTCACACTCTGGTTCCCAACATATAGGCAAGATGGGCAAGGTGATTGAGGTGGAGGTACTTAGCTCCTTCTTTACAAAAGCATTTGTGTAGAAATCTCATAATAAAGGGCTGCAGACTTTTGTGACAGCAATGGTCATTCTTGAATTTCAAGCAGAAACAGTGGGCAGAAATGTTGCAAGACTGAAGTTTTCCACAAGAACGCATTTTGATAAAAGTCGCTCTAGGAAACACTTTTGATGGTCAGTGTGCTAGGCACCTGGGTGTCCAAGAAAACTTGCCAGAGAAATAGAAATCGAACACAGTTAATTGAAATCCAGCCATGGTTTGGTACAGTTTTCCATAGTACATTTGGCAATAAGGTGTGAGGAGGGAGCTGGGGTGGGTCAGGGCAATGGAGTAAGGGCTGAGCGGTGGGCGACAGGAAGCCAATCAGCGCAGAGGGGTTTTAGTGTCCATAAGGTGCAACATTGTAAAGTGTCTTCATTGATGTTTGCGGGGCACTTACTGGTTGCACTCAGTGAGAATGTCTTATTACTTTCCATCTCAGGATGCCACACCCAATCTGTACACAGAAGTTTATCCATTTGTATATTGAACTGTACCAACCAATGGAAAATGTGTGATATTGATGGATCAGCACAATCATGTATTGTGAGGTGGTTTGGGAAAATTTGTGGAGTCATGAGAGGTGTCAATGTTCTTTCGTTTCAAGAAATGTTTCACCCAATAAGGGTCAAGTATGACATAGCTTGCTATAGGAATCTGACATAATTCAACCAATCACCCACTGTGACCTGCTATAAAATGTAATTAATGGGTGAATTCATACAATTCAGTGCAGAAGTAGCGCACACGCCTGGCACATAGAGTGAGAGTGCACCACGCGTGTGCCAGGTGCAGCGCAAAACAGCATTTAGGTGCACTGTGTATTCATGGATTTCCTGAGCCATTTGCAGGTGTTGCGCAGCAAAAATCCAGCAACGCCAGCAACGCCCCCAAGAACGCTCCTTGTGCCAGAAAAAGCCATAGAAATCCCCAATACGGAGCAAAGGGCCGCACTGACCCTGGGAAGCATACAGCCCCCCTACATTGTATTTGTGTGAAAAACAGCATATACCGCGCTCACGGCAGCCAAATCACGTGAAATGGGCCTTGCGAAAACCCGCGAAATTTCGTTCCAGGCTCGCGCCAGCAATATCGCGTGAAATTCTGCTTGCACACCCCCTTGAATACACGTAACCCGCTCGCGCCATCCATATCGCATGAAAAAGGCCTACCGTAACCCCTTCAATATGTGTACCCTGCTCGTGTCAGCCAAAACTCGTGAACACTCCTCATGCACCCCCTTGAACACGTGTACCCCGCTCGCACAAGCCAAATCACGTGAAAAGGGCCTACAGTAACCCCGCAAATATGCGTACCCCGCTCGCACCAGCCAGATTGCGTGAAAACTCCTCACGCACCCCCTTGAATATGCATACCTTGCTTGCACCAGCCAAAACACGTGAAAACTCCTCGTGCACCCCCATGAGTACGCGTACTCCGCTCGCGCCATCCAAATCGCATGAAAAAGTCCTACTGTGACCCCTTCAATATGTGTACCCTGCTCGCGTCAGCCAAAACGGGTGAAAACTCCTCGTGAACCCCCTTGAATATGCCCAAAGGCATGCCCAACATGGCCCCACAGCAGTGACACATGGCTGAGCCAATGATGATTGCCACATGCCCCAAACAAATGAGAGCAGGTAACACATAGATTGAACTGCATGCAAATATATTAACAAAAGCAAAATACACCAAATGGAAATCAAACATGAGAAAGAAAATTAAATGATTGCAAATAGAAATGAAATCCAAATCCAAACGAAAATCCAAAAATGTGAAAACTCATAAAGTGTTCCTTGTCCAAAGTAAGGTTTTCCATTCCAAAAGTAAACCATAAAAAACCATTAGTACATGTGAACAAAAAAATCCAAAAACCAAACAAAGCCCAAATATATAGAATGAAAGGATGGAGGGTCCATGATCCCAAAAGTCTGAATAATCCACGAAAAAACACCACAAAAAACAAACTACATACAAAAAGTGGAGCAATGTCCATGGACTCCATCGAAAAAAGAAAATGAAAGGAAACCTAACACTAAAGAACTAATTACAATGGCAGCAGGCTAGTACTACGGCTCACTGTTGTTACCAAGAGTTTTGGCCAGGGCATCATCGAACTACGTGTCTATAGCCCGGAGGCGGGACTGTGCTCTATCCTCGAGGGCTCGCATGGATGCCACCATGCTCTCCACCAACTACCTGTGAGTCTCCTCGAAGAACTGCTCGCCTCACCTCCCACCGCATGGAATTCACCGCCTTGACCATGGTGAGCCGAGTCCTCTCTGCCCGCGTCGCTCTGCACCTATTTGCCGGCTCACCCACTGCCACACAGAAGACACACTTTGTCCAGGGTCCTCATGCCATTTGGCCGATGCCTATCCCCGTGATGTAGTGGGCCCCGAGTCCTGACGCCTCCTACGTCGAACCTGCTGCTGCCTTGATGCCATCTGCCTCTGCCACCATGACTTGCCCCTGGGAAGATGGCGACCCCCGGGGCCATCGTGCATGTACCCTGCTCGAAGGTGTCTGCAAAACCTCCTTTGCCAGGGGTCCTGTTGCTGGGGGGACCACCTCCGCTGAACCTCTGACTCCCGACTTTGTCAGGGATGGGATCTCCACCAGCCTGGCCGCGTTGGCTGGGGCAGGTCCACAGGGGCCCTGGTGGCATCTGGGCCAGAAGACGGCATGGAGTACGACTGGTGCATAGTGGGTGAAAAAGAGGAGGGGATTGCAAGAGCACCCAGCACATGGAGGAAACCCCCGACAATGAGCCATCCTAGCCAGTTCAGGGTGGCACACACCTGTTCATGATGAGATGCCTGGTCCTGCCAGGAAGCACGCACATCATCACGAATGACGTATGTGTGCATCGCAACACCGACTAGAATGGGCTCAACCCTGTCACGGATTGCCTCATCCACAGGTAGAGGAATATCAGTTGCCGTGCCTCTTCCCCTACCTGCGGACGGGCCTGGACTGAGGCATCCGTGCAACTGTGCAGTGATGCAGTCTCAGTTTCAGGGACAGGATTAGGCACAGGCCCCTCTGTGGCGACCTGCGCTGCCTCCTGCCCCTGTCCCTGGACTGCACCACTTGCACCGGTGGTATCACCCCCTCCGGGCCCCATGTGTGGGTCTGATGTGGCCTCCTCTTGCTCCTCAACCACCACCGACCTGGCTGCCTCTGCACCATCTTCTGCATTGTCCTGCCCCTGTGGGGGCCCACCTGCCCCTTTTGCTGCCGAAGAGCCCATGTCCAACCTCGCCCTCTTGGGCATCCCCTCGGCAGCTGCGGCCGGATCCGTGGACGCGGCACCAGTCCCCTCGCTCCCAGAAGATGATATAACCTGGGAGGGTGACTGGGCCCTGCATCTCCGGCTGGTGGAGGCATCTCCACCGCTTTGCTCAACAGTATCTTCTCCGCCCTCTTCCACAATCGCCGCTGTAGATAGGGAGACATTGAACACAAGCATCAGGGTACAGAACAGTAGTCTGCTAGCCATAAAGCAAATGCACATGAGTGGCACTGTCAAACGTCATAACCATCATCACCCTCCACAACACTCGGGTCAGTGGAAGCAACGCACATCCACAAACAAGCATGGCACGTGCAACAGACATTTGCATCCATGTCCAAGGCACTGCGGGAACATCAGAAGGGGGACTGAACTTTACATGCATCATGGGACATGCACACACACCACTTGACAGTCATGCATCTGGCCATGGCTACCACCTGTCACAGAGCACTTATTGGACAACTATGCCGCATCAGTCAATCATGCATCGAGATGGACATGTGTGATGCGTCCATGGCGATTCCCAGTCACACACTCACCACTCAGACACACACACATGTACAATGTGTACGTCCATGAGGGTGACATAAGCATCCATGTATCACACCACAAACATGGCTGAGTACAGAAACAGGCCTGCAAAAATGTGTGTATTGTTACATGCTGGTGCACATCATGCATTGCAGTACAGACACCATTGATGTGGAACACGCTTGGCTGGACTCACATTGAGCACCGTCATGTCCCTGCACACAAACATACATGGGGCATGCCAGACATACGGCCGAGGTGCTCACTCCTGCCATACCTCAACATGCACTACGCGGGATAAGAACACATGGACACTTTTCACTCGACTCCAGGCGGGTCTGTTACTCGAGAACCGGGTGGTGAAGCGCTGGGCACATGCGCTGCAGGACCCTCCTCTGTATGTTGCTGTGGGTCCTGGACTTGAAGTCCTCACAGGGCTTCCGCATGCGTTGGTAGTCATGGGATGCCACCCCCTGCGCGTTGATGGCATCCACGTGTCCGACCAGATCCCCCTCCATCTTTCCTTGTCGAGGCGCAATGTCAAGAAGAGGGCATCATAATGCCCTAGGACTTGCACTACCAGGATGCCAACTTCATTGGCAGTGAAGCTGGCAGCCCTCTGCCTCTCTGACTGGTTGTTGTCACTAGCCCCAGATGGTGTTTGGTCCGACATGGCAACCACCAAGGCAGGTGTGGGTGGGCAACTGGGCCCAGGGGCTGGGCTGTGGAGCAATGATACAGCAGCAGGAGGCTTCTGTTTCAGCAGAGGTGGTCGCAGCAATAGGACCTCTTGCAATGCATTCTGTGCAGGCACCAAATTGCAGGGCACATTGGCATAAGGCTGGCTGGCAGCAGCAGATGGCTAGTAGGAGGCTGCTTGGGGGTCAGATAAATGGCCTTCTGGGCAGGAGCGTGGTCTTCCGTATGTAGTCGCGTGGCCAGCTTGATGCAGAGTAACTCCACACGTGAAAAAACAGCGCGTTAGCGTGAAATTCGAGGAAAGGCCCTTAGCATGTGAGCGCATAAGTGACCTTACACGCGCGCGATTTGCTTTTGGCATGGATTAAACGTCCTCGCGGGACAGCAGTTTGCTGTATGTGCTTTTTGTGGAGACCGACGTGTGTGTTTGTTGTACTTGTGGGTTCACACGTGATATCTTCACAACGCTTAGAGTTCGTACTTCCTGTTTTGGCGGGGAAGTTGCCTACGCGCACATGTGTTGTGTGTTTTTCTTTTACACACAAGGCAGACGGTGAGTCGTGAATGCTTATTTTTCCCACTGTGGTTCCCCCTGTGTGTCACGTACCCCATTTTTCGAGGTCAGAGTAGCTTGCGCGTTCCACGCGTATGCTTTTTTTGTGTCCCTGGGTGACACGGCTTACTGTGGGAGGTTTGTTCCACACACATGGGCTACTTAAGGTTGCGTGCACGTTTTTGTTTTTTTGGGGTGCCTGAGCAGCGTATGACCCGTCATTTTTCACCAGGGGTCACAGACAGCCTCGCAGGAGCACAGGGGTGCGTCTACCATCACGTACCCTGCCCCCTTCACCCCAATTGCACAGGACAATTGTTGTGTGCACCTCCCATTGGCAATAGTTCATCTGTGCCATGGTTGGGAGGCCCCCAAAAGGTAAGGGCGGCGAAGCTGGCTGACCACCCCGGGCTGGGCATAGTGGGGCAAGTGGCCGGGGTGGCCAGAGAGTCCAGGGTGTCCAGGGAGGCCACAGTGGATGCGGAGGGGGGCGTTGCCAGGCTGTTCCACCGGGCCAGGATGTCCAGCCACATGCTGGAACAGCCATGCCACCACCCCTAGCGGCTCAGGTAGATGCTGCTGCTGCAGATATCCCCACGCACATCTGACCCCACAGCCAGTGTCATCTACTGGCACGGGCCACCATGTAGTAGAAGCTGCAGATGCAGCTGCGGCAGCCGCCACACATGCTCGTGGTCAGCCAGCGCAGGCTGCCTTGGCACAGAAGGACTCCCAGGCATATTTTCAGGTCAGGAAGGCCAAGCCACGTGTGTCTAAGGTAGCTGTGACCAAGGCACATGTATCTGGGGCAGTGGTGTCATCTGCTGCCCCAAGCAGCCAGGTGGTGGGAGCTGCAGGGGCAGATGCAGCCAACACCACCCCAGCAGTGAGTCTGCCAGCCAGGACTGTGTTGGTCACAGCCCTTGGCACAGAGGCAGTTGTGCCACTGGGTCCTGGCAACAGCACCCAGCAGCGAAATACTCAATTCCACCCAACACTCGGCCTATGTCATCACATGATTGACGGCTATGTGATGTCACCCTGAAAGCGGCTCCTCCTCATGGGCATGCTTCCTTGCCTCTCCACAGCCCTGCATCTCACTGTCTTCATGGTACTGGTGATTTCCATGTTGGACTACTGCAATGTCCTGTTCCCCTTTCCTGTGTACATGCACACTTCCCTGTGCAACCCTGCTGCCATACCTGTACTGAGGGGTACATTCTTTGTCCTTGATGCAGGGTGTCTCACTTAGACCGTGCAGATGGCACAGGCTCAGAGTGCACATGAGTGTTCATTCATGGACCATTGCATTCCCTGCAAGCCCTTATGGGTCTGTGGCAAGCTACTCATTGTACTACATCTCATGGTATTTGGTCATCCATATCATGCTCACTCAGGGTCACTTCCTCATCCTGCACATGTTTAGGGTGTTCTTGTCTGTGTCGAGCACAGGCCTTCCTCTGTTACAGCCAGCCTGCCACTAGGCAACTGGTGTTGTGGCTTCTGCATGTATAGATGTACTTGTGATGGTTCCTCATATGTCCTGCTTTCTGTCCCTCTCTCATCTGCTGTAGTCTCAGCTGACTGATATGATGCAATTGACACCTGCCAACACTGTCTGCAACGTCACAGTACTCTGCTCAGCCATTTAGAGCCATGCACTGCCTCCCTGCCATTCCAAGGGGTGGGGGGGTCACTGTATCCCTACAACCCAGTGCCAACACTTTGCACATGATGATTGCACTTGCCCATACACTGCTGTCATGTCACGAAATTGACACCACTAAGTTTTTGTTTCTGTTGATAGCTGAGGACGTACATATGTACTGCACTGCACCCATGCACTTCTGGGCCATGTTTCACCCTTCAACATGCCTATTCATGGCATGTATTTATCCATGTGCCTCCTTCACTGTATTTCAATGCACTTGCTTTGTTGCATCCTGTGACAGGTGTACTTTTTAAAATATTTATTTTCTTGTAGTGCATGTTGACATGTATTTCACATGTGTCATGGACAGTTCTATTTAACCTACTGCCGTGGCTATTTGGGAATTCTGCCATGGCAGTGCTATGTGCCATCTCTTTGTTGCCATCTGTCATTTTCGGCTAAGATCTATGGCTGCCAGAAGGTTGTGCGTGATGCAGGTGATATGCAACATGCAGTACGTGTGTGGCCTTCATATTTGACATGCATCCATGTCTGCTTTCAGGGTCCCCTTCCATTTCATTGCCACTGCATGCATGCCGGGGTTTGTGTCATGTGTGACATGGCTGCTTCATGTGTTGACTGTCAATATTGTGTTGTCTATGTGTGTGGTATGTGCTGCTGACATGTGTACTCATGTGTTTTTTTGTTTTGTTACAGGTGGTGAGGCACAGGAAGCAGAGGAAGTGAAGATGGCAGACAGGGTGGAGGGTTCAGGTCAACAACCATGCACCAGTGATGGTCGTGCTGTGGTAGGCCGCAAACATCCGTCGGTGCTCCAGGCAGTCCTGTCCAGGGCTTTCTCTGGGTACAGCTCTGAGGATCTCTTTGACTCTGATGTTGAATCAGATGTTCATCAATCTATGCCGTCAACAGTGAGTGATTCTGCAGTGGACGCTGTTCTGTTCGCCAAACCTGCTGTGGGGGTGGACCCCTCAAGGGGCCAGTCAGTGTTGGAATCTCCGCCTTTGGTGGTTACAGGTGCAGGGTCATGTTCCACACCAGTTACTCCTGTTTCGGGGAAAGCAGATCGACAGAGGAATGCAGCCCTGCAGGCACAGGCAGTGCCAGCACAGCAAGGTCTCCTTGGACCCAACAGGTGTGGTGTCCAGCAACCCACTGGCCGTGTGCCACCGGAGAACACTGGGTGGGAGAATGCCATGTATGCCATTTCACAGCAACAGGGGGGAGCGATTGAGATGTTGCTCAGGGCATGGAACGTGTGGCTGATTCCATTCTCCCCCCTGATAGGCAGGTGGAGCTCCAGCAGCAGGCAATGCAGTCTACATGCTGATCACTCAGGCTGAGCACGGCGGCCTCCAACAGGGCCCGCCGGGCTGAACTGGTGGCTCTGCACACAGCTATTGCTGCTGAGGCACAGGCACACAGTGAAGCCCTGAGGGAATATATCACATCCCTCATAACTACTCTGGCTTCACTCATTGTGAGCTAGGGGACACAGGCAGAATAGAGGATGGATCAGCCGGAACGCACCATCTTGGCTGAACTCCATGCAAGCTGGGAGGAGGTCTTTTTGTCACATGAGGCCTTGTAGGCAGAACTATGTGCTACATGTGAGTCCTTGCAGGAGGAACTCTGTGTTTCACGTGAGGTGCTGCATGGGGACCTCCGTCCCATGTTACTGCAGAACCAGGCTTACCAGTCCCGCATGCTTGCTGCCATGGAGGGGCTTGCTGGGGCTATGCGTGGGCAGGCACTTGCACCACGTGCACCACCTGATGTACAAACACGGGGTGAATATGATAACAAATCTCTCACTCAGTTCAGGCTGTGAAGACCATGAGCCCATGTAGGATTTTTTGTTTTTAGTCTAAACATCCATGCATGTGCGTGTTGAGGTGCACCCTGTACCTCCCCCCTCCTGAGTGCCCCTAACCCCCGGGTCGACTATGGCAATTTTTATTTTGTTGTCTATTGTGCATTCATGTCACAGTGTTGTGCTATGTGGCATCCAAAGGCATCCACTGTGTGTTCCGGCTGGGCCCTTACAGGCTTGTTTCATGTTTGTGTTTGTGGCTTGGGGTCCAGACACATATCCTGCTTCCCCTTCCCATGGGCTTTCAAGGATTGCACAGCATGACATTAATTTACACAGAGGCATTGGGCACCTGTCATATCTGTGGCCAGTCTGAAGTCCAACATGTGTATACACCCCTAGTGGGGATTCATGATGGTTTCTCCAGTGCATGGTTGGACTGCATTTTGGTGAGTATATTGTTGACTGTGCATGATTTCATGTTGTTTATTCATGTATTGCCTTGACTGTATACATTGTTGATGCACTTCATGCTCTATGCGGTCCCATGCCCCATTTGGCTGTCGAAGACAATCTCATGATGGAAGGGGGACGTTTGGTGGCAATGTCACATTGTGGCATTGTGCTATGGTGATTCGTCACTGTCTGACATTGTCACTGTTGGGTCCTCTGTTCATAATATGTTATGCTAGTAAATTGATAGTCCTGTGTTGCTTTTGCTTATGATGTGTCACGGGATCCGCAATATGTTTCTGTTGCAGATGTGTCCATGACGGAGTACTTCACATGGAAAATGTACGCAAAACTGAAGGTTCATGCATTTCCCATGCTAACGTGCATTGAATAGCCCATCAACACACACAACACACCCACATCCCCAACACCACCCCAACTTCCCCCCATGAACAAACTACTTGCATTCTGAGACATGCTGTGTCCCAGCTGCAAATGTTTACTTTGACTTTCGTGAACTGGTTCTGCAGCCTCATTTTTTTCCTTTGTTTTTTTATACAGCTGCAGGGGTTTCCAGGCCGCAAACGCCACTCACTGTACTGTGTTGTGTATTGAGCGGGGTGTTGCAGGGAACACGTGTCAGGTCAAGGTGCATAATTCCTCCACAACCAAATCTCACTCTACCAATCAACCAGAGACCAAATAGGGAACCAAACAGGGAACCAATTTACAATTAGAAACCAGAAGACATTTAAAAGAGACACAGATGCTCCACCTTTTCCAATATAGACCCTGTACCCTGTGCCCTACAGCACCACCTGAAATTCAGTAAATATTCTACAAACCTAGCATTTCAGTGTTTAATAGTCAAGCAGTTTAACCTATGTCATCAAGAAAGAGAAACAACACTTCTCCATGTCTTTCATAGCATACCACCAATACCCTAAGAAAAAATGTTCCCTGTCCCCTGGAATATCTACAACTAATCAAATGACATCTCCATACATCAATGACTAAAGCCAAACACCTATCTTCATAACACAACCAACAGCAAGACCAATCATTTGAAAGCACTTCAGAAACCTCAAGAATGCTCCCTAATGTGTGACTAGTTGTTTCCCAACTTACTCACTACACACAAACACAAACCAACCACTTACAGCCTTTAAAAAAGGCAGACTTACAGAAACGCAAATGTCCACCTCTATCTACAGCTGACATACTCAGCTCCTGGCCAATACACACCCACACTATAAGCAGGAGGCTGCCTCGTGGATAGAAAGCCTTCAATGCCTGGTACGCATCTAGAAAGCTTACAAGCATGCATAGCTCAAGGTACTTCTGATATGTAATCTCAACATAAAAAACTATAATCTTGACTATCCTTCTCCTCCCAACTAACCAACCCCCCCCCCAATCTCTTATAGATCCACCAGAGTACATGGAGACTCTGCAAATTGCATTGGTGTTTTATTTTATGTGTTTATTTAATTTATTTGGATTTATATAGCGCACATCTGCCCGAGGGCATCGTGGCGCTTACTTGTTACAGGCATATATGGTGAATATATAGATACAATGCAGAGCATATATGCATATTTTCATATTTTTGAGATTATTTACATACAGTAGTGAAATTGCATGAGGACAGGTAGGGAGGGGTGGCGGGGTTAGTTAAACAGCGTGGTTTTGAGTAGTCTACAGAAGGCATGGTATGATTTTTCGTTCCTTAAGGCGGTGGGGAGTGCGTTCCAGTTTTTGGGTGCTTGGTGTTGAAAGCTGGACCCTCCGGCTTTACTTCTTTTGAATGTGGGTACGTAGGTCTGGTTAGTCAAGTGTGACCTGGTGGGTCTAGTGGATGTATTAAGGGTGATTCTTTCAGAAAGATAGGGCAGAATATTGGCAGAGAGGCATCTGTGGGTGATGGCCATGGATTTGAATAGTATGCGTTCTTTTATAGGTAACCAGTGGGCTTCTTTTCTGGTGTGGGAGATGTGCTCCCTTTTTGGTATGCTTAGGGCTGCTCTTAGAGCATTGTTTTGTGTGACTTGCATTTTTTTTATGTTTTGTGCAGACGTGCCCAGGAAGAGAGCATTGCAGTAGTCCAGTGTGGTACCTACTGTGGCTCTGGCTACAGCCAGGCTGTTTTTAGAGGATAGGAAGGGTTTAACGACATGAATTACCTTAGTGGTAAGTGCTGGAGAGGAGGCTATGGCATTGGCTTGCCTTGTCATAGAGAGAGTGGAGTCAAGATATACTCCTAGCGTTTTTACTGCAGTGGAGACTGTGATGGTGGAGTTGTCTATGTTAAAGGATTTGTATTGCAGCGGGAGTTTGTTTAGTGTTTCTTTGGTGCCAACTAGTAGGATCTATGTTTTGTCCCCATTTAGGCAGAGGCCATTGGCTGTCATCCAAGTTTGGATGGCTGTGTATATCTTGGTTAATGCTGCAGCATCTTGTTCATAGACACCTGTAAGAGGGAGCAGAAAAAGCCATAGAAATCCCCAATACGGAGCAAAGGGCCGCACTGACCCTGGGAAGCATACAGCCCCCCTACATTGTATTTGTGTGAAAAACAGCATATACCGCGCTCACGGCAGCCAAATCACGTGAAATGGGCCTTGCGAAAACCCGCGAAATTTCGTTCCAGGCTCGCGCCAGCAATATCGCGTGAAATTCTGCTTGCACACCCCCTTGAATACACGTAACCCGCTCGCGCCATCCATATCGCATGAAAAAGGCCTACCGTAACCCCTTCAATATGTGTACCCTGCTCGTGTCAGCCAAAACTCGTGAACACTCCTCATGCACCCCCTTGAACACGTGTACCCCGCTCGCACAAGCCAAATCACGTGAAAAGGGCCTACAGTAACCCCGCAAATATGCGTACCCCGCTCGCACCAGCCAGATTGCGTGAAAACTCCTCACGCACCCCCTTGAATATGCATACCTTGCTTGCACCAGCCAAAACACGTGAAAACTCCTCGTGCACCCCCATGAGTACGCGTACTCCGCTCGCGCCATCCAAATCGCATGAAAAAGTCCTACTGTGACCCCTTCAATATGTGTACCCTGCTCGCGTCAGCCAAAACGGGTGAAAACTCCTCGTGAACCCCCTTGAATATGCCCAAAGGCATGCCCAACATGGCCCCACAGCAGTGACACATGGCTGAGCCAATGATGATTGCCACATGCCCCAAACAAATGAGAGCAGGTAACACATAGATTGAACTGCATGCAAATATATTAACAAAAGCAAAATACACCAAATGGAAATCAAACATGAGAAAGAAAATTAAATGATTGCAAATAGAAATGAAATCCAAATCCAAACGAAAATCCAAAAATGTGAAAACTCATAAAGTGTTCCTTGTCCAAAGTAAGGTTTTCCATTCCAAAAGTAAACCATAAAAAACCATTAGTACATGTGAACAAAAAAATCCAAAAACCAAACAAAGCCCAAATATATAGAATGAAAGGATGGAGGGTCCATGATCCCAAAAGTCTGAATAATCCACGAAAAAACACCACAAAAAACAAACTACATACAAAAAGTGGAGCAATGTCCATGGACTCCATCGAAAAAAGAAAATGAAAGGAAACCTAACACTAAAGAACTAATTACAATGGCAGCAGGCTAGTACTACGGCTCACTGTTGTTACCAAGAGTTTTGGCCAGGGCATCATCGAACTACGTGTCTATAGCCCGGAGGCGGGACTGTGCTCTATCCTCGAGGGCTCGCATGGATGCCACCATGCTCTCCACCAACTACCTGTGAGTCTCCTCGAAGAACTGCTCGCCTCACCTCCCACCGCATGGAATTCACCGCCTTGACCATGGTGAGCCGAGTCCTCTCTGCCCGCGTCGCTCTGCACCTATTTGCCGGCTCACCCACTGCCACACAGAAGACACACTTTGTCCAGGGTCCTCATGCCATTTGGCCGATGCCTATCCCCGTGATGTAGTGGGCCCCGAGTCCTGACGCCTCCTACGTCGAACCTGCTGCTGCCTTGATGCCATCTGCCTCTGCCACCATGACTTGCCCCTGGGAAGATGGCGACCCCCGGGGCCATCGTGCATGTACCCTGCTCGAAGGTGTCTGCAAAACCTCCTTTGCCAGGGGTCCTGTTGCTGGGGGGACCACCTCCGCTGAACCTCTGACTCCCGACTTTGTCAGGGATGGGATCTCCACCAGCCTGGCCGCGTTGGCTGGGGCAGGTCCACAGGGGCCCTGGTGGCATCTGGGCCAGAAGACGGCATGGAGTACGACTGGTGCATAGTGGGTGAAAAAGAGGAGGGGATTGCAAGAGCACCCAGCACATGGAGGAAACCCCCGACAATGAGCCATCCTAGCCAGTTCAGGGTGGCACACACCTGTTCATGATGAGATGCCTGGTCCTGCCAGGAAGCACGCACATCATCACGAATGACGTATGTGTGCATCGCAACACCGACTAGAATGGGCTCAACCCTGTCACGGATTGCCTCATCCACAGGTAGAGGAATATCAGTTGCCGTGCCTCTTCCCCTACCTGCGGACGGGCCTGGACTGAGGCATCCGTGCAACTGTGCAGTGATGCAGTCTCAGTTTCAGGGACAGGATTAGGCACAGGCCCCTCTGTGGCGACCTGCGCTGCCTCCTGCCCCTGTCCCTGGACTGCACCACTTGCACCGGTGGTATCACCCCCTCCGGGCCCCATGTGTGGGTCTGATGTGGCCTCCTCTTGCTCCTCAACCACCACCGACCTGGCTGCCTCTGCACCATCTTCTGCATTGTCCTGCCCCTGTGGGGGCCCACCTGCCCCTTTTGCTGCCGAAGAGCCCATGTCCAACCTCGCCCTCTTGGGCATCCCCTCGGCAGCTGCGGCCGGATCCGTGGACGCGGCACCAGTCCCCTCGCTCCCAGAAGATGATATAACCTGGGAGGGTGACTGGGCCCTGCATCTCCGGCTGGTGGAGGCATCTCCACCGCTTTGCTCAACAGTATCTTCTCCGCCCTCTTCCACAATCGCCGCTGTAGATAGGGAGACATTGAACACAAGCATCAGGGTACAGAACAGTAGTCTGCTAGCCATAAAGCAAATGCACATGAGTGGCACTGTCAAACGTCATAACCATCATCACCCTCCACAACACTCGGGTCAGTGGAAGCAACGCACATCCACAAACAAGCATGGCACGTGCAACAGACATTTGCATCCATGTCCAAGGCACTGCGGGAACATCAGAAGGGGGACTGAACTTTACATGCATCATGGGACATGCACACACACCACTTGACAGTCATGCATCTGGCCATGGCTACCACCTGTCACAGAGCACTTATTGGACAACTATGCCGCATCAGTCAATCATGCATCGAGATGGACATGTGTGATGCGTCCATGGCGATTCCCAGTCACACACTCACCACTCAGACACACACACATGTACAATGTGTACGTCCATGAGGGTGACATAAGCATCCATGTATCACACCACAAACATGGCTGAGTACAGAAACAGGCCTGCAAAAATGTGTGTATTGTTACATGCTGGTGCACATCATGCATTGCAGTACAGACACCATTGATGTGGAACACGCTTGGCTGGACTCACATTGAGCACCGTCATGTCCCTGCACACAAACATACATGGGGCATGCCAGACATACGGCCGAGGTGCTCACTCCTGCCATACCTCAACATGCACTACGCGGGATAAGAACACATGGACACTTTTCACTCGACTCCAGGCGGGTCTGTTACTCGAGAACCGGGTGGTGAAGCGCTGGGCACATGCGCTGCAGGACCCTCCTCTGTATGTTGCTGTGGGTCCTGGACTTGAAGTCCTCACAGGGCTTCCGCATGCGTTGGTAGTCATGGGATGCCACCCCCTGCGCGTTGATGGCATCCACGTGTCCGACCAGATCCCCCTTCATCTTTCCTTGTCGAGGCGCAATGTCAAGAAGAGGGCATCATAATGCCCTAGGACTTGCACTACCAGGATGCCAACTTCATTGGCAGTGAAGCTGGCAGCCCTCTGCCTCTCTGACTGGTTGTTGTCACTAGCCCCAGATGGTGTTTGGTCCGACATGGCAACCACCAAGGCAGGTGTGGGTGGGCAACTGGGCCCAGGGGCTGGGCTGTGGAGCAATGATACAGCAGCAGGAGGCTTCTGTTTCAGCAGAGGTGGTCGCAGCAATAGGACCTCTTGCAATGCATTCTGTGCAGGCACCAAATTGCAGGGCACATTGGCATAAGGCTGGCTGGCAGCAGCAGATGGCTAGTAGGAGGCTGCTTGGGGGTCAGATAAATGGCCTTCTGGGCAGGAGCGTGGTCTTCCGTATGTAGTCGCGTGGCCAGCTTGATGCAGAGTAACTCCACACGTGAAAAAACAGCGCGTTAGCGTGAAATTCGAGGAAAGGCCCTTAGCATGTGAGCGCATAAGTGACCTTACACGCGCGCGATTTGCTTTTGGCATGGATTAAACGTCCTCGCGGGACAGCAGTTTGCTGTATGTGCTTTTTGTGGAGACCGACGTGTGTGTTTGTTGTACTTGTGGGTTCACACGTGATATCTTCACAACGCTTAGAGTTCGTACTTCCTGTTTTGGCGGGGAAGTTGCCTACGCGCACATGTGTTGTGTGTTTTTCTTTTACACACAAGGCAGACGGTGAGTCGTGAATGCTTATTTTTCCCACTGTGGTTCCCCCTGTGTGTCACGTACCCCATTTTTCGAGGTCAGAGTAGCTTGCGCGTTCCACGCGTATGCTTTTTTTGTGTCCCTGGGTGACACGGCTTACTGTGGGAGGTTTGTTCCACACACATGGGCTACTTAAGGTTGCGTGCACGTTTTTGTTTTTTTGGGGTGCCTGAGCAGCGTATGACCCGTCATTTTTCACCAGGGGTCACAGACAGCCTCGCAGGAGCACAGGGGTGCGTCTACCATCACGTACCCTGCCCCCTTCACCCCAATTGCACAGGACAATTGTTGTGTGCACCTCCCATTGGCAATAGTTCATCTGTGCCATGGTTGGGAGGCCCCCAAAAGGTAAGGGCGGCGAAGCTGGCTGACCACCCCGGGCTGGGCATAGTGGGGCAAGTGGCCGGGGTGGCCAGAGAGTCCAGGGTGTCCAGGGAGGCCACAGTGGATGCGGAGGGGGGCGTTGCCAGGCTGTTCCACCGGGCCAGGATGTCCAGCCACATGCTGGAACAGCCATGCCACCACCCCTAGCGGCTCAGGTAGATGCTGCTGCTGCAGATATCCCCACGCACATCTGACCCCACAGCCAGTGTCATCTACTGGCACGGGCCACCATGTAGTAGAAGCTGCAGATGCAGCTGCGGCAGCCGCCACACATGCTCGTGGTCAGCCAGCGCAGGCTGCCTTGGCACAGAAGGACTCCCAGGCATATTTTCAGGTCAGGAAGGCCAAGCCACGTGTGTCTAAGGTAGCTGTGACCAAGGCACATGTATCTGGGGCAGTGGTGTCATCTGCTGCCCCAAGCAGCCAGGTGGTGGGAGCTGCAGGGGCAGATGCAGCCAACACCACCCCAGCAGTGAGTCTGCCAGCCAGGACTGTGTTGGTCACAGCCCTTGGCACAGAGGCAGTTGTGCCACTGGGTCCTGGCAACAGCACCCAGCAGCGAAATACTCAATTCCACCCAACACTCGGCCTATGTCATCACATGATTGACGGCTATGTGATGTCACCCTGAAAGCGGCTCCTCCTCATGGGCATGCTTCCTTGCCTCTCCACAGCCCTGCATCTCACTGTCTTCATGGTACTGGTGATTTCCATGTTGGACTACTGCAATGTCCTGTTCCCCTTTCCTGTGTACATGCACACTTCCCTGTGCAACCCTGCTGCCATACCTGTACTGAGGGGTACATTCTTTGTCCTTGATGCAGGGTGTCTCACTTAGACCGTGCAGATGGCACAGGCTCAGAGTGCACATGAGTGTTCATTCATGGACCATTGCATTCCCTGCAAGCCCTTATGGGTCTGTGGCAAGCTACTCATTGTACTACATCTCATGGTATTTGGTCATCCATATCATGCTCACTCAGGGTCACTTCCTCATCCTGCACATGTTTAGGGTGTTCTTGTCTGTGTCGAGCACAGGCCTTCCTCTGTTACAGCCAGCCTGCCACTAGGCAACTGGTGTTGTGGCTTCTGCATGTATAGATGTACTTGTGATGGTTCCTCATATGTCCTGCTTTCTGTCCCTCTCTCATCTGCTGTAGTCTCAGTTGACTGATATGATGCAATTGACACCTGCCAACACTGTCTGCAACGTCACAGTACTCTGCTCAGCCATTTAGAGCCATGCACTGCCTCCCTGCCATTCCAAGGGGTGGGGGGGTCACTGTATCCCTACAACCCAGTGCAAACACTTTGCACATGATGATTGCACTTGCCCATACACTGCTGTCATGTCACGAAATTGACACCACTAAGTTTTTGTTTCTGTTGATAGCTGAGGACGTACATATGTACTGCACTGCACCCATGCACTTCTGGGCCATGTTTCACCCTTCAACATGCCTATTCATGGCATGTATTTATCCATGTGCCTCCTTCACTGTATTTCAATGCACTTGCTTTGTTGCATCCTGTGACAGGTGTACTTTTTAAAATATTTATTTTCTTGTAGTGCATGTTGACATGTATTTCACATGTGTCATGGACAGTTCTATTTAACCTACTGCCGTGGCTATTTGGGAATTCTGCCATGGCAGTGCTATGTGCCATCTCTTTGTTGCCATCTGTCATTTTCGGCTAAGATCTATGGCTGCCAGAAGGTTGTGCGTGATGCAGGTGATATGCAACATGCAGTACGTGTGTGGCCTTCATATTTGACATGCATCCATGTCTGCTTTCAGGGTCCCCTTCCATTTCATTGCCACTGCATGCATGCCGGGGTTTGTGTCATGTGTGACATGGCTGCTTCATGTGTTGACTGTCAATATTGTGTTGTCTATGTGTGTGGTATGTGCTGCTGACATGTGTACTCATGTGTTTTTTTGTTTTGTTACAGGTGGTGAGGCACAGGAAGCAGAGGAAGTGAAGATGGCAGACAGGGTGGAGGGTTCAGGTCAACAACCATGCACCAGTGATGGTCGTGCTGTGGTAGGCCGCAAACATCCGTCGGTGCTCCAGGCAGTCCTGTCCAGGGCTTTCTCTGGGTACAGCTCTGAGGATCTCTTTGACTCTGATGTTGAATCAGATGTTCATCAATCTATGCCGTCAACAGTGAGTGATTCTGCAGTGGACGCTGTTCTGTTCGCCAAACCTGCTGTGGGGGTGGACCCCTCAAGGGGCCAGTCAGTGTTGGAATCTCCGCCTTTGGTGGTTACAGGTGCAGGGTCATGTTCCACACCAGTTACTCCTGTTTCGGGGAAAGCAGATCGACAGAGGAATGCAGCCCTGCAGGCACAGGCAGTGCCAGCACAGCAAGGTCTCCTTGGACCCAACAGGTGTGGTGTCCAGCAACCCACTGGCCGTGTGCCACCGGAGAACACTGGGTGGGAGAATGCCATGTATGCCATTTCACAGCAACAGGGGGGAGCGATTGAGATGTTGCTCAGGGCATGGAACGTGTGGCTGATTCCATTCTCCCCCCTGATAGGCAGGTGGAGCTCCAGCAGCAGGCAATGCAGTCTACATGCTGATCACTCAGGCTGAGCACGGCGGCCTCCAACAGGGCCCGCCGGGCTGAACTGGTGGCTCTGCACACAGCTATTGCTGCTGAGGCACAGGCACACAGTGAAGCCCTGAGGGAATATATCACATCCCTCATAACTACTCTGGCTTCACTCATTATGAGCTAGGGGACACAGGCAGAATAGAGGATGGATCAGCCGGAACGCACCATCTTGGCTGAACTCCATGCAAGCTGGGAGGAGGTCTTTTTGTCACATGAGGCCTTGTAGGCAGAACTATGTGCTACATGTGAGTCCTTGCAGGAGGAACTCTGTGTTTCACGTGAGGTGCTGCATGGGGACCTCCGTCCCATGTTACTGCAGAACCAGGCTTACCAGTCCCGCATGCTTGCTGCCATGGAGGGGCTTGCTGGGGCTATGCGTGGGCAGGCACTTGCACCACGTGCACCACCTGATGTACAAACACGGGGTGAATATGATAACAAATCTCTCACTCAGTTCAGGCTGTGAAGACCATGAGCCCATGTAGGATTTTTTGTTTTTAGTCTAAACATCCATGCATGTGCGTGTTGAGGTGCACCCTGTACCTCCCCCCTCCTGAGTGCCCCTAACCCCCGGGTCGACTATGGCAATTTTTATTTTGTTGTCTATTGTGCATTCATGTCACAGTGTTGTGCTATGTGGCATCCAAAGGCATCCACTGTGTGTTCCGGCTGGGCCCTTACAGGCTTGTTTCATGTTTGTGTTTGTGGCTTGGGGTCCAGACACATATCCTGCTTCCCCTTCCCATGGGCTTTCAAGGATTGCACAGCATGACATTAATTTACACAGAGGCATTGGGCACCTGTCATATCTGTGGCCAGTCTGAAGTCCAACATGTGTATACACCCCTAGTGGGGATTCATGATGGTTTCTCCAGTGCATGGTTGGACTGCATTTTGGTGAGTATATTGTTGACTGTGCATGATTTCATGTTGTTTATTCATGTATTGCCTTGACTGTATACATTGTTGATGCACTTCATGCTCTATGCGGTCCCATGCCCCATTTGGCTGTCGAAGACAATCTCATGATGGAAGGGGGACGTTTGGTGGCAATGTCACATTGTGGCATTGTGCTATGGTGATTCGTCACTGTCTGACATTGTCACTGTTGGGTCCTCTGTTCATAATATGTTATGCTAGTAAATTGATAGTCCTGTGTTGCTTTTGCTTATGATGTGTCACGGGATCCGCAATATGTTTCTGTTGCAGATGTGTCCATGACGGAGTACTTCACATGGAAAATGTACGCAAAACTGAAGGTTCATGCATTTCATATGCTAACGTGCATTGAATAGCCCATCAACACACACAACACACCCACATCCCCAACACCACCCCAACTTCCCCCCATGAACAAACTACTTGCATTCTGAGACATGCTGTGTCCCAGCTGCAAATGTTTACTTTGACTTTCGTGAACTGGTTCTGCAGCCTCATTTTTTTCCTTTGTTTTTTTATACAGCTGCAGGGGTTTCCAGGCCGCAAACGCCACTCACTGTACTGTGTTGTGTATTGAGCGGGGTGTTGCAGGGAACACGTGTCAGGTCAAGGTGCATAATTCCTCCACAACCAAATCTCACTCTACCAATCAACCAGAGACCAAATAGGGAACCAAACAGGGAACCAATTTACAATTAGAAACCAGAAGACATTTAAAAGAGACACAGATGCTCCACCTTTTCCAATATAGACCCTGTACCCTGTGCCCTACAGCACCACCTGAAATTCAGTAAATATTCTACAAACCTAGCATTTCAGTGTTTAATAGTCAAGCAGTTTAACCTATGTCATCAAGAAAGAGAAACAACACTTCTCCATGTCTTTCATAGCATACCACCAATACCCTAAGAAAAAATGTTCCCTGTCCCCTGGAATATCTACAACTAATCAAATGACATCTCCATACATCAATGACTAAAGCCAAACACCTATCTTCATAACACAACCAACAGCAAGACCAATCATTTGAAAGCACTTCAGAAACCTCAAGAATGCTCCCTAATGTGTGACTAGTTGTTTCCCAACTTACTCACTACACACAAACACAAACCAACCACTTACAGCCTTTAAAAAAGGCAGACTTACAGAAACGCAAATGTCCACCTCTATCTACAGCTGACATACTCAGCTCCTGGCCAATACACACCCACACTATAAGCAGGAGGCTGCCTCGTGGATAGAAAGCCTTCAATGCCTGGTACGCATCTAGAAAGCTTACAAGCATGCATAGCTCAAGGTACTTCTGATATGTAATCTCAACATAAAAAACTATAATCTTGACTATCCTTCTCCTCCCAACTAACCAACCCCCCCCCCAATCTCTTATAGATCCACCAGAGTACATGGAGACTCTGCAAATTGCATTGGTGTTTTATTTTATGTGTTTATTTAATTTATTTGGATTTATATAGCGCACATCTGCCCGAGGGCATCGTGGCGCTTACTTGTTACAGGCATATATGGTGAATATATAGATACAATGCAGAGCATATATGCATATTTTCATATTTTTGAGATTATTTACATACAGTAGTGAAATTGCATGAGGACAGGTAGGGAGGGGTGGCGGGGTTAGTTAAACAGCGTGGTTTTGAGTAGTCTACAGAAGGCATGGTATGATTTTTCGTTCCTTAAGGCGGTGGGGAGTGCGTTCCAGTTTTTGGGTGCTTGGTGTTGAAAGCTGGACCCTCCGGCTTTACTTCTTTTGAATGTGGGTACGTAGGTCTGGTTAGTCAAGTGTGACCTGGTGGGTCTAGTGGATGTATTAAGGGTGATTCTTTCAGAAAGATAGGGCAGAATATTGGCAGAGAGGCATCTGTGGGTGATGGCCATGGATTTGAATAGTATGCGTTCTTTTATAGGTAACCAGTGGGCTTCTTTTCTGGTGTGGGAGATGTGCTCCCTTTTTGGTATGCTTAGGGCTGCTCTTAGAGCATTGTTTTGTGTGACTTGCATTTTTTTTATGTTTTGTGCAGACGTGCCCAGGAAGAGAGCATTGCAGTAGTCCAGTGTGGTACCTACTGTGGCTCTGGCTACAGCCAGGCTGTTTTTAGAGGATAGGAAGGGTTTAACGACATGAATTACCTTAGTGGTAAGTGCTGGAGAGGAGGCTATGGCATTGGCTTGCCTTGTCATAGAGAGAGTGGAGTCAAGATATACTCCTAGCGTTTTTACTGCAGTGGAGACTGTGATGGTGGAGTTGTCTATGTTAAAGGATTTGTATTGCAGCGGGAGTTTGTTTAGTGTTTCTTTGGTGCCAACTAGTAGGATCTATGTTTTGTCCCCATTTAGGCAGAGGCCATTGGCTGTCATCCAAGTTTGGATGGCTGTGTATATCTTGGTTAATGCTGCAGCATCTTGTTCATAGACACCTGTAAGAGGGAGCAGGACTTGTGTGTCGTCAGCATAGTTGGTGTAGGCTATGTGGCGATGGTCCAAGTCATTGAACAGTGGGAGGGTGAAGATGTTGTATAAGGTGGGTGCAGTGCAGGATCCTTGTGGGACGCCACAGTGGATAGTGGTGGGGGTAGCGTTTGCAGATTCAGAAAAGACTTTCATAAGTCTACGCTCGAGGAAGGATTTGAGTTGCGTGCCTAGAATGTCATGGTTGACCAGGTCAAAGTTAGCAGATAGGTCTAATAGTAGCAGGAGTGCTGGTTTGCCTTTGTCCATGATGTCAATGAGTTGGATTTTAAGATCTAGTAGGGCCGATTCGGTCCCATGTCCGGGGTGGAAGCCCGATTGCCTTTTTCCTAAGATTCGATTTTCTTCCAGGTAATGCTGTATTTGTGTGTAGGCAACTTTGTCGAGCATCTTGAGCAGGAAGGGAATGGTTGTGATGGGTCAATAGTTGTTGGCGTTTTCTGGATCTAGAGTGGGTTTCTTGAGAAGAGGGCGCACCCAAGCTTCTTTTAGGCTGGTTGGGACTGAGTTTGTGTTGAAGGATGCATTGATGAAGGATTTGAGAAATGGTGCTAATGTTTCAACGCAGTCTTTAACTAGTTTAGCGGGGCAGGCTTTGCCTTTACAATTGGAGGGTTTGATTCTGTTGACGATATCGACTACATCTTTTTCTGAGACTTCTCTAAATTTAAAAGGTGTAATGTGATTTGTGTTTTTGTTCTCAGTCATTGTTTTATTATGGGATGCTGATAAGATTTGCTGAGTGAGATTTTTGTGATGGTCTAGGATTTTAGCTTGGAGGAGTTCAATTTTTTTAGGAGGGCGGATTGTATGGTGTTACACCAGGCTTGGTCCTTGACAATCTCTTGGGATTTAGTGGGTGGTGCGGAGAGTTCCTTGAAGACGGCGAAGAGCTCTTTGAATTCTGAGGTGGTGTTGGAGATTCTTTCATTATAGGACGTGGATTTGTCTGCTATGATGCTTTTTTTGTATTGGGTGGCCAGTGATTTGTAGGAAGATAGTGAAGAAGTGTTGGGTGCATTTTGCCATAGGTTTAGGGCTTTACGTTTTTTGGTTCGTAGTTCTTTTAGTTCTGCTGAGAACCAAGTATTGGAGTGTTTGGAATGTTTGCATTTTTTTCTTTTGCAGTGGGGCCATGATGTCTATGGCAGTGCTAATGGTGGATTTGTAGATATCTACCAGTGCAGCTGGGTCAGGTGTGGTAGGGAGGTTGTTTGTGAGGGAGTCTAGGCAGGGTGAAATACTTTCTTTGGTGATGTTCTTGGTGCTGCTGGCCAAAGCTGGGGGTGCAGGCTTGAGTTTTTTTTACCGAGTTATTCGGTTTAGGGATGAGGAAGTGAATGAGAAAGTGGTCGGACCATGGGGTAGGCGTGATGGAGCTGATGTTGATGTCACAGTTGTGGTCAGCTATCCAGTCAAGAGTGTGTCCTTTACTGTGGGTAGGATGGAGTACTTTCTGTTCAAAGCCCATTTCTTGGAGAGCTTGTGCTAGCGTGGTGGAAGGTCTATCTTTCTGGTCGTGGAGTCCCAGGTTAACATCTCCTAGGAGAATGGTTTTGGTAGTAGTTTTAAGGTTTTCACCTACTAGGTGTGCGAGGTTGTCCTGGAAGTCCAGTATCGGGTCTGGTGGGCGATATACTAGATTAAAAGTGATGGTGGTGTTGGGTGAGAGTGCGATCTTGGCAGATAGAGAGTCAACGTTATCCCCTAGTTTGGAGGAAATCTGTCTTATTTCTAGGTGGAGATGGCAGGGCCGGCGGAATTTTGTAGCCAGGTTTCGGTGATGGCGAGAATGTCGAGGTCGAGATTGGTAAGAAGGTCATGGATTTTAGTAACGTGGGCGGGGAGGGATCTAGCATTGATTAATGCACACTGTAGGTCTGGGCATGCTGTTGGAGTGGTATTTACACCCCTTAGCTACCTTCTTGGTCGTGGCCAGTTTCTGGTGTTCCGAGGTTAGTTTGTTTTCATTTTTGCCTAGAGAGGTTTGCGGTGAGTGTCTAATATTTGATTTCTGTAGTTAGTAGTTCTGGGCGCGTTGAGAGTGTGATGTGTTTGTGTTCTGTAGGTTTGGTGAAGAATGATGGGAGGAAAGGCGTAGGGGGGATGAGTGTGGATGGTGGGGGTGTCATATTGGCCATGATGGATGGGCAAAGGGTAGCAGTCATCTATAGGTACAGTCAGTTTACGACACAGTGCAGCAATCAGGTATCAACAGTTTGGGCAACCAGGTAGCAAAAGTTTGGGCACAAAGCAGCAGTTAACTAACAGTTTAGGACACAGTGCAACAACCAGGTAGCAAGAGTTTGGGCACAATGCAGCAGTTAACTAACAGTTTAGGACACAGTGCAGCAACCAGGTAGCAAGAGTTTGGGCACAATGCAGTGTGAGGTTCAAATGCTAATAACATTACAAACCATAACCTAACACAAAGCAGTAATAATAGCAATAGTGAATGCTCACTCTTTAATGTTGTCTGTGCCCCCAATGCAAAAGTCACTATCAGGGTACCCGTCCCCCTGCCCGCTCATCAGACCTCCTCTTCCCTGCCTCAACAGACACATACTCATAAACACACCCAAACACAAACATAATTTCTGTAAACATTTTAAGCGCAGACCTAGCTCAAGAGCAGTAGGGCAGTGTTGAATATTTGGATAGCCAGCACTTAGGCTGGCATCTTTAACAGTAGCAGAGCACTGTGATCTGCGTTTTGTCCATCCATTCGGATTAGTCCATAGTCAGGTGCTGCGAAAATCCCATATTTTGAGATATTTTTAAATTGGAGAATTGTGGGGGCATTCCGAGTCAATAGTGGTGTAAAGTGGTATAAATAAAAGAAAAGACAAAAAATAAATGGGGTGGTCTCCCAAGTAATCCAAGGAACAATGCAAATATAGACAAAAAAAAATGGAGTGTACAAGTTGCAAGAAAAAATACAAGTTATATTACGAACATAACAATGCTGTTTGTTTTGTACATGATCTATCTAAAAGAAAACATGTCTCCTGCGCTCACTGGAAGCTGCATTGGCTTTCTATTGCGACCAGGATATGCTTCAAGGCCATGACCATGATCCAGAAATGCATACCTGGCAACGTCCCCAAATACATGAAGGAGCTACTCACACTGCACACGCCATCAAGACCCCTTCGCTCGAGCACCAAGGAACTGGTGGTAGTCTCTAGACCCAGAAAAAAAAGGGTACTGGGAAGATCTTTCCCAGTCCTGGCTACCCAACTTTGGAACGCCATTCCCCTTGTTTTAAGGAAAGAAGTCCACATGCCACGCTACAACAACCTTCTGAAGACCCACCTCTTCACCTAAAGCTTCCCCACTTCTCCAAGGTCCTGTTACTTCCTGTCTTCCTCCTCCATCCTACATGTTTTTGTGGCACCCTGATGCCCTTGGTCTTTTAGCGCTTAATAAATAAATACACATAAACAGCTGGGAGAAAAAACAGTGGAACTGAACTGGAAACCATTATCTCAAAATACCACTCTGGGCTCCACCTTTTAAAGTGGAAAACCGCAAATCTCCAATTTCTATGATTGCAACAATTATTATAATTCAAACTTGTTTATTGGCTGCTCATCATCGACCCCCTAAAGAACCCTGTACATTAAATAAACTACTTAGATTTAACTTCATTAAGTAATACCACCCGCTGATTGCAAAATACTCTGCTGGGCAGCACAAAACCTGGCATACTGATTGGCTAGCATCCTTCATAGTGCAAAGTGATAAAAGGTTCAAAGCTAATTGGACCACTGTTTTGGTGAAAGAGCGGGCAGCATCATCTCACCAAAATGACCAATGATATTATGTGTGGAAATCAGCCAGGGCAAAACTATGTCGCAGCCCCTCAAACACATAACCCCTGTACCTGCTTGCTCTTTCCCCTCATGTTGATACATGTGTCAACTCTGGGCCCAATCTTCTAGTTATCTTCTCACGATGAACAGCTGTATGAAAAAACATGTGCGCAGTCCTGCTGCTAGAAATTAATTCCTTCTACTACAAACTTTTATTCCTGATCCAAACTCCCTATGGTCAATGCGGGCACTGTTGCTCCCATCCTAGTACTATATTTTGGCATTGCTGTGATCTGAGCCCCCTCGTGAATCATACTGTGTCCTTCACGATCACTGTATATTCATGAGTTTATCGTCTGGGAAGGCACCTGTTGCCTGCAGAGCAATGTCATGCCCATGGGAAAATGCACCCTTGCAATAGTTAATTGGACTCGGTTTGGCATCCCTTTCCATCCTGATCTTCGCTCCATGAGCTTCTCTGCCCAGCAGAGGAAATAAAATCTAATTAAATAGATATTGTGGCCTTTTGCTAAACCGTGATACTTCTGCAACTTTCAACACTAACCGGTTCCAACATAGCTGTACTCTTGCTCCCTGCAGCAACTAACAAAGCTACTTAATACAATTCAGCGCATATAATAAAATCAAGCCCCACCGACCTGCCTTTTTACCTGTAGGTGTACGAACACAAGTTCGCTCTAAAACTACCCGTGTGGCCATGTATTTTCTGCATCGACCCCACCCTAAAAGCTCCCTAATGTGTGGCTCAGCGATACCTATATTCTAATTACCCTGTGACATCGCCACCCAACTTGACCACTGTATCACTACCCGGGCCTAAGTCCTCGCTGAAATACTTTGCATAGCTTGTAGTTGCATCCCCCTGTGGAACGCTGGATTTGCACCTTTACACTGGGATTGAGTTCCCAAGGTTGGGTGCTTGACAAGAGAAGGATTGTTTGCTGGTCCTCTCTTTGCGGGCTAGTGATTTGTTTGATCAATTTGCTGCACCAGATATGTGGAGCTTATCTGCTAGGTACGCTGGTGTGCTACGTGTGACTGCTTTGTAGATGATACATGAAGCCTTGAACAGTATCCTGGCCTGGAGAGGAAGCCAATGTAGTTTGCGTAGGATGGGGGTGATTCAGTCACATTTTTGTACACCCGAAATAAGACATGCTGCACCATGGTGGACTGCTTTTAGTGGAGCCAAGTGAGCAGCTCGGGGCCCTATCAGGAGGGCATTGTTCTCACCAATGTGTGAGACCACAAGGTCTAGAAGTCCTGCAGTGGGATGAATAGTTTGATTTTGTGAAGGGTGTGATTTGGTTAAACAAAAATGAGCAAAATAGTTCCTCTTTTTGGAACAGGGGGTTCTGTGGATGAGGACAGGTACATTGCGATCAGCATACAATGTCTGCAGATAGCTACCCTACACAACTGGGCCGTGGGAAAAGACCCCGGTATACATCATGTTCATCTATATGAATTGAATTTAATAGTGGTACAATAGGTCAGCTGAATACATATATCAATTTTGATTGAAAAACCATAATAAAAAACATTAATCAACGGTAAAAAAAAGTAAAACAAAATACTCAACATGATTATCCAATCAAATCATGTCCAGTTACTAATTCAGACATTTGCTTTCATTGTCATATATATGATATTATTCTTCACGACAACCTTAAGTGGGGTTAGTAACATGGGTAAGTGAATAATGCAAAGTTGCTATATGGGCATTTGCCCTCACGTTTTCGAATGTCTGAAATGCTATATTAGTGCTATGATGCATGCAAAACATCTTCTGGAGAATCAGATATTTCATCCAGGTTGCACTGAATATGCATGTCATCCATCCATATAAGGTTGCTATCATCCTAGGGAAACTTAAACTCAGTTTCTTTTCTTTGAAAGATGGAAAAATGGAATTAAGGAATACTTTAAATTTTGATTTGAGTAATGGATTGGACCAACTCACGCCCCACCTCCAGATTGCAGGGCTTTGTAAAGATGTGTTAAAAAATTAAAAGGTTATTAAGCGTCAAACTTGTTTTTCTCCAAAAGTGCTGCCTAATTCACATTTATTTTCCCATAGATAAACAAGGTACATTTTTGCCAAAGCGCACACCCCAAACGGCTGGACGGATCTGGACCAGGTCCAAAATAACTTGGGAATGAAGTGAGAGTCATGATCCGATCTTGGTTGGGGGTTATTCCGTGCACTAGTTATTTAAATATGTGACGGAGAAGGGGGTGCCCCCTTCTCAAAAATAGATAGTTATATCTCTGGGATTTACCCAAAACCAGGGGGTATTAGAAATGAAACAACCGCCATCTTGTTTTTCTCTTGATTCAAGAAAGATCCACGACTATAGCCGAGGAAATGGGAGAATGAAAAGCAGGAAAAAAGCTATTTGCAGGTCAAAAAACATGTAACTGCCACCAGGCATGAAGGCGGGGGGCTGGAGGGTACCAAGGGAAATTTGAAAGTTGTAGGGGGTTTATGCACAGAGTTTGCAACACAAAGCTTTCTGTAGCCTCAACTGTAGCCTCAAATAGCCAGTATCTAAAAAACCAAAGTGTGTCACAGAAACAGAGTGTATTGTGGGGGGGAAAGGAAGAGGGCAGGGGAGGTGAGGAAGCCATCTGGCATGTGCGGGAGCTCACACAGATGAGGGGGGTATTTGGTGGGGGCCTGGAGGGGCAGGGAAGCATTTTTTGAGCAGTTTTTTCCAAAATGTTCAGCTACATCCGAGGTTATAAAGGACTACTGATAACCGAGGGTATCTGTAGATCAGTACCCACAGCTATACATTGTGGGGTGCCAGTGTTTATTTCTTTTTAAAAGTTATTTTTTTTAGGTATAGTGACGTCAGAGGGGAACATCTTTAGCCATGGCCTTGTTAGTGACATGGTAGGTATTTGGGAGTCTTATTTATTTTGGCTGTGTGTTTTCAGACTTTCTTACATGTGAGACTGGAGAAAAAAAGAAGACCATTGTTTAAAAAAAAAACTATGCAAAAAAGGAGCCATCCTTCTTTAGTTTTAAATGTCCCATACAGTATATTTTAGCCTGTTTATTCTCAGCCATGGTATCATATCTTGTGTAATTGTACCTATCAAATGTATCCCCAACTAGTTAACTGTCATGTATTATACTCTGCTTTCTTTATCTTCATCTACCTTATATAACTACGTGGGTAGTCTTTTATTATATTAATCTATTAAGTTCTATTTTATTATGAGTCCCAAAGGGAGCCCTGCCCCTTAACTATACAAAGAAAATTAACTCTAACTGTGATTATATTAAAAATATGTGTTTGGGTATTATTGTGTTGTATGTGTGTATTTATATGTGATAGGTAGTGCTTAAAAGGACTGTATTGGGGTACACTGAGTGTAGTATTTAAGCACATTGTTTTGATGTTATGAAGGAACACATGCAGTGTTTCTTTGTTTCCAAGAAAATTATTCTGTAGTTTTGTTCTTATGATTTATTGTATTGACACCTTTTAAGGACCATTGTATCACTAATGTCTCTTTTGTCTTTTATATTGCATACTCTGAATTCTTTAAAAAAAAGAATTCTTGTAGCCACAGCTATATAAAAAAAGGGAGTGATTGGTGTATTGAGGATTGCGCCTAGCAACAGCACCGAGTAGGGTTTTTACCCACGGCTATTCAGCACACACCCGTTGCATAGCATTGCTATCCATGGTTCAAAGTGGTACCCTGTGCAGTCATGGCTATGTACAGGCAAATGGCACATCTTGTTTGATATCTGCGGCTACAAGAGGGTTTTACTGTGAGGGGACCACGGCTACACAAACTAAGGGAGTGAGTGGTCTATTGAGTATCAAGCCTAGACACAGCAATGGGCCGGTGTGTTTAAACGTGACTATCTACCACCTAATGGTGCGCGGCATTGCTACCCATGGTTCAAAGTGGTACCCTGTGCAGCCACATCTTTATATCAGCAAATGACACATCAAGTGTTTGTGAACGTATCTTAACCATGGGTAATTACAGCTGAATTGGCAAAGCGTCTGTATAACCACAGCTATAAGAAGTACGTGCATAGGCATGTCAACACTTTTTTTGCTTTTTCGTTGATTGTTCTGATAAATGCGGCTACTGTTATAGCCGTGTCTATCGGACCATACATTTTCTGTGCAATAATCATATTTTTATGTGGCTGATACTGGTCAGAATTGTATCTGTGTATGTTCATTTTTGTGCTTAGGTGTTCACTTGTCTTATTTGAAGTTTTGAAGGTTGTCTTAGTTCTCAGTTTGTAGAGAATGTACGTGCGGACGCTGCCACAAGACTGCTTTGCAGCCACGTTGTACAGCTGAGGCTACAAGAGATGCTGGGAAGGGGTTGTAAGTATTTTGGTGTTTCTAATTGATTAGTGTTAATGTTGTAAATGTGTACTTCTTTGTGATAGGTTGCAGTGAATATGTGCTGGCCATTTTATTTGTTTTCTTACAATATAGTCCTCTCTTTCTGCTTTTGATTTTGGAAACAACAAAACCCACCATTTGGTTTCTTGCAAGTTTTCTTTGATATATTTTTATAATGGGCTTTGTCATTTTCTTTGTATCTTACTGTATTTGTTAACAATTAAGTGGTCCTTCTGTATATGTAGAAAATGGGTGGGAAAAATTGTCGAAAGTTGTTTATTAGGAAAGAAATTGTATTTCAGTGAGGTGCATGATGTAGAATCTTCCGGCACTCAAACTAAAAGAATGATCACAGAGCAGTAGAAATGTGATTTTATTTACAATGATTTTATAATCAGTTATGGTGTGTATTATTATGCCTTTTGCGATAATCTGAAAATGTGTGTGCTTTAAAAAGATGTATTTTGCTGAAGTGGGGTGATCTGAAAATGTGTGTGCTTTAAAAATGTTTTGTGGGCTGGAGTGTGTTACGGTGTGATTATCTATAAGAGACAATGGGGGTCATTACGACCCTGCGGTAAGGGGTTAATGGCACCGGTAAGGATGCCGGTGCCGTTAACCACTCACTGCCGCATTCCGAGGTCCCTTAGCGGGTCCCATTAAGGCCGGCTGGTAAAACCAGCCGTCCTTAGCGGGAGCCGCTAAGGGACCAGGGAGCTAATACCAGGCCTGTAATTTACAAGCCCGTTATTAGCTCCTTCCCCATTCCCATTGAGCCCTATGGGGGCTCGAATGGGAATGAGGAATAGTTGCAGAATGGGGACTTGCTGGGTCCTCCAAGGTTAGAATGACCCGGTAAGTCCCCATTCTGAGAACCCGGACACGAGTTTGGAGGCAGCCATGGCGCCAATAGCACCATGGCTGCCTCCAAACTCATAATGACCCCCAATACATTGGACCTCATTACAGGTTAGCTGGTCTGGATTTAACTCTGCCGGTAAAACCGTACCAGCACCGTTTCTGGCTAACTACGAGTTCTGCGGCCGGTGGTGTTACACCCACCAGGTCTGACCTGGCAGGCGTAATGCCACCGGCCGCAGACGGACATGGAAACACTGGCACCATTACCGCATAGTGCCACTGTTTCCACGGCCCCCATTCCCATGGACTCCATGGGAATGGGGAGTAACAGAATGCCGGCTCCGGAATTACCAGACCACCGGGGCTGTAATGCCCCGGTAATTCCAGCAATTCTGGAGCTGGTAATTCATTCCAAATCCGGCAGCAACCTGCCGGTTTTTCGGGCTCGGTTACCGCCACACTTGGAATTAGGCCCATTGTCTTCATCTGTTTGTTGTTTTGTGAAACCTAGTATTTAATTTCATGAAACATATGTTTGGTTGGTTTTATTTTAAAATATAGACTCATAAAGAATATGGAATGGTATTAGTTGTGCAAACGTCTATTATGTAAAAATGAAATGCAATGTTTTTTCCGACGCAAATTGCCCCAATAAATGCAGGCACACTACGGGTTCAGAGAGGCACAGCTCCACCTCACTGATGAGGCCCAACAAGGCTGAAACACATGTATGGGGTTGCTGTTGGTACTCTTGTTCAGAAGGGAATTACCATAGCATTTTGGTGCTGGACTGCCCATGTGGGCGGGACAAAGAGTGATATGCAAATTGATATTTCCCATCTGTTAAAGGTACAGTGAGCAAAAAGCAGATGGCTGCGAATTCTCAAAGTGGTTAATAACCACTGAACAGGTTATCATGCCGTGTTCTTTCAAGAGAGGGGCGCCTGCTACCTTTTTTGTGCACTACAGATTCAGCAATTCAATTTCAGTTCACAAATACTATTTGAAGTATGGGTTTGTTGTGCCTACTCTTTTCATGAGTATATATCTGTTTTTATGTTTGTAAAATTATGGGAAACAAAGATGGTTATATATTTGTAGTGGCAGCAATTGCCTTGGTGTTGTAAATTATGTCTTGTGTAACTACATAGGGTGCAATCTCACACCATGATGCAGTTGTCATATGTCAAACAGACTGCATTGCAGTTGTGCAGATTGGGTATAGGTAGGATGGGAGGAGGTTGGGTGGAGGTGGCTGAAACAGAGGAAGCAATAGAAGTGGAAGAGACTGATGCAGATGTGGTTTTCCACATCAGAGACACATGCACATATTATAGGCCATGGGTTTGTACATTTTGATAGAAAATAGCCTTCCTATAGGGTTTCTCCACATTTTTGAAAGGGAATCATTTCGAGGTGCTTAATCAAATTAGAGGTTGTAAAAGTGTGGGATGGTTTATTGGAAGTTTCCATCGGCAGCCGTTTGAAGTCAGAAACACACTGAATGTTTTGAATGTTCTTGTTACTCTACTGCTACTTGATAGAGAAATACTGGCAGCTTGTAACACTCTGGGCACACTGGTTCTTCCATGGAGTTAAGGCAAATATTTAGCATACTCATGCACATCTTCATGATTTTATTTCATTGCAGTAATGCAGATTGGGTATAGGTAGGATAGGATGAGGTTGGGTGGAGGTGGCTGGTACAGAGGAAGTGAAAGAAGTGGAAGAGAAAGACGCAGGCATGCTTTTTTACAGCAGATATCTGTGCGCAGATTGTAGGTCATGGGTTTGTACATTTTATCTGTGTGTATAATCATGGGCGCCAACTTTTGATTTTCACAAGCTGGCACCCCTGAAAAGTACCTGGGTATATGTTATTGTTGTAGTTGGAGATTTTTTAACTTTTTAAGGGCTTCTTAAATGTGATTAATTGGGGTTGTACAGTGTAGCATAACAGTCACCAATAGACGGCCATAAAACAACGGGCTTGTAGCACAATGTTTAAACAAAGTGAGAGATCCTCAGGAACAAATTTAATCTCACTGTGTATTGCCTAAAAACATTGTGAGTTCTCAACGTCTGCAATATTATATTTATAACAATACCACTGTCAAAACAGGGCAACATGAGTTTGTGATTGATGAACATCTTTGATTGATGGGTTGTAAGTGTTTTAAAAGAGAAACGGTGCTGGTGCTTCAGTGACTCCATTCCAGGAATCGGAATTTACTGCTTGCGCCGCCTGCCATAATATCCTGGTGGCACCGGGAAGGCAGGGAGTGGAAACAGTGTTACACGTTTGCTGGTAACTCACTGCTTACTGGTGGGTTTTGCTGGCAACTCCATAATCAAGCGTATAGTCTTGAAACAACTGCAGTACTAGAGCACTCCATTCGAAGAGTTATCAGAAATTCTGGAGAGTTTCAGAGAGAAGGATTTTCATGAAGTGTCTACAGATGTGCTGCTCTTATCTCCAGCAGTACCACTTGGATGAGCGAGAGGCCTTCCTAGGATCTTTTCTTTCTGATGCAATGCATCTGCCGGAAGCCTTCATCCACTTCATCCCGGTGTACTAATGGTGTATTTTTTCAATTGTAAGACATGCTGGCACTTCACAACTGAAAAAAAAACATGTTCGCCATAAAATGGGATATGAATTCCATTCACCCTTTCGATGGCTGCTATTTAAAACAGTAAAACAAAACTAAACAAACAATATGGCTGCCATGGAACCGGAGAAGGGACTACATATAGCCACTACAGAAAGGGAGAAGGGAGTTAATGTAGTCCCTTCTCTCATTCCATGGCAGGAGAACAAACATTAAGGGATGTTGTGGTGAATGGTACTATGGACCTGGTGAGGGCCAATCAGATTGTTTATTTTATTTAAATGATACGATATGGTATTCATAATGCGCTAAATACCCAGAGGTTTCTAAGCACACAGGGATTGAACCTGCATTGCTCTGTGTTGTCTTGCTTCCAAGGCGAGCACATTGCCCCTAAGTTATCCTCCCAAGAGAATCCTCCCGATGTTGAAATATGTCAGCAGGATATGTAGTCGAACATTTTTAAGCTAGTGATTTATATAAAAATCACACAAAACAGAACTAGTAACAGATGTTTATTTTTCCCCAAACTGTTTTCCTTAAATAGGAGATGGACCAAATCTGAAAGAAAGAATATAAATGACCAATTTTTGTTGTGCTTTCTTTGATGCTTGATTTGTCAAATAATTTCTCCTTTGGCTGCTACTGCATTCGATGTTGGTGGCTTGCTCGAAATGGGATCAATTTATACTATGATGGCCCTTTTCCTTTCTGTTGTGATTGTACTGTTGGTATTATGCAGTAGGCATATGGCTTTTTGGGGCCTATTTTGTCAGAACTGTAGGATCTGTGTGCTTCCTTTTATCTTTTACTTCATCATCCAGGTGGAGTATCTTTGAAATTGGTCCAAACACATCCAGTAATGGATCTTGGTATGATTTCCAAGATGCATCAAGCTGTTTCTTGATGTGTTTAGTATAGTTTAGCTGGTAAGATAGCTTAGCGGGTTGAGCGCTTGCTGCTGTGATCTGAGCATGATCTGTAGGTTGCAGATTCCAATCCTGGCAAGGTCAACCCAGCCTTTCATCCTTCTGAGGTTGATAAATGAGTACCAGTTTCGGTTGGGTGATATATGTGCTCTATAAAGGTGCTATATAAATAACACATCATTATTATCATTATACTTGCACATGCAGGTTAGCATTATTTTGTCTTTTTTATGTGTTTTAGCAATTCCTTTCGGCTGATGTGGTCTGGACACTCAATCCATAGTTTGTTTCTGGCTTTTTTGGCCAGTGGTGTTCTCAACGTCCTCCTCAGGTACGCCGCTATTGTTGTTGGTGGCTTGCATTCTGATGACCAGGGATGAATGAGAGTGTCTTTATCAAAGTTGTCTCCATTCTCCTTCTGATTTTACTTGTTCTTTCTTTTCTTTAGAACTTTTTTTGTTTTTATCTTCACTGGACTGCTCCTGACAGCAGTCATTTTCCAATCAAGCTGGGTGAGGATATTTTCTACCATGTGCTTTATTTTATCCTTGAACTCAGTGATTTTCTTTTGCCACTTTTCTCTTTCTGTGGTGTACTCTGAGGTGTGTGACATCATGTGCCCTTTGTGCTTTCTTTCTTCCACCTTTTTCTCTTCCATGGTTGCCTGTACTTCTGATCTTGTCCAGGCCTTGGGAGAACTTTAACCAATTCTGTATGAGGGATGGATGCAATGAACTATGTCTCAAAGAAGTGCGTAACGCCTTCAGAATTGTCTGGCCCATACTTTACATGTGTTCTTACCTGTCTGTTGTGTTTGTGAGCTGTGGTTGTGCAGAATAAACCTGAACTCACTGAGGGTTATGCCAGCAACAGCCAGAGTCTTGAAACACCTGTAGCACTGGAGTACTCCATTCAAAGAGTCATCAGATATGCTGGAGAGGTTTAGAGAGGAGGCTTCATCTTGTGTGGCATTTTCTTTGTAGAGTTGTATTTTTATTATTTTACATTTTCCTTATCGGTTGGTAATTTAACATATCTAATCATGAGATCATCAGCAGAAGTAATGACGATGCCATCTGGATCCCCAATCTATCACCATCCAAAAAGAAAGCCACAGGAATAAAAGCCTCTGTATACAGTTGGAGATATTTCAAGGTGACAGAACAGTGCTCTAAAAGGGAGGCGGAGAATGTTCAATGCACATTTTGGGATGATGTGGATGATGCTTATTGGAAATTGGATGATCACCACGAAATAAGAATGCACAGTGCACATGTATTACGTGCATGGAAATCGGCACCACATCCAGCACATGATTCCACCAGTGCAACACCACTGACACTGAATGAACCCTTGACTTTGGCAGCAGTGTCGACTCCACATGTTCCAATTTTATCGGCTCCTGTTGTCTAAGTTATGAGAGACATCTGTGATCTATGCTACCAATGGGTAGCTGTGGGATGTGCCGTAAGTAAGGATTGGGACAGGTTAATGGCTGAATACCAGATTAATTGTTATCTTTCATTTTTTGTTTAATTGGCAATTCTTTTCCACCTTCTTTAGAAAAACAAAAAGATTATGTGTACGTAGATGAAACAATTATGGCATTAGACATAATGTTATTTATAAGTTTGCTTATACAGAAGTCACATTGCGCACATACTTACTCTGTTGTTGATGTTAACATCTGTGGATTTTCTTTTGCAAGTTTTGCACACAAATAATGCTCAAAGACAGATTAAGATGCTACAGAGAATAGATGACTGTGCATTTCCTCAAAAAAACAACACTTTTGTGTCCCTGTCTAGCTCAGTTTCATCATACGGCTATTGGCTTCACATCATAGTAAAATGAGATACCTTCTTGTTAAACTATATGAGTGGAAAACACCAAGTATGTCTCTTGCAGTTTTAGATTGAACGCCTAGTGTCTACACTGCATATGATTAATATAATGCATTTAAAAGATTATGGGCATCATTACGAGGTTGGAGGTAGCTTTGCTGGTTTTACCGGCAAGGCTACCTGCAAACTCGCATCCGGATCTGGCACCCATGAATGGGCAATTACCGGGCTATTCCGGCCCAGCCGGACCCGGTAATTGCCCTTTTGTGGGTACCAGGCCCGGAACATCCCCCTTCCCATTTGAGCCCCATAGGGCTCAATGTAAATGGAGAGGGCGGTAGCACCGGTACCGTTAATAATGTTATTAACGGTACTGGTGGTACCATCATGTTCTGCTTGCGGGTGCTGGTACGGCCACCAGGTCAGACCTGGTGGCTGCAAGGGCACCCGCGAGCAGAAATCCTAGTGTATCAGTACAGTAGCAGCAGTGCCGGGAGCGATACCGGCACAGTTGTTGCCTTACCGCCATACTTGTAATGAGGCCATATGTGTATATAGATGAAACAATTACAAGAAGTGGACATGATGATCATGTGCTTTCAAAGGATCTCATTTTTGAACAGTATAAAAAAGGATTACAATGTTTTAATTGTCTTTACTGAAAGACCTGACATTGTTTGCGTATCTTGTTGACACACTTTTTAGAAGTCTCAGGTGCAACTAGTGCACATTGATGAGAAAATTAAACAGAGTGTAGAAGATGTTTGGAACAAACGTTATCTGTATTTGTTTGTAGAAGAACAATTTGATCCAAGTGATGGGCATTATGTTTGTAGACACTATATTGGGTTTTATAATCAAACAATTATTCCTGTAAAAAGTGTTTTGAACGGCATGGTAGTGTCTGATATCCCTGTTGTGCTTCCGAAAATGAAAATGTTTGAAGTTATTGCATTGCAAACTGTTCATCCTTTTCACGTTATTGTTAGATTTCAAACAAAGATATCAAACGTGCCTAAAAAATCATAAGTGCAAGTTGTTAGAGGCAAAATTGTGAATATACCTCTCAATTTGGAAGAAAGTGTGAATACTCTAGGAGTGAAGTGTGACATTGCATATTCTTTGTTTGTTTTACTACATGGAGGTGTGTGGCCATCAAGTGACCTCTGGACTTTTTTTCTTGCATCTTTTTCCTCTTCCATGGTTACCTGTACTTTTGATCTTGTCTATGCCTTGTTAGAACTTTAACCTACTCTGTATGAGGGATCGATGCTGTGAACTCTGATTGAATCATTGACTCCGGTAGCAGTGTCAACTCCACATGTTCCAATTTTACCGGCTCCCAATGTCTAAGTTATGAGAGTCATCTGTGATCTATGCCACCAATGGGTAGCTCTGGGAGTTCCTGCAAGTAAGGATTGGGACAAGTTAATAGCTGAATATCAGATTAATTATCTTTAGTTTGAATTTTTTTAAGTGTCAATTTTTTTCAACCTTCTTTAGAAAAACAAAAACGGTTATGTGCAGCGGTCAAAGTGTACGAAAAGAAGTCATGGAACTATGTTCCCTTCTGACCTACACTCCTCTCCACAAATCCCATCACCATACCCCCTCCCACACACAATTCAAACCCCTAAACAAACACACCTGCTGTTTAAGGGAATGTCCAGTGCAGTGCCTTAAGTGCATGTTTCAACTGATTCCTACACTTTTATTTTAAAACAACACTATTCTGGAACAGTTTCTTTTTAAAATAAAAGTATAGGAACAGTAAAACTAAAAATTAAAAGTAGAGGAGCACCGCTCCCAACCACTCCTGGCCACTTTGACCACTGGTTATATGTACGTAGTGAAATACCTACGGCATTAGACATAATGGTATTTATACGTTTGCTTATTAAAACTTTACATTTCTTAATAGCATTGTAAGCTATGATTGCAGAAGTCACGCTGTGCACATGCATACTCTGTTGTTGATATTAACATCTGTGGATCTTTTGGATAAGCAGATAGAAAGTGTCAGTTAATAGTTACAGCTTTGTTTGCAGTGAAAACTCTGAGAGTGCATTTTATTGTGTTATTTAGAACTTGTTTTATGATAAACTATTGTTTACCCTCTTACAGATTTTGATTTGCAGATTGCAAAATCTGTATATTTTTAACTCTATTTTCTATGCATATTACTACTAAAAAAGAAAACATGTAGAGCAATGCAATCAATTTACATACGGGTTTGGGGAATTAGGATCTTTTTAGACTAAGGGGGTAATTCATAGATATCAGCGCAGAGGCAGCGCACACGAGCAGCGCAGAGAGGGAGCGTGCGCCAGCGTGCACCAGCCGTGTGTGCTAATCAAAGCCATTTTGAGCGCTGGCGCAGAGAAAATCCCGCAGCAGCAGTTATGCCCTGAAGAACGCCCCTTGCGCAAGGAAAAGGCATTGAAAACCCCAATGCAGCGCAAAGGGCCACGCTAACCCTGCACCAGTTTACAGGGCCGGTACACTGTAATTGTGTGAAAATACTACGCGTGCCCCTCTCACGGCAGCCAAAAGTGTGAAAATGTACTGGCGCACCCCTCGGAATACGCGTACCCCGCTCGTGCCAGTTAAATTGCGCAGAAAAAGCACCCCCCTGTGTAGTGGGCTGGCTGTGGGGCATGGCCATTGTGGATGGGCTGCCTGTGGGGCATGGGGAGTGTGAGTGGGCTGCCTGTGGGGCATGGCCATGGTGGATGGGGTGCCTGCGTGTATTTCGGGTGTGCGTGGGAAGTAGCACACGCGATAGGCCTTGTTCGAGCGGGGTACGTGTATTTCGGGGGTGCGTGGTAAGTCTTACACGTGATAGGCCTTGTGCAAGTGGGGTATGTGTATTTTGGTGGTGCGTGGGAAGTCTTACACGCAATAGGCCTGGTGTGAGTGGGGTACGTGTATTTCGGGGGTGTGCGGGAAGTTTTACACGCAATAGGCCTTGTGCAAGCGGGGTACGTGTATTTTGGCGGTGTGCGGGAAGTTTTACACGCGATAGGGCTTCGGCGAGTGGGGTACGTGTATTTCGGGGGTGCGCGTGAAGTTTTACATGCGATAGGCCTTGGACGACCGGGGTACATGTATTTTGGGGATGCGCAGGAAGTTTTACACGCGATAGGGCTTGGGCAAGCGGGGTACGTGTATTTCAGGGGTGCACAGGAAGTTTTACACGCGATAGGGCTTGGGCGAGCGGGGTATGTGTATTTCTGGTGTGCAGGGGAAGTTTTACACGCGATAGGGCTTGGGCGAGCGGGGTACATGCATTTCAGGGGTGCGTGGGAAGTATCACACGTGATAGGTCTTGTGCGAGTGGGGTACGTGTATTTTGGGGGTGCGCTGGAAATTTTACACGTGATAGGGCTTGTGCGAGCGGGGTACATGTATTTCGGAGGTATGCTGGAAGTATCGCACGCGATAGGCCTTGTGCGAGCAGGGTATGTGTATATCGGGGTGAGTGGGAAGTATCACACACGATAGGCCTTGTGCGAGCATGGTACGTGTATTTTGGGGGTGCACGGGAAGTTTTACACACGATAGGGCTTGGGCGAGCGGGTTACGTGTATTTCGGGGGTGCACGGGAAGTTTCACACACGATAGGCCTTGTGCGAGCGGGGTACATTTATTTCTTTGGTGCGCGGGAAGTTTTACATGCGATAGGCCTTGGTCGAGCGGGGTACTTGTATTTTGAGGCGTGCGCAGGGAGTTTCACACGCGTTTTCGCTAGCGCAAGAGGGGTACGTGTATTCTGAGGGGTGCGCAGGGAGTTTCACATGCGATTTGGCAGTGTGGTCCCTCCCTGGTGTGTCCCTACCCCCCTTCCCATGCCCCACAGGCAGTGCATCACCCCTGGGCATGCCCCACAGGCAGGCCGCATGGCACCATGCACCTGGGAGACTTCAAACATGTCCCCCACCCACCATTGACGGGCACCTGCCAGCAGGGCCCGACTCCTGTCCCCCCACCCACTCACCCACCCAGCAGTGACAGGCACCTGCCAGCAGGCCCCGAATCATGTCCCCCTGCACCCCCACCCACCCAGCAGTGACAGGCACCTGCCAGCAGGCCCCGACTCATGTCCCCCCACCCACTCATCCACCCAGCAGTGACAGGCACCTGCCAGCAGGCCCCAAATCATGTCCCCCTGCACCCCCACCCACCCATCAGTGACAGGCACCTGCCAGCAGGCCCCGACTCATGTCCCTCCACCCACTCACCCACCCAGCAGTGACAGGCACCTGCCAGCAGGCCCCCTAATCATGTCTTCCTGCACCCCCACCCACCCAGCAGGGACAGGCACCTGCCAGCAGGCCCCGACTCATGTCCCCCCCCCACCCACTCACCCACCCAGCAGTGACAGGCACCTGCCAGCAGGCCCCGAATCATGTCCCCCCACCCACTCACCTACCCAGCAGTGACAGGCACCTGCCAGCAGGCCCCGACTCATGTCCCCCCCCAAACACGTCATCACGATCCAAAATCATGGCCCTTATGGCCACCCAAATCCCACCCCACGCCACCCCAGTCCAAACACCCAACCAAGTATAACATCCACGCCACAATGAAATCCCCATTACATGATACATCCCAAATGGCAAGTATGCACATCAATACATGTCTGTCACACACACACACACAATGGGTGCAAGTGAATGAGAAAACCCACATCATGACATGCATGAAACCAATGATAGAATACCACACATTGAAGTATGAAACAAAAATGTATTAAACACAAAAGCAAGGGAATGAAATGAAATCACACAATAATGGAAATAATAAACAAAATGCTGCATGTCCAAAATAATAGAAAAAAATGTATGAAAGCAGAATCCTAATAAATCCAAATGAAAATGGGTCCAAAGTGTCTGTCCCTCAAACCAAATCCAAAGGCAAACATCCATTGATCCATGGTGAAATAAAAAAAATAATGAAGTTTAATCCAGTCTTCAACTATATACAAAGTAGAAATTCAGGGTCCATGAGCCCGACTATTCAAAGGAAACCTACAAAAAAATCCTACCTAATAAACCACTATATACAAAAAGGTGGGGCATAGTCCAAGCGCCACAAATGAAAGAAAAACAGAAAGGAAACCTAACACTAATTAACTATATACAATGGCGGCGGGCAAGTCCTACAGCTCACTTGTTCATTTCCCGGGCCAGGGCATCATCAAACTCCCGTTCTACGTCCTGAAGGCGTCCCTGCTCCATGGCCCTGAGGTTTCGCAGGGATAAAGCCATGTCCACCTTCAACTCCCTGCGAATTGCCTTGAGGCACTCAGCCCGCCTCAACGCCCTGCCCATGGAGTTCTCCGCCCTTACCATAGTGAGCCGTGTCTCTTCCGCCTGCCACTGCTCCGCATCTATTTGCTGGCCCAACTGCTGCCACATGGAAGACAGTCCCAATCCACGGTCCTCCTGCCCTCCAGCCGATGCCTGCCCCTCTGATGTTGATGGCCCCGAGCCATCATCGCTCCCACCTTGAGCCTGCTGCTGCTGTGCATGTGCCCTGCCTCCTGATGCCTGCACGTCCTCTTCCTCCTGGGGTCCTGTTGTTGGGGTGGCTACCCCTGCTGGACCTCTGACTCCCGACTGTGGCAGGGATGTGTCCTCCACCAGCCTGCCCGCTGGCTCCAGGGAGTGCCCAGGTGATACTTGGGCCGGAAGATGGCACAGAGGACGACTGGCGCATAGGGAGTTCAGTTGAGGAGGGGGTCGGTACAAGGTCCAGCATACGGAGGAATCCAGCACTGGTGACCCATCCTAGTAGGTCGACGCGGTCAAAGAGGCATTCCAGATAACGTGCAGAGTCTTCACGAAAACCCTGCAGGTAATCTCGGATGCCCCATTGACGCAACACCATCCCAGCCAGGACAGGCTCAACACGGTCCCGGATTGCCACGTCCGCAGGAAGAGGAAAGCCAGTTGTTGTGCGCGCATCCCCTCCCTGAAAACGGGTCTGGACGAAGGCATCCCTGCTGGTGTGGGATGATGCAGTCACAGGATCGGGGACAGGATTACACACAAGCACCTCCGTGGTGGCCTGTGCTGCCTCCTGTCCCTGCCCCTGGACTTCACCAATAGCACTTTGGAATCCCCCCTCCAGACCCCATGTGTGTCCCTTCCACGGCCTCCTCCTCAACCAAATCCACCAACAACCTGAATGCATCCATGCCATCTTCCTCCATCGGACCCTGTGGGGTCACAGCTGACCTTCTGCTGCCGAGGAGTCCACCTCCGACCTCTGCCTCTTGGACCTACCCTCGGCAGCTGCGGGCATGGATGCGGCTCCAGACTCCTCACTCCCCGACGAGAAGACAACCTGGGAGGGGAGCCGGGCCTTGCGTCTCCGGCTAGTGGTGCGATCCCTGACGCTTTGCTCCACAGCACCATCTCCGCCCTCTTCATCAGTTGACACTGCAGACAGGAAGAGATAGAACACAGGCATCAGGGCACTGTACATTGGTCTGATACACACATGACAGTTGCACATGAGTGGCAGTGTCAATCTTCACACATGGCATCATACTCCCCAACACACATATCATTTCAAGTCACACACATGCACAAATCAACAGGAATGTTGCAGCAGGCAGCACCATCCATACACATACAACAGCATGAGCAGCCAAAGGTTGGCCTGATGTCACATGCAACAAGGGAAGTGCACAACACATGCACACACACCACCAGACATACATGCATCTGTACATCTCCACCACCTGTCGCACTGATATCATCGCCATCCATGTCACATCTGCCAATCAGCCTCCTACATGTCAGTGTCACATGCATCCATGGTGTATCACAGTTGCACACTTGTTAAATACACACACATGCACATGTATATAGTGCAGATACATGCAGGTGGAACCAGCATCCATGTGTGACACCACAACCATGCCACAGTACATACAGAGAAATTGAACATGTGTGCACCCACACATGCATTTGGCCAGCATGCATTTGAACACATACACCATTGATGTGTCTCACACATGACAGGACTGACATGTGGCAGGCTCATGTCCCTGTACATACACATCTATACAAGGGCCTACAAAGACATATGTCCAACCTGCACACTTGCTCAACATGCACAATGTCCAATCAGTATGCATGTACACTTACCGCTCGACTACGGATGGGTCTGCCTCTCAAGAACCTGGAGGTGGAGCGCTGGGCGTATACGTTCCAGGACCCTCATCTGGTTGTTGGTAAGACAGACCCGGCACCCCTCAGCATCCGCTGCCTTCAAGAGGCGCAGGGTCTTGTTGAGGGTCCTAGACCTGAAGTCCTCCCAGCGCTTCCGGAAGTGTTGAATGTCGTAGGCTGCCACCCACTCCACGTGGATGGCAGCCACAATGTCCATCCAGATTCTCTTCCATCCTTCATTGTCGGCGCGTGAACTTCCAAAGAGGGCATCATACTGCCCCAGGACTTGCTTCACCAGGATACCAACTTCATTGGCACTGAAGCTGGTAGCCCTCTGCCTCCCTGGCTGGGGGTTGCCAGTGGTGCCAGATGGTGTTGTGTCCGACATGGCAACCCCAGAGGCAGGTCTGGGTGGGCAACTGGGTCCTGGCACTGGGCTGTTGAGTGATGGAATACCAGTCGGGAGTCTTCTGTTCCAGCACTGATGGTCACAGCAACTGGACGCCTGCAGATAGCTGACGTGTAGGCACCAAATAGCAGGGCATGTGGCCAGCAGGCAGGCAGCAGCAGATGGCAGGTGGGAGCGTGCTCAGGGCTCTGGGGGGCAGGAAAATGGCCTTCTGGGCAGGATTGTGGTCTTCTGTGTGTTGTTCCGTGGCGAGCTTGATACAGAGTGATTTGGCACATGAAAAAACTGCACATCAGTGTGTAATTCGAGGAAAGGCCCTTTGCGCGTAAGCGCATCTGTGACGTGACACGCAAGGGCGTTTCCCTCAACACGGGTGCATGTTGATTGTACACGTGCAAAAACTGCATGTCTGGGTGTCACTGCGTGTAATTGGAGAAAAGGCCCTTAGCGCGTACGCGTGTAAGTGACGTTGCACGTGTGGGCTGGGTTAAAAGGTACACGCAGGATGCCATTTTCTTGTACGTGCTTTTTGTGAAGAGCGAGCGGGTGATTCTTGTACTTCTTGCCGGTTCACACGCAATTACTTCACAACGGTTCCAGTTCATACTGTATACTTTTGGCGGGTTTGTTGCCAACGCGCACACGTGCTTCTTTTTCATGTACTTTTTCCAGGCAGATGGTGAGTCGCGCATGTATTTCTCAACTGTGGTTGCCCCCGTGTGTCGCGTACCCATTCAGAGGTCATTGTAGCCTGCGTGTACCACATGTACGCTTATCTTTGTCTTTCTGTGTGCCACAGCATAGTGCGGGTTCTTTATTCCATGCACGTGGTCTACCAGGAGTCGCGTGCACTTTAAATTTTGTTTTCGGGGTTGCATGATCCGTCATCTTCCCCCAGGGGTCACAGACAGCCTTGCTAGAGCACTAGGGTACGTATTCCATCTAGCACCCTACCCCTTTCACCCCAATTGCCCAGGACAATTGTTCACTGCACCTCCCATTCGCACAACAACATCAGTGCCATGGTTGGGAGGTGACCAAGCAGTAAGGGAGGCAAAGGTGGCCAACCTCAAAGACGTGGGCACGGTCGGGGACATGGCCAGGATGTGCAGGGTGGCCCAAGAGGCCAGTGTGTGGAGGACCAATTAGGGACACCTATGCCCCCCCCAAAGGGTCGGGGAGATGTAGCTGACACCATCCGAGCTCAGGCCTTGTTAACCCGGCCCATATTGTCAACCGAACCAGCACAGGATGACTCCCAGGCTGACTTCCGTGTCACCAAGTCAAAGCCACGTGTGGCGGTGAAAGTTGCTGTCACCAGGCCACGTGGATCTGGGCAGCAATGTCATCTGCTGCCCCAAGTAGCCAGGGTGAGGAGGCTGCAGAGGCAGCTGCAGCTCAATCCACCCCAGCTCCGAGTCTCGCAGACGGGACAGTGTTGGTCCAAGTCCATCACACCGAGGTTGGTCCTGCCAACATCACCCAGCAGCCAATGCCTGCAGTGAGACCTTTGGTCATCGTGCCTTTGGCTACTTCCAGTGGCCAGTCCACCTGCCCTTTAGCCCCTGCCAACCAGAGCGGCGTAAGCCACTCAGGGTCTGCACCACCTTCCAAGAGGAAGAAGGGTGCTCTTGCGGTACAGGCTGGGACCCCAGACACAGCTACCCACTCCGGCACGTCAAGGAAGTGTAGTTTCAATGATGCAGAACTAGAAGCTCTTGTGGGCTACGTGTCAGCCCATGGCTGTGAAATGCTGGTGACTGCAGGGTGCAAGACTACGGCTGCTCAACATAGGGCCCACTGGCAGTGCATCGCGGACCAGATTAGTTCCCTTGGATTTGTGAGGCGCACAGCTGATGATTGCTCTAAACGGTGGAATTACCTCAAACGCAGAGCAAAGAACAAGCTGGCTTCCAATTATGCCTCTACTCTGGTGACTGGCAGTGGGTCTCCACCAGAGGACGATGAACTAACAGAAAATGAAGCAATCACTGGAGAGTTCATCGCAGAGGATCAGATCCAAGGCGTGGGAGACCTACCAGATCTTGAGGCAATGTCCAGTGAGTGGCCATGCATGCGTGTGCAAACCATGTGTATGTTGCTTGGGTGATGTGTTGGGCTTGAGTGCCAGGTGAGGCTGTGTAGTCATGACTGCTATGGGTCACCCATGCAGTGCCTCCAAACCATACCCCAGCCTTGGCTTAGTGTTTTCAAGTATCCCTTCTGACCACAGTAGACAATTAGCACCACATTACTGCACTTGCCCTTCAACTGTCATCTTGCCACAACATTGTTCATACTGTTTTCCTGTTCATTCTGCCTGATTGATGAATTCCTTGGCATTTTTACCACACATGTTTGTGCCGTACTGCCCCAAATATAACATACTTCAGTCATAGATTACACCCCAAAATGGCCCACATGTGTTACCTTGTTATGGGAATGATTTCACCAATCAGGCTGATTCTGTGCAGGCCATGTGTAGGTGCACATTACTCAATCACTTTGGGGCCCTGTTTGAATGTTGAAGATGACAATTGTGTTCTGTCATCTCGAAGTGACCAACCATTGATGTATCCATGTGCCTGCCATCACTGCATCAGTGAACACTGGCTTTGTTTCAGCGTGTGGCACAGGCATGTTTTGTCACACTATTTTTCATTTTCGAGTTCATTCTGTCCATCTCACATGGATGGGTGACAGTACTGATTTGCTACCATCTGGGTGTCCTTGTCAAATCTGCCATGGCTATGGTATGTGTCATCTGTGTGATCGCATGTGTCATGTTTGTGGATTGTCTATGCCACTCACAGGCTAATGTGTGATGCCAGTGCTATACAGCATGCAGCACATGTGTTGCTTTTCCATCTTGGAGTCCTCAGTGTCTGCTTTTTGCCTCCCCTTCCAACTCATTGCCAGTGCATGCATGCCAGAGTTATTGTCATGTGTGACATGTGTCTTTTATGTACTGGATGTCTGCCTCGTCATGCCTATGTGTGTGGGCTATGGTGCTCATGCCTGTTTTAATTACTTTTCTTTTATGTTTTTGCAGGTGATGAGGCACTTGATGCTGTTGAAGAGGAGGAGATGGCACAGAGGCAGCAGTACTCACAGCCACAACCGGGCACCAGTGGAGGACGTGGGGAGGTGGTGGGGGAAAACCCATTACTCATGCAATTACCCATTAGCCATTACTCATGAAGACAAAAACATCTGTGCTTCATGGACAGTTTGGAACTACATTTTCTACTGATGTAGGAACTTGCAACTTCAACATTTCCCTTGCACAGCTCCAAAACCTGTTCGTACTCATCCATTAACAATATAGTATACAGTACATACTTTTGGCAAAATGGCTATTTACATAAAAATGACACCAGTTAACGCCGTCCCTCCTCCCCAAGAGACACCACCACTGCTGTAATCAAGCACCATGAGAAACACCGCCTCCAGGCTGGCCAACTCTTTGATAGTCTGTCGCGGGACACTTGGCCATAGGCGGTGATGACGTCACTTCATTCACGTTTGGGCCGTCTCTTTTTGAATTATTATTTTTTTTTAATGGCTCTTAATTCCTGGCTAATTTAATTACAAATGCTTTGTCCTGGGGAGGTGATGGTCACGTTTTTTAACTGCAAACTTGACCATCACGACCCCAGGAACAAAGCATTAGCATTTGAATTAAGGCAGGTGTCTGAGCGTTACAGCTCGATCCCTAGGCTGAAAAGGAGCCAGGGCTGCAGAGGTACCTAGAGAAAGAAAGCAGCAGGCAGCAGCGCCGTGCTGAGCAGATGGCCACTTCAGTTTGCAGAGTGGCTGTGCTGGAGGCAGGTTGTCCTACGCAAGTCGGGACAACCTACGTCCCGCACAGCCACTCTGCAAACCGTGGGACATAGTCACTAATTGCGGACAATCCCGCGAAATCAGGGACACTTGGCCACCCTACTACCCCCTTTCTTAGAAATAACACATGCACAACATTTCCCCCTTTTCCATCTGCCCCTCCATATTAGTGTTTGGTGCCTCTTACCTCATTTCCGTCCCCACCTTTCATTCTTAGCTCTCCTGCCAACAAAAAAAAAATCCATACAAAAACAAAATAAATGTTCCTTTAGGAACCACCTTTCAGAGTTAAAAAATAGAAGTAAAAAAAAATGCATAGACTCCATATACTTTGGATTTCTCAGTAAAATACAGAGACGCAATAAGATTTTCCAACATTTCTATTTGTATTTTTTGTTATAGTAATGTGAATATTGTAGCGTTCATGCGCCGTTCCAGGGACTGGAACGGTGGATAATGGCCCAGTAGCCCTAGTAATCAGCCCAAGCGAAGCGAGGGTGGATAACGAGGTCTCTGGATCATTACCCACCATTTCAGCCCCTAAAATGGGGGATGAACACCATTACCAGCCTAGGTTTCCACAGTGGTAACCCGTGCTACTAAATAATAGGATTTCTCGTCCTATATCGGGATGCGGCATCCCGGTTTAGAAATAAAATCCTTTTCCAAGATGGCCCATCTTCCCTTTCCATGGCAGCCTCCAAAGGGCAAAAAAAAATCCTCTGACCATATTAACAAAAGCACATTTTTCTTCCCTTTCAAATCTATCCTATTTGCGAATAACTTTACGACAAAGCCAGTCCCAGGTGGACATGACCACTTTGATACTATGTTTTGTCCCTTCTGGTCATGGCCAGTAGCCATCTTGGACTGTCTGACCCCAAGGATCTCATGGCCATAGAAGTTGCAAGTATTGTGTCAAACCTAGGCTTTCAACAACGCAACCTCGAACCTACACACAACAAAGGCAGAACGCTTGACTGGATCGCAGACCTGAATTGCAATACTACGATAAGCTCAAACTCAGCCTGTGCTTGGTCCGACCACCACGTCATTATCTTCCATCTACCAGCCACCATTCCTAGCACCCCCCCTACAATATCCCCCTCTATTCCAACCAGGAATATAAAGGATATTACCAGGGACAAGCTACTCCCGCTTATCCTACCAATTCTGAACAACTGTGCCACATCCTATAATGACCCTACGGTCTTAGTGGACACTTTCACCAAAACATCGCTCAAAGCTATTGACACCATAGCCCCGCTTAAACTTAGGAAAGCTAAACAACGAGCTCACCTGAATTCGTGGTTCACTCCAAAACTTAGAGTTCTGCGTAAAGAAAAACACAAGGCGGAATCACTCTGGAAATGTCTCCCTTGTGCTTCTAACAAAGACAACCTCTTCATCGCATCTCTTAACTACAAGGAAGCGATCATACAGGCTAAAAAAGAAACTTATAACCTGCGTATCTCGCAAGCTGAATCCAACATGAAGGAGCTATTCAAAATGCTCAAAGAATTAGAATCCCCTTCGCCCATACCAGATACCTGTAACAAAGACAGCTCCTGGTGCAATAGCATCCAAAATGCTCTCTTCTCCAAAATAACCAACTTACAAGCCAAAATCAATGCCAAACAAAATGTTCTCCTTTCCAAACCTCTTGCACCACAAACCACTACCACTTTTACCCAGCCCCCATTTAGCTTCCTTCCTCTTACTATCCCTAAGGTTGAAAAAATTATCAGCAACCTGAAACCCTTCAACTGCCAAGGGCACTCTTGCCCGGCATCTATCATTAAAGAATCTGCCCATGACCTTGCACCCTTCATTACCACCTTCATCAATTCCTCATTTCACTCTGGAATTTTACCCAACAATCTGAAGGACGGTTGGGTCATCCTCTGCTGAAAAAACCTACTCTTGATCCGTCCATACCTACCAATTTCAGACCGATCACTACAGTGCCGTTCCTCCTAAAAATCTTAGATAGAGCGGCCTAACTTCAGATACAGAAGTATTTGGAGACCAATAACCTACTCGGCACAAGAAAATCTGGCTTCAGACCCAGGCATGGGACAGAAACAGCCTTGTTAGATCTGAAAACTCAAATAGAGGACTTAAAAGATAATGGCAAACTAGCCCTACTACTACTCCTGGACCTCTCCGCAGCCTTTGATTTGGTCAATCACCAAATCCTATGCAAACATCTGAAATCTGCTGCCCACTTTTCGGAAAATGCCACTATCTGGATCAGATCCTTCCTGGACAATAGACACATGAGAGTATTCTCACCCACTGCTTCTGCTGACCCATCTCCGGTCCCCTGCGGAGTTCTTCAAGGGTCGTGTGTATCTCCTACGCTCTACAATGTATTTACCAAACCATTGTTAAATGTACTTGACTATCTGGGTGTTACCTACACCAACTAAGCGGATGACACCCAGATACTCATTCCCATCACTGGTGACTACATTGCAGACGCCAAAGCTCTGAATGACCAAGTCTTTGACCAAGTCGTCAAAGCATGGATGGCACATCAGGAGCTCTGTCTCAATGATGACAAGACAGAGCTCCTCATCCTTGGCACCCAACAAAGACTCAACAAGCTTGACCCGTCCTTCAGCACCTTCAACATTGATGGTAACTCCATCAAAGTGCCTAAAGAGACCACAACTCTGGGTATCTACCTTGATTCCACACTGTCCCTAAATCGACAAACGAATGTAGTCGCCGCTGCCTCGGCCTACACATGTAAGCTGATTACAGCCTGCCGCCTATTCCTCTCAACCCAGAACTGCATTACTCTCGCCAGGACGTTGGTTATGTCTAAACTTGATTATTGCAACGCACTTTATCAAGGCACTAACCAACGCAACCTGAACAAACTGCAGATTTCCCAAAACAATGCTATAAGAGCAGCCCTCAATATTCCTAGATCAGCGCACATCACTGACGGTTGCCAGTCAATTCGTCGAAAAAAATTGGTCGACCAGACAAATGGTCGAAGCAAATTGGTCGAAAACCATTTCGTCGAAATTTTTTTTTTTCTATTTTAACCCTTTTTTTTTTTTTTTTGGGGGGGTCCCCCCCAACCCCCTTTTTTTCTCTAAAAACCCCTTTTTTAACTAAACGAAAACCCAAAAAATAAATATATAAATAAAAAAAAAATTTCGACGAAATGGTTTTCGACCAAATTGCGTCGACCAAATTGCAGTCGACCAGTTTTTTTTCGACGAGTTGACTGGACACCATCACTGACACAAGGAAGAGCTTTGGCTCTCTGTTGCCCAAAGAATTTTGCTCAAATCATTGACTCTTACTCATAAATGTGTCAACAACCAGGCCCCTATCTACTTAACCTCCCGCTTCTCTCAGTACATTCCTTCACTGACTCTAAGATCTGCCCAAGCTCACTCGCTTACAATTCCTAAATGCAACCTACAGACTGCGGAGGTGTCAGCTTCCCAGTCCTTGCGTCCAAACTCTGGAACTCCGTGTCATTGTCCATCAGAACCCTCCCATCCGCCACGCTTTTCAAACACAAAGCCAGGCTCTGGCTATCCTCTACCTCCCACCTACTACCAGCCTAAGCAACCTGCAGCACTACTCCCGTACTACTGGCACTTTTCCACTTGAAAATTTAATATGTTTTGCTTGTATCTGTACCAATGCCACTTTTGTACCTTTGTGCCTTAAGATTTGCCCTGTGAATTTAATCTTTGCCTGTAACTGTATCAATGCCATTTTTATACCCTGTGCCTTAAGATATGCGCCTGGTTGCCCTCGGGCCTAGTGTGCTATACAAATAAATAAAATACAAATACATTGTCCGGATCATGACCTTATACCATGACCCCGACATTCTGGCCACTGCCCATGACTACAGCCTACCTCTCAGGCACTAAAAAAACATGCTTCTCGATCCTTGCCAATGAGCCTTTCGCAAATTTGCTGTAAATCCACCCACGTTTTGTTTTTTCAAAACTGTCAAAATAATACACAAATCATTTGTCATATAAACTGTGTACAAAATTCCAACAAACTTTGTAAAGTCATTCGAAATTACGTCTGAAATATTGCAACCATGATCATCACCCTTCACCTCCCCAAACATTATTGCATAAGTTTCACAAGTGCAATGCTCACAAAATATTATTGTCCCGAGGGTTTGACCATGTATTTTTGTACATACGTTGATTTATCGCAATCATTTCCACATCATCTTACCGCATTTCTCCTCTTTGAGAAACGTACAAAATCTGTCAACAGGGTGTGTCCATCTTGTGCTATTGTTAACCATTGCTGCATCGGCCTAAGGTAAACTGGCCGGATGTCACTAAATTATATGCCCCGCCCCTGACCCTCACATAAACAACCCTAGTGATAATGAACACCTTTTTCGGTGACGTTCCTCTTCAGCGTAGCCAAATGCGCCCATAACCACCTATGTGAAGTGACGCAGAACCCAAAAATCAACACACAGCGACTAACAACATACCACGGCACAATTCAAATTATTAAACCGCTCTTTAAAAGAAAACAATAACAGTATACAATTTGTAAAGTACTTTTATTTCACAATAAACTCTCTGAGAACATCTGACTGTTCCCATATTCAATCAAATTGCAAATTTGTTTCTTCGCTCGTGATCGAAAATGTTAATTGTGATACACACGTTCTTCTTTTTCTATACACAAAGTGTTTGTTTTTGATGAAGGAACCACTTGAGTCCCACAGCGAATTCTAGAGTGTGTGCATCAACTTACACCTAGACCACCATAAAAGATGTTATGTTACTCCTAATCGCTAGTGCAGCATACGGACACATGGGCCCTTGCCGAACGTCCTACAAAACAGTCACAGTAATCCAGCCGTTGATGACTACGTGCACCTGACGAATGAAGAACCCATCAGTTGGCATCTGGAATCCATGGCAATCGCAGTAAGGCAGCATGTAGCTATTTGGAAAACATAACAGAAAATATTTATCAATACCCAACCTTTATTACACTTTATTGCAATATATGTATTATTTTCTTAATTCGGCATAGAGTTTAAACTAACGATTAGCACACACATCAAACAATCTCAAAAAAACAAAAAGAACCTAGAAACTGATACACAATTCCATATAGGCATACATGACATTTTAAAGAAATATTAGCATTGCACCTGGGTGAATCTAGTTATAGTGTAGCTACGACTACATTTTGCACTTCCCATAACCACATAAAAAAGACAACCGCACAGAAAAATAGTACTTGAGTTACATGGCCAAAATTAATTTTCAGATAATAATAGCTTAAAGCTTGTTCCGGTATACAGTTGTCAAAAGCAAACTTAAATAATATTCACCGTCTCCATTGAATTTGCGAAAATCAGTCCATAATGCTCAATCCGCTTGCATCAAAGAATCTTCATGAACTGAATTCACATGTTCCGTACACACTTTTGGAATGCATAACCTTATCAAATGTTCTTTAACACAAACCTCCTCTCAATGACTCTTCACGAAAAAATCCCTTTCTCTCAAGGTCAAAAAACAATTGACCCTTCTATTTTATGTCCCATGCATGGGCTCCCTTAGTTCTGGGGAAGTCAAAACCTTTTCATACACATTCAGTATAGGTCACACCAATTCTTGCGGAGTAAAAACCAATGGTTACTTTCACAATTGCCTTCAGTAATGCAAGGAAAGTAGACCCTACCAGTTGTACAATTACTCTCAGTAAGAAATAACATAATCAGTCAACTGGATAGTACACGTTTTGTGAATAGTGAAACACTTATCCAGGTACAGTAAAAACCTATAACTACTTTTGTGATGACACACAGTTATACTTGGTGAGTAAAACCTAAGGATGTAATATTCAATTACATGTGCTTTTGAGATCAGTGGAATACAGATTGAGATACGCAGTAACTCTGATGACTTATTTTTGGATGGCACACAGCTAACTGAAGGTAGGTAAAACCCATATATTTTTTTTATCTCACAGGGAGTCCAGGTTAGATCTTTCCCAACTATACAAGTGACTGATGTAGGACTTATAAGGGACAGTTAGAACCACAGACTCTGGGTTAGATAGCACAGGGAAAGTAAACCCGAATGTTACTTTACTGAATGACTCAAAGGTATTCTAGGTAGGCAATAGCATACTACAGACTTAATCTGGACAGGCTAACAGCAAGTCTGGGGAAGAAAAACCCAGTTGGGGGACACTCATAAAATTTTCCTAACAGGACTAGTCTGGTGATACCAACAGTTGGAGGACACTCATACAATTACCCTGTAGGAATAATCTTGTGAAACCAACACATCACTTTTGGGAAGAGGCACAACCTAATCACAGGTGAGTAATATACCTTCACATCTACTTTCTATTAGAATGGCAAAACAGTTTCTAAGGAAAGAAAGATGTTAACCACACTTTTAATAATAGTGTATCACACATCTAAGGAAAGTAAGAATGTTTGTAACTGTTCACTCTTAGAATTACAGTTTGCAACCAACTCTTTAAAAATAAGGAACTTTTCAACATGTATTTTCTGTTCTAGGCAAAAGGCCCAATCCCTTAAAAGTATTTCCCTTATTCTTGGAGCATGAGTGTTCTCAGTGGCAGAAGGGGGGTCACTAGGATCTAGTGTCGAACAGGCAGTGTCAGAAAGGTTCTAAAGTAGCAAAAGTCAGAGTTCCTTAGGAAGACTGGGCAAACAGGTGGGTTCTTTACTTCTGAGTTAGAAGAAGGTCCAGGGGCTTCACAGAAGACACCCTAGCAGGATTCTAGCAGCGGGACTGGGTGCACTGGATGAGAGGCCTCCCCGTCACAGAAAACACCCCACAGCTACACAGAAATCCTAACAGACTCAAGGTAAGTACATACCCAAGTCAACACAGTACCTCAGCATTGAAGCGGATGACTTCGGGATCTACAGTCAAATAACATATCAGTGTATTCCTTGTTGTGGCGACTGAAAACAAGACCTCAGAAGGAACTTTTGATCAAGAATCGATGAAGAAGGCTCTAGGTAAGGTTTTCTTTGTGGCTGAATGTGGTTCTATAGATTTGGCGACTTTTCACAGAAGAAGACAGAACATTGTGGTTGAATTCTTGTCATTATAAAGGTCCAGCACTCTGTTGAGGGGATTTTTCAGACTCAATTTGTGTTTCTGGAGATCCACCAGGATGCCCATAAAGTTTCAGCGAGATTTGGAATTCGGAAGAATGTGCACCACATGATGGATCGAGGTCCCAGGGTATTGGGGTATTGTAGCAACGCAAGGTTGCGGCAATGTGGGGGATGGCTAAAAATGAGGGTATTCTTGTTTCTAGTGAGTCTCATTAGGTACTGGGTCAGGGTCATCATTTTCGGAGTCCACAGGTCGATTGGAAGGAAGGGCTCTAGCAGGCTCCCGTTACACAACAGGCTCTCTGGTCGCTGGAAATCGTTTCTGCTGCTTTTCCTTCATCATCCTCTTCAGTTTTGGTTCCAATGGTCGACTTTTCGTGTCTTCAGCTTCCAGGTTCACAGTATTTAACAGGAACTGCAGCACAACATCTGCATTCTCTCCCTGCATTTTACGAGAAAGGACGGTTTGGTTTTCAAATCAGGACAGTCAGCCCCCCACTGGGATTTGTCCCCATTCAGAGAAGGAGGAAGACAAAGGGCTGTAGAGTGTTGGACTCCTCCTTTGCTTCCTGCCCTCACAGATAGACTGGAGCCTAGGCGGGGAATCCAGGTAACTCCCGCCGAAGATATAAATCACACAAAGGAATGTCCTACCTTGGATGTAAGAGGAAGGAACAAGAAAGGACTAGAAATATGAAAATGGCAAAAAAGAAGACAGGGGCCATTTTGGTAAACTGAGCACCCTTAGGTGCCTGTACTGCAGCAGCGAACACAGCCCGTGGTAATGGTGCACCAAATTAATACAAGGTATCACTTCCACCAGCCATTGAAGGTAAGCTTGTCCCTATAACAGAATTGTTACAGTTTTCATGTGGTGGGGTTTGCTGGCTTTACAGAATATAATGTAAAAGGGATCAAAAGATCCTTTCTACCCTTGGAAACTGTAGTTCTCTCAAGGTTAGCAAAAGAAAGTTAAAAGGGGAGCTCCTAGTGCAACCCAGGAACAACAGACATGTATTGCCAACAAGTTATTAAAGAGGATAACTTTAAAAAGACACTATGGAGGGTAAAATAAATGACACCCATGAAAGGAGTAAAAGATTTTGTCAATGTGGAAAAAGGTTCCCACTCACACAGGTATTAAGGAAAAGTGTCCCACTAATAAAGCAAAAAGTTCTGGGGTTGACCCAGGTCTGGGAAGATGTACCAGTTCTGTGTAAGTCTTACCTAACAGGCATGATCTAAAAGACAGGTTGTTATCGTCAGCTTTCTTTCCACCCTCACCATTATAGACAACTCAAATCCCAGAGGTTAGAGATCACAGGCTGATTCTAGCAGAGTAGTCATTATCTAGGTGGAATTAAAATCCATTGTATTGTCCTCTGAGTTAATATACCTTAATTATGGACTATGATGTAACAGCTTTATAACGTTTCTCGGATTCAAGATCAAATTGTCATTTGATCATAAGACTCGCTTAAATTCTATCAGATTCTCCTTCCAGAATTCTGGGGGGCATGAAACCTTTCCCTGGGCCTTTGCACCTTGGGTAGCACAATTTAGTTTTTCCCTCATAGACACACTCATTTTTTATCTCTAGAGCTGGTGTTTTCTGTTCCAATGTCAGAAATGGAATGGTTGCCCCACTCCCTTCACCATCAGATTTTGTGTCCACCCAAGCTTTAATTTAAGTCAGCTCGGTCCTTGCCACTTTTATAGCTGGCATAGTATTCATCACCATGGGCTCCACATCCTCAGATAGTTCCTGCTCTTCATCCTCTACATGCTTTTTAATTTCATCTAGTAGAGCAGTGATTCGAGTACCCTTCATCAGCGAGTCTTCTTAACAATAATGAACTTGCTCTCTAGGATATGAGATATATACTCTTGTTGCTCCTTATTTGACTTTGATGCCCTTGCCACACTTTATTTCTCCCTCTGATTATACTCAAACAGCCATTCCATGTGTGGCATCCTTAAATTCCGCAGGAAGGCTCTCCAGCCATTCAATTTTGGCCTCTGTGTTAGCTGTTGATTTTTTCTTCTGTTGTTGTTGACCTTACTTTGGTGGGAGTTTTGATTGTTTTCGATTGTTTTCAGGACATACATTTCCCTGCAGGCATGATGCCACACATGCTCCTTGGGCCTCCTCACCCATCTCTTGGTAACCTCCTACCCTTGTATCATTATCTGCTTCCTCAGTGCCTATCCCTTCAACCACTTCCAAGTCAATGACCAATACCCCCTGTTCTGGTTTATAGAGGCTATCATAGCCGGATCTACCTTTTTGGGCAATTTCGGGGGTTTCTATGGCCCTTGCTTCAGAGGTTCCTTTAGCCTCTTCTTGTTCATCCTTTGGTTGCTATTTTGTGGAACATGCTCAGAGGACTCCTTTCTCCTTTAGGATCATCTTATTCACCACGTGGATGTTATATTGTGATCTCATCCACTTACAATCTTCTAAAAGTCCAGACATCCATACACTTTTATCCGACTCCTGATGCCTCGCTAGGTCACATAATCTATTTTGCCACATATTTGATCATTCAGCCTCCTTATCTAATTGGCTATACACTTTAGTGGTAAAGCCTTCCAAGAAAATCAACTTTGTATGCATCATTGCTAAAAGTGTCACCTGGTCTTTCAGCGTGTCATTAAGAGATTCAAATAGTTTCGAAAATGGATCCATCGAGATTGTTAGGGCTGCCATTATATTATTTTGTAGCTGTGCAGCAGATGCGACTGACGAATGAGCCTCATATTGTGGAACCTCACGGTGAAAGAATGAGTCATTATCAAATGCACTCCTCACAGTAGGTGTCCGTGCATTGCCTGAGAATAGGGTCTTCTTACTCTTCACACAAACATTTCCAAAATAACGCTCTGTGTGGCACACATTGTTCCCCTGCATCCTTCAAGTTCATCCAAGGCTTTACCAGTATCAATACCCAGCACCACGTCAGGGCCTTCGCACAAGGCAATACATGTGGCCAGGTTATTACCAAGAGACTCTTCACTGGGCATTCCCCAATATTCCTTAGGGAACTTCATCGGTTTAAGTTTAGGTTCCCTGCTTTGACTTTCCCCATTGTTGAAGGCTTCAATCCTAGATCTCCTGGATTTCTTATAGGAATCCAGGTGTGTTTTTGTCTCTGCAATATCTTGTGTTAACTGCTCCGCTATGGCAGAGAGTTGTCCCACAAGAGTTTCCAATGATGATGGTATTTTCCCCCGGAGGGCTAGAGAGAAGTGATGTGCTGTTAGCAGCCTCAACCCGGTGGTTCCGTTGGCTGGGCTTGGACTACCAGTCGGTAGTCGTTGTGTGCTGTTGTGCGATTCTATGTGTGGTTTGTTTTGTTGTTGCGGTGTAGTGAATTTTGTGCGGATTGTTATGTTATAGTCTTGTGGTTGTCTTTGGTTAGAGTTTGAGAGGTGTATGCAGAAGGGTGAAATTGTTAATGGATTTGTTAATTGGGCAAATGCTAACAATCACAATTCTATCTCGGTGTGACATATGCTGACCTTCACGATCCCATCTAGTTCCAGCGTCGGCTAATGTTCAAGATTACGTCTAGATGCTACGCTGACTAATGTTCATGATTACGTCTAGGTGTGGCTCATGCCTACTTTCACAATTCCATCTTTAGTGTGGCATGTGCCATAATTCTTTTCAGTTTGGTACATGCTAATATTCACGGTCCTATCGAGATGCAACGTCGTCTAATGTTGAGGGTTACCTCTGGGTGTGGTACATGCTAATAATCACAATTCCCTCAGTGTGGCTCATGCTAACAATCATAATTCCATCCAAGTGTGCCATGTGCTAATAATCACGCTTCCTGATGTAGTCTAGACTTGGCACAGGTTAGCGATCACTATTCTATCTAACTGGTAATGGTTGACATTCACAGTTCTATCTAGTTGTTGTGCATGTTATTGCTCAAACTTATGTGAGTGTGGCACATGCTAACAATCACAATTATGTCTAGGTGTGGTGCTTGCTATCCTTCACCATTCCATCTGAGTGTGGCACTTGCTAACCTTCAACATCCTATCTAGATGTGAAGCAGGCTAGTGTTTACGATTTCTTGTTAGTGTGGTGGTACATGCTAACATACATAAACTTATTTAGATGCGACACAGGCTAAAGCTCAGAATTCCATCTAAGTGTGGTGCATGCTAACATTCACAATTCCATCTTGGTGAGCCACATGCTAACATACATAAACCCATCTAGATGCGACACAGGCTAAAGCTTGGAATTCCATCTGAGTGTGCCATGTGTTAACCTTCACAATTCCATCTATGTGTGGCACAAGCTAACATTCATAAACCTATCTAGATGTGACGTGGGCTAAAGCTCACAATTTCATTCTAAGTGTGGTACATGTTCACATTTATTAACCTATCTAGGTGTGACGCAGGCTAAAGCTCAGAATTCCATCCAAGTGTGGTACAGGCTAACATTCACAGTTCCATCTACTTGTGGTAAATGCTAACATTCATAAACCTGGCTCGATGCAACACGGGCTAAAGCTCGTAATTTCATTCTAAGTGTGGTACATGCTAACATTCACAATTCCATCTATGTGTGGCACAAGCTAACATTCATAAACCTATCTAGATGTGTAGTGGGCTAAAGCTCACAATTCAATTCTAAGTGTGGTACATGCAATTCACAATTCCATCTATGTGTGGTACATGCTAACCTTCACAATTCTATGTAGGTGTAGCACACGCTAAAATTCATAAACCTATCTAGATGCGATGCAGGCTGAAGCTCAGAATTATCACTAGGTGTGGCTCATGTTAACATTGATAAGTATGTTGGTATGAAATGCAAGGCAACATTTGCAATCCTGTTATGAGTAAATTCAGGCTGGAGGTCACAAATCTTTTAAGTGTGCATAGTGTAAGTCTATGGCAGTTTATGTTGTGGAAAGGTAAGGTAGAGTGGCAGGGGTTTTCTAGAGTAGAGTGATTGCTCTACACCCCACCCCTGCCAGATTTACAGTTTTTATTGGTGCCTGTTGACTGCTGGCTTCAATGGCTTCCCCTGTGGACATCGGCAGACACTTTCTGGAACCGCGTCAGTTGGAGCCGCACTTTGCCTCGGGGCCCTTAGCGGAAGGAGTTGCTGGGCAGGAAGGCTACCCAAGTTTGGTCCAGGATAAGGCTGAAACTGGCCAATCAGGGCCTGGGGAAGGGAACAGGAGGCGGGACAAGGGAGAGGGAAGCCTCGCTGCGGCCAGGAAGCTTGCAATGGTTTCACCGCTGCAAACAGTGCCATGATCTAATATGGGTCCGGGGGACCTCACACACACGCTCACCTGCATGCCAGGATGGTAAATGGCGCAGGAAGTGCGTGAGCTGGGGGTGAGTCCAGGAAATACCCAGTATCACTACTGGCCAATCAGGGCCTGGGGGAGGGAGGCGGGACAAGGGAGAGGGAAGCCTTGCGTTGGTCATGAAGCCCGCAACGGTTTCACTGCTGCAAGCAGAACCATGATCTAAAAGGGGGCCCAGGGGACCTCACACATGCGCTCACCTACATGCCAGGACGGCAAATGGCACAGGAAGTGCGTGAGTTGGGGGTGAGTCCAGGAAATCCCCAGTATCACTACTGGCCAATCAGGGCCTGGGAGAGGGAGTGGGAGGCGGGACAAGGGAGAGGGAAGCCTTGCTGCAGCCAGGAAGCCCGCAATGGTTTCACCGCTGCAAGCAGCGCCATGATCTAAAAGGGGGGCCGAGGGACCTCAAACACGCGCTCACGTGCATGCCAGGATGGTAATAAAAATAATAATAAAAAAATAATAATAATCACAAATAATCATTCCAAATAAGCGCATTCAGTCCCCTTGCCCGGCAGGGAGAGGAGACACTAGCTGAGCCTGCCCTGGCCCACATATCCACTGCAGGCCTCCAGAGCTAACCGCCAGTTATTGTGGCACCCGCTACCCCTCATGCCAGTTCATGGATAGTGACGGTTTTGAAGCTTCACCTCCAACATAAACTTACAAGATTGACACACGATTATTGACAACAGCTGAGCAATCTGAACTTATCGACCCTCCACTTCTGTTTCTTTGGAGAATGGGGGTTTTGAAGCTATGCTTCCCACACAGCCCTGCAAGAGTTCTAGAGACCATTTAGTCACAGTCTTCTACTGTTAGTCCATTGGCAGTAGCTTTGCAGGAGAATCAGGGTTGTGATGGTGCTTCTCACACATGTCATTGCAAATGGCAAGGGATCCTGTGTGCCCTGATGCCTACGTGCATGTGGCGCTATACAAAAAAATTCAATAATAATATTAATAATCCTAGCTGTCACTTCTGTACAGTCTGCCCTTGGCGACTCTACACAGCCACTTTGCGGGAGATATACTACCCAGTGTTCAGACCGTGGTAGGGATAGCAGTGTATCGATGTGCAATTGAGGAGGAATCATGTTTGATTAGTGTTTTCATAGTATAGTTGCCAGGGTAGCTCAAATATGAACTGTCCATTGTAGTGTCTGGCGTAATGAACATGTGAACAACTAGAGTGATTAAGTTCATATTCGTTCTCCTAGACAGCAGTTGATAGTGATAGTGAACAATAAATGAGCTTGACAGATGGACTCCTCCCGCTTTCCAATAACTCCCAAAATCTGTTTGGCCACTCCCAAGACCTGGTGTATCAACGCCTGAAGTACCAATACGCATGTCAGATAGGAGACGTGTTGCTCCCTGCCAGCCCTTCACGGACCGTTCCACCTGGTAGTGCCAACAATCAGGACTGTGCTCTCAGAGAAGAATTGGTGATAGCAATGCATCTAAGAAACACTTATTTATTTATTTATTTTTGTATTTGTAAAGCGCCTAGCAGCCCAGAGGCATCGAGGCGCTGTTTCATGAAAGTTTCTTAGTTACGTCAAGTACATGGAAACACATGGGTTACAAGCAGCAGGTGCTTAGCATGAGATCAAGGGTAAGAGTAATACAAATAGTTTTGTTTTGATTGCTTTTCTGAAGGCAGTGTGGGATTCAATACTTCTGATTGTGTGAGGGAGCCGGTTCCAGTTGGTTGCTGCTATCACCGGAAAGCTTGAGCCGCCTGCCCGGGCTTTGAGTCTTTTGGGAATGGCGAGACGTTGGTGTAGCTGGCTCTGGTGAGTCTGTTCCAGAGGGGCACTGAGCAGCTCTTAGCGGGGTATCGTGGTGCGGTATCAAGAAGACATTTGTGAGTAAGTGTGAGAGTTTTAAAGAAGATGCATTCCTTCAAGGGAAGCCAATGGACAGATTTCCTCGTGGCAGAGATATGCTTTTTTCTGGAGATGCCTGTGGTTGCTCTCAGGGCATTGTTTTGCACTGTTAGGAGTTTCCAGATGTTCTTTGCTGACGTGCCTAGTAGGAGCGCATTGCAGTAGTCAATGCGAGATCCAATGATTGCTCTGGCGATGATGAGGGTGTTTTGTTGCATTAGGAAAGGTCTAGCGGCTGTGATAAGTTTTGAGTGGTAGGCAGCTGCTGAGAATATTGCGTTCACCTGTCTGGTCATGGTGAGATTTGAGTCCAGATAAACTCCAAGTGTTTTGACTGACTGAGATATAGGGATGCGACTGTTGTCGATGAGAAAAGAGTCATATTGTGAACCCATCTTTCTGATTATGTTCGGAGAGCCAATGATTAGGAGTTTGGTATTTTCGCTGTTCAAACAGACCGAGTTTTCAGCCATCCAGGACTGGATGGTGGCGTAGATGGTGCTGAGGGTTGTCTGATCTGCATTGTAGTCTCCTGTGAGAGGAATAAGGACCTGCGTGTCATCAGTGTAATTGGTATATGTGATGCCAATTGTGTCTAGATAGTTGAATAGTGACCTTGTGAAGAGGTTGTACAGTGTGGGTGAAATGCAGGACCCTTGTGGAACTCCACATTTGATTAGGTGGGGTAGTGCGTAGGCCTTGTCTGAGAAGACCTTCATTGTTCTACCGCTAAGGAAGGAGGAGTTCCAAGCTGTGACTTTGGGTGAGAAGTTGCTTGCAGTTGTGAGTTGGTGGCAAAGGGTGTCGTGGTCAACCAGGTCAAAGGCCGCGGATAGGTCAAGAAGTAGTAAGTGGGCATGTTTGCCTGCGTCGCTGACATCATCTATTTGATTCTTGAGGTCCAGGAGGGTGGTCTCTGTACCGTGGTTGGGGCGAAAGCCTGACTGTCGGAGACCAAGTAGATGATAGGTGTCCAGGTATTTCTTGACTTGAAGGTATGCTGCTTTAGCCAGGATTTTCAGTAGGAAGGGTACCGTAGTGATGGGTCTGTAGTTCCCTGGTGTTTTTGGATCCAGTGTGGGTTTCTTCAGCAACAGGCACACCCAGGCTTCTTTAGGCAAGAGGGTACTAGGCTGGATTTAAAGGATACATTGATGAAGGCGGTGAAGAAGGGTACCAGTGCCGGTGCGCTGTCTTTGATGACCTGATCAGGGCAGGCGTTGCCTTTACAGTTGGAGGGCTTGATCAAGTTGAGTATAGCTAGGATGTCCTGTTCTTTCATTTCTTGGAATGAGAATGGTGGTATTTCTGCTGGTGCCTTTTGTTGTAAGTCTGATAGTTGTTGTTTTAGTGCTTTTTGGTTGCTATTGATTTTTTCTTGTAGGGTGTTTAGTTTGTTGAGCATGGCATCTTGGATTTTATTGCACCAGTCTTTGTCTGTGGTGATGGTATTGGGTGTGGGGGCGGGTGTTTCCAAATCTCTGCAGTTGGGTGAGGGGTTGATTTTGATGAGCATGTAGTCGCAGTTGAGGGGTGAATCTCTTTGGATTTTTCTGATGTTGATGACCTGCTTGGCGATCAGGGTAACCCCTCCTCCTTTCTGAGCTTGCTGGTCTTGTCTAAAAATGGTGTAACCATCTGGTAGGGCGAGGGCGAGGGCTGGGCCAGAGGCTATGTGAAGCCATGTCTCGCTGATGAATAATAGGTCAAGGTTGGAGTTACAGAGAAGGTCGAGGATCTCGAGGGCATGGGCTGGGAGTGATTGAGCATTAATGAGGGCATACTTGAGCGAGGATGTAATGCTAGGGGTGGCAATCACAGTGTCAGTGGCAGCAGCCATATCTGTAGCATTGGTAATCACAGTATCAGGGGTAATCACAGTATCAGGGGCAATCACGGTATCAGCGGCAAACATAGTGTCAGTGGCAATCATTGTATCAGTAGCAGTTACAGTATCAGTGGCAAGCATAGTATGAGGGGCAATCACAGTATCAGTGGCAATCACAGTAGTTACAGTATCAGGAGTAATCATAGTATCAGCAGCAATCATAGTGTCAGTGGCAATCATATTATCAGTAGCAGTTACAGTATCAGCGGCCACAGTATCAGGGGCAATCACTGTATCAGTGGCAAACATAGTGTCAGTGGCAATCATAGTATCAGGAGCAGTTACAGTATCGGGGGCCACAGTATCAGGGGATATCACGGTGTAAGCGGCAAACATAGTGTCAGTGGCAATCATAGTATCAGTAGCAGTTACAGTATCAGCAGCCACAGTATCAAGCGGAATCAGGGTATCAGCGGCAAACATATTGTCAGTGGCAATCATAGTATCAGTAGCAGGTATCTGCCCCTCTTGTGACCCTATTGCTTCCCTGCCAACACTGCTGATGTTACCACTGATGCACCTTTATTGTAGATGCAACAAATAAACATTCAATAATTGCTGTGAATGCACAGTCTATTGCATACATATTTGTAGTGTAGTAGAAATGCAAACTTTGTGTGGGAAAGAGGCGCGCACATATCAGTTGTGGGAATAGCTCACTATAAGGAGAGGTGCCCCACTGATGGTTAAATAATTGTAGGTATTAAACTTGAGAGTGTATTAGACTTGAGAGTGTCCTAAACAATTGAGGTTTAAGTAGATAGCATTGAAATAAGAAAGACAGGTTGTAGGTAAGTATATAGGTTTTAACATTAGATTGAGGTACTGTAACAGGCCTCACAACATGCATGTCGCTTTTGTAGGAATCAACTCACATGTTTTCATGTTCTTAGCGCTACAGGGGCTGAAAGCAAAGTGCAATAGTGCAGGTTCCCACGATTGTATGATAGGGATGGAATTAACAACGTATGACACTTTCGAGGTCCCAGAGCCGAGCTCAGAGGTGCAGGGGAAAGGCAGTGAACATAACCTCGTTTAATAATTCTGCATATTAGTTATGAAACTGGTCTGCTGGCAATTTCAGAGTGTCCCATGATGGTTACAAATTGCCCCTTAGCACAAATCAGCCTTCTTGAGATGCAACATTAAAACGGTAACTTGTCTTTGATTCAAGGCTCTGTCAGTGTTGTGATTGGTGGTGTTCTCATGGTAAGCGGATGGGGATGATCGGCAGCAGATGAATAAAGATTGCTGGTCATCCCAAATGTTTCAATACCTTGGCTTCATGATGAGGGGATTGTGGGTTGGTCTGTAATATCACAGAGGGGCTCTAGGGTCGTGTGGTAAGATTTTTAGGACCCAATCATTGCAGGCTAATGTATGTCCCGATAAAGGGGAACTACATGTTTGCTCCAATGATCTTCATTCAAAAGATGGATCAACTGTGTCATTGTGTTTTGATGTTAATTCGTTTAGATGATTATAAAAGCTTTTGACTTGGGGTGCTTCTTTGACAGCACATTTTATGTAGTTCTGTTCCACACTCTATTTGAATTTTGCCTCCCCAGTGTTTGGGATAATTCTCCAGAATGGCTAATTTCCCTTACCTACTGAGTCCCTCAGCAGCTTTGCTGGATTTCTAGGACTTATTTTTTTCACCTGGTAAGAGTGTGAGCCTTTTTCCCCACTCTTACATGTGTTTTTGCTGTGTGTGTAACATTTTCTTGTGTTCTTAGATAGCGGAGCCTCTCCTACTCCATAGACATCATATTGTTACTGTGTGTTACACAGCACCTTAAAGTGCAGTGAAACATGGTTGTCTTTTTAGAATTCCCAACTCTGACTCCATTTTCTGGGACTGACTACTGTCTTCCAGAACAGGGAAAGTTGCCATTACTTTATTAGTCTTTTTTAAAACTCACAGACCCAGTACAAACTATCTTACATAGAGTACTGGAAAGGGTTAATACTTATCCATTTTTGTCTGTTTCCCTTGGAACATTGCTTTGTTCCCTTTTCATTAAGACTTGGCTGGTGGCAGTGTGAACTACCCTATATTTCATACCACGGTTATCTTAAATAGCCCTGGTATTGTTTTAGGCTATCTTGGTAGCCTTGAACTTAAACCCGCTGGACCATATATATACATTTTTATATGGTTCTGGCTGAGTTTATTCGACATTTCTTTTTGTAAAAGTCTTTCTCGTGTTTAACTCTGTGCGCCAAACCAGGTTTGGTTCCTTTGTTCGCCGTCCTTTCGCAGGCTTCTGCACAGAAGCCCTCCTTAGGCACCTGTATGTCTGAGGGGGATAGGATGTGAGGAAGGGGTTTAGAACTTCCGGGACAGGGTCTCCTTGGAGACCAATGTCACAGCCTGATATGATTGGCTGTTATGACTGTCCCAGCGGGACAGCCAACCTGCTGTGTGATTGACAGCCAGGCTGTGTGAATGGGGGAAAACTGCATAAAAAGCAGGTCTCTGAGTCTGGAAAGGCAGAGTCACCACTGGATCGAGAGAGCCGACGAGAAGCTGACAGAAGAGGATCTCTACCATGACTGAACCTCCCAGTGAAGCTCTGCTGCGGGTCCGAATCTTCAAACTTCGTCGACAGGGAAGATCTGCAAGGAATCTTCTCCCCTTGAGCTGGTGGGAACACCAAACTGCTTGCTAGGCCTCCCTTCTCTGGTCGAATTTACTGTATAGAGGTACAGTGAACTGGATAGCCAGGAGGAACGGATCCTGCTTGCGTTTTAAGGAGCACACCTTTTATTTGTCGCTTTGCTCCGCTGCTGGTTTCTTCTCTGGGCAGTGCAGGACCCTCCAGTCTTCCTCCTTCTTGTCAGTCCAACAGTCACTTCAGGAACTGTGAGCCTGCAGGACCTGCCAGGTACGTCTGCCTCAGCTACAGCATGCTTCTGCTTTAAAGGTAGTGTGCTAACCTAGTTGCTCGTTTCGTCCAGCTGCGGTGAAAGTGTGTGAAATCTTTCGCCAATCTGAGGGCTTGTCCTTCTTCATTCTTTATTGTAACTTTTCATCCGACCAACTTCGTTCTGAACTCTTGGCAAAGACTTAACCGCAAACTACTCTGAACTGTATGATCCTCTGCAAAGACTTTGTCCATTGACTTTGGGCAAGGCCCCTTTAATTTGATTTCCTCACTGATTGTCCTGCTTACTTACTTGTTGGTGCTGCTCAATTTCTGTCTAACTTTGTCTTTCCCTCTCTTTTAAATTGCTGGAGGGCCATTTTGCTCACATTTCATTTTGAGAAAAACTTGTCCAGAATCTATTGGGTGCGGTGTAGCGTATTATTAACATGATTTTTCAACTGCTTGATAATGTTTAATAACTGATGTGTACATAAATGTATATTCTTTTACTCAGAAACCTTGAGTCAGTGTTTGTTTGAATCATAATATTTGCTGTCCTTTGTGTAACTATTGATACTGCTCACTTTACTCTCAAGATAAGTCTGGCTGCTCAGCCATCGCTACCACTTTACTGTTTAGTACAGGCGTGTACCAAAGGTGAATTTGTACCGTCACTTGTAGTCCTAATTGTGTGTGGTGTTCCCAAAGGGTACTACAAATAATTCTGCCTAACACCCAGCTGCAAATGGGCCCAGATTAAAGTTGTGTTACTTCTTGCCTGGCGTGCACTCCTTTTGGACTACTTTTGTCATTTTTACGGGTCAGTTCCGAGGTAACCCTCTGAACAGCAGCAAGAATCGAATCCTACTGAAATGAGAGAAAAGGAACATGTTGAAAAATGCTTAGACGTACAGGTTCAATGGTGACCAAAAAAGCTGTAGGCTGTGCATATGCCAACAGCCAAATAATTAAAATAAACAGAGTGGACGAACAGAGGGGAGAGACAATTAATTGTAATCACTCCCCATCCAATCCATAACACATACGACAAACCTCCAAACATTGGACAGTGTTATTTTAACATATATGTGACATGTGCGCAGTCCTGTATTTCAAATACTGAGTTGTGAAGACATTTCAGAATTACAAATTCAATACTACTTTTCAGAAGAAAGGAAACAAAAAAAACGGAAATAATGTTGATTAGTGAATAAATAATAATGCAAGAAAATAGATTACATTTGTAATTAAAGAAAAGGTTTAAGTCAACCACACCTAGTGGGCTAAATTATGAATCAAAAAAGTAACTACTCTTCGACGTGTGAAAGTGAAATGTAGAAGCCTGTCAAGAACCATGTGAAAAGCTTGAGATGAGATGCAGTATAGTTCTGTAGAATGATTGGTGCGGTAGACAGAATACTGATGCACTGATAATAAAAAGCAAAACAAAATGTAAGCCTTTCTTAAGGAGAATTACATTTGTAAAAAAAATCAAGAAACATGGGAACTTTTTAAAACGTTTATGAATCAGTGAACAATGTCATAATTTTACATTTTTTAAAATGCCATCTCTCATTCCAGAGAATCCTTGATAAATCTTACCGTCTTTAGATGTATGTTTTTTAATCTTACAAAACGCATTATTATTTCCGAAATGTGAGATTCGTTGATTCCTGGATCATCCCCCTCTTTGGTTTTAAATGGTGGAGAACTCTTCCATAGGGATGTTTTCTAAGCAGGATTTTGATTGATAGGACAGAATTGGTACCATATAAGCTGCTGCAGCACAATGTGTAACGATGCGTTAGACAAGTTTTGAAAACGTGTTCAGAAAGTTTCAATACTTTATCTCCTGGGAGTATAAATACAATTGTTGGAAAAAGTTTGGGACTCGTTTAGTTTTGGTGTCCCTGCAGATCACACGTTTAAAGAACCTGGGTTGACAGCTCTGCTGAAATACTAATTTTGATACAATCTAGGAGCAATACTTTAAATATAACAGATGGAGAAAAGAAGTTATGTATACTAATGAACCGAGGTAGCAAGAAATACCCTTGAGAAGGTGTTCAAGGACATAGACACCCTCTTATGCAAAATGAAATTAAAACTAAACTAATGTAACATGATTGACAGTCAAGTGAAGGATTCAAAAGTTGAGAAATTAAAATGTATCATAGCATTTGTTTTCTGTGAAGTTGTATTGAAAAAGGGGTTAAACAAATTGATATTGAGGTGATGAGTTGGTAGATGAAAGCACGATAATGCGAAGTAAACAATGGAATTGCACCATGAAGAACGTAAATAACAACAATGATAGCACACATTGGCAACAAAAAACTTTTCCCATTAATAGCACTTACTCTAATTTTCATAGTTAGGCAATGTTACTGTTCAAATAAATAATCAGACAAAGGCATACCTCTTGTTTAAAAGGCTCATGTCGCAACTTTGTTTGACAGGACTTTCACTTCAAAGATTACAATTGTCATTCTGAGCTTAAGATACACATATTCATTGCTGGCCAAATAGGACACAGAGAGAACTTGAACTAGGGGTGGCTTTGAGTGGCACATGTATTTCTGTGTTCCCTTGCCTTCCCATCAGCACTAGAAGAAAAGACAACTATTTAAAAGTGTTTATGAAATATCAAAAAACTCTTTTAGTTTCCAAACACATTTTAAACCAGGCGTTACCTCTAAAAAACAGGGTCATTATCTGATTGGCTTAAATCCAACAGGGTAAATCCAACAAAACCAGCACAAGCCAGGGGAACTACACAAATCTTATTCCAGTTATTGCCTCACATGCAAAGTATAACCACATGTGGCACATATTGCCCCAGATTGTATGGCACGTGTATAATACGTCAAGTATGGCCTTCTATATACAGAATCTGACCTCATAATCCTATTGCAGCTTAACAAGCTAGGTATATTTCTAACATGCAAGCTACAGCCTTGCCTATCTAGTTGCTCCCCTTATATGCCAAATGCAGCTGTAAATGTCATAGTTATGGTATCCCATTCCAATTAATTTTTCATATGCATTGTATAGTCCCTATGTGTAATATGCATCCCTTTATGTCGAGCTCTTGGCATCATACACCAAGTACAGTCACAAATCCCCAACACACACCAGTTAGTACCTCATATGCATTTTATAGTCACCAGTGCACCCTCACATGTCCAAGTACTCCCATCATAATACAAGCCCTTATCCAATTCCCCATTCAATGCTAGTTATTCCTTCATGTGCAAGTTATATGTCACCACAAGTAATGCAGATAATTAAATATCCAGTTGCTTGTTTCCATTTCGGACCAAGACAGCCCCAAATGACTCAGCAATGCAATCCCAATCCTGCTAACGGCTTAGTCAAATTTCCCATATATGGGTCTCCTCCCCTAACAGCCTTATACTTACGTTGAGACATTCCAAAGCACCGACTTTGGCTTCACAAACAGATTTTGCGTCCTCTATTGCTCCAGGCTCCATCATCAAACTTCTTCTGTTTCAAGGAACATGACATTGGCAACGTCATGCTGAACACTTTTGGCAACCAATAATTATTCCACTTGTGGGATTCTTGCGTGTTGATGTTTTGAATTCAAAACGGCCTACAGCTTAACTTAACACCTGGTGAAGGGGCCCCTAGGGGACCCTCACGTAGTGGAAACAAGGCAAATCACCACACACGAACTGATACGCCAGACACAAGGTTGTATTCCCAAAAGCTAGGGTTTATTGCAAAGCAAATAGTCTCAGTTGGCCAACTCGGTCTCACGCCCGGTGACATGTGCTCCAGACCTCGAGGGACGCAAGAGAGCAAATAACGTATATCAGTTACATATATACAAAATGGACATCCTGCAATCAGTCATGACACATTCATTACGCCCATTGTACAGTTTCTTTGAACTGGGTCTGATGATTGGCAATTTCAACGAATATGACACCTTTGAACATCTATTTTATCAACAATATGCAACATTGCGAGTCTGGAGACATATTTCTTTGTTGAACAGGACACAGCGCTTCTGTTCTTGCGAGCAAGTTGCTTACGGGGGAAGAGTCGCATTCCAGGTCTTGCTATCTCCTATTTGCTATTTGTGTCCTGGGAGTCAGCACGCTCTGCTGGGCTTAGGAAAGGGGGGCCGTAAGAAAAGCATAATTCAAGCCTTTAGCTGTTTCTTTCTAGCATTTCTACCATATTAACGAGACTAGCTGGCATCAGTGAAATGATTAAATGCTGTGGTGCTCGTCCAAGGCTACATGCGGGAGCGGATTGGGCATTCCTCTCTGGGGCTGCCTACGTTATGTTTCAACGAATAACTTGCGGCCTTGCTCTTTCGCTTTGAACAACAAAGTAATCAGTGAAGCAGAATAAGCAGAATAAGCTTTCGGCTAAGCAGTTTTGAACAAAAAGCAATGAGCAAACATTAGAGAACAAAATGGCGATTCTAGTTACATCAAAAATGGCCGCACATTGGTCAAACTTATGAGTCTGTATTTCTGACATTCAGTACATGAGACAGTTGGTCTTCGGCCAGTATGATACATTGCCATTAATCGTGTGGTATCTATTTTCCTAGACTGACACTGGTACAACACTGATAATTTTATTATAATATAGAAATTACATGTTTTTTTCTTCTTCAGGATAACACATACACACAATATAACATTAAGCACATTCATTTCTCTTCACATTTAGCTGCAACACACCAGTACCTTGAAAATAAAGTGACAGAGAAATGCCCTATCAATTTTACTACAGTAAGTGCTTCCTATTTTGATAAATGTCCACGAAAACCCTTAAACGTCTGCAGACTCAATGATTACATTGGAGAGAATGGAGTCATTGAAATACGAACTATTTATCTCCTTATTGTGAAACAAACGAGTTGTTCATATAAAGGTTTTTACAGAATTTCAATGTGCTTATCACTAAGAGAATTTGACCTTAACTGTTTCAAAACTAATGTGTATTCACTGAATTTCAAGGGTTTTATTATACTTTAACTTATATGCTACATTGATGTATTCTTCTGAACTTTCTGAATTGTCACATTTTTAATGCACATTTATTTGAAAAATAATGAAAAACGTGTGTTGTGTGTTGCCAATAATTATTATCTAATGATATAGCCTATTAGACCGAGGGAAGGGTCATTACCATGGGATAATGACCTACCATATAGTTATAGCCCTAGGTGAAGCCGAGGTCCACAGGTTGAGGATTGGTCATTATCCCAAGTGATAATGACCCCCTCTTGGGGTCTTTAGGGCTGTTAGCACATAGCAGTAGTATCAATATATGCTTTTGAAATGTGGTGGTGAAGTTAAAAATGTCACTTTAATACTGAGTAAAGTAAACAAAAAAACAGCATTAGTAAATAACGGGATTGTCTTTGTAAGTTAAGCATTTTAATTTCAAACTTGAACTGGAACATATTTAGCATGCATTGGGCCTCATTACGACCCAGGCGGTAAGGGATTACCGGTACCGGTAAGGGCACTGATGCCGGTAATCCCTTACCGGCCAATTACGAGGTCCCTTTGCGGGTCCCTACCATAATGACTGGTTTCACCACCCGTTAAGGAATGAACCCGCAAAGGGACCTTGGAGGTAATTACGGTACCGCAATTTGCGGTACCTTAATTACCGCCTTCGCCATTCCCATTGAGCCCTATGGGGCAAAAATGGGAATGGGGAAGGGCCCATGATGAATTGGGAATTACTGCCCCTCCAACCTTGGAATGGGGCGGTAATTCCGCCATTCACCATGGCGGATTCCGGCATCAACATGGCGCAAATGGCGCCATTGGTTAACGCCTGGGTCATAATGACCCACATTGCATGTTATGAAAAAGTAAACAGTTTCTCTATAAGAAGGTGACAGGATTTTCACATGTTTTAGCTTTCTTTTTCATGTGTTAAATAGGATCTTACACCAACAAATAGTTCCACCTGAGATGAAGTGTCCTGCAAAAATAAATCTTGTCTCCAGATAGCATTGTTGTTTTACTATGTAACTTTGAAAACAGAATGATCATACCTGCAGTTATTGACTGGTTTCTAAACATTCTGATTGGCTGAGAGGAGGTCAATCATTTTCTCCATGTTCTTATAGAAATTAGACTACAGTCATGTAATCCTCCCAGCATACCAATTCAAGTAAACTCAAAAACAGTGTTTGATGATCAATGAATGCTTAGAAAGAGACAAATCTGGCACAAATATTGTTATCATAAGTAGAGAAGTGAAGTATCCTAAGGTAGATGATACTCCCTTCTTCTGCACACTATCAAAGTCTGGTATTGCCAATTATTTTCAACAATATTATAGTATTTCAAACGTTTCCAAAAGAAATTTGTAAAGGAAATGACATCAAAACATCTCCATGCTAGAACATTTTTAAGGAATTGGAGTTACTCCATTTGGATATCCACGTTTTTCAATCCATTTGCTTCACCAGGAGCACAATTTCCATGTCTAAAGGGCCAAAAATAGATATATGTATAGATGTTTCAGAAAGAGTACATTTCCAATTCATAATAACTAGTATGGTAATGTACATGAATGTACCTTTTCCAAAAGGCAACAGAGAAAATAAATCTTCTTGTAGTAAAATACAATTTCAGTAAGTAGAGAAGTGAAATATCCTAAGGTAGAGGATACTCCCTTATCCTCCCTTATCCTCAAACTTGTGTAGTATCTTGACCAAAAATGTAAGTTAATTAATCTTAATCTCCCACTCACAATCTAAGGTATTTTTTGCTAATGCTACATGACAAAAGACATAATTTTTATTATATTTAGGTGCATGATGACTATTGAGAAGTCCAGCACATCAGTAATACATATCACAATATAATACACCTTGCATCTAAACAATAGAGCCATCTTGTTCAATGCAGGTCACAAAGGAGTGTCAAAGGATAATAAGGGGTAATTCATAGAAATCAGCGCACAAGTGGCGCACTCGGCTGGTGCACAGTGTGCGCGTGCAGAGTCTGCGCCAGCCGCGTGCGCCAAAATCCATTTCCGTGCACAGCGTATTCATGGATTCTAACATCCTTAACGAGCCGTGGCGCAGGGTGCTGCAGCGAACCTGCAGCAGCGCCAGATACGCCCCCACCCCCGCCCCGTGCGCCATGAACAGCATACAAATCCCGTAAATGGCGCACAGGCCAATGGACCAGCATACAGTCCCCCAACCACGAAAACGTCTGTAAAACTCCCCGCGCACCTGTAAAGACTGGTAGGGGGTGTCTGTACTTCCGCTCTCTATATGGTAGAGTAGAGGCACAGAAGACCCCAGCCAAGATTCTCTATAAGGTAGCAATGGACGAGCAATCAAGGCCTAGCTTCTCAGGAGGTGATGCAGGCTGGTTCTTAAGTATAGTGTAGTACCCAAACCCCCAAAAAGGAATGTCCACACACTGTATTACTGAAAACACAGTCTTTATATAATTAATATTCAAAGGTATGTACACGATCGCAATAACGCACTTTGTACTCGGAAGTCAATAATAATAAATATATACCATTCTAAAGTGGTACCACTAATGTTATCGAATCTCATTAAAGTGCATCAACTGTACGGTTAAAATGTCACACAGATTAATAACAAGGAAACCAGCAATAGAGATAGGCAGGAACGTAGGATGGTTGAAACAATAGGCAGAATACTGACCCCTACCACTAGGCACAGTTCTGTGTGGAGATCCCCCCACCTGGGCAACCTGTAAATAAAGATATATAACACAAGCCCAGTCCATATGTTCAATAGTCTCACTTCTTCTTTCTATTAAGGTTTTACCCCCCCAATGTACCTGGTGGAGTAGAGTTCTCCGACGATGCGTCCACCGATCCTTCTTGAGTGCCTCCCTTTCAGGCAGGAGCCACTGATCGTCAAGAGGTGTCGGGGAACTTGGCGTTCGGTGTCGGGGAATCGACGGCCCTTCTTGAGTGCCCTCCCTTTAAGGCAGGAGTCACGGGTCATCGAACGTCCGACGGTGAACAGGGTGAACTATGGCAGGGAAGTGGCCGCTTTGTTCCTAGCGGTGCTCGTCGATGAAAGAGCGTTGGCGTCCTGTAAGGAAGAGGCGTGCGGGGAATCTCGGTGACAATAGTTCTGGACCGCAAAGAGATGATGAAGAACTGTGGCCCAGCAAGGGCGTCAAGTCGTCGGCGTCTCTGTGGTCTTTAGGTGGCAGGAAAACCACCAGTGTATGCTCCTCGCCGCGTAGACGGTCGGGCCTTCTGCAGCGGGAGACAAGCAGATGACGATGCAGACGAGAGCGTCCGATGATCAATGGACGTTCTTAGGCAAACGGGAGCATGGCGGCTCCGGTTGGCGACGGCAGACGTCGACAGTGGCGGACAATAGTCCGAGTGCTTCTCCTTGGAGTTCCGCAGCAGACCCCGTATCGGGTCGGCAGCCTATCGTAGGTCTGTCTACCAGGGAGTGTTGACAAAGATCAGCTGCTGTGCACGATGGTCCTTCGTAGCTCGGGAAGAGGGCGCCTTACCAGGTCCTCTCTGGGTCAGTCCTTGGAGGCACAGCAGCTTTCAGATTGTGAAGGAGAGCAACAGCAATTCTTCTCATCCAGCAGGGCTTCAAGGTCAAGCGTCAGTTAATCCAGTTACTCGTCACAGTGGACTTCAGCTTCTGAACACGATTTCTAGCAGTGAGAGGTCCCCAGATATACTGTTGATCTCCCATTCATTCTGCTGGGTCACACTCAAGCATCCAATCACGACTACAGGCATTCATGCAGGCAGGCGGCCAATCAGGCACACGAGGTATTCCAGCCATTCACTTCTCTCCAGAGACTCACAACAAGTTATGTGTATTGGGACCGAGCCATTCAACACTCCAAGCTGCATTCATACCGGTTTCGGGCAGGGTTGTCTCAGTCATTATGTCAACCACCAGATACTAGACACCCACAACACAGAATGCATATTCGTCACACTCTCTATTCACCCAGGTCCCACCCACAGGAGGTACCCACAACATACAACACTGGGAAGGCTCCAGCTAGTCGGGCCGGTCCTTCACAACAACACCATATAATGCATTTCCACCCATCAGCCAGTCAGGGGGAAGGGACTTCCCAGGACTTTGGGAAAACAAGGTAATGGGTAATAGAAAGCAAGAGGCCACCTGGGGCATCTTGTTTTCCATCAGGAATCAACTGATACCAATGGCAGGTCCGGGGTATCCCAAAATGGAGGTTACTCTGTGCACTGGTCAATTCAGCATGGAGCTGCCACCAGCCCATACCCTGCTCTGTGGGCCAACCACAGGTGCCCAAAAACATACACTAGGGGCACAGGGTTGTACCCCCCCCACCCATGGGTGCCATAAGGGTATCCCACAGGTCCATTCACCAAACCAAAAGAAAGAGAGCTGCACCGCCAGGAGTCCCACATGAACTCAGTGGAAAATACGACAGAACACACGATAAAAAGCAGTAAAGGACAAGGATACAGAGGCCCTGTCCCTCCGGTGCATTTCCAGCATCACCTTCGCCCCCCCAGACTGAGGTGGAGGGTGCCTAATCTCCCACGGGATAGACACCCTCATCCAGACGGTCAACATACCTTCTGGAAAGGCCATCTGCATTATCGTGACTCTTCCCTGGTCGGTGCTCTATGGTGAAGTCTATCCGTTGCAGGCTAATGGACCACCTGAGCAATTTCGGGTTCTCACCCTTCATCTGCATAAGCCACTTCAGGGGCTTATGATCTGTTTGGACCTTGAAGGTTGACCCCGTAAGGTAGGGCCTAAAATGCCTAAGGCTCCAAACTATACTAAAACATTCCTTTTCAACAGTAGCCCACCTAAATTCTCTACCTTTGAGTTGTCTACTGATGAATATGATAGGATGTTCTCTCCCTTTGTCATCTAACTGGGACAAGACAGCTCCAATTCCGGTGTCGCAGGCATCCGTCTGGACAATAAAGGGTCGGCTGTAATCAGGCGCACACAACACGGGTGCCCGACACAGACTTTCTTTCAAGCCATCAAAGGCCCTCTGAAAGTCTTCAGTCCAATTTACCTTCCTAGGCTGCTTGGGTGAAGTCAGAGCTGTCAGTAGTGCAGCTATGGTTCCATAGTCCGCCATGAAATTGCGATAGTACCCGGTGAGGCCCAAAAAGGCTCTCACCTGGGTTTGAATAGTGGGAGTTTCCCAGTCCTGTACATCCTGTACCTTACTAGGGAGAGGTTGGATTTGACCCCCTCCTACCTCATGACCAAGATACGTGACTTTCCCCTGAGCTATCTGGCACTTGGTGGCCTTGATAGTGAGGTTAGCCCTTTTTAAGGCCTGCAACACTCTACCCAGATGTGTCAAGTGCTCTTCCAAAGTGGCACTGTAGACGGCAATGTCGTCTAAATAAGCCACACAAAAGGCTTCCAGGCCACTGAGAGCATGATTGACCAATCTCTGGAAGGTGGCAGGGGCATTCTTTAACCCAAAAGGCATGACCCTAAACTGGTAGGGTCCCTCTGGTGTTGAGAACGCAGTCTTTTCCTTGGCATGGTCCGTCAGAGCTATTTTCCAATAGCATGAGGTGAGGTCAAAGGTGCTCACAAATTTGGCAGCACCTATGGTGTCCACAAACTCATCAGCCCTGGGCAAAGGGTGCGCGTCAGTTTTGGTGACGGCATTGACTCCTCGGTAGTCCACACAGAACCTCCAATCCTAGGTACCTGCCTGGGAACTTGCCTTGGGGACAAGGACCACGGGACTGGACCAGGGACTGGTTGAGGGTTCAATAACACCCAGATCCAACATTTTGGCGACCCTAGCCTGGATGTGGTTCTTAACCGTATCTGACATTCGGTAGCTCCTGCTCTTGACAGGCATGCTGTCACCAGTGTCAATCTCATGCTTACACCACGGTGTAAGGCCTGGCGTCAGTGAAAACAGAGAGGCATACTGCTGGAGCAAAGTCTGGCAGGCCCTCTGCTGCTCTGTTGTCAAATCTGGAGAGGGCTGCACTCCCTCCACTGAGCTATCCTGAGGGTTGCTATGCAGCAAATCAGGAAGGGGCTCACTCACATCCTCTTCTTGCTCTGAAGCCAGCAAGAGACATGAGACTTCTGCTTGCCTGTGGAACGGCTTGAGCCTATTAACATGGAATACCTGAAAGGCTACCCCAGGGATTCCCTTGTCAACCAGATAATTGACCTCGCCCATTTTGGAGACTATCCGGAAGGGTCCAGTCCATTTATCTGCCAATGTCCGAGGCTTGGTAGGTTCCATCACGAGGACCTCCTGTCCCGGAGTCCACTCCACTTGCGATGCTTTAAGGTCATGCCAGTATTTGTTCAATTCCTGGCTGGCCTTGAGATTCGCCGTTGCTTGACCCATCATCTGTGTCATCCTCCGTCTGAGGCCTTACACATAGTCCCCCACTTGCTTGGCGGGACTGGGAGGGGTGGCTTCCAAGCCTTCTCTGATCAAGGCGAGGGGCCCCCTCACGGGATGTCCAAAGAGCAACTCAAAGGGGCTGAAACCAACACCTTCTTGAGGTACTCTCAGTAAGCAAACAGCAGGCATGGCAGGAGGAGATCCCATTTCCTCCTTAGGGGCTCTTCCAAAGCACCTAGCATGCCCTTGAGAGTTTTATTAAATCTCTCAACCAGACCATTGCTCTGGGGGTGGTAAGAAGTGGAGAAATTGTGGGTTACCCTGCATTCTTTCCACATGGTTTTCATGTAACTAGACATGAAGTTGGATCCTCGGTCAGAGACAACCTCCTTGGGGAATCCAACGCGGGTGAAAATGCCCAGGAGGGCCCGGGCAACCACCTTGGCAGTAACAGTCCGAAGGGATATAGCCTCAGGGTACCTGGTGGCATGATCTAACAAAACCAGGATGAACCGATGTCCACCTGATGTGGGAGGGTCAAGGGGACCGACGATGTCGATGCCCACCCTCTCAAACGGTGTGCCAACCACTGGCAATGGCTGCAGTGGGGCAATGACACTGCCTCCAGTCTTGCCAGACAACTGACAAGTTGGGCAAGTCCTGCAGTGGGACTCCACTTCTACTCCCATCCGAGGCCAGTAGAAATGGGCAGAAAGCCTCTGCTTAGTCTTCTTGGTACCAAGATGACCAGCCAAGGGCACCTCATGCGCCAACGGCAGTAGGAAGGGCCTGTAAACCTGGGGTACCACCAACCTCTTGAGGGCACCAGGTTCAGGCTTAGTGGGCTCACTAACAAGGAGCTCACCCTCCCAATAAATCCAGAAAGTCCTAGGCACTTCGCCTTGTGCCTGGGACAGGGCCTGTTTTCTCAGACCCTCGAGAGAGGTACACTCTCTCTGTCCTTTACAGAAGTCTGCCCGGGAGGGTCCCCCTTCAGCCAACAAGCATTGAAGATCGGGATGATCCTCCGGGTTGAGAACCTCTCCCACAGGAGAGTCTTCTGGCTCTTCTCCCACAGGAGTTGAGACGGGGTTTACCACTGGACCCAGCCCATCCGGAGCATGGATACCAATGGGTGCTGTAGGAACAGTAGGAAGAGAAGGGGCTCCCTCCACAGAGGTGGCCTTCTTGCTCTTCCTTCGTCGTGCCTTAGGCCGCGCTTCCGGCTCGGGTACCTGACTCACAGCCAGACCCGGTGTCACCTGTGACCTAGTGACCGCAGCAGCAGTCATGGGAAGACCATCCGTGATCAATCCCAACTCGACTAGCTCGTTACCTAACAGAATGTTAGCAGGGACGTTGTCATGAACTAGGACAGGAAGCTTTGCTGTCTTCTCTTCAATTACGAGTGTGACTCGGGCTACAGGCAATAATTTGGGAGGCCCACCAGCTAACCTGGTGGTTCTCAGAGGAGCATCTACATAGTCCTCTGGCTTGAGCAGGGTCCTGTCCACCACTGTCATGCTTGCCCCAGTGTCTCTCAAACCAGTAGAAGGCTGGTCATTCAGGAGGACACTTCTCAAAAATCTACGGGTGTTCTGTGGGATAGTCGCCAGTACTTCCGCGTACTGGTCCCAGGCCCCAAGGGACACTAAGGAAATCTCTACGGGAGCACCAAAAGTGATTCCGGTAGAGGAGGGGAGGACAGTGGCCTCCACCTCAGACATGGGGTAAGGGTAGGTCAGGCTGACAGCCTGTACTCTGAGTGCCTTGGAGTCACCCCTTTAGTGATCCAGAGCCCCACAGTCCCAACAAGTGCCGGGAGTGCGGGGTACGGTACTGGAACCACCAGGAGCCTGCTTTGCAGCAGGTGGACCACTACTCTTATTCCCACCCACAGACGACTTATCCCAACTAGATTTTTGGGTCTTAGGAGAGGAGGGTTTAGGTTTATTCAACTGGGACTGCTTTTGGGACTCCTCAGTTTTCTGAGAGGCCCCCTTTTCTTTGTCTTTGTCCTTCCCACTGGAGTCCTTAGGAGACTCCCGGTGGGAGACCCACTTGTCAGCCAACCTAGCCAGCTTAAAGGGATCCAAAATGTTCTGGTCAGCAACATACTGACGCAGCTCCGGTGAACAGGCTTCAGAAAAATGCTCAAAAAACAACAGGTGGGACAATTCAACAAAAGTTTTCACCTTGTAACCATCAATCCAACCCATCAAAACATACACTAGGGGCACAGGGTTGTACCCCCCACCCATGGGTGCCATAAGGGTATCCCACAGGTCCATTCACCAAACCAAAAGAAAGAGAGCTGCACCGCCAGGAGTCCCACAGGAACTCATGCGCGGAAACACGACAGAACACACGATAAAAAGCAGTAAAGGACAAGGATACGGAGGCCCTGTCCCTCCAATGCATTTCCAGCATCACAGCACCCCACTGAATAAACGAACCCCGCTCGCAGCGGGGTGCGCCTGGAGAATCATACGCGATAGGCCCTGTGCGAGCAGGGTACGTGTATTCTGAGGGGTGCGCAGGGAGAATCACATGCGAAAGTACTTGTGCGAGCGGGGTCCATGTATATCGGGGGTGCGCATGGAGAATCACACGCGATAGGCCCTGTGCAAGCAGTTATGTGTATTTTGGGGGTGCGCCTGGAGAATCACACGCGATAGGCCCTGTGTGAGCAGGTTACGTGTATCCTGAGGGCTGCGCAGGGAGATTCACAATTGCTTGTGCAAGCAGGGTCTGTGTATTTCGGGGGTGCGCATGGAGAATCACACACGATAGGCCCTGTGCAAGCGGGGTACATGTATTTTGGGGGTGCACGTGGAGAATCACATGCGTGGAGAAAATAAATCTTCTTGTAGTAAAATACAATTTCAGTAAGTAGAGAAGAGAAGTATCCTAAGGTAGAGGATACTCCGTTATCCTCCCTTATCCTCAAAATTGTGTAGTATCTTGACCAAAAAGGTAAGTTAATTAATCTTAATCTCCCACTCACAATCTAAGGTATTTTTTGCTAATGCTACATGACAAAAGACATAATTTTTATTATATATAGGTGCATGATGACTATTGAGAAGTCCAGCACATCAGTAATACACATTACAATATAATACCCCTTGCATCTATACAATAGAGCCATCTTTTTCAATGCAGGTCACAAAGGAGTGTCAAAGGATAATAAGAGGTAATTCATAGAAATCAGCGCACAAGTGGCGCACGCGGCTGGTGCACAGTGTGTGCGTGCGGCAGTGTGCGGCAGTGTGCGCCAGCCGCGTGCGCCAAAATCCATTTCCGCGCACAGCGTATTCATGGATTCTAACATCCATAACGAGCCATGGCACAGAGTGGCGCAGCGAACCTGCAGCAGCACCAGTTAAGTCCCCAAACCCCGCCCCGTGCTCCATGAACAGCACACAAATCCCGTACATGACGCACATGCCAGTGGACCAGCATACAGCCCCCCAACCACGAAAACGTCTGTAAAACTCCCTGCGCACCCCTCCGAATAAACAAACCCCGCTCGCAGAGGGGTGCGCCTAGAGAATCACACGCGAAAGAACCTGTGCGAGCAGGGCACGTGTATTCTGAGGGGTGCAAGGGGAGAATCACATGCGAAAGTGCTTGTGCAAGCAGGGTCCATGTATTTCAGGGGTGCGTGTGGAGAATCACACGTGATAGGCCCTGTGCGAGCGGGTATGTGTATTTCGGGGATGCGCATGGAGAATCACACGCGATAGGCCCTGTGCGAGCAGGGTACGTGTATCCTGAGGGGTGCACAGGGAGATTCACACGCGAAAGTGCTTGTGCGAGCAGGGTCCGTGTATTTTGGGGGTGCGCATGGAGAATCACACGCGATAGGCCCTGTGCGAGTGGGGTACATGTATTTTGGGGGTGCAGACGGAGAATCACACGCGACAGGCCTTGTGCGAGCGGGTATGTGTATTTCGGGGGTGCGCATGGAGAATCACATGTGATAGGCCCTGTGTGAGCGGGGTACATCTATTTCGGGGGTGTGTGTGGTGAATCACACGTGACTGTCCTTGTGCGTGCAGGTACGTGTATTTCGAGGGTGCGGGTGGAGAATCACATGCGATAGGCCCTGTGCGAGCAGGGTACGTGTATTCTGAGGCGTGCGCAGGGAGAATCACACGCGAAGGTGCTTGTGCAAGCGGGGTCTGTGTATTTTGGGGGTGCGCGTGGAGAATCACATGCAATATGCCCTGTGCAAGCTGGTACGTGTATTTCGGGGGTGCGTGTGGAGAATCACACGTGATAGGCCCTGTGCGAGCAGGGTACGTGTATCCTGAGGGGTGTGCGGGGAGATTCACACGTGAAAGTGCTTGTGAGAGCGGGGTCCATGTATTTCGGGGGTGCGCGTGGAGAATCACGTGCTATAGGCCCTGTGTGAGCGGGGTACGTGTATTTCTGGGGTGCGCATGGAGAATCACACGCGATAGGCCTTGTGAGAGCAGGGTATGTGTATTGCAGGGGTGCGTGTGGAGAATCACACGCGACAGGCCTTGTGCGAGCAGGTACATGTATTTCGGGTGTGCGCGTGGAGAATGATATGCGATAGGCCCTGTGCGAGCAGGGTAGGTGTATTCTGAGGAGTGCACAGGGAGATTCACATGCGAAAGTGCTTGTGCAAGCGGAGTCCGTGTATTTCGGGTGTGCACGTGGAGAATCACACGTGATAGGCCCTGTGCGAGTGGGGTACGTGTATTCTGAGGGGTGCGCTGGGAGTTCCAAACATGATTTTGCAGTGTGTGTCCTCCCAGGTGTGCCCTGTACCCCCTCCCCAGCCCCTGCAGCCAGTCCACACCACAGGGGACTACCCTGCACCCGGGTCATGTCCCGTAGGCAGCCCACCCACCTGGCCATGCCCCCCAGCCAGCCCACATGTCACCATGCACCAGTGAGCACCGAGTCATGTCCCCCTGCACCCCCAATCCCCCAGCATTGACGGGCACCTGCCAGCACGCCCGGAGACATGTCCCCCTGCACCCCAACCCACCTTGCATTGACGGGCACCTGCCAGCAGGCCCCGACTCATGTCCCCCTGCACCCCCACCCAACTGGCATTGATGGGCACCTGCCAGCAGGCCCCGACACATGTCCCCCTGCACCCCCACAACCCCAGCATTGACGGGCACTTGCCAGCAGGCCACGACACATGTCCCCCTGCACCCACACCCACCCAGCATTGATGGGCACCTGCCAGCAGGCCCCGACTCATTTCCCACTGCACCCCCACCCACCCAGCATTGACGGCCACCTGCCAGCAGGCCCCGAAACATGTCCCCCTGCACCCCCACCCACCCAGCATTGACGGGCACCTGCCAGCAGGTCCTGACTCATGTCCCCACCCAACATGTCATAAAGATGCACATTCATAGGCCTCATGTCCACCAAAATCCCACTGCATGCCACCCTAGTCTTGAGACACAATCAAGTTTCCCATCCACCCCACACTGAAAGGCCTATTTCTTGTCACAAACCAAAAGTCAACTATGCACATCAACACATGTCTGTCACACACACACACTGGGTGCCAGTGATTGTGTAAACCCACATTGTAACATGCAGTAAACCAAAGAGCGAATACCACAAATGGAAGTAACAAATCAAAATGTATTGTGCACAAAATGAAGCAAATGGAATCAAAGCATGAAAATAATTTTAAACAAGAAAAAAATGCATTTCCAAAAAAGAAACAAAAATAATGAAGTCACAATCCAAATTAATCCAAAATAAAGTTAGTGAAAACTACTTGTCCACCAAAGCAAATCCAAAGGAAACCTAAATTTAAAAATCCATTGATCCATGGTGATGTAAAATAATATGTTCGCAGAAATCCACAGTCCAACTATGTACAGGGTCCATGAGCCCAACAAATGAAATGAAACCTATAAAAAAACCCTACCTAATTAAGAACTATATACAAAAATGTGGGGCATTGTCCAAGCATCCCAAAAGAAAAAAAGAGAGAAAGGAAACCTAACACTAACTAACTATATACAATGGTGGTGGGCAAGTCCTACGGCTCACTCTGTGATGTTGTGGGTCAGGGCATCATCGACCTCCATGTCAATCTCCTGGAGGCGGGCCTCTGCCCTGGCCCTGAGGTCTCGCAGAGATGCAGTCATGGCCTGTTCCAACTCCCTGTGAGTTGCCTCGAGGCACTCAGCCCGCCTCAATGCCCGACGCATGGTGAACTCCGCCCTGACCATGGTGAGCCGTGCCTCTTCCACCTGCCGCCGCTCCGCATCTATCCGCTGACCCAAGCGCAGCCACACGGAAGACACTCCCATTTCAGGGTGCTCCTGCCCTCTGGCCGATGCCTGCCCCTCTGATGTTGATGGCCCGAGCCATCATCACTCCCACCTAGAGCCTGCTGCTGCTACTGTCCATGTGCCCTGTCCGATGATGCCTGCACATCCTCCATCTGCTGGTCTCCGGTTTTTGGGTTGTCCACCCCTGCTGGACCGCTGACTCACGACTGTGGCAGGGATGGGATCTCCACCAAGCTGGCTGTGTTGGTCAGACTAGGTCCACAGGGGGCCCGGGTGGAATCTGGGCCGGAAGACGGCAGGGAGAACGACTGGCGCATAGTCTCCACAGAGGAGGAGAGGTCCGCCAGAGTGCGCGACACATGTAGGAACCCACCGACCATGGCCCCTCCCAACTGTGCCACGTTGCCATGCAGCTCTTCGTGATGGCGTGCGTGGTCCCCCCAGGAAGCATTCACGTCATCATGAATGACACGCGTGCGCAACACGACACCAATCAGGACGGAGCCCATACGGTCATGGGACTCCTCATCTGCAGGTAGTGGAGAGCCAGATGACGTGGGCCTCCCCCCTACCTGCAGACGGGCCTGGGACGGGGCATCCCTGCTGGTGCATGCTGATGCAGTCACAGGGTCAGGGACAACGACATGCACAGGCCCCTCTGCGGCGACCTGTGCTGCCTCCTGACCTTGGCCCTGGACTGCACCACTTGCACCAGTGGTACTACCCCCACCAGGCCCTATGTGTGGCTCAGTAGTGGGCTCCTCCTCCTCTGTGGAGACCACCAACCTGGATGTCTCTGCACGGTCTTCTGCCATTGCAAGCCCCTGTGCGGGCTCACCCGGCCCTTGCGCTACAGCCGTAGTGGCAGATGCGGCACCAGTCCCCTCGCTCCCGGATAATGGCAATACATGGGAGGGTGGCTGGGCCTTGCGTCGCCGCCTGGTGGAGGCATCTCTGCCACTTAGCTCCACAGCGCCGTCTCCGCCCTCTTCTTCACTTGGCGGTGCATAGAGGGAGACATAGAACACAAGCATCAGGGTACTGTACAATAGTCCCTTAGACAGGAAACAATAACACATGAGTGGCACTGTAAAACGTCCCTTCCATCCTGTCCCTCCATAACACATGGGTCAATGCAGGCAACACATATGCAGAAACAGGCACGGTGCATGCAATCAACATCAGCATCCATGTACAAGGGCCTCTATTGACATAAATGTTGCCTTAAAACTCACATGCATCATGGCTCATACTGATTCCATGTACACACATCACGGGAGGGTCATGCATCATGGCTCGTACACCACAGACACAGTGGATACAAGGGTGACCAGACTGCATAAGTTAATCTACACATCATCATGGACATGTGTCATGCATCCATGGCATTTCAAAGTCACACACACGCTTCTCAGACATACAGACATGTACACCATACATGTACATGAGAGCAGCACCCATCTCTCACCCCCATCCATGTCCAAGAACAGGGACAGGCATGCATTCATGTGTGCTTTCCGCATGCTGCTCCCCATGTTGCATTGGAACACATGCACCATGCATGTGGTTCACGCATTACTGGTCTCACATGCATTACCATGATGTCCTTGCACACACACACATCCATACATGGCCTATGTTACACATACAGGGAAGTAGCTCACTACCAGCACAATGCAACATGCCCTGTTTCACACAGCAATTCATGTCCACTTACCGCTCGACTCCAGATGGGTCTTCCTCCGAAGGATCTGGGCATGGAGCGCTGGGCTTATGCGTTCCAGGCACCCCTCTACATCCTCTGCCTTCATGAGGCGCCGTCCTTGTTGAGGGTCCTGGACCTGAAGTCCTCCCAGCACTTCCAGACGTGCCTGATGTCGCGGGTTGCCACCCCCTCTGCGTTGATGGCAACCACTGCGTTCTCCCAGATCCTCTCCTGTCCTTCCTTGTTGGTGCGCGATGGTGTGAAGAGGGCATCATAATGCCCCAGAACTAGCTCCACCAGGACACCAACTTCCTTCTCACTGAAGCTAGTGGCCCTCTGCCTCTCTGGCTGGGGGTCGCTAGTGGTCTCGGATGGTGTTTGCCCCGACATGGCAACCCTGAGGCAGGTGTGGGTGGGCAACTGGATCCTGTTGCTGGGCTGTAGAGGGATGGTATCCCAGTTGGGAGTCTTCTGTTCCATCAGGGGTGGACAGAGCAACTGGACCCCTGCAGATAGCTGACATGCAGGCACCAAATAGCAGGGCATGTGGGCAGCAGGCAGGCAGGCAGCAGCAGATGGCAGGTGGGAGCGTGATCGGGGCACTTTGGGGCAGGGAAATGTACTTTTGGGCAGGAGCGTGGTCTTCCGTTTGTTGTCGCGTGGCCAGCTTGATACGGAGTGATTTGGCCCGTGAAAAAAGTGCACGTCAGCGTGTAATTCGAGGAAAGCCCCTTAGCACGTAAGTGCCTCTGTGACGTAACGCGCACAGGCATTTCCCTCAACACAGTGCATACTGGATCAGCATGTGAAAAAACCACACGTCCGTGTGTGAATGCATGTAATTCGAGGAAAGGGCCTAAGCGTGTAAGTGACGTGAGGCGCGCGGGCATTTCCCTCAGCACGGGTTAAAGGTGAGCGGGACCAGCAGTTCACTGTATGTGCCTTTTGTGGAGACCGACGTGTGTGTTGCTACTTCGTGTTGCTTCGCGCGCCATGCACAACTTCACAGCAGATCAAGGACGTATCTCTTCTTTTGGCTGGGGTATTGGCTACGCATGTTTTTCATCATAACGCTAGTCAGGCGGTGGGTCGCACACGCTATTTTTCCCACTGCGGCTGCCCCTGTGTATTGCATACCCGTTTTTGAGGTCATAGTAGCCTGCGTGTCCCACGCATATGCGTTTTTCTTGTTCCTGGGTGCCACCGCCTACTGTGGGAGGTTAATTCCAAGCACGTAGACTGCAGGGGTTGCATGCACGGTTTTACTGCAGTCTTGGGGTGCCTGAGCGTTGCGTGACCCGTCACTTCATCACCGGGGTCACATACTGGGTGCTGTTAACATCTTGCATCCCACTCCCATCACCCCAATTGCCCAGGACAATTGTCGTGTACACCTCCCATTGGCACTTCTCCATCTTTGCCGGCACTACTCCATCTGTCCCATGGTTGGGAGGCCACCAAAGGTGAGGGGTGCCTCAGCTGGGTGTACTCCTTGTGGTGGGCGTGGTCAGGGATGTGGCCGGGGGTGACCAGGGAGTAGGGGGGCTCCAGGGTGTCCAGGGTGGCCGCAGAGGGGGAAGAGGCAGGGGTGTGTCACTTGGGCACGATGTTGTGCCATGTGTTGGTGCAGTCATGCCACCACCCCCTGTGGTTCAGAGAAATGCAGCTTCTGCATCTGGCACTGGCGCACATGTGACCCGACAGTCTGTTTCATCGACTGCCGCGGGCCCAAGGGTAGTGGTAGCCGCAGGTGCAGCTGTGGACACCACCATCCAGGCTCAGAGTCTGCCAGCGCAGGCTGCGAGACATGTGTCCCTGGGGCAGTAATGTCATCTGCTGCCCCAACCAGCCGGGTGTTGGCAAGTGCAGGGGCAGATGCAGCCAACAAAACCCTGGTTGTGAGTTTACCAACCAGGACAGTCGCAGTCAATGACCCTGCCACAGCGGATGTTGCTGCACAGGGACCATTTGAGGGCACCCAGATGCCACTGACGCAAGTCAGGCTTTTGGTCGTCCTTCCACCTGCCACTCCCTTGGCTCAATCCACCGGTGTCACTGGACATACTGATCAGGGCGGCATTTGCCAGCCAGGGTCTGCGCCAACATCCAAGAGGAGGAAGGTTGTACCTGCAGCACAGGCTGGGACCCCACACACAGCCACGAACTCCTGCTCGTCAAGGAAGAAGCCTTTCTGTGCGCAGGAACTGGACTTCCTCGTGGACTGCAAGCTGGACAACAACCGTGACATGCTAGTGGGGCCTAATTGTCAAACTACGGCTGCCCATCGTGATACCCACTGGAAGCAAGTTGCAGAACATGTGAGTGCATTCGGCCATGAGGTGCGCACGGCGCAAGAGTGCAAAAAGCATTGGAATGACCTCAAACGCAGCGCTAAGGCAAAGAATGCCTCAAATTACAACATGACTCTGGTGACTGGCAGTGGGCCGGCACCTGAGGAGGAAGACCGTTGCAGAGTTCATACCACCTGAATCGGTCGAAGGAGTGGGAGAGATGCCGGACTTTGATGCCCAGTCCAGTGATTGTTGCTACGTGTTTGTCGAGGCCATGTGTGTTTTACTTGTGTGATATGTTGTGCATGACTGCCACTACATGTGATGTGTACATGGCTCAGATGTGCAAGTAATGCAATGCTTCACTGATGCATGGCTGCTCTGCAGGATGGTGGACATGTGGAGCAGACGGGGACTGTTCTCATCACAGGGTCACCTGGATGCCCCTCCAGTCCATGTTCCAGCTCACTGGCCCTTCTGCATGTAGCCTGGGGTGTCCTTCCTCTCAGCACTGGGACTATTTCATTGCATGACTGACGTGCATGTGTCCTCTGCCTGCATGCTGGTACTCCACGTAGGCATTCTCCCTAGCCCCTCCACCCCCCTGCTTCCCAATATCACCTTTGCACTGCTCTGCATCATTTTTCGTAATGCAATGGGCTGTTCATGCGTCCTGTGTACATGCTAACTTCCACCAGCCAACCTGCCAGACATGTGCACTGGGGTACATCCTTTGTACTTGATGCAGGGTGTCTCACTTGGACTGTGCAGATGGCAGATGCTCCGCAGGGACATGAGTGCCCATTCATGCTCCATGTGCATTCCATGCATGCCCCTATGTGTCCTTGACTGGATGACCATTTTAGTACGTGTCCTGGGTGACCTACATTGCATGGCATTTCATCAGCCTTCCCATGGCCACTGTGGCTCAGCCCTGCATCGCAAACATGTTTAGGGTGTGACAGTCTGTGTGGGTCACAGGACTCAGCCTGTTTCAGGCCCACTGACTCTGTCCAACTGGTGTAGTGTCTTCTGCACACGTGGGTGTACTCCTGAGGGTTCATCATGTGTCCTGCTTACTGTCCCATCATCATCTGCTGTGTTGTCACTTGACTCAGATGATGCAATTGATGCTAGACAACACTGTCTGGGAATGCACAGGTCTCTGGTCACCCTTTTGATACCATGCAAGGCATCCCTGCATTTCCACTTCGGGTGAGGGGTGGTTTGCTTGTAGCCATGCAACCCATTGCATGCACATTGCATGTGATGCCTGAACTTGACCTTGCATTGCCTTTCACGTTCTCTGATACACATCATGAAGTACTTGTACATGTAGATAGTGAGTAACTTACAAAAGTCCAGCACTGCATCGACCCACTTCTGAGCGGTATAACACCCTTCTACATGCCTAATCACAGAAGCAATGTCAAGTTCACCCGGCATGTATGGCAGGTTCTCTTTTGTGTGTGACATGTTTGTTTGTTTGTTTGTTTGTTTATTTAATATACCGCAAAGCCAAACCCGCAGGTAGCCGGGCGCAAACATTACAAGGATACTTGAGAACTTAGTTACAGTGAAACACACAAAATAGGCTGTAGGACAGATCAACAACATTACAGTCTGAATATACTTATACAGTTAATGCCAGGTGTCGGAAGCATAAAGAAATAGGCAGTAGGACAGTTCAACAACGTTACAGTCTGAATATACTTATACAGTTAATGCCAGGTGTCGGAAGCATAAAGAGCTAAGCAACAATCAACCACAGTTTTGTAGTCCCGGTAGGATCCAGTGAAGTTCCTAGATACTAACAGTGGTAGTCGGAGGTCCCTATGGGGGGACAGGTTAACAATGGGCATAGTCGGGAGGTGTCACTCAGGACGAGTGGTTCTAGTAAAAGAGGGTGATCACATTAGATGTCATTAGATTGTATCCATGAAAGAACCTTGCGCCTGCAACTTAGGTAAGGTTGGTCCTTTCTAAGTTCTAAGGGGAGTTTGTTCCAGGTTTGGGCAGCTATGACTGGAAAGCTAGCGCCGCCAGCTGTACTCTTTTTGTATTTAGGCACCATCAAGGTATAAGCGTTAGTCATTCTTGTGGAGCGGTTTGAGATTCTCTTGTTGATTCTGTTTGCTAGATAGGGAGGAGCTATATTGTAGAGGCATTTGGACGTGCGCAAGAGAGTTTTGAGGGTGATCCTGTCTTTAATTTATTTGCCAGTGGATATTCCTTCTGGCGGTAGAGACATGGGCTCTGTTAGGAATGTTTAATGCTACTCTAAGAGCGTTATTTTGGAGTGTTTGGAGTTTGTTAAGGATATACTTGTTAGATCCCGCATATAGGGCATTACAATAGTCCAATCTGGATATGATAAGTGCATTAGCTAAGGTAATACAGCTAGCCTCTGTTAGGAATGGTCTACATGCTCGGATCAGTTTACAAGTATAGGCTGTGGAGGAAGCTAGGGAGTTCATTTGTTTCTTAAAAGTGAGTGCTGAGTCCAGATAGACCCCAAGGGTTTTGACTGCAGGCATCACTTTGATGACATTGTTGTCAATGTTAAACGAGGCATAGTTAGGTTCAAGTTTTTTAATCGCTGTCTCTGTGCCGAGGATTAGTATCGCCGTTTTGTCGTCATTCAGACAGAGGCCATGGGATGCCATCCATGCCTGAATGAGGAGATATATCTTATTTAGCAAGGCTGGGTCTTTCAAGAATTTAACTGAAAGGGGGATGAGGATCTGAGTGTCATCTGCATAGTTAGTGTAGATGACACCCAGTCTATCCAACTTGCCAAACAAAGGTTTGGTAAAGATGTTGTACATAGTAGGAGACACACATGATCCCTTGGGGACACCGCAGGAGACTTGTATGGGATCAGCAGCTGCTAGGGGGGAGAAGACTCTCATAGTCCGGTTAGCAAGGAAGGATTGAACCCAGGTTATGGCATCGCTTGAAAAATGGGCAGCAGAGCCAAGGTGATTGCATAAAACTGCATGATCTACCAGGTCAAAGGCTGCCGAAAGGTCAAGGAGGAGGAGCATAGCTGATTTTCCATTATCCTTCAACTCGTCAATTTGAGTCTTAAGATCAATCAGGGCTGTTTCAGTACCGTGAAGGGGGCGGAAGCCGGATTGTCGTGAGCCTAGAAGGTTATTAGTTTCAAGGTAGTCCTGGATTTGCAGGTAGGCTATCCTGACGATAATTTTGAGTAGGAATGGGACGGTAGTGATGGGTCTGTAATTTGTCAGGATGGAAGGGTCAAGAGTTTGTTTTTTTAGCAGAGGTAGGACCCAAGACTGTTTAAGGATATTGGGCACTAGGTTAGTCTTAAAGGAGGCATTGATCAGTTTAGAGATGAAGGGAGCTAGGTCTCTCACTGCATCTTTTATAATTTGAGGAGGGCAATTATCTCCTTTACAATTAGAAGGCTTTAGGGAGAGTATACTATGTTCTGTCTCTAGTATGGTTATTTGTTTGAAGCTAAAGGGGTGAGGAGTGTTATTGGACTGGTTTAGGGAGGGCTGTACCTTGGGAGTAGGCTCCGCTGGCGATAGCAAGGCAGTTTTTTTAAGTGCAATTTTGGTTTGAAGAGAGCTAATTTTTCCTGCAAGGGCATTTTGTATATTAGTGCATCAGAGCTTATTTTTGGGAGTATAATCAGTGTGCGGTATGGGTGATTCCATGTCACGCAGGATGGAGAATAATTCCTTAGTGTCAGATTTGGCTTTAGCTATTCTGTCATTGTAAGTGTTTTTTTTGTGCTAATAATTTCCTTTTTCTATGGTTTGGAATGGGTGGCTAACTTGATTTTGTTCTCCTCAGTAGGCGAGTGTCGCCATATTGATTGCAGTTTTCTTTTTTGAGTTCTTTCAGTTGAGGTGTGAACCAGTTATTCAGGTGGGAGAGTTGTTTGCCTTTACGGATTTTGGTGGGGCAATCAGATCTAGTGCCTTGGCCATGGTGCTATTATAGGTTTCCACAAGTAAGGTTGGGTCTGTAATATTGTCTACATTGTTAAGGGTGGGGAGGAGGTGTGGAAGGAGTTGTTCTACTGTGATGTCTTTTTTACTTCTAGTGGGGAGTGGCAGGGCCATAATTATAGGTTTAGGGTGGGTAAGGTCAAGTGAGGCAGAGAATGAGATTAAGTGGTGGTCTGTCCATATTTGAGGAGTTATACTGGTGATACTGATGTTGCAGTTCAAGTCAGCAACCCAATCTAGAGTCCTGCCTTTAGAGTGTGTAGGGGTAGTGGCTTTTTGCATTAATCCATAATCATGCAGTAGTGCGGTGACAGATGTGGCATGTTTGTCATTACAGTCATTGAAGCCAAGGTTGAAGTCTCCTAATAGTAGGAATTGTGGATGGCCTTTTGTATTGTTAGTCAGGATACTAGTTAGGTCGTCCTCGAAGGTTCCTAGTGGTCCAGGTGGTCTGTAGATCACATAGATGGTGAGAGTACGGTTACATGAGAGTTGGAGTTTGGCAATGAGGAGTTCACAGGACTGAAATGGCGTAGTAGTAGCTCGTCTGATAGGCAGGTTGGCTTTGTGGATAATAGCTAAGCCACCTCCTTTGGTGTTAGGTCTGTCAACTCTTAGCAGTCGGTAGCCGTCTGGTATTGCTAGCATAATAGCAGGGCCAGCAGCCTCATGGAGCCAGGTTTCAGTTATTCATAGCAGGTCTAGGGTCTCATTAGTTAGGGTGTATGAAATCTCAGTGGCATGGGCTACCATTGATCTAGCATTAATGAGGGACCCAGTTAGCAAAAGGGTGCTAGTTGGTATGGTAGTAGAGGGTTGCATCTTTTTAGTTAAAGTAGCTACTTGAGATAGTAACTGCTTGGTAGGTGAGGCACCTGGGGCAGAGGAGCGGGCTTGGGGTGTTGTGAACGTTTGTTCATTGGGTTAGTTGGGTTGGTATAGCCCCGAAATGTGTGGTTGGATGATGGTTCATGTAGATGGGACAGTCCAGCCCTTAGTCTCATGTTTCTATCTTTAGGTGGGCAAGAGGCAACGGGTGCAAGTGCCATGATAGTAAGGAGGCTCAATGCAAAGTGTGCTGTATGCTTTTGGGAAGTTTTCATTATGGTCTTGGGCAATGAGTAACTGAGTTTGTTGGTGCAAGTTAGGCTAGGACCTGGCCTTGCATGGACATGTGTAGTTTAGACAATGTGCTGGAAGTTGGGTGGACTAGGCACGTGCAATTATACTATAAGCTACAAAGGCCTAGACATATGCAGATTAGGCAAAGTACTGGACATACGGCTGACTAGACAAATACAGATATGCTATGAACTGCAGAGGCAAGGTCAAAGGCAGTCACAGATTAGGCTAAAAGCATTGTGCAGGCAGGTAAGAACCAGTATGGCAACAGGGCCTGTCTAGGTTTGACAATCACTGATTAGGCTAAAAACACTTTGCAGGCAGGTAAGAACCAGTATGGCAACAGGGTCTGTCTAGGTTTGACAATCACAGATTAGGCAAAAAAACACTGTGCAGGTCGGTAAGACCAGTATGGCAACAGGGTCTGTCTAGGTTTGACAATCACAGATTAGGCTAAAAACACTGTGCAGGCAGGTAAGAACCAGTATGGCAACAGGGTCTGTCTAGGTTTGAAAATCACAGATTAGGCTAAAAAACACTATGCAGGCAGCTAAGAACTAAGGCAACTGGCAGTAGTATTGTTTCTAGTGGCCACTTAAAATTGCTCTAATAAAGCGGGAGCAACAGCAATACATCTCAATAAAAGCATTACAGTAATATGCATGGCAGTAGTATCAGAGTGTAAGTATATGGTTAGCAAGAGAATAGTTGGCTAAGGGACAGTAGTGAAGTAGTCAATTATACGTTATGGCTAGCCCAAGTGAGCATTTTAACTCATTCAAAACTTGAAAATATGATGTGGTTGACACACCATATAGACTGACGTGGGCCCGAAATTCAAAGGTGCATTACGCAGCTCAGCGTGGCTTGCCATCGTACAAGCAGGTATCATATTTGCTGAATATAAGTGTAGGTTGGGTGGGGGTAAGCAGTATGGGGTGCGGCACCGGTAAGAATGTGTGCTAGAAAGAATGTAATTATTTGTCCATGTATAAAGTGCATACGTGATGCGATATGTGAGCCCAACAAGGTCAGACAACTGTGAAGCCAGGTGCCAGTGCATAAGTGCAAGAGTCCATCGCACAGCCAGCAGAAAAAGTGTCTTTTAAACAGTTCCTAACAGCAATGTGAACAACAATCTGATGGAATAAACAGCACAACAATGGTTGTAATGAAGGTTTGACCGAAACACTGGTGAGCTGCTTACCCTCAGTTTGCTTCATGTGCTGGCTGTCTGGGTGATGTCCATGTGTGTGTGTGTTGTCTGCTTCTAACATGTGTAGTGATCTGTTTTTCTCTCTAATTTTCAGATGATGATACAATGGAGCCAGAGGATGGTGTGGTCATACCAGGCACAGGGTTGTTATCACTACAGCAACCCGGCACAAGTGGGGGTCATGGGGTGATAGGCCACAAGAACCCACATGTGCTACAGACCATCTTGTCTTTGGCTGGCAATGAGTCCAGCCCAGATGACCACTCTGACGTCCATGTCGAGTTGGATGTGTGTCAGGTCCATACGTCAGGGGTGAGTGATTCTGATGTGGACACTCCTCTGTCTGCAACACCTGCACTGAGGGGTCAGACAGTGGTGGGGCCTCCGCCTGTGGTGGATAGGGACACAGGGTCACCCTCCACACCAGTCGCTGATGGGCCTGGGCCATCACGTCGATGGGGGCATGTAGTCATGCAGCCGCGGGCGGTGCCAACCCAATGAGGACGGCTGGTCCTTGGCTCCTGCAGGTGGTAAGCCCAGCAATGCGGTGGCCGCGCCACCGAGGTATACTGAGTGGGAGTGAGACATGACTGCCAATTCAGAACGCCAGGGCGCAGCATTGGAAATCATCACTGTGAGCATTGAGCATGTGGCCCAATCCGTGCGTGCTCTCCCCTGCTAGGCAGGTGCTTCTCCAGCAGCGGGTGGCACAGTCCACGGCCCACTCTCTCAGGCTGGGCATGGCGGCCTCAGACAGGGCACGCCAGGCTGAAATGTTGTCTTTGCGTCAAGCAATTGCTGCTCACGCAGAGGCACACAGGGAGGCCCTGAGGGCTGAGTATGAGTCCCTCAGATCCACTCTGGGTGTCCTCATGATGTCCCAGAGGGCGCGGTCAGAGGATAGGTTTGAGCAGCTTGAGCGTACCATCTCGGCTGAGCTACGTGCTTGCCGGGAGGTGCATCAGTTGACCAGCCAGGCCTTGCAGGAAGAAATCTGTGTTACATGTGTTACCTTGCAAGAGGAAGCACGTGTATCACTGGAGGTTCTGCATGCAGACCTTGTCTCATCGCCACACAGAACCAGGCTCACCCGTCCGGAAGACTTGCTACCAATGAGGGGCAAGCTGCGGCTAGGTGTGGTCAGGCTCCTGTGCCACGTCCTCCTTTTCAGGAAGAGCCAGACTCGGACGACGAGGTATCTCCCACACAAGTCGGGCTGTGCAGTCGTTGAGCCCATGGAGGTTTTTTTTTCTCAACATCATCGCATGTGGGTGTTGAGCTGCACCCTGTACCTCCCCCCTCCTGGTTTCCTCCCCTCCTTGGTCATATGTGGCCATTTTTGATTTTTCTTTTTAGTTTAGTTAGTTAACTTTCAATTTGATAGTTAGTTTAATTAGGTAATATAGGTTTTTTACAGTTAGTGTAATTAGTTAATATAGTTTAAAATTGCTTGTCTATTGTGCTTTCATGTGACAGTGTGCTGCTTTGTGGCTTTTGAAAGCATCCACTGTCTGTTCCAGCTGGTCCCTTGAAGCTTGTCTCGTGTATGTGTTTACAGCTTTGGGTCCTGACTCACATAAGCAACTCCTGCTTCCCTTATCCATGGGCTCGCAAGGGTGGTTCAGTGTTATAGCCTATTTCACAAGGGCTTTGGACTGTCATATCTGTGGTGTGTCTGCTGCTGAACTACTTGTGTTAACACCCCTAGTGGGGATTATCAGGGTCGTATCGACCGCATTTCTTCTTTTGAGAGATGTGTGGTTTCATGATTCATGTGTACATTAATTGCTATACATTGTGTAGTATGTTTCTTATCTTTACTGTACATGTACTTGATGCAATTCATGCTGTAGACAGTGGCTACCACACTTTGCCTGTCAAAGTCACACTGATGGTGTGAATTCTGATGTACGTCTCTGACATGCTCTAGTCATGACCTGCCTGAAGAGACACACACAGGGGAATTTCCAGCATTAATCATGTGTTTTGTGCCCTTTCTGCAGGGGAATGAGCCCCCAGACCACCTCTGCCAGCAGACATGGGCCATTGGACGTCTGGCAGCTGGACACGTTCGGTGGTGCAGACATGCGCATGTGTGTGCAAGCAAAGCCACAGGGATTGCGCTCATACATCCAATAGAAGCATACGTGATTCCAGGAACTCCAGGCAAGGTGAGCAGCACAAGGGGCCCACATCGCAGCCAACCTTCCATCAGGCCAGTTGCACATGCATGCTAAGTAGCGCCACTGACGGTCAGCTTGGACAGGTATTGGTGTTGAAGCGCACAGTACAGCTAAGATGCGTTGATGGACTAATGGCTAGTTGATGTCAAAGTTGTCAGGGGCACACGCAGGGGCAGTTGCACATATCCTCCGGTCCACCATGGTCCATTGAGGCAGATGTATTAGCTCTGTAGCGTTCCGAGCCAGGGAAAGTAGCAGTGCACAGGGACACACAGCGAGGGGCAGACTTGTGTGCAGTGCATGTCATTTGCATGTTGAAATTGACAGATGTACTACCTACTTTATTTGGGGATGCCGGAACACGACTTGTACTGAAGTCGTACCTCGCTAAATGCGTCTAGCTGCTTACCCAGGGAAGATCGCATGTTGTGTGAATCTTGTCACATTGGTCTTCCATTTGCCACGCACCCACGTGCGTCGGAGTTACTGCATTGACTGTGTATGAACCATCAAGGGGGGAATCTTATGTATGGGTACGAAGCACCACAGAAGATTGTTTTTTTGTATAGGAGTTTGTTACTTTAGGGCATGTATGGTGGAGTGTGTGTGTTATGGGTACACACAGATTAGTAACTCTGACTCTCTTTGCAGCATTGAACTGCTCCTGTTAACGGACCTGAGAATGTGCAGGCAGGAGGCAAGCACTCACCCCAGAGATAAGTTTCTCTTTGACTTCCATTTGAGTCATTTGGTACAATGTGCATGATGAACACGTTTTGTCTGATTGTGTATTTGTTAATGTGAATAGTAGATTTTTGTACATTCCCTACTTTCCCTTGACAATCCTACTCCCCTCTCCTGCCCCTCTTTCCGGTTATCCAGAATACCAATGCCTGTCCCGACAACATATCCCTGACCCTCCTTCCCCACTGGGGTCTCAGAGGCCTGTGTAAGTTTGACCTTGCAGGCACCCAGCCCACAGTGGGTGTGGTTGATTGATGCAACTCCTGTGCCCGTTCACCACAGCTGTGACACTACACATCAGTTTGTGGTGCATCATTGTATATTATTTACCAAACATGGTACACATCCTGTTGTGGCATTGTTTCACTGTGCTACCTTGGTTGTTCCATCATTGTGCTAGTACTTGTGCTTTGTGATTTACTGCTACTTCAAGTCATCTACTGGAGACTCTTCTGGTGTATTTTGCTGCCTGCAGGCTTTTTGCTTGCCTTGTGTGTTTGGCTCCTTTGTGTCCTCTTTGATTGGGTATTTTTGCCAGTCAAGGTGGGCTCTGAGGATGCTGGACACTTTTTACACACATGGTGGAAGATGGATACAAAGGGGAAGGGTGATCCTGTGGCCAGGTAGACTTCAAGGAAGAAGGCTACATACCCCAGGCGCAGTTGTTCAGTGGGTCATGGTGATATGTGAGGGGGGGTTTGTTGTTGGACAGTTGGCTTGGCCTACAGTGTGATGGGCACCCTGACATTGTAATTGTGGTGTCCTATGTACATGATGTATTCTGCTGATCAATGCCTGTTCTTGTGTTGTGTTTACTTTCAGGTGTGAGGGGATTGGTGTGGTTTGACATGCTGGCATGTACACATGGGCAATGTTCACATGTGATGTGTAGAGGACACTGATGGTCACTTGATTGCACATGCATGTATTGAGTGCATGTCCCTACTGACACACACACACTCGCACTATGATCCACAACATGTACAACCACCGTTCCATGTCCACATGTGCACTCAGTTTGCCTTCTGGGGCCCACTGTGTCCCTGCAGCACATGATCTATGAACATGTGTGGATCCTGTACATGCGTCATTTGTTTTTTATTTTAGTTGGTTGTTTTCATGTGATGCTCAGGGTGTGCTTCACACACAATGGCTGGTCACTATGCTGTGTGCTCAGCAGTGTGTTGCAGGAGATGGACACAGCACACAGATTCTGCAGTGGTGATTTTGCCGTGCCCAATGTGCATGTAAACAGACATTCATTGTTATGTTCATGCTACAACTGTTGGTATGCATTTGGGTATGACTTGTTTTGTGTGGGAGGTTGTTGGTCAGTCATTACATCTGATTCCAGGACAGGCATCATTGTCTGATTCCACTTTCAATTTTTCTCATGTCAATCCGTAGATTATTGGTACTGTGTTGGGGTTTTGCTCTTGCTTGCCATGTCATGGTGTGGCAGGCAAGGGTGATGTGGTTTTGGAGGGTTTGGGTGACATACCAGTGATTGTCATGGCCTGTTTTGCAGATGTGTGTGATACACAACTTGCATGTGTTCCTTTTGGTCACACAGGATTGGTTAGGTTTGAGTAGCTAGGGATGCACACAACGTGGCACTTCCATGGCAACATTCTCAGGGTGGTAAGGTTGTGACAGTTGGCTGTCTCTTTGTCATCATTGATTGTCACCTGGTATGTGCCAGGCCTGTGTGCACTCCGCAGGGGTGGGAGTTTAGGTGAAAAATGTGGCCACAAGTTGGGTGCGGGCTGCCTCGCCACGTGCCCTATCCCCTCCCATGGCCAGACTGCACATTGATGGAATGCCAATGCTTGCGGTTTCGGTAGATGTGCTCAATGGCCCTAGGTGATCGTAGGGCCACATGGGTGCAATCTATGGCACCAAGCACTTTGGGGAAGTGTGCCATCCTGTAAAAGTCCTGGAGAACGGCCTGCCTTTCTGCGGGTGTTCTGGGCATGTATGTGTGCCTGCGGACTGAGGGGCGCGCAGTCCTGATTGCCAAGACCTGGTGTAGGCAGCATGACTGCGTGGCCTGTGAGACCCCCCCCCCACTATGGCAGTTGTCCGCTGAAATGACCCAGTGGCCAAAAAATGCAGGACATTGAGCTCCTTCTCCAAGGGGCTCAATGCTTGGGAGCAGAGGGTGGGGGATGTAAGGTCATCTTCCCACTCCTTGACCAGGTCTAGCATGATACGAGTTGGACACCTATACATGCCGTAGACCTGGTCATCAGGCATCCCAAAAAGGCTAGTCCAGGGCTAGTCCTCCTGCGGTGTCCCACGATCAGTGCTGCGACAAATGGGGCATTCATCGTAGCGGTATAAACGTGTTTGTTGTTTGTGCGCACTTTTATACTGTGCGCTGGGACGCTAACACCTGCCTTCCTGTGGCAGACGTGTTGACGCCTGTGCGCGTCTTTTAGCGTGCACTTGTTTCCCGTATTCGAATCCATGAATACGAGTTGTTCACGTGCATATGGGCGTTCTGTGTATTTCCCTTCAGTACTTCCCCAGTTATGCCTTCTTTTTCATGCGTTGTTCCCCATTCCGCGCATTACGCCCCGTGTCCCGCCCCCTTTTTGGTGTGTGCGTGGACATTGTGCACTTTACCTGTGTGCGTCACGTATGGCGTTCAGGTTGTTGCAATGACTGCGCGCCCGTGTGCACCACGCACGGATTTGCGCACTACTAGTGGAAAACACGCACAGCCCCTTCCTTGAATCGCACGCATGCGCGTGTGTTTGCTTTCTCACGCTTGCGCCACCTTGCGCCAGCTTGCGCTGTGATTTTCGGCACACATTTGTTCCATGAATCGACCCCTATATGTTCACATCATATTTGGAATAAAGATAGAAGTAACACTTAGATGTAGAGTTGGCATAAAACAAAATTGTTCAATGTATTCCTCAGATCTATTCAGTAACGTACAGGTCACAAAAAGATATCAGAAGATACTCAATGGTCATTCTCATAAAGGAAATGCAGGTCGAAGCAGCTCTTTGTTGACAAAATGAAGAAAACACATACTATTCAATGTACATCATAAAAAAGCACCAAAGTGGAATTTCTCATTCATTCCACGTGGAAAAAGAGAGTCAGGTTTGTCAATTCAGAATGTCTCTTATTGGGATAGCTTCCCATTAATATCACCTCCCCTTGGTGGAGAGTGTATAACGTCTAATATCACGCATCTCAGTTGCGATATATTGTGTCTGTTTTCATAGAAACGACAATGGACTTTGAATTTCCTATTGCCTGTACTTATGTTGGACTTGTTTTCTGACCAGCGCTCCTCACCCTCGAGTGTATTCTGACCAGTGTAGTGTCTACAACATGGGCAGGAAAGACCATACATCACATTCTGTGTTCACATGTTGTGAAATGTTTTTGTTCCATTTTTCTTCCTATCTAAAAATATCTTATAGAGTCACCCCTATGAACTTTGTGACAGTTATGGCAGTTTAAACATGGATATGTGCCAAGTTTAGGTTTTTGAATGAATTTCTGTGTTTCCTGTCTCCTTCTTTGCCTTGACCAATTGATTTCAGAATTGTTGACCCTGTTTCTATGCCATCATGCGTGGTTTAGCGAAATATCATGGTAATTGCGGATGCAATCGAATGTTTCCAAATGGTCTTAATGGTTCTAATTACTAATAACACTGCCACCCTGTTAGGCAGGATTGTATACAGTACTCTTTGGGTGCACTGTGGGGTGATTCAACCCACTTTTGCTCTGCCATGCGGCATCACTGTGTTCTGATGGAGCCATAAACATCAAAGTTGCCGCAAAACCCTTGTGCGCGCCAAAACCTCTGAAAATTGCGCTCTGCAAAGCACAAAAAGATGGCTGCCCAATCTGCCATGCATGTTGTCAGTGGTGGAACAGAGATCTCTATCCTGAAACATGTCACTGGGCTCCACAACAAGTGAAAATGGAGTGCAGAGGGAAAAGCAGTGCTCTGCTAAAGGAAATCCAAAAATCTTGCTTTAAATTCTTATTCTTGGTTGCTGAAAATGCAGAATGCTGGCACAAAACACCCTTAAACAATCAAAATTTGGTTGGGTGTTACAATTCACTTAGTTCAAGAAATCATTGTGAACTTACAATATCTTGAAAAGCTGAAAGTAACAAAGAAACATCCACAGCAAAAGTTACCTGCCTGTGGAATCTGTCACAGTACCCTCGGCCGCCTGAATGACAGCTGTCAGAAGCCTGCATGATAAACTTGAAAACATATATATAAACTGAAGTCAAATGTTTGAAATCAAAATGGCCTGTTCCTGAGAGTAACCTATGTTGTAATTGTTAATCCCATGGTTTAAAATCTGGAATAAGTGTTCTAGCTGTTCGTTTAAGCTATGGAAAAATGCAACAGAATTAACATTTAAATTTAGGCCTGGCTAAAAGCCACCCAAACTGATATAACAGCTTTCCTCACAGAGGCAAGGCTGTCCAATCAGCTCTCTCCACCAGGAAATCACACCTATGTGAGGATTATAGGGTGGGGGAAGAAATTGGTCTGCAGTGGGGAATAAGACAATGGATATCCTCCTGCTAAAGGAAATGCGAGGCGTGAAGGGTCGTAAATGGCCTTTGCCCAGGAGAAACAGGGAGAAGATGCTCCTGGGTCCCAGGGAGAGACCAAAGGGGTGGAGCTAAACAACCATTTGTTGCTTAACAAGGACAAAAGACACATTTTAAAAGACTGATAACTTACTATGTAAAATTTTGCAAAATATAGAAATAACAGCATTGTTAATGTAATTTCTGGATGCACTGGTGAAAAGGCGCCAGAACTCTGACATATTCTGGGAACAAAATGTGACACTAAATGTATATCTGATAGAAGTATGAAACTTTATAAACGGTGCACATGTTCAACACGCACATTTGTAGAAATATGCTCCTAAATTGGACATTGTGTTCCGGATGAAAAGGGCAAAATTTGGTGGAAAGCAGACACAGGATCCTACCGCAATGGGGTTTGGAGGAGTATATGCTACACAAAAGATGTAATCTGTATATATGATTGTTATAGAGGTTGCACATGTGGAAATATGTCTTGTACTAAAAGTAGATTTTGTGTTCAAGATGCTAGGGGTGGACTCTAAGCCTCTTAAACCCACACCATAAAGGTGACACCATGTTTTTCTCCTCCTATCAAGGAAGCGTCCCCAACCAGCACGATCCCTGACCAATCCCTCTTCAAAGGGGCGAGCTTAGGCTAAACAAGCCCACACACCCGTTTATCATAAGCATAAATAGAGAAAGCAGAGGGTAGAAAAACACAGACAGATTCACCCACTATCCGAATGCTGGCGGAGCACCTGCTGCAGAACTATTCATCTCACTTGCTCCAGACTCCAGAAACGTGGCAAAGCAGAAAGGCCCCTTGCATAGCAGAACCACTTTTAGCTAGGCCTTAAACTTCCAGGACCAGAACCAACCCATGAAACCTATGAGGAACATCAAACATACAGCCGGGCTGTGCTGTACTGCTTGCCTGTGAAGGCAAGCGTCCCCAACCAGCACGATCCTCCCCGCAATGAGAGACAATGAAGGACTCTCCCAGGATGGGAATAAGGCCAAGACAAAGTGCGGGTGAGCGTAAATGGGAGTTTATCAATCAGAATAGGGTATGCAAAGAACTCTGCAAACTCCGAGAGCGCTCTGTCTGACAATAGCAAAGACAGGCGTATATATTTACAAAAAACATCATCAGAACCTACATACTATAGGGGGCACAAGTTCAATGGGATTGGGTGGCGACGACTAGCTATAGGTGCTGCTGCGATGTGGTTGGCCTTGGCTGGAGGACGTCACTGGTCAGCCTCGTGGGTTGGGCTGGGCTGCTGGGTTCATCCGGGCGGTGTTGTTGTGCCACTGCGGCCAGTGTCAGAGATGAATGTCTTTTCCTGACTTATTTGCCCTAGGCCATGCACACCGCAGTCATTCGGTTATTGCAATATTATCTTCTTTAGTAAATCTTTCAATAGGTTATTCTACAGGTTAATGCAACACAGGAGGAATGCACCTTTGAGAGGGGTTTGATGGCGATTCATCAGTACATTGTTACCAGTGTCCTGTTGACCGGGTATCATAGGTCGTGGGGCTAGGTCTCAGGGCATGGGACAGGCGGTACATGTCTTTCGGTCTTGTTAGACGTCGTTATGAATGTGCTGATGTGTGTAGCCATAGTATTGGGTAGCCTAATTTTACAGGGGCCATAAACCTAAGGTGATCCGGTGGGTTTTGGGGTTTAAGAGAGGGTGCCTTTGGATTTGTGTATTCAGGCGGAGGTTTACTACTGGGCTGTAAATAATGCAGGTGGCGGGCCGTGGCCTTGGGTGCTGCAGAGGGGACTACAAATCTTTGAAGTGGCTCCAGCCTAGTTGGGGGAGGTGGAGCAGCGCGGCGCGGGCCTCTGCTTTCTCGTCTGGCAGGCTCCACTGGGTGGGAGGGGGAATGGCCTTGCATATATTCACAAAGGCATCTTCCTCATGTGTTGCCGATTTGAGGTGAAAGCATGATAAACATTCAAATAACATACAATACTAATTGAGTCATTTCAAATCTCACATCTTAACATTCCTAATGCCTCTCGAATATAGCCAGTCCGAGCACATTATTTGTACACTATGTTTTAACAACTACAGCATTGTGTTATATGCATATACATTTGCAGTAAGTGAGGTAGTAGTGAGGTTGGTGGAGCACATAGAAAATGACTTGCCACCGTACATGACGGTAGTGGCACATAAGGGGCTTGGACTTACACACATGGGGGGGTGCATTCTCGCGTGTCCTTCACATGAGCCCTCAGTATGGTTGCATTTGTCTTTCTTTGCACTCTAGCAGCATTAGTTCGGTTGTGGCGCGGGACCGTGGGGTGTAAGCTTTTCAATGATGCACTTAACAAATAACCCCCCCCCCCCGGGACACTTTTATTATTTGCACACAACTGCAGTGGTGTGGGTGCTTCATTGTTTATGCCATGTGAACATGTATTCTGCCATATCTGTATGTTTTACACATTTTCTAATCAAAGGTGTTTGTGGAGAAAATGCGCGTCTTGCAAGTAGTTTTGGCATTAATATCTGGGAACTTTTGCTTTTATTAATGGACCATTTTTCAGCAAACTCTTTCCACCCAGGCTCTGCTGGCCGGGTCATGCTCATGCTGTCATGCTGGGAGCAGCGATACACTGCGGAAGGTGAAATGTTACAGTGTTGGTATCTTACACTAGCTCATGTCCGTCTTGTTCGTGGGAACAGGCTCACAGCGGATCTGCCAGGGAGCTGCGGCCACAGGGATAATTGAAACTCTCCAAAGGTGGGGGCCGCGCTACAGTGCGCCGAGCTCACACCATCTTTATTAGACAAAATGGTTTCTGAGGCCTAGCTAAATTCAATACGTTTGGGCAATGTCTTCAGCAGGTGAGCCATCCACCACCTGGGCCCTGGTGGTAAGGAGGGGACGCCCGATGAGCCATGGCCCTCACCTGGGGAGGGGATGTAGGCAAGGGGGGGCTTTTGGACCAATCCTCCCCTACACCTGCTGAAATAATTATCATCAGAACCAAAAGATCCAATCCAGTCCTGTTCAGTGCTGTGACCAGAGCCATTGCAGATCCGATCCAGTCCTGTTCTGTGCTGTGACCAGAGCCATTGCAGATCCAATCCAGTCCTGTGCCGTGCTGTGAACAGACCCAGTCCGATCCGATGTGCCCAGCTGTCTATCCCAGAACCAGATTCCTTTCCCTGACCAGAAATCTTGACAGACCAGAATCCTGACGGTTCCGTTTCAAAACATATCTAGTGAGTATCTATGGATAGAACTGTGCACTAGAATATGTACTGTCCATAGTTAATCCCTATCTTAAACCCATCCTCTCTGATCTTCAGAACCTGATATTGTTAGGAGTATTGTTGAATTGTCAGAACTTTTCTTGCTCTGAGTTTCTCTCATTAGTATTCTTAAATCATAAGTCATTAGTGTTGTGAGTAACTAAAGTGAATCCCAGAAAGAAATTGAGTATCCACCGAAGTGAAGGTTTCCCTGGCCAGGAACTGTGGAGATTCAGGTGTGGCATTCTCTTTTTCGATAGTCATAATCTAGTGTAAGAAATCCCATTTGTCTTTTAAAAGTGCATTCCTGTTTCCCATTCTTGCGCCTCTCTCGAAAAAACGACCTCCACTAAAACGTCCATAACTTTCTCAGTTTTCATGCTAGAAACACAATTTCAACTTCTGCTTGTAGGTAACATCCACAGCTTTAATCCACAACTAAACCATTCCAAATCCATATAGATCATTGATCGCGCTTAGCGCGCACTGAAAAGTTTGCTGCAAATTTTATTTTAGGGAAATTCTGACACCTGTAAAACATCTTTTGATTGCTTCCGACCTTCATTTTAAGATTTCACATTGTTCCATAGTATCAAATCATTGCTAGCGTTTGTGTGCAACTATCCAAAGTGGCTCCCATAAGAATTTAAACAATTTCAGCAATTTAAACCATATTTAGTGTTTTTACCCAATCCATTCTCAAGATAACTTTAAAACCATTCAGACTGCTTGCCAATCAAGTCTGTTTTTCTCTTGTGTTGCTGGGGGGGAAATTGGGATTGATATTTTGTTTGAATTCTGCCATTACTGAATACCTGTTCCTCTCCCTCCTCTGACTCTAATCCTCATTATCCCTCATTATCCTGAGAGGGCGCTAAAGAGCAAAACAAGATGGCTGCTCCTCTGTGAGCTCCGTGCGGCCTCTATGAATCCTGATTAACCCATTCAGTTTCAGTGGGAGATTAGCCATATCCATTGCCTACATCCATTGCTGACGATATTACAAGAGAGAAATTGGAAAATCATAGTGAAACTAGGCTTGTAATACGAACAATTGGTACGCCGGGCGCACGCAAAGCTACTGCGGCCCTGCCGACCCGCGACCACCTGGAGAAGCTCTCACAGTCGTGCGGAGTGAACGGAGGGAACCAGACATCACTGTGGCGACCAGACCGAAAGCAGAGCCGCAGAAAGAGTGCTGTAGCTTCCCTCTGCGGACGGCGGGTGACCTCCCTCCAGCCATGCCTGAGACTGGCGACCATGGTCCGCGCATCAAGGGGACTTCCACAACACAAGGAGATGCTGGCGGCCAAGAAGAAGAGTGGGCAGTGCGCGAGTGCCTGCAGCACGGAGGCGGGTCTGCGGGTATTCAACAGAGCTCCAAGGCAGCGACTCCTATAGTTGCCAGATAACCCCCCCTGCCTGGCAAAGGACTGACTACCACAGCAGGCCTACCGTCGTACACTGGCCAGAAGAGCTCATCCATCATCAGAGCAGACAGAGCAGATAATGCACAAGTCATCCAGAGCCTGCAGCGGGTGGGGGACACTGGCCTGTCAACATCGAACTCCGGTGTCCGGAGCAGGACATTTCAGCACAGCCGTTTCAGCGCAGGCCAATTTGCCACAGCCAGTTTGGCGCAGGAGCCGGTTAGGCGCAGCAGCCCACGCCGAACTGGCCACATCGAAATGAAAGGGTTCGAAGATGGGTAATACTGCCCTTCCGCCCTCTGCATGTCTTTCATTCCTTCTTGACTTGCAGTGATGCTGTTTTGCCTACCCACCATTCTCCCCTCTACCCTACTGTGCCTCCAAGGGCAAGCAAAGCCCTAAAGTGTGCCACTAATTACTAGAGAGGAGGAGCAACTTCACACATGGTGGCGACAGATGGATGGCGTGACGTTACAGTGGCAGTCACTTTTATACATGCATACGGCAAGGTACTGCCAACAGATGATGTGTGCAGACAGCCATCTACCGAAAGTCAACTTCAGCAACGTGCAATAGGGTTCCGCAGAACTAACTTCAACATAAGACGCACAATACCCATGTTGCTCCTCATTTATGACGCCCTTATCCATGGAGCGTCATATAGATGCGTCTTAATGCAGCTTTATATATTGTTTAGTTTAGTTTAGTTTAGTTTATTATTTGATAATGCGCTCCAAACCCAGCAGTAGTCGGGAGCAGCAGTTACAAGTATACTTGAGCTTGGTTACATACAATAATACAATAATACATAAAGAAAGTATAGTACAAGTGTTGTTAACGATTAACAAGCAGGTAAGAAGTACAGGCCGAGAGGCACTCTTATGCAGCGAAGGAGCCGGATCAGGGATCAGGAATATCATATCAGTTATTCAAAGTGGTTAGTCAGTGGTAGGTCCAGGGAAGGAGAATTAGTGGTTAGTTGTCATTTGTTCCAAACAGACAGTCACACAGGTATTGTTCAGTATCTAGTGGCCAGGGGAGACAAAAGGCAGCTTCTGGGTGCTTTAAGTGTCAAGCTAACCAGGCGTCAAATGGCTCCCAGCTCCTTTCAATTTCGAACCCTGACATTCCTACAAATATAGGGAAAAATCGGTAGGTGTTTCAAAACGTACCACACTCGGAATGGGCAGAAGAGGTGGGAGAAAGGCAGCTGCATGGCCAACAGGCGATAGGCAGAATACAGTCCAAGGGCCTCATTACACGGTAGGCGGTAACCATGGCGCTATTAGCGCCATGGTTGCAGCCGGTATTTTACCGTGTCCGCCTTGGTGGATGGCGGAATTACCGCCCTACTCCAAGGTGAGCGGGGGCGGTAATTCCCCATTCACCAAGGCACTTCCCCATTCCCATTTTTGTCCCCATAGGGCACAATGGGAATGGGGAAGGCGCTAATTATGGTACCGCAAATTGCGGTACCGTAATTAGCACCAAGGTCCCTTTGCGGCACCCTAATTTAACAGCTGGTAAAACCAGCCATTAGGGTCGGGTCCCGCAAAGGGAACTCGTAGTAAGGCGGTAAGGGTTTACCGGTACTGGTGCCCTTACTGGTACCGGTAAACCCTTACCGCCTACCGTGTAAT